>NC_058494.1:15611500-16235000 GCF_020382885.2 Scatophagus argus | reverse complement strand
CACACGCACACACACACACCCTTTTAAACACACACCCCACCTCTTTTGCTCAAACACACATCCTGTCTTTTTTTATAGTTAGACATAAACGCACGCACACACACATGCACAAACACACACACACATACACACAATCTCACTCCTAATATTCAAACTCAGAATGTGAAACAACACACATTTTTCCTCACATCATTTTTTCTCGCACCCCCAAAAAAACATCCTCCAATCTTTCAAACACCCTTCTCATCACCAACATTTGTGAGTCAATCTGTTTTGAAGTCACACACATACAAGAGACGACTCAAATTATAGCCAGGATCAATTTATTTCAACCCACTCGCATACCCTCAGAGATCCGCTCAACAATAAATACATTTTTACACCATACCAAAGTTTTACACAAACATAAAAGACTACACATTGCTCATAGGTCATATTCACAAAGCAGCACACAATGCTCTCTCCATGATCTAAAATACATGTCATATTGAGTATTGTTTGGTAAGTCATCATTTTTGTATTTAAATGAAAAAACAAACAATATTTAATTGTGAAGTTAGTGAAAAATGTGTTTCCTGTTTCCCACTTTAGCCCTGGATTATATTCAATATGTCATTCAAAATGAAATCAAGGGCAATGCTCCAGTGCTGGTCTACGCTCAGGCTGTTTTAAGCCTCTCTTAGACATGAAATAAGGTGTGATATGTAAATTCTCTACCAATTTTACATGTTGCCATTATGTTTGAAAAGAGACAGAATCCTTCACAAGGCAGCATTTCTGTAAGATTTTCCTCCATGCTTCAATGATAAAAGCAGTTGCACTGCCAGCAGAGGCGAAGTTAAGATTACAGTGTTCTTACATATTTTGAATATAGTGTGCAAACCAATCACGAGAGAGTGGAAACGAAGCTTAGAGCAATGCTTTGTGATCGCAGGGAGTGTTAAGCAGCACATTTGACTCTGTTGAGGAATTTCTTCTACTTTTGTATAAATCTGGCTGGACATTGGTTCAAAGCTGATATTGATACACCAGAAACAAGACAACAAGACAGTTTAGCAGCAGGTTGCAGCAAACCGTCCCTGACCTTGCACAATACCTGTTACTTACGACGAGCGATTAGTCGATTAATCAGTCTGCAGAAAACTCATTGATGACTTTTTATGACACATTAGGTTCATTATATGTTGAAAAGACCAAAATAGAAAAGAAAAAGAAAAATACAGAAAGCAAGAAGGGGGTTAATGTTCTGAGAAAAACACAGGTAGTTTAAAAAAAATCCCAAATGTATGAGCTGAAAACTAGAATAATCTCTGAGATTGTAGTTATTTTTATTTTATTTTTTTTTAAGATTCTTAGGATAAACCTCATCACTCCACAGATGCTTTGCCCTTTTCTTATGCCCATCAGAGTCCCCACATCATCATGAGCATCATGATTTAGACGAAATCGTCCATAATTTTACCCGGGAAATATCACGGCATTTGTCCACTCATTGTAGTTCCAGTATGCTGTTTTTCTCTGAAAAGGCCCAATTCAAAGCCACTCTTTCAAGTCTGGATGCTTTTGATAATACAGTGATTATGGGCTAAAATTACTAGTAGCCTGTTTCCTTATTTCAAAATAAGTATAATTTAGGTCATCCACTGCAAGCGTAATGGACAGCAAGTTGTGGCGTCTGTGGTGTGAGGAGATTGGTCTTTAAAAAAAGAAAACAAAAAAAAACAATATTCCACTTGTAAATTTGTAGTATTATGGTGTTTTCTTGTAAATTTGTGACTTTATTCTCAGAGAATATCCAAGGTTTGTTTGTTTTGTTTTTTTTTCCAGGTAGATTTCTAAATATCAACCCTTTCCTCAGCTAAGTCATTTTTTAACTACAATGGCCCTAATGCACTGTTGTATTTTTAAGGTCAGTTACTGATATAGTATTTGAAAGGGGCCAGACAACAATAACAACATGTGAGTCCATCCAAACATTTGACTGACTGTCAGGGATGAAGGGGGTTAAATCACACATTAGAAAGACCAATGTGAAAATCCAGCTGCTGTGAACACCCTAACGAGTGTGGTGGTTTCTTACAGTATGATTGCTGCTTATAGCCAGATGCAATGGTAACTTAATCCTCTCTTTGTGCTTTGAGCCGTTTGTGTAGCTCTTGCTGCACCAGAGGTCAAAAGACAAGATGTAACAAACTACACTCATAAAGAAGATACACTCAGTTAAAACTGTACCAACATGTTTTGTACAAATAATCAATCAATCAATAGCACATAAAGAAACAAAACATTCTGTTAGTCAGGAATGTAACCACAGTGCTGTGCTTCCTGTAATGTGCAGGAAGAGGACAGACTAAAAATGACAGCATGAGTATATCTCTCCATAACTGACAGATGACATGTGTGTGGCACATACAGAAGGACGGAGAGCTATAATATGAACATATTGGAACCTGTACCTACTCAGTTGTGTCATAAAGCTAATGCACAGGTTCATTCGGACCAGCGATAGCACTGTGCCAAAGCTATGCAGCCTCATTCATTTCAGTGAGACTGATGCCATGACCCAGTAGTCCCACTACTGACGGAATACTTTGTAACACATACACCACTTTTTATCTTTTAACTGTCAAAACCCAGTGTTATTTTTGGTCAGAGTTGGCCTGACTTTTCTAGTCTTCAACCACTTCTGGTCTGTAGCCTACCCAACATGCAAATCAACCAACTCAAAACAGACAAGATACACAAAAATTAAGGGAAAAGTTCACCCAGAACAAGCTCTAATGCACATGCATCTGCCGAGATCAATGAGAACTCGAGATCTCTGCATACCTCAGTGTACACATGCTACATTGAGGCTCACATCACACTGACACAACAGAGAGAGTTCAGCCAAAGCTGAGCTAAACTTACAGCGCATATATGTGCTGTCAAACTCGTGCTGCCACTTCAGAAGTGGTGCTCAACGCTAGTTGAGTGTAAATAACATTATTTTCACTTTTTACACTTTAAAACAAGTTCCTACTGCAACATTTTTCTGTGCATGTTGAGTGAACTTTCATTTTTGGGTAACTTTTCCCTTAATACACTGTTAGGTCTAGTTCTGCAGATGTCATCATCATCATCATCAGAGCAGATGAAAAAGAGCATGAGTAAAGATAATATATACTCAATCCATATTCAGAAGAGCACACACACAATACATGTAATATTGCGTATACAGTATGTCACATTAAAAGTGCTGCACTCCAAAGCATTATGGGATATTCTGGATGCATTTGTGCAGTGTGGCGTATATTTATTCTTTTTTTTAGTGCACAACACAAAGAGTGAATGACTTCTGCACTTATTTTTTTAGGATTTACATTTCATTTTTCAAGTTTTCAGAAGCCTGAAGTTTGGAGTGCCATTTATCTCTCAGATCT
Source organism: Scatophagus argus (assembly GCF_020382885.2). Classification (NCBI taxonomy): domain Eukaryota; kingdom Metazoa; phylum Chordata; class Actinopteri; family Scatophagidae; genus Scatophagus; species Scatophagus argus. The sequence continues at coordinate 16,231,578 of NC_058494.1, read as the reverse complement.
CATAAGGTTTATACTCCCAGTGCACCTGACAGTAGGTTATCACCCTTTACTAAATACAGCATGTGACAAGGCAGATATGATCTCTGTCAAATCTGAAGCCCTTGACTAAAAAAACAAAGTGACATAAGTTAACTGTTGTCTGTTAACTGTGACGTAACTCTAAAATGACCGAATGGTCCTCTCAATCTAAAAATTGAAACAGGGCAAAGGATTTCTAGGGTTCAATCCCATGTACAGTATCATTTTTTCTTACCTTACAAACATCACTGAAGAAAATCTAAGTCGGCGATTGATGCTGATTTAATTAGTACCACAGCCAAGTTTTGAGCGACAGATTAACTGATCAAAATGAACAGATTACTTTCTCTGTTGCATGATCCCAATTGAGGAGATCTACTACAAATTAACTTATCATTATTATAACTATATGTTACAACTGCCCGGTGGATAGATAATGAATCACTTGAGAGTTACAAGTCAAAGTGGGATGTGCGTCTCAAGTTTTGTTCATATTGACCACTGAGATGTTGAAAACGATTTTTGCGTCACTCTTGTCGTGCTTTTCAGCATGACATGGTGATGAAAAAAATCAATTAACACGGATGGTTACATATGTCGCATTTCACTTTGTGGACTGAAGTGAAATGCAGTTTTCTATCATTTTAAGCAATTAAAATCAGTTTCACAAATAAATGAAAGTAGATTTTCAAGAACATTACCTTTCATCGGTTAAGATTGTAAACTTTTACAATTTATATTGTGTTTCTCCTCTATGCTCGCTGTTTATGTGCCCATTTGTATGCCCAGCAGATTGGGGCATTCACGCTGTACCACACTTGTCGCTCCTACAACCTGTGACAAGGCTTTACATGATTTCATTGCTAATAAAGTTTCCTAAAAACAAGGCAAAACTATAACAACAAAGGGTACTTTGATAATTTAAGCATGACTGAGGAAAATCAAGAAAGATAAAAAAAAAGAAATCAAAAAAGAAGGAATATTTCTAAGTAGTAACAACATGAAAACACTAGAGGGAGCTGTTACAAAGATTTCCTTCTATTCATACACTGAACATCCTCAGATAATAATCTACGTGGAATGATTTATAGCCACAGTATTTAAAACTACACATTTCAGAGGTACAGTCTGGTGATGGCATGAATACAAATAGCCTAATTTTTTTGTAACAATATGCCCCTCGTCGACTGTCTCCTGCATCAGCTGCAGTGCATTGTGGCAGTATATCTTAAATAATAACTTCAGCTATATCAAAGCAGTGCATGCAGGGAGAATACCGTGAACATGAGACTGATGTAAACATATGAAAAAAGTCACAAGGTCTTCATTTTCATTTTGAGCTGTCCTCAATCATGTTATGTTTCAAAATGTGGTATTGTGCAAAGAAAGAAAGAAAGAAAGAAAGAAAGAAACTCTGCTTACAAGGTCAACAAAAAAGTTGTATTAGACTCCACTGCCATTTAGATAAACTTGTTTCATCAAATGTTGCTGTTAGGCATGACAAACATGGTTTCTGTCTCTTGCTCCCTCTCGGTCTAAGGCCTCTGTTCATGTAAAGGCTTCATGCCCTTAAAATAACCCAACCTACTCGTCTGAGTGTGTCAGTAGGGATCTGTCTCTGTCTCTCTGTCTCTCTCAGCTGAATGTGTTTCTCTCCAGACCAGTCAGTCAGTCTGATCTGAATCAATCTGAACACACTGCTTCATTTTCATGTCCCTTTGATCCCTTCATCCACCCTTTTCACTGTCCTTAACTGCTTTTCTCTTTCATTATTCCTCTTCACCCACTCACACCCACTCTCTCTCTCACACACACACACACACACACGCACACACACTTCTCTCATCTCCTTGCACTCCTGAGTCGCGTGGTCCTTGCTCGCTCCTGGGCTTGCAATGTGGTGATGGCCGTCTTGGTCCAGTATTCCACCTCTTTGAAGATTCGGTACACCCAAAGCTTCAGCTCAAACAGAGTAGTCGGACCTTCTAACTACCAATAAGAAGGAAAGAGATCACCAAACTCTCATTTATTTCTAGCCAACGCTTTTCATCATCATCAAAACAACTCTCTTGTCATCAGAACCTACCTCCAGTCCCTCCATGCTGGGAGTCTGGACTGCTGCACCATCAGCAGCTTTGAGGAGTTCTCCAGTGTTGATCAAGAGAAGCCACAGCCTGTCCTTTACGGTCTTCCTCTGGGTCTCATAATCAGACTTCTTCCCATCACCCAGCTCCTCTTCCTCTCTGGCAATGCCTCTCTCCAGCAAGCTGTGGCACTGGAGCAGAGCAGAGTGGACACGCCACAGCTTGTCCCTGCTGTCCAGCTGGGAGGAAGGAGGGGGGACGGACACCAGACGACCATCAGTCACCAAAACATCTGCAGTGAAATTCTCTTTCTTTCTCTTGAGGAGGAAAGAGAGGAAAACAGGAAGAAGAAGACGGGTGAAAACTGAGAATACAAGTGACATTTGGGAAGGCGTTTATGTGGGAGAGGAAGAGGAGGAGGAGCTGGATATTAAAGGGTGCACGTGGGAGTTTAAAGAATGTTTTCTGTCAACTACTAGCTGACTGATGTCACTTTTGACAGAAGTTTGGCACAGTGTTGAACATCATTGTCTATGAGGCAACAGGGATTGTCCCCTAATGCAATAGGAATGTGTTCAGTTTCCTTCAGTTGGCTTAAAGAATAAAACATATACAACAACGGAAAAGGTCTTCCTTTGAGGAGGACTTTGTGGTCATTCCAGTTCCAGTAAGGATTTCTTGTGTCAACATGTGAAAGGTTAAAACGAGCTGGTTAAAATTAACACAAAAGCACCACAGATGCAAGGGGACAAAAGTGTTTGTACAACACACACAATAGCATGCAATGAAAGGTCTGTAAAAGTCAACACCTGAAACACAAAATGATTACCAAATTCCTGTCCAGACACTAAATAATTAGTCCAACATTTTGAGATTACCTTTGCTTTGCATAGAGACTGAAAAGAAGCATCAAGCCTGGCTAACCATAAATAGTTGTTTCTATACTTTGCTTTTGGACAAATTAAATAAATGAGACATAACATATTGATCACTGAGGTTTAGAGGTGCTATAAGGTAGAATTCACTGTTTCCAGCATTTATGCTAAGCTAAGCTAACAACTGCTAGCTAGTGGTGGCTTCATATTTACTATGCAGACATGAGAGTGATATCAATCTCCTCATCTAACTCTCAGCCAAAAAGCAAAAGCAAGAACTATTTCCCAAAATGTCAAACTGTTCCTTTATCATTAATTAAACAACATTACTGTAGTTTGACAAACACCTTTGCACGTTATCTTAAATCATGACTAGTCACAGGCATGACTGCAGCTGGCATCAGAATCAACTTTGATACTCGGGTGAGCTGTGAATCCTCCTGTGAGGCCTCCTTGTGACATTTTTCCGGGGCGCTCATGTTGAATCCTGCAAATTAGTATCAGTATGAAAGACTGGCCTAATGTGACCTGTGTTTGCTCAGAATCACAGCAGAAGTTACAATTGTGAAATGTGATTCAGGCAGTTCCCAGATACCCCACAAAGCGATACTGTAGTCAGAGACAAAATTCTCATGGATCATTTGGAACTATGATAATGTGGTATACTCTGAAAATGATTTAAGAGGTATCAAACGGATGCTGTGAATTTGTGTTTTCCCACCTAATGAAAAGGCAAGGGACAGCCCGCGTGGAAAAAATAACACTCTGCCAGAAAAATATTCAATTTGCATCGGATTTCAGAGACAATTCCTCTCAGTCAAGGAGAGAAAACACAGGGGACAAAAACACACATAAATTTGACAGGCTGAGACATATCTAATCATCTCATGGTGCGTTCACTGGTATGTATCTGCAGCTTACAGGGTGGCAGCATTTCCAAAAAGAAAGCTATGCTCATAGAGTCAGTAATAAGGGTGCACGAGGAACTGTCAAGGAGGAGAATATTGGAGAAGACATAAAAGACAGTGGAAAGAAGGGTCAACTCCTGGAAGCCAAGTGGATGAAGTTATATGCCAGGCCGCTCCCTTGCTCTTGGCAAAACAAAACACATGAAAAGAAGGATGAGGCAGTGAACTGGCAGGAAACCAATAAGTTTTAATAAGCGGTAGCTCTCACACCTATAGGCAAAGAGAGGCAGGCTCGTGGAAAAGAGATGAGGGATTCATGCCCAGGCACTGATGAGTTTGTGCCAAAAAAACGCCCACCTCTGTCATTCCAACTGAGTTCACCCCCCTCCACTCTGCATTTTTACCCCCTGCTGTCCTAGACAGAATTTCTTTTTCTTTTACACACACAGACATACAAACACACACACACACACACACACACAAACCCTCTTATCTTGCTTTTGCACGCATCCCTTTCATAGTTCTTTCTCATTCTCTCTCACGCACACACGCTTTGTCCATGTGCTTCTTTCAATGCACGAACGCACGAAGTTACAGGCGTTTCTGCATAGAGGACACCCATGACACACACACACACACACACACGCACGCACGCAGAAAATCTATTAATTTTCCATTTAACCTTGGCCTATTTCTCACCCTCCTTCACACACACACACACACGCACACACTATTTTTTTCTCCCAAGTCCTCAGCTCTGGACTTATACTGTGATCTACTGGCAAGTTGGAACCAGTGGGAACAATGAACTCCTCTACTCACATAAAGTTCCAATAAGATGGAGCACTCATAGCGCAGCTGCTCGGCTATGGCAGCCGTCCGGGCCGCAGTGGTCCTGCTCTGATCCGGCCCGGTCATGCGTCTAGTCCGCCTGGCTGCCATTGGACCTCCAGCTACCTCTGCCGAAAAAACACACGCACTTTGCAGGAGAGCTACAGGCCGCCCTCCCACCTCCTGTATTACGCCCACATGTACTGTCGCCTCATCCCTCGACGTCAAGGTTCATGGTTCACTTCAGGCAGCCTGGCTTCCGTTCCCCTTTGCCAAAACTCACTCTGCGTTAATTAGAGTCAGCGCGCTCTTCGTCTCTTAGGTTTCGGTAAAACGAGTTTCCTAGTTTGTCCGACCTTGTCTGCTCTCTGTTGCTTATGTTACAGAGTTTGTTTCCAAATCTCCGCCCTTTCCCCCGGGAACCTGATGCCAGGCAGGAGGAATTTAACGGGACGAGCGGGGGCGGAGAGGGACGGAGTGCAGGAGAGAAGAGCTCATTCACTAATTCATGCGAAGCTTGTCTGACTTACTGGTAGTGACATACGCAAAGATGACCTAAATTTTAGTAGGATGTTGTCTGGACTTTACTTCAGTCGACTCCAGTATGTACATGAGCCCTCCTTATGAGAAAAGTTATTCCTCTACCACCCAGAAGAGGAAATAATTAAGCAGGCCCACTTCCTTAAGTACCGTGGGTCTACTTGTACAATTTACCTGCAACATGATCAGTTTATAACATATTGTTATTCTAGATCGAATTCCCAAAAGCAGGCTTAACTTCATGAACTCCAAAGAATCCTACTGCTTAGATTGTATTTGATACTATAAGTAATATTTAACATTTTAACACACTTTAAATACTTTCGATTGAGCTTTTTATTTATTGCTACAGACCATTAAATTCCATAAACATACTGTAAACAAACTACAACGTACAATAAAGGACTGGTGATTTCTCTCCTCTAAATAACTCTCAAAAGGACAATAACATAGCTGGGAAGTATGCAAGGGCTTTTAATTTAGAATAAAGGAATACATAATTGCATATTATGGACCCTCTCATAGGAGACATTTGTGCTTGTCATAGCAGAAAAACAACAGGTGTAACCAGTGTTATTAATGGTGGGTTTATTACATTTAGACTGCCAGGAAGCCATGTCAGTAAGCCAACACGCACGATGCCAGAGCCCTGCCACAGGCATACAGAAATGGATGCATGCAGTTGCTATAGATGTTGGCTTTTAGCCAAGTTAAAAGTCCTAATAAGTAACATACATAACATAACATCAAAGTCAAATTTGATTTTGTCAACTATTTTAAATAATGTGTGATTTACAGAGTTTATGAATTCCACAAGGTGATGGGAAGAGAGAGAGAGAAAGAAAGAAATAAACAATGTAGAAAATTAATAATGAATCCCATTTTAAGGACTGGTCAGAAGTCAGATATTTATCATTTATAATGCAACACTGTAAACACTGCTTTATCTATTCTGAAAGTCAGTTAAAATATAAAAATAACCACTCAAAATGTCATATTAGCTTTGAAGCTTTAATTTCAACTTCAGTGGTTAAGTCATGTGAAAGTTACACTTGGATACGGCATGTTATTAAAAACACCTTGAACTGAGGTTCTAAGGACAGATGGTGCTGTATGCAGTACAGACTAAAGCCATTAGAGACGTATTTGTGATTCTGTCACTGCTGTTCACACTCAGACTTCTTGAGTGTGAACAGACATCTTAAAAATGCACTAATTTATTGAGTGTATATGGAAATGACTGCATATATAACACTGTTTTATAATTACCTGTGTATATGTTCTATGTGTGAAGCATGAAGGGGACTTCAAACTTGAGGAAAGTTTGTACAGTCAAGTTGTCATTAAAATATCCAATTTGCATTTATTTTGAAACACTTAGACAAAGGAACAGAAAAAAATCACTGTGTAAATGGGGTAAACAATTAATTAAATAAAGAAATAAATGAAACCAGTATCAGTCATTTATTTGTCCTTGTATAAACTGTGTTGTACAAGGACAAATAAATGATCTTGATCCTTCATGTGTTAGAAAAATATTAAATTGATAAAGATCATACTACATTATACTATTATGTATTATATCAGTTTATATAAACATATTGTTGATATTAATATGTAAATGTGAGACGTGTCAACTTCTGAATACAGGGAACATGACAACAACAACATATTACAGGGCTGGTAATGATTTAAGGGTGTAGTACCACGCCTGTGCTGCAGGTGTCAGTGCAGCTAAGTGAAATGTAAACACAGAGCAGCACCTACGTGACAGAAGCTAATGGTGGAAACCTGGATGTTTATTTTAAAGAGGAAACGGGAATCGTTAAATATTTCTCTGCTGTCATATTTTAATAAAATCAAGTGCTGTTTACTGTAAAATTTTGGATATACAGGAGTATTAACAACGTGTTTTACTTTTGAAACCAAGCTAACCGGCTAGCTAGCTGATCTTCAGTTGAACGTAAGAGACATGAACTCTCTGGTCGGCTATGGAGTGTCTTCAGAGTCTGACAGCGATGGAGATGTAGAGGATGTAAACAACGATGGGCCTGAGTAAGTACAAAACAAAGATTATCTGATAATTGTAAATAACACTACGCCGTCGTTAGATTACATATGTTGTTAACTCCCCCTTTCTCTTGTGTTTGATTAATCTTGTTTTTCGTCTCTCTCTGCGTCTTTTCTACCTCCAAAGTTCTGTTAAGGAGATGGGTGATGAGGCTTCAGCTGTCAAAAAGACCCGCAACTTGTTACTTGAGCCTAGTTCAGGTTCCAGCGAGTTAGACAGTGAATCAGACCTAGAGGAAGAGGACCCAGAGCCCTCTTCATCACCTCCACATCCCCAAAAGCCAGCAGCCTGCCAGCCCACCCTGCCTGCTCCTTCCCTGGGATCCCTCACTTCCAGTAAACTACCTCCTCCTCCTCTAAATACCTGTTCCGACAGCAGTGTGTTTGCCAACCCTTTCAAGGCTCAGGCAGACCAGAAGCTCAGCGCCTTGCAGAAACACGTCCCCCTCACAATGCAGGCCAAACCCTCCCAGATTGGAGGTAAAAGGATGTGTGTGTCGTACAGGAAAGATGGAAGGTGCAGGTTTGGGATCAAATGCAAATTTGCTCATGACAGTGACCTTCAGACCCCAGTCACTCCCACTGACTGTCATGCACTTTCAAGTGAAGAAACACCACTATTGGATCAAGAGGAGTCCCAGAACCAACAGCAGGAGGCAAAAGAGGAAGAGTCAGGAGGACAACAAGTGAAGAAGAGGAGGGTTGGACTGAGTAACACCTTAATTCCTCCTAAACGAGCTATGAAGCACTATGCCATGCATAGGGACAGAGAGCGGATCAATATGTCCTGATAGACGTTTTATGAGCTATTACACTCTGCTGTTATGCAGTAGTGGTGGGATAAAATAAGTTCTCTGTGTGTGTAATTTGTAGAAATTGTGTACTGTTCATTTTAGGACCAGTTAATGGCTCCAGCGTACAGTTAGATTACATCTGGCAGATGGTTTTGTCTAAAGCGACTTTCGTTTTTATTCCCCATAAACACAGTGAGAGCAAATTATGATTTTTGCTCAAGGACATTTTGACATGTGGACTTAAGGAGCTGGGAACTGAACTGCCATCTACCAACTAAACTATACCTGCCCTCCCCAAAAATGTTATGCTGTCAAACTGTCAGTGAAAACACTTTGGATAAATGTTAAGACATTTATTTACATCATATAAATGAACAGTTTTTGTTTTCTCTACCACACATCCTAAATCACAAATCAGAGAGGTGCAGAGTTAGTATCGACATATGTTCCAAGGTTTCTACACAACTTTGCTTATTAAAATTACTTCAAACTTCAAAAGGTTATTGACAAAATTTGAGCTGGACTAATTCAGTGACTGTGCTGTATCATTACTGTATAGGCTCGTGTGAATTAAAATGTCACCTTCTTGCTGCCTATAATAACCAAGGACTTTTGTGAGAAGTACATACATCATATGGGTTATCATCCTAACAGCCAAGCTTAACAAACATTTGACAAAGATGTCACTGGAACAGGTCCAATGACACTGTCAAAATATGCACATTTTGTGATTTTTTTTTACAGACCTGTTAAACATCTTTTTTGCCTGTGTTTTTCCAGGTTTTGTAATGTTTCTCTTTGTGAGTTTAGATAGTTTTCTGTTATATCTTTTAATTTTGCCAGATAAAGGCTTTACAGTAGATCTGGACAATAAATGAAAAAAATAGCTGCCTATTCATTAAACAGACTTAACTCACTCAGCATGTGTTGGAGTCTGTTTACAGCTTTCTAATGTGATTTCTGTATTAATTAATAATATAAATAAAGTTGATTTATTCCAGTAGGAACCTTGATGCCACACACTAGGCATTTAATGTGCTGTATATTACTAAGAGGTATGCTATATTATTGCATAATAGCAACAGCTTTGCAACATTACCTCAGCATCAATAAACACACTCACATAAAAGGCTAGTTAAGTTTACAGGACTGTTATGTACAAAGGCAACAACTTACACATACAGACACATACATAATTTTCCCTGATACAGATATTCTAAAAAGCTACCATATATGACTATGAGTGAGCAGTACATATATATTGGTGATCCTACATTTACCTCAAACATTGCAATACAATAAATCAGGTCACAGATGACTTAAGCTTCCTCTATTTTGTGTGCTCGGTCCGTGTTTTATATAAGGGCCTGCTGCACATGTCTGTCAGTGCTGTCCGACAGAACTTGCCCTTGTCCTGTCTGCTCCCAGACCACGCTGTCCTCCCCCACAGCTTCTGTCTGCTGAAGGGAGCTGACTGACTGAGAGGAAGACGTGAGCACTGGATTGTCCAGAATAAAACTGTCCCCATTGGTAGATGCTGGATCCTGGGACTGGGAATGGGATGGGGACAGGAGAGTGGGGCTCGAGGTGGCTGTCTGCAGGGATTGAAGATGCTGAGAAGAAGCTAGAATTGGGATCTGCTGAATGTGTGTTTGAGACTGGGTGACCGGCTGAAAGGTCATTTGAAGGATTTGTGTCTGCCCTTGGTTCTGCTGCTGGGAGGAATATGACTGAAGAGGATGGAGCTGTGGTTGATGCTGGGTTACCACTGAGCTGGAATGGAGTGTCAGTTGTTGGATTTGAGGCTGCTGTGGCTGCTGAGCGGCCTGCACAAACTGGACAGGCATCTGGAGCTGGAGGTGAGTCTGCTGCTGGTTGTCAGCCGGCGAAGGGGGATCGATGGGGGACAGGGCAATCGTCACTGGCACCTGCATGGTATGGAGGCTCTGGTCTTGTCCCAGTAAAACCACCTGGTGACTCACTTGCTGGGTCACGTGACCCGCCTGAGCCACTTGCTGCCCAACTCGCCCTTCCTGGCTCAGCTGCTCCACCTGCCTATCCTGCCCTATTTGGCTCACATCCACACTAGTGACCTCTGCTTGAATGGGGTTACCTGGCAGATCCATGAGGGAGGCAGGGGTTGTGATGAGGGCACCAGCATTTGCTGCCAGTGCCTCAGCAATAAGAACCTCAGGGTGGCTCTTGGCCTTATGGGCCACCACACAGTCCTTCTTTTCAAACTTCTTCCCACAAATGGAGCAGGAGAACTGATAAGTGGCATCAGCATCATGCTTCTTCATGTGCCAGTTCAGAGACGCCTTCTGACGACACGTGAAGCCACAGATTTCACATCTAATGGGGAAACATTGAGAGAAATTGCATTTAAGTAATCTCAAAAAATGTATGAGAATTAATAAATGTTTAAAGAGAGAGCATTAGTATTACTACAAAGTACTGACTGTAGGGGCTTCTCTCCCGTGTGAATCATGCGATGCACAGCCAGGTTGTGGGAGCTCTTGAAGGCACGAGCACAGAACTCACAAATGTAGTCTCTCTGGTCTGCAAATCAAAAAATACTTTAATATAACATGTTCTCCATATACTTTCAGTATTAATTATAACAAGAAATGGTCAGACACAGATCAAAGCCAACACGTTTTATGCAAACCCTTCTCATGTACCTGTGTGATGCTTTGCATGACGCAGCAGCTGCTTCTGTAGACGGAAGAGCCTCCCACAAGACGGGTGAGGACAAACATACTTCTTCTTGAGCAAGTGCTGATACTTTATATGGTGCTGGTGTGCAAAACAAAGAACATGTAGAACAGTAAATCAGCACCAGTTTAACTGAACTCAGAGTGACAGAAGCAAATGACCCTTAGTAGGAATGTGTGGTTGCTTAGAGAGACCTGTAGGTAGCGAGGATGAGCCAGGACTGTCCCACATCCCTCCATTTCACAGCGCACATACTGCACTGGGGGCTTCTTCCTGTGTGGGTGAAACATGTGTCATTGCACTGTTACAAAACATGAAATTGATCTCCAAGTCCTCATTAAAATCCCACATATCCAAATTTGTTGCTCACTATGCCAATCATCAATCCAACCATATCCTTTATGTCTGGATGAAAAGATAACAAGATGTTATTCACGAGAACATAATATAAAGTTCAGATTACAATGCCTGAAAGCAGACATCAACTTCACCTTCTCTTTGGCAGCCGTGGGGTTTTATCATCTTTTTTCCGACGGCCTCTCCTGACACAGGGGGACAAAATAAAAAATAAAAAAATTTCAACGGAAGAAAATTTTGTTTTATTAAGTAGTGAATACAAAGCCATTTTGTGACCACATACATTACATTCAGCATGAAGCTAGATTAATACAGCCACAGGAGAATGACTGCTTAGTGTTTTACATGCACGGTTCAACTTGAGTAACAATACAACGGCAGCTCATTAGATATACATGAAAAATGAATTTGTCCTACAGATAACTTGTTACACAGGGACTAGTACTTACTTCCTGGGTCCATCCGGGTCTTCCACCATTTCTTCCTCCAGTTTTACTTCCTCTTCCACACTCTCCAAGTTATCCGAACCTTCTATCTTTATCTCAGCAACCTCTTTCTCTTTTTTAGGTGCCTTTTCTTTCTCTTTCTTCTCCTTCTGTCTAGGAGGAGCACGGCGCTTTGGTTTAGGGATATCCCTAACAGAGTGAAAAATATCTAGTTACTGAACTAAAAATATGACGCCTATGTCTAATCGTATCAGACCCAGACGCACACGCACCTTTCAGCCTTCGGATCGTAGCTCTGGTCATTTAGGTCATCTCTATAAGGAACATCTTCATCACTACTGACGCCCTCTTCCTCCTCTGCACCACTGAAAGCAAAACAACAAATGGCTTTAAAAAGCACTCCCCACTTTCTGCGCGTCATCATGTGAATGTACTCGAGATAAGTGTACCTCTGACTCTGTGGCTGGTAGTTGTGGTCGTTGGGGTCATCTTCAAATGGAGGGTCTTCATCATCCAAGACTGGCTCAGCAACACCTTCGCTCTCTTTCTCTTTCTTTTTACTGAGACAGCACAAGTGTGAAACACTTCATCAAAACACCATCATAAAAACACAACATCAAGCTCTCACTTAGTCACGCACTTACACAGTATGCAAGTGTACTTAAAGAGCCACAGGTTCAGTGGGGACATAAGTATCACAAAAAGATATTTGCTTTTAATTTAACAGTGTTATGCAGCCTCTTTCTCTTGTGAAAGCTAACACACCTTTTGTATTAAAAGTTTAAAATGTTACTGCATAACCCCTGAGTCAGGCCAAGTATGAAACTACTTAATCTGATCAGATCTGAGTGTGTCAAAGATAAACTGACAAGTTGATAAGCTGATAAAAATCCAAGTGTCACATCTTTGATTTTTATTTTGACCACGTGTTATGCCATTTTGTCAAAGAATACAAATCCCAAAGAGAAGCAAGCCCGTAATACTGACAATGTTGCAAAAAGTACAAAAAATATATACTTACATTTCATCCTTCTCTTTATTGTTCAATTCTCCTTCCACTGCTGCATGGCAAATAGAAAAAGAAATTAGTTTGGGTGAGACAACAAAAGCACTCTTAGCTATTAGAATTTCCAATTTTAGATGTACAAATTTGTATAAAATTATGTAAAATAGGAAAAGGAATTGATGTATGAAATGCAAAAAAAACCCCAAAACATTTCTTTGTAGTCTACTCCATCCTCTCTAAGTGAGTTACTGGAAGTAGAAGGGACTTAAAAGGCAGCACTGATCCCATTGGTTATGCTGAAAATCCATAATCACAACCATCTCATATCAATTAAGTAAGATGTCAGTCAAGGTTTTTTCAGAATAAATAATATCCTGAAGAACAGTAGCAAGCATGACGCCTCAGTGCTTCTGACTGAATTATAGGCCCACATGCTGAACCATTGTCGCTCATTGTCAACAGGTTGCTCACCAGCTGGGCTCTCCATTCCAGGTTCGGTCTTACACACAGGCTTGGCAGAGCCTCGGACAGCCCTGCCAGACGGGGGCTTGGCACGAGTCTGGGCTGGGGGGCGTCTGGAGGGAAGAGCTGGAATGACAGAGCAGAAGCATGCCTTTAAACATACTGTAAGAAATGAAGTGCAGTACAAGCATATGCAAATACAACCACACACACACACAAGTCAGCTCTATTTGAAATGTTCACTTAATCCATTTGGGCAAGCAGAATAAGATTTAACTTAAACCAAGACTTAGCAAGAGGCATATTGAAGAGTTCTTTCCCCCAACATTTTTCTGATTACCTTGAGCATCTGTGGCAGGTTTCTTGGGGTCCTCTGAGCTGCAGAAAGCAGACAAAAACACTTAAGATTTGACATTTTCTCTATCTGCAGAATGACACGCCATTGTCCATCATACTTCTACTACAACAATGCATTTTAAAGTTGTAGCAGCACCGAATAAAAATATGATCATTTGTAAAGTCAGGTAAGTTTTACTCCACCCTCCCAAAGCAGGGCTGTGGAAAGGGGACGAGCTATGCTGAAGGCGTGCTTTTGAACGGAACTGACCCCCACGACGTAAACACATAAGTTAAAGGTCTAACAGGTAACGCTGTAAACAAATGAAACGTTACCTCGGACTGTTTAATGAAAAACTTACTCTGTGCCTTGAAGGCTGTCACCTACGACCCCCGCTCCAGCCTCAGACGGACCTGCTGATTCTGAATTTTTCTTCCGCCTAGAGTTGGAAACTTTCCTCCGCTTGGTCGCACCGGTGTCCGGGCTCGGTTCGTCCTCGTCGTCATCGCTCTTGGTATCCTTCAGCCAGGCCGGTACTGCCCTCATTGACCTGTCTCTTAAAACCCGTCCTGAGCTCTGTGGGCTCGACGCTGCTCCGTTAACGTCTGTTAATGAAGCGGAGACGCCGGACCTCGGGCGGCCCGCCCCCCGCTCCCTGAGTCCCCTTCGCGGTGTAACGGTCGTACTGGTGACCGAGGTCTGCTCTGCGGCCTTGTCCTCCGCCGGCTCTTCATGTTTATTTACACCCCCGGTTCGGTCGCCGGCCGGTTCCATCACCGTCAGGACACTTCAGCCTACCTTAAATTCCGCTTAAACTCAAGCAGGTTTTCTAGCAATTTGACGAAAAACGGACCACATCTGGTTAAAAGACGTTTTGACTGCAAGCGGCCTTTATCCAACGCATTTTCTGTGATTGCGTTGGGTTCGTCGCAAATTAAATGCAAAGATTTATTGATTCGAAATTGAAAACTTTTCTTAATTACCTATTCAGCAATAAACCGATATCATTTTAAAGAAGCAGACACTGTTTTCGCGTTCTTAAAGCTATAGTAAACCTACTTATTCGCCCGGGCCTGGAGCGCAACCATTTTGTGCGCTTTGTTGCGTCTCCTTTAAGCCAAATATAAACTGAAGCTACATTCAAGAGCGGCAACGCATTTTAGCAGCTCTAAAAATCATCTGGATTTCCTCATGTGCCTTTTGCAGAAGGAGTCGGCTGGGGTGCATATTGCTTATGAATCGGCAGCGGTGGTGCCCAGGCACCGCGCATACGGATGACTGCTGGGGCATTTTGGGAATTGTAGTATACGCTAAATCTCGACCGCTTGGACATTGCTTTAAAGACACTTTATTTGTAATGATTTAAAAATGTATACCGACTACTTCTCCTGCGACACACATTAACGGCCATAAAATCAGGTTAAGTTAATATTAATCTCTTTTGTATGTTTGCACCCGGTGCCATATAAATAAGTAAATGACAATATTTTAGCTCATCGTCTGTAAGGTATGGAAATATCATCTTGCATGGCCTGAATTCTTATTTTAAGAAAGATGAAAAGTGGGTTTGTTTCTTAAAATAGTCGACAATGATGACTGTGAAGCTAACATGGCTGCCAGTAAAAACCTGCACTGTCTGGTCTGAGCTGCACAGGCCTGTTGCAGGCTGTTCTAATGGGGAACGTTAACCACTAGATGGCAGTATTGCCCTAAACGTATGACTTCTCTCTGACAGCATGGTGTCTCTTTAACTGAGTTTAAAATCGTCCCACCATCGTTCTCTGTGATGAAGTAGGTCTGGTGTTGATAAGTTTATTTAGGCTTGGAGTTAATATTCCTGGGAAATAAACTCATTCTTACCTCTTGTCTGGCAGATTCTTTAAAGGGTTTGTTAAAGTTGACTGAATACACAACTGTGTGGAAACACAGTCTACCCCAGGGATTGTGATTGATGGGCAGTGCTAAACAACAAATGTAGATTTTGATCTGATTTCTGTGAAAAATGTGGCCATATTTATGCTACTTCTGAGCATAGTTTTATTACCACTTGCAAATCATTTGCACATAAGGACCTCAACTATTATTATTGTACACAACATCACCAGAGAAACAGAGTGCATACACTAACATGAGTGTTCATGTTCCCAAAACATTATCTAATATAAATCAGAATTCCTTTATTAATCCCTGGAGGGAAATTCTTGAAATCCCTGGAGGGAAATTCTTGAAATAAGGACAGACAATAAGGACAGATAGACAGTGTTTGGTATACATTAAAATAAGATTCAGTTATTGGTTTAGGATTTTACATATACCTAAGTAAGAGTAACAATACCACAAAGTAGAAAATATACTTAAAGTAGCCCACCAGTGCTAAAAGTACTCACTATAAGATAAGATAAGATAAGATAAAACAGAACTTTATTAATCCCGAAGGAAATTCTTGTGCCAGAGGATGCTTAAAAGAGCACATTACACTATTACACCTATTTACAGGTTAAAGACAGATTAAATTGCGAAACAAACTGCTAAGACACCAGTGCATTTCCCGGTCGGGCCATGCACTGATTCTAGTTATTACCAAAGATAACAGAAAAAATAATAAGATGGTTGCAGTACAAAATGCTAAATATGAGGTAAATAAAACCATTGCCTAGCACAATAGCAGCATTTATACAAAATAACAAATAACAAATATAAAGTGACAGGTCGTATGATACCGTGAATTGGCATTGCACGTGATATCGTGGAATCACTGCATAATGATGATGGTATGACGGCAAGAATTCTGCAATTTCCCAGCCTGGCATCAATAAAGTATATCTGTCCGAACGGGGGAGGTGTTATGGAGTTTGATGGCCACTGCAAAAAAAGACCTCCCGTAGTGGTCTTTAGTGCTCCTCCGTGGGCTGAATGTGCTTCGGTACAACTCCAGCAGTGTGGCATGCAGGGGATGGGATGCATTGTTCATGATACTGAGAAGTTTTCTCAGCATTCTTCTCTGTGCAGAATGACCTATTTCAAAATAATGTATATTACATTGATGTATCATGTGTAGTTTAACACAGCCTATAATAGCCAATAATAATAAAAACACACCATATTTTGTTTTTGTTAAAATAAAGATGGTGATATATCAAAACTTCATCTACCTGTGACTTCCCTCCATATTGTCTTGCATGATGAAGCCACTTATGCTCTTAAAAGCCTCCTGGACCTCCTTTCTGTGGCACATCATGTTTCTAGAGTAAAGTTGACCTGTCACAGTTTATGAAATGTTCTCCACAACACTGTGTTCTTCTGTCCACTCTCCTCTCTCCACCGTGACATATTGCATAACAGTAGCTGATGTATGAGGTCATGGATGGGTTTCCATTCACAAAGGCTGGAGTCAAAGCCCTTTTTTGACCCTTTTTACACTTTCTAGTGTTACAAGTTTTAATCTAAAACTAAAACTAGCTGACTTGGTTTAGATGTTGTCTTGGCTTTGAACAACATGGAAAACGTAGACAAGCAAAATGAAAGACATAGCATTACATCTTTTTGAAAATGCTTTATTTATCTACTTCATCACTATAAATATAACAAGACCAAACAATCTTTTTTTTTTCTTAAAACAAACCTTCAGATAGAGAACAGTCTGCATAGGTCTACAAAAGTATAGCAAAGGGCACATCTTGGCAATAAGGCACACACTAGGAAGAGTTTAAATGGTAACACCTATGTTAAACAAGGCATATGTAGCTCCACACCACTGACGCAAGGACCAGGGGTTCGTCCTTGCTGTAGTGTAGATGAAATGCAGGCAATAGCAAATAAAGTAGGTGTATTGAGGGGGACATAAAATGACTCTTAAATCGCAAGGCCTTTAACAGTTTTGTCAAAACTGACTCAGAGAGTTGCAACACCAGCAGTTCAAAGTGCCAATGGATTGTAACACATTCAACTGACCAGTTTTAGTCTTTGCTGTTGGAGCTGATAAAATGTAGCTGAACGAGAAGGTCTTTGTGTTCCCACTCATTACACCAAATCCAGTTCAAAATAGCAAACAGAATATTACACATAACAAAAACACAAGAACATTGAATTTTCAAAAACTATTGGACACTTTGGCAAAAAAAAAACAAAAACCAAAAAAAACTTTTTTTCTACTTTTGTTACTCTGACTTGTTATCCCTAAACAAGGTGTAAATAAAGAAAAGAAACATGTTTTAGAATATATTATACCTTTTCTTCTTACTTCATACACAACACATGTAATGCATATATTAAATATATCCTGACTTATTGTCATCATACAAGAAAATAATAAAAGCAGTAGCGAAATGTAGATGATGGAGTGAGATGAAATAAAAAAAAAAGTCTTGTTTGCTGTGGATAATTGCAGTTAATTTCTTGAACCAAAAACATCATGAGCTTTGTCATGATCTCAAAATCCAGGCCATTCTCAGTATCAAACTCATGTTGTTTCATGGGTAAAATGAAGTTAAAAAAAAAAAAGGATTGGAAACTTCAAAACATTCTACAAGTGGTTGACAAATATAAAACAGTATACAGATGTTTTGCATGCCGATGTGGAGTGTGGATTCATGATCAGCAGCTGCTTGCATCCGTTATATTTGTGTGCTATGGTAAATCCATGCATGGCTACTTGTACAGTTCAGCATGAGGTATTGCTCCCAGTCCAATATTACACTTGTTTTCAACACACTGCAGAGTTTTAAAAAGTGCCTGCTGAACATTCATCAGGGTTACTTTATGTCTTATGCTTTATCCGCGAGGAAAACCTCAGTCACACGTACAGACAATGAAACTAGCACTGTTTACACACCGTATGAATTCATACTCAGGATTTAATATCTCTTCATCTGAAAGTCACAATCTCTTGCCTTTGATAAATATGTTTTAAGTGCACCTTGGTCAAGCACAGTTTGTAGGACGAGAAATGAAGAAGAGACAGACATGTGGAGTGTTACTGCAGAAGCATTCAGAGAAGAGACTTACAGGAAAGAGGTAGCCTTGTCCCATTTGACTGCTGAGACTCTAACCTGTTTGTCTCACCACGATACAGTAAGACTACAGATTTGGTTCACTAGAAATAAGAATATTGAAAACTTCCAGTTTTCCTGCGAGTGTTTCCCCTGTACTAACCAAAGTTGCTTCACTTTGTTATGAAAGGCACAGTAAAAAACAGTAGCACATACGTTACACAGGTGTAAGGCACTATAGTCAGGCACAATCTTTTAGAATCACGACAGGAGTGTTTGTGGCTGTAAGTAAGTTTTTTTTTTGTTTGTTTTGTTTTGGAGTTTTTTTTTGTTTGTTTGTTTGTTGTTTTTTGGTTAGCGTTGGCAAATACAGGAGCTGTTTAAGTGAGTGCTCCAGTCCATTTATAGAAAAATGTGTCATTTCTGTCCATATTTGTTCACCTTTCAAAAGTCATACAACAATAATAAAAAACAACAACAACAACAATAAAGATACATAACTGAGAAACAAAACAACTAACATCTGTTCTGTCTTAATCTCCCATCAGCGCAATTTCAGAGGATAGGAAACATCTCATGTTACCCATTATTGAAAGAAGTTTTCCAGTTTTTTTTCTTTTTCTAGAATTTATTCCTAAAGGAATCTGTTGCAAAAATGTTAATTATGTGGCAAAACCAATGTGCCAAAAACAAAAGAGGAGAAACTAAGCCAACTAATTATAGTAGCAAATGAACACAATACTTAGAACCTTCATTTAAAACAAACACAAATAAAACTAAAGAAAACAAAAAGTACCACAAAGACATGTTTGAAGCATACACATTCAACCAACACGGACGGACAGCATCACCTAAAGCCTACTGGAATTGTCTAGAATACTATATATTAATGGAAAAAATACTTGAGAAAACATCAGTATATCCAAAACAGTTATCTTCAGTGGTATCCTCTACTTTTACTTTTTTAAAAATTTACTTTTCTTTCTTGAAACAATTTTTAGACTTCCCTGCTTCAGAAAACAAATACCTCCGCAAAAATAAGAGAAACCTAAGGAGAATAAAACCTTAAATACATATCTTCTCTTCATAAATACTTGAATGTACCTTCAGTGTTTCCATTGCAACAAGGTGGTGGTGGTCAGCCACACAGACAGAGACGACGACATAGAGAGATGGGAGTTGTGACTGTTGTTATTCTGAGTAAGGCTTGTTGTTATCTGGGCAGGCGATTGTCACCACATACAGGTAGGTTTCCTCAGTATGTGCACTGTTCTCTTTGTGAGTTATAATTTAAAGTGATGCTGCATAATTAAGCTTGTCATGTGGTGCCTTGGGTCCTGGATATACTGAGGCCAGTAGGTGGGACAGATATGAGTTGTCAGGTTGTCATTATATTATTGTCTGTCTTCTAAATATTTGCTTCAAACAATGTTCCTTTAGAGCTTTTGGATGTTCACAGGTTCAAATGATGCTTCTGTTTGAGGGGACAGACTGCACGCTGTGGTGGTCATTCAGTCACAGGCAGGGTAACTTTGTCGCGCTCTGACCCTCACCATCAATATGTCTGGTAGACATCGTGGATGGGCAGCTGAAAGGCTGTGGCAGGGAAGGCTTGTGGCATCGCATAGCCTGTGTATCCACCATATGCTGCAGCTGCCACCACTGCATTCTTCTGGAGAGTTGCCAGAGCTGTTGTGTTGGCAGCGTAGTTTGCAATGGGGACGTATCCAGCTCCATACAAGCCCCCGGCAGCTGGGATGCGCTGTACGTTGTGGGCCATGGCATAGACAGGGGTGATTGGACGTCCCTGAGAAATGCAGGAAAGAGATGGGAAGGGTAATATAGTGAATATTTCTGCAGCATGTCTGAAATGACCAACTCTTATGTATCATAGAATGTAAAAATTGTGATTTATAAAGAATAGTATTAACCTAAATCTGCAATTTTGTAGGCCTAATTATTATACATGAAAATCCTTTGTAAAGTAAAGAGAAATAGCTCTTTTTGTTGCAAATTATATGAACACTTATGCTTTTTGTAAATGACAATGACATAATATGAAACGATAAATTTACATCTTTATCAGCATGGGTCAAAATGAAACATTTTCATGTTTCTGTGAAACGTAGAACAGTGTCATAATGCACACCTGAAAGGGTGGAGGGGTAGAGACAGCAGGTAGGACGGTTGCAGCAGCAGCAGCAGCAGAAGCGGTGGTGTGTTCAGGGTGTTGCATGGCCAGAGGGTTGATAATGTGCTCTACTGTGTGTACCTTCCCCTCCTCCATTAGCTTGGCTGCAGGAGCCGCACTGAACACTGGGTACTGCCCACCCAGAGTTGGCAATGCCACTACACATGAAGAGACATAGGATGAGAACTCAGATAACAGAGTGTAGCAAGAGATGATTAATATGACTCCATTCACCATGCAGGAAAGACACAAATACATGTTTACACAGAAACAGGCATACTTAGATCTGAAGGTAATCGACGAGAGGAGTGAGGAACGTTAAAGAAATGAGGGATAAGTAAGACAGAAAAGTTAAGGGAAACAATTTAGGCAAGAAAGGAAAAAATAATAAATTACACAAATTGGCACTGGAGTGTGATTTGGATTATGCTGGGGCTCAACTGTGGATTAACCTCAATGCTCCAACACACGCACATATACACATACACACAAAATACAAAATCGGTCATTGTTTCAGATGCACAAAAGTCTTTTCAATCTGGTAGTGATTCTGTGATTCCACACAGACCGGGACTAAGACCAAGACTCCCAAGATTGGGGTCAAATTGTTCCAGAAAGAGCATCAAAATGGAAAGTCCACTTTACAAAATGGTCCTGTGGTTACCAAATATATGACATAATAGTGACAAGTAATTCAAAATGTAATTTATGATGAAAATCAATCTTGTAGGTTTAGTAAGTTCTGTGTTTGGATTTGGGTCTGGGTTTTGTTGGGTCTCTCTAAAAATCAAATTAAAGAGTTTGGAAAGTGCCATGAGACAACTGTTGTTGTGATTTGGTGCTATATAAGTAAACTAACTGAAACTGAATTGTAATTGTAATAAATTTTAAGATGAAAGAATAATAATTTTTATTTTGCATTTCTGTTATAAGAGTTTGTACGTTTTGAGTTTGTTTTTGTCCAAAAACATACATGAAATTTAAATTTAGATGATCCACCCATGTAAACATGAAACCTTTTTTTTCTCTCTTCTAGTTGTTTTATGTCCTCCTTACTGCAAGGAAAGAAGGAAGTCAGAAAGAAATGGAATTTTCTAACAATTATCCTTTTAGGCCATCTTTGATATCATATTCTTATTTGCTCAGATAGCATTTCAGCATGTTTTACTATCTACACAATTTATGGATTTACAAATCAAAACAAAAAAAGAATAAATAAATGATAATTGAATTACCTACAGCATGCATCGCAGAATCATGATGATCATGTAAAGTAAATGTATGAAGTAGATGAACCTCAGACTGACATAGCACTTTTACCATTTTTAAGTGGTTAGATTAGTAGAAAAAAAGTAGGTAAGTAATCTTTATTCCGTGCATTAAGATTTGCATTTCAACTCTGCTCTTGCCTGAAACTGTCATATACACTAACAAAGCCGAAGCTGTTGCTACTGAATAAATCTCATTGAGTTGACATTCAATGGCTTCATATTGTGAATAGAAAAATCAAATCTTTTCTGAGATACGTGTTCATTCTTCATGCGTATTGTTCCAGTTCTAACAAAAAGAAAAAAGATACTGTCATCCTCCTTTTATTTAAGATTTTGAGTTGAAAGCCTTTGTAAAAGCAGATTTTGGAAGCATTGATTTCCATATAACTATAGCCATGTTCAGACAGACAACAGCACAGCCTGAAAAAAACCCCCAAAAAACAAAAAACATGATTTCCTCATTTAGTTTAATGAAACCACTGTATTTTAGGTGCAAAAATGCAGCAACACTCCCCCCCAGAAATTAAAATGGAGATTAGCTCCTTCAGTTCTCTTAACACAGTGCTGTTTTTTGTCTGAACACCCCACAAGACAAATTTCTGGAGGAAAAAGGAAAGAATTAGGAACAGATATAGCAGTTACTTTCTGGTCATGCTAGAAAGGACATATCTTTCTGCTGTTATTCCTTACTTGATAGCAAAAGGAAGTCCTTTTGCACCTGACCATCCAGCAACAACTATAATGTGGTTTTACAAAACGTTCCTCAAACCAAACAGAAGAGAGATACAGAAAAATTATGAGATAACGGGTTTAATAAAGGCCTTTGAGATGGGCTAGGATATGGATGGATTTAGCTATGTCACTGACTTGTGCCAGGTTTGATGCCAACAGGGTTGACAGAGGCAGCCAGCTCCAGACTGGGCATCAGCTCATAGGACTTTTCAGGCTGCTTGGTCTTGCCCTCATGGTAGCGGCTGTAGATGCCACGACCGGCAGAGTAACCCCCCAGGTACGACCCCCGTGGTCCAGGGGTACGGTTACCTGCAGCAGCACGACCACGGCCTCGCACAGTACCTGCTTAAAATACAATTACAGTAATATGATGACAGGGGGTGGGGTTTAGGACTTGGGTAGCAAGGGTAGCTTGTATTGAAAGTTGTTTGGGGCAACTTGTCAAACAAATATTTATGACAGGTCTAGGAGGCCCTGTCAAGATATGGGGACTAGGGAGGTCACTTAGCTCTAACTACAGGCAATCTGCCCATAAAGTGCGTTTGCTAGTAGAAATTTCTCTACAATATCTGTCTGAGCAACTTTTGGGCCTTTTTCCTGTTCTGACTCTTGATGCATCTGAGTTCATAGTGCTGTGAAATGGTATTCTAAGTTTTTTTTGCTATATCCCAGCATGAAATGGGAGGTGACAGCACAGCAAGAAAATGATGGTGTTAGAAAATGTTTAGTTTGTCACATGGCAAGAAAAGCTTGTTGTTCATTAAAGGAATAAGTAGGAATAAGGATATGAGAGATTACCATTGTTCTGTATCATTGGGGATCCTTTGGAGAGAAAACCAAAACACAATGATTGTTGAAAGTCAAATAGATTTTACAGCTATCACCCATAGACCACATGTAATCAATCATCAAAGGTAATGGTATTAGCATTCATTGGTCCATCACCGTGCTTTGTCTTTGCCTTTTAACAACAAAGCCACAAACTCTCATCAAGTTAAGGATTTTAAAACTTACTACTGTATGAGGTGCAGTGTCATCAAAGATTAAATCATCTCAGTAATCGTGAACACTTCAAAATCATAGCTCCCTATTGATTAGATGTTTGTCATTGTTCCTACAATTGCATCTTTTGAATGTCATTATAAGATCTTTAGCAGGGCAACGACCAATAGAGTTTCTAGTGCTAGTACAAAAAGAGATGGCTTTTCAGAGAAACAATGTGGTTGGTGTAATTGATCAGATACAGAAACAGAAAGAATGAATTCTAACCTTTGACAAAGTAGTCCCTGTTGGGTCCAATGAGGGTATTGTAGGGATAACCATAGTAGGCCAGAGTGTAGGGATCACACTGGTAAACGTAATTCTGCTGAGTAGCCTCTGGAGTGCCAGAAGCACCCTTGGAGGCCTTCTGGCGAGAGTACTGCTCTTTGTCAACTGGCTTCGCGAGTGTCACCTCAATACAAGACCCTTCCACCTCTGTGCCATTGAGGTGGTCCATGGCCAGCACAGCATCGTCCCGTGAGTTAAAGTGGACGAAGGCGTAATCGCGTATTTTCTTTACACGTTCAACACATCCAGGATTCCACTGGCTGAACACCTGGTTTACACAGAAAATGGGTGATTTGTTTAAAAATGGTAAGGCAAAAAAGCAAAATGAAACCTCTATACTGAGCAGTCAGCCGGTCCCACCTGTTTGATTGTCTCCTCGCTGGTCTCCATCATAAGATTCCTGACGTAGAGGATTTTCACTGTCTCCATCACGTCTTCATCCACATCAATCTCAGGCTCAGCCCAGTCCACTGCAATCTGATGGCCCCAGAGCTGAATGCGTCCAGGCATCAGCTTCCTACGAGCCATGGCAGCTGCACGGTGTGACTCATACTCTACAAAGGCAAAGCCTCGGTTCTTCATCTTGTCAGCAGCACTGGCATAAACTATCACATCTAGTACCCCTTCTGTCACCTTGGAAACCTCCTCCAAGATCTCTTCACGCTTTTTGGTTTTGGGGATACCACCAATGAAAAGACGGCAGTTGTCCACCGAAGAGCAGACCCCTAGCAGCCGCCCAGGCCGCACTTCATAGTTGTTGAGCTCACGTACGGCCCGCTTGGCCTCATGTTTCTCTGTGTACATGACAAATGCGTAACCTCGGTTCTTGCCATCAAAGTCCATCATCAGCCGCATCTCATAGATGCGCCCTACGGACTCAAACACTGGGACCAGCTCATCCTCATAAACGTCCCGTGGGATCTTGCCCACAAAGATTTCACATCCCCGTGGAGGAGATGCACCGGTCCAACCAGGAGGAGGGCCATATTTACGCTGTCCATTTTCTTGGACCATACTGTAGCCAGTGCGCTCCATCAGGGCCACCAATGCAGCCTCATTGGGAGCACCTGCTACTCCCTCTGGGATGTTCTGTCCATGAAAAGAGTGGTGTGAAGCACCAGAAGATTTGGAGAGGGCAGCGTTATTGCTCATGGCCGGGGAAGAAGCAGGATCTTCGGCTGTCATTCTGACAAAACCATCCAATCAGATGTGGTGCCTGAAAAAGATGAAGAGAGACGGGTTAATCAAATAACAATACATTGTGTGAACCAAAACTCCTATCCAAGAGAGAACAGGAACCACGAGAAAATAAGAAGGGTAATGCTCAAAAGCCACCATTTAAAACATGTCTGTTTCAACAAAAAAACTCTTCACATGGCTGCTTGTAGGAACAAAACGATCATCAATTTACAGGAACAATCACATGCAAGATTACCCAACTAATAAACCAACCAAGGCACATTATATGACTCAGACAGAACAGTGAAAATATACTATCTATAAATTCCCAGGGCACCTTCCCCTATCAGTAGTTTTACAGCCTTGTTTTGTTGAGTTCTTTAGATCCCTTGCTGACCTCTGACCCCTATCAGAGAGAATGAAGGGTTGTAAACCCTGAAAGTTGCAGCTCAAGGTTCACTGAGATCAGCTATATCACATGTTGATTGCGTGTGTGTGTGGTAAGTTAGACAAGCAAGAGTTAAGCTATATGAAGAATTTTGTGTAAAATGTGACCCCAGTGACTCCATACTGTGACAAAAAGCTGTGCGCATTAATCTTAAACATAGTCATTCATACATTAACCTGTTGCACACACACACACACACACACACTTTCAACTTTTCACAGCACCACAACCTACATCGTGAGTGTTATATTGTGTGTGGGTGCAGCTTTTTCTGTGCGTGAGTGTGTGTCTTTTCATGTGTGCCACTTCATTAAGGACTGCAGCCCTATAAAAGGAGCAGAGAACAATCAGAAATCGGCTTCCCAAGCATAAACCTCTTATTCTGTTATTTTCCAACACTGCCAGCATTCAGAACGGAAAAATCCACAGCATTTTAAAACCCCAAATCTCCATGCCGCATACACTGAGGCAACCAATCTCAGCCGACTACAAAGCAAACTAGTTTTTGTCAGGCTAAACGTCATTTAAGCAAATAGGACAAATAAAAAACAACCTCCTGATAGTTAGGCAAGCAGCATGTGTGTGTGTGTGTGTGTGTGTGTTTTGTGCGTCACAAGATTGCGTGGACTTTAATGGAGATAGCTGATGCAGTCGACAAAGGTAAAACACTACTAAGCTAAGCAACCATGGTAACACACACTCATTTGACTTGACCCAATCTCTCTCTCTCTCTCTCTCTCTCTCTCTCTCTCTCTCTCTCTCTCTCTCTCTCTATCTCTCTCGCTCTCTCTCCTTCACACACACACACACACACACACACAGACACACACACCTGTTCACTTGTTAGTTTGCCCAAGGCTGGAGGGTTTAGAATTACCTGAAAACTAGCTCACACCTCGTCCACAGCAGAACTAATATGATGCAAATAGAGAGGGATACATTAAATATCATAAAAAATTTAACAGACATCCATCCATCCATTTTCTAGCAATTTAAATATTACTGATTTGGGAATTTATTGATGTGTGCATGTGCACAGAAGACCATAAGGTCAGCACAGGCCAAGAGGAAAACAAAACAGCAAGAATGGGAAAAGGCAGGATGTTGTTTTGTTGTTTCCTTCTTCTATGTTTAGGCAGCAGTTGGCTGCTGCATGTTGACATAGGTCAAAATGACATTAGATTATAGTCAAAAAATAAAAAACATCAATTGAGACATAATCATGGGGACATACATGCTTTCTGATTCTGCTCAGTGACAATGCAGTTCTCTTTATTGCACAGAAAATAAAAAAAATACATCACATGTTTTTCCCCCCCAACTAGCTTGTTATATTATAACAGTTTTTTTGTTGTTTATTTCTGTGTTGCTTTCCCTCTGTTTCCAGAGCTTGACGTGCCCTCCCTCTGTTCCTTCTATTGTGTGAAGTGCTAACATGACTCCAACTCTTATCAGCCTTATCTTGCCAGACTGATGACAAAGGGAGGACAATATTCACTTTGGGAGTTCTGCTCTGTGATAAAAAAAAAAAAAAGAATCTATGTGAAACTGTGAGGTCGACATAATGAATTGAATTTAAGACTCTTAGAAAAACTCCATCAGCTGAATATTTAAAAAAATGTGATGCATTTACTGTGCACTTTCATCACGGGTGACTTACTTCCTGCTTTTGCCCACTTGTAGATATTTCTGACTTCCTCAGTGCTGACCACTGTTGTGCTGAGGTATTCCTTTCTCTGGGGAGACTCAGGAAATCACAACCCTCAGTGTGTCACAACTGAAGTAAAAATCTGGTGGTCTGTCATAACCTCCCTTACTCCCTTGCCATATTAAGGAAATGGGAAGAGTGGGTCTTTGTGAGAGATCTTTTGGTATCTGAGAGTCTGTCAACAGAAAAATAAGGATAACCAGAGGAAACAAAAGACGTTCACAAGTAATGCAACGTGAAAGAGGAAATAGTGAAAGAAAAAACAAAGGGAGAGAGAAATGAAAAGTTGTTTTAAAATCTGAAGCTCTGACCTTAAACGTGGTGTATGCATGTAGCATGTGTGTGCGTGTGTGTGAGAGAGAACTGAGGCAACAGCAGGTAGATGATTAACCATGCTGAAAACAAATCACAGCCTTTACTCACAGAGGGCATAAAGATTTACAGATCATGTCCAGGTTACTAACAAACTGTCATGACAGCTTGTTAATAACCTTGTAGGTTTTGATAACTTATGGTTACAGCACAGAAAGAGTAGCTAGCTGCCCTTAGTATCTACATATAATCTACACAGACATTCAGAGCTCAGAGTTCACCTGGTTGAAAGGTTGTGAACTCAGAGCAGCACAGGAGGGAAGAGCTGGCTGCCCTGCAAATTACACAGGAAGTTAAAGAGCAAGGATTTTATTGGCCAACAGAGCCAGTTTGCAGGGTTAAAGTGTTCCAGTTATAGCAGTGGAGATTAGCCATTACACTGTGTTTATGATTGATAGAAGCACCTGATTCTCTACGTATTAACAGCATGTTATTGGGGACTGAATTGGTTTATGAGCAGACAAAAAAGCTTTTACACCATAAACAGAAAGCAACTACTGCAGACAAATTCCATCTTTCTCCTCAAATAGACAAATGAAGCTCAGCGTTATTAAAGTGTAGTTCCTCACAGCTAGAAAGAGGAAGAACATTTCCTTTTTCATGTCACTGACCTGACATTAAATCAACAACTGCTATCATGTGTTCTTCTCAGAGGCAGCCAGGAGCAGATTTTGCAAGTCAACAAACCCAATTTGCTGCAGATTATGGAGCAAAGAAAACCTGAGTGTGTGTTCGGCAGTAAGGAACAATGAGTCTCTTAGTTTGCTTTTCGATCCTGAGTGACA
Source organism: Scatophagus argus (assembly GCF_020382885.2). Lineage (NCBI taxonomy): Eukaryota > Metazoa > Chordata > Actinopteri > Scatophagidae > Scatophagus > Scatophagus argus. The sequence goes on along the minus strand of NC_058494.1, from coordinate 16,203,132 downwards.
CTGATCCAGAGTGCTGAGGAAAACAGGCCTAAGGATGCTGCCATCTTAGCTGTATGCACACACACCACGTGGACACGTGGAGGCGATCGACTCACAGCGTCTACCCAGCAGACCCTAACGACAGGGTCACATGGCAGCAAGAGGATCCATGAAACACCAACACTTACAAACACTACCAAATTCACAGATAGAGCAGCTAAATAATAATCAAAGATAAATAACAATCTGCCATTCGAGACTGAAGAATCCCTATGAAACCAAATACAGCCAGAGAGAGAGAGGCGGGGAAGTGAGACTGAAACAAAGCTGAAATGTTGAGAAGGACATCAGAGCTGATGAGATGTTGGTGGAAAAGAGAAGAGGAAGGAGAAGCAGAGAGTGGTCAGATAGCTACCCGTGTTGCTTCACAGCACTCCGCTGCTTGGCTGCCTGCTCTGGGAGTGTTAGTCCACCTCCATGAGAGACAGGTACAGCAGGGCACTGAGCGCAGAGCTCAGCCTACTCTACACACACACACACACACACACACGCAAACACACACACACACACACACACACACACACACACTGTGTCAAAGCTGCAAGCATGAGAGCTGATAGGGGTGGAGCTAAAACAGGTACTTTGTGTGAGTGTGTGTGAATGTGTTTGTAGGCCCTCGGACACAAGACTTTTAGCAGAAAGTTTTTCTTCTGCTTAAAGGACACAAACGTACACATATAGTTAGGGGTACTTAACTTCAGGCTACTTTATGTATCACATGTTGGATTTTTTAATCTATTTATGCGACGGCTGCAGTAACTAGTTTCCCCACATATATAGATTTTAGAATTATAAGATTATTTATTAAAGATTAGACCAGCGTTTGCAGATGGTTTAATTGCAATATTCCTTTAGGTCCGAAGAGGGAGCAAGATTAGAATATTATTGTTGTATTATTATATTGTTATTGTATTATTGTATATAAAATATGCAATTAAAACCAGCTTGACCTCAATCAGCTTCAAGTGTGAACTGCTCTAAACACATTGATTGGTCAGTACTAACAGTCACATATAGTAGCAAGTGACATAATAAAGTGCAGTAGTAAACCAGCCACACGGGACATTTTCTTTCTGCATGCTGGGTACTTCTACTTTTGTATATTCTGATAATAATACTTTCAGTACCTCTGGGATGTGAATACATCTTCCATCACTGATAAATACACACAACAAAGCAGCAGTTGCACAAACGTGTAAGTCTTCACTCTGTAAACTACACTAGACTAAAGAAGACAAAGTGGGTGATGACAGTGCAAGGAGAGGGGACAGATGGGAAAGGTAGTTTTGATGGGCTTTATGGGTATTCTGCTTAGATTTGCAGAAATTCAGAGAGGAAGTGGTAAGGGAAAAGTTCAGACTGGGGTCTGAATGCTTCCTCATGTTGTTGTCCTACTCTGACATTTGGAAATCCTAACCGGGAGTTACCACTGGACTGATTTATGTCATGTCAGCACAAGGCTACAACTGTGTGTGTGTGTGTGTGTGTGTGGCAGTATGCATGTGTGTTTTTTTGTACATAACAACGGTGAACATGTTCCTAGCACAGCTTAACTTAAGCAAACAACACACACCTTCCTGGGCAGTCAAGAGAGCAGATAGAGAGACGACTGAGAGGAAAAACAGCCAGCTAAGAGAACGTCACTCACTTAAAAAAAGTTTCTGCCTAAAAACTCCCCTCAGTGCTCTGAAAAGAGCAAATAAAAGAGGGGGAGAGAGAGCAGACAGGGTGAACGAGAGACAGAGAGATGAAAGTCACAGAGTGTGGTCAGCAGTGAACTGGAGTTTCAGCTCCTATTGAAACCAATTCCACTCCTTAACGACTGAGTAAACAGGCAAGAACAATGTCTGTTTAGCATAAAGATCAGAAAATGATGGATTGACAGAAAGGGATGAAAGTACAAATGATAGAGAGCTATAAATGGACTGTAGCACACCAGTTATAAAACAGTCAATTCAAGGACAGTGACATCGGAGGGATTGAACTGAATATAAATCATAGCAAAAGGGCGTGTCTGTAAAGGTGTGTATGTAAAAATATGTACTTGAAGGTGTGTGTATTTTCATAGCATTTTTGCAAAAATCATCTGGCATTTGTACACAAGCTACAAAGGCATAAATTGTAGAGGAACTGTGGGGGTCAATCTGATTCAAAGATTACCTGTCAGTCATTAATGAGAGCCAGTCAGGACTCAGACGCGCATCAGAGGGGTCAGGTGTTCTGGTGACCGCACAGCAGGACCAGCAGGTCAGCGGTTAACCGTTGAACCAAACAGGAAGATTTGTGAGATGTAAGAAGAACATTCACTGTGTCTTGCCCTTCAATCATTGTACATATTCACTAAATCATTTGTCAGGAACACAAGCACAGAGTAACCTCACACCACACACACAGACTGCTTCAGGTTTATTCCTGAGTTGTGAATTACAGTTTACTTGTGAATTTACATGTGCAGAATTAATTGAAGACATAAATCTTTAATGACAGCACACAGATTGATATTCCCATTTTATAAAAATGCTCAGTAAATTCCAGTTGGTCACTGTAGTTTGGGACATAACCTGTGGCGATTGGACTGGTTGTTCAAGCCGCTTGTATTTATTTTATGTTGTTTGGTACCTCAAACAACATCGTCCTGCCAGGGAAATTATCGAGCATTGAAGGAGAAATACTCAAACGGCTCAAACGCAAACGGCTGCAGATGAAACTGGGTGCTATGCAGGCAGAGTTTAAAATGATATTCTCTCACTGTCGGCCCTGCGCTAATTATTGCAATGCCCGATTTGTGGCAGCAGAACAGTGTTTGTGCAAGTGACTCAAAGTAAACTACAGTGCTCATGCTCATTGTAACACAGGAACATATCATGGCATGGTTGTCACCGGCATCATTTTGTTCTTGTTTTGGTCTTTTAATGGGTTTTGTTGCCAAAATAAGAATAAAGAATTGTAAAAAGAATTATACTAAGGAATAATAAATAAAGGAAAATAAAGAGCTTTGTCCTTAACACTGGTGAGTGTGTGTACATTCATAATGAAACGTGATTTTTGCTCACAATGGCAGACTGGAAATTCATCAACTTATATTTCGCACTATCGCCCAGTTACCGACATTGGGCTTAAGCTGAAACACACTTAGAACTAAATCATAAGTAATCACATTAGAGAGTGCCTATTAGACTTTGTTGCTTATCTGCGATAAGCTGGTTTTCTATTAAGGCCACACACACACACATTTACACTGGAATCTGCCACACAGGCAAAAATCTTGAATAAGCAGGAATAAAGTCAGCAAAGAAGCAGTGCTGTCTCGGCCAGAGAGCCTGTATGATTATTACAAGTCACCCTTGTAAGTAAATGAGTAGCGTGTCACAAGACCAGAGTCCTGCTGTTTATTTCTGTGGAGTGATACGACCTGTAGGAGTACACCACAGTGTTTAGTCCCACACTGTGCTTTCCTGGAAGCAGTTCCTCTCATACGAGCACAGAAACTGTTTTAGGAGCGTAAAAGGAACTTGGTATCTCTGACTGCTTAACTTTGTGGTGTCCTAAAAATGCTTAGATAAGACATGTCCTTGACAATATGAGACAGAAAAAAAAGATGATCGCTTTTGAAGATTCTAACATATACACATGAAGCAACTACAAAAAAGAAATTCTTTGTCCCAGTATCTTTGGGCACACATATCAGCTGTCAGCTGCAGTAAATGACCAAAACTTAGCAAAACAATGAACTTGACAGAAGAGAAGTGAGAACTGTGGCTGACCCTGCAGGACACATGATGTCCTCACGCTGTGTTTCATACCACTCAACTGCCAGCATGCTGACTACAACAGGACAAAACATTAAGTGACACTGAGGGGAGCTGCTGGGGGATTTTCTGTCCCTTCAACATTGTCTTTGATCGACTGTGTCACTGTGAACTGAATTACAGATATCAACTGACGCTTCAACTTTACTCAAAGTTTTCTAACAATAATGTATCAAATGACAATGTGAAAACAACACAAGCAAAAAACGTTTTGATAAACCTACAAAGAATTATCACCTGACTGTGCAGCTCTCCTCAGTATCATTGAGATTTATATTTCAGCTCACTGTTTATCTGTCCAATCCACAGCTTTACTGTTGTGGTTCGCTCTCAACACTCTCACAGCAGGCAGCTGCTTTCAGATGAAAAAGGCCTGAAAATGCACTGTACACTACTTGCACAGCATCAGTCCAGGTATCTTTCAAAAACAGAGCCAAAAAAGTGTGAATGTTGGACTTAAATTCATCAGGTGGACACAAATACAACTCCATATCAGTGAAAATGTTGCTGCATGTGTAAATAGAAAGCTGTTTGCTAACAACTTCAACTTGAAGTTCGCTGATGTGTGTCAATGGCGTGTTTATAACTTGTTTCTGCTGAGTACAAGTGGCCAAGTAACAAGATTAAACTAATAAAGGGATAAATTAACGCTTCAACTTTACCCCAAGTTTGCAGTATTTCAGATGCACATTATCTGCTGTGACTTTTCTGGATGATTGTCAGAATTGTCACAGAGGTTCTCTAAATAGCACCATTCTTGTTGTGAAGTCGAAGAGTTCCTTTTGAACACAATTGAAATCTAACCTACACCACACAGAGCCCCTTCATTTGAGTCCTTGCCTCCTGTTGCCTCTTTCTCCTTACTTTTCTTCCCCCTTTTTCCTCCCTCCTTCTCATCCATGTACCTGTCACCCTCATTCCTCTGGTTCACTCACGCTCAAAGAAGAGCAGCAGGGAGGGGGAAAGAGAAGGGCAGAAGGTGAGGAGAGGAGGGCAAGCGGAGAAGGAGAAGGGTGAGGAGGGGGAAGAAATGTAAAAAAAGAGCAGGAAATGTGTGTGTGTGTGTGTTTGCATATGTGTGTATGGGGGACCAGATGAAGAGAAGTGAGGGAGGCTAACGAACAGAGAGGAGGGGACTAAATGTTCAGGCCTCCCTCAGTGCTGGAAAGCCCTTTAATGTGAAACTGGCCTGAAGAATTTCAGGTCAGGCTGAGTGCGCAAGTGACCACCTTCAGCCCACCCCAACTTCACCAGGGAGGGATGATTCCAGTTCATTTACTCTGAGAGCCCCCTCCCTCCCTCCAGGACCCTCACATTTGTCCACTCAAAACACCACCATTTTACAAACATCATGATTTTAAGCAATGCAATGAGGAGCCTGCAGCAGCATCAGCATTGCTGTCTGGTTCAAACCTGAATTCATAATCAGTCACAGTATAGGCACTATTTGTAAACAGAAAGTCTTAATATAAAACTTGACAGGATAGAAAGGTCAGCTGTAGCCGAGTGTTGCCGCATATGTCCCCTCACATGGCAGCCCAGTCAGTACTTGTCATCTACTTTAGCTTTAGCTTTAGAGCTAGCTGAAAGGGGCTTTGCTTCCTTAGGCAAACACATTCCTCAGGCTAATCGGCTAGTCCGTTCAAGGCCATGGCAGACATTGTTTCAAACAATTACTACTGATGCTGACAGTGTCACACACTCGTGATAGAGGCTTTAGTGGCCCCTTGAGTGTGTGTGTGTGTGTATGTGTGTGTGTCAGCAAGATTTATGGCTGGAGTCTGGTGATATTTGGCCCCCAAATATTTGCATATAACCTAATTTTGTTTTTTCAACTTCCCTCACAGGCGCACTTACTACACAGTCTTACAAAAGAACTAACCTTCATACAGACTTTTATAATCAAACAACGGCCCTCCCTGTCGACAAACACAGTTAAGACCTTCACAATGGCACGACTGCAGAAACGTGCAACTGAAATAACTTTTCTGCCAGCACAATCATTTTGTTTAAACTGTACATTGAAACATCTCTTGAACAGGCAAATTTAATTAAAAAAAATGCAATTTTTGTCTTTTTCATTTTTACTGAATGTGAAGTGTTGTAAGCAACTTAAACGAACACCAGATCACTGGATTTTCCTTGAGTCACACCCACTCTCACGCACACACGCACACACGCACACAACAAACAGCTACTCCTAATCGGGGTAAAAGTCCACATATTATATGACAAAGAACCCGGAAGTCTATGAATAATAATACCAGCCTTTCCATGTAGGCTAGTCACTGAAGCATTTTTTTTATCCCCCACCTTTAACACACACACAGACACATACACACACACACACACACACACACACACACACACACACACACACACACATACATACACTCATGCAAAGATACGGTGTCATGCCACTCCACTGGTTCCACTGGTTTCATTGTTAGGACTTCTCAATCTTGATTCCAACAACTGATTGGTTTAAGAGCCTTTGTTACCTGTTTCCAATCATTTTGGCTGTGATAAAGTGGTGAAACAGGGATGTCTGGTGAATTGTAACTGAAGCAGAAAGGCAGGTTTCCTCCGTGAGAAGAAAGAAAATAGGGAACAAGACAAACTCTGAGAGCAAAAAACGGTTTCCTTGGTGGTACACCAGATAGAGTTAATGTCGTCTCTCATAGAATTTTAAAACTTGCTCACAAGCTGAAGAATCTGATTTTTCAAGCTTACCCGATCAAGATTTTTGGAGGTCAAAATGCATTTTTTTGGGTAACGAAATATGTTAACAAAATATGTTTTTCATGCAAAGAACTTCAAAACACACTTGAGGGTCAACATGAACACGGTACCTGTATCCCAAACTGAGGAGCGCAGATATCGGTGAGCAGGCCAAGAAGATGCAGGGAGTCACTTTGGACATTCACACTTGTCTGAAACCCTCTGTCTTTCTGTCTTCACTCTCTTTGATGTTGACAGGGCAGGCAGCAGCAGTCAGAGAGTCTCCTCGCCTACCCGTGTCTGGGTGTTTGAGTGTGAGGGCAAGCAAAGGTGGTTTACTGTTTACTCATTCTCAATGACCAAAAGAGAGAGGTGGGGCCACTCAGTACAGGTAACCCCCCCACCTTTTTCTTCCTCCTTCAATCTCTCTCTCTCTCTCTCTCTCTCTCTCAGCTGATAAGGACTATGGCAAAAGTGAAGGCAAGCGATAAAAGGGCAGGGGGCGTGACGAAAGGTGATGATTGACAACAGTCAGGGAAAAGTTATGAGCGATTGTGTTGGAGTGTGCAAAATGAAATTACATATACACTCGAACAGCACTTGAAGGTTCATTTTCAACACACACAACATTTGTGACTCAAGATTTAAAGCCATGGCAGCGGTTAATTTTCTGCCATCTCCCTCTCGTTGCAATCTCCGGAAAATCATAAAAACAAATCTGCTTAGAGCTAAATGCTAATATCAGCACGCTAACGTGCTCACAGTGACAATACTAACATGCTGTTGTGTGGCACGAGTAATGTTTACCATGTTTGTTTTTTTAGTATAACACATTTGCAAGCTAACATTTGCTACTTAGCACTAAAATCTACTTTCAGGTGAGGCAGATGGGAATGGGATGGGAATTTTTTGCTATAAAACAAATTTAAATTTTGACCTGATGATGATGGTAGATCAAAATTTGTGGAATCAATAACATCATCACCCTCTGACGGGGGATTCTTTTCCAAGAGAGTTCACAATAATCCATTGAATAGTTTTCTGGGCAGGTTTTTTCAGTTTCAGAGATTTTTCAGTGTGGACCAAAGTTGTGGACTAACTGACAACGGCATCTCTTGAAGCACAAGTCGCAACACACAATCTCACAACAATCTCAAACTAAACCAAAGTATATCTAAATATAAAATGTTAATAAAAGGTCAAAGACAGTTAATTATATGATCTGTTAGTTTAGCTGTCAGTGTTTGGCTTCTTAAGAGCACTTTTACCCAGAGAACCACCATGATTCATCAAAACAATTAGCTTCAGGCATATTAAAAAAGTCAATATAGACTGAAAACAATTCAAACAGTGCCTAGAAAGGCACAATAAATCAGAAAAGATTACTTAAGTAATCTCTGCCTGAGGCATTTTAGGAAAAACCAGTTCAAGGATGAATTTTACAGGTTAGTCTTGTAAAGATGGAACAATGGAATGTTTTGCCTTAAAACTGACTGTTGATCAATTAATTGACTGATTGTTTCAGCTGAACTTACATAACTGTTGGATATATAACAACAGTCTTTAATTTTATGACAAAAATGGTAACTAAGAAGTGTGGAGGTGGAATAGCGGTAGAAAGCAGCATGAAACTGAAATACTTACGTACAGTACAAGTGCCTCAAATTTGTTTCACCACACTGATTATGACGATTATGAAGTTTTAGTTGTAGGTGACAAAGTGCTAACAAGCTTTATTTTCAGGATGCATAAGGTGCAATTTGAAAGTCACTTTCCTAGCGACACACACAGTGGAGATAAAGCAAATACAAACTACAATAAAGTTGGCACATTCCAGTCATATTTGCCAAAAAGACAGAGAGGGTCAGAGAGAAAAGGAAGGAGACCACATTGACAATGTGTGGAAGTGTACATAACCTCAATCTACCCTTAAACAGAACGGTGGCCTCCTGTACTCTTATCAGACGGGGTGTTGTTCTACTCCAACTCAAGTGTGTATATGTATGTTTGTGTGTGTGTGTTTGTGTGTGTGTGTGTGTGTGTGTGCTATTGCCATTGTACAAGTGACACATTAACCAATGACTCTGTTAATGAAGGACATGCAATCACTGATTCTTTTTGGCAGATACTGACTCTCTGGAGCCTCTTGGAGGCTTAACCAGCACCTAACCATAACAATAAACACTACTTGCCCAATCCTAACCCTTACCTTAACCAAACTCTAACCTCAACCTAACCTTAAAGCAAATCTTCACCCTAATATTTAATGATTTATGTTGAGGGGACTTTTGTCCCCATAAGTAAGGCAGGTCCTCACAATGTGACTGTTTAAACAGATTTTTGTCCCCACAACAACAGTAATACGTGTATACACACACACACGAACACATACAGACATGTATGCAGATAGCCAGTTCAAAGTTTAGTCTGTTCTCTCAACAGGGTGTAATAATTTCAGAGTTTAAGGCCGTACACAGCTATAAACCCATTTTTAAAGGTGATGAAAAAGATGATTCAAAGACCATGATGAGTTTATGACCGGCACACTGTATCACACAAACACACTCTCTCACGCACACATGTATCAAATCAACTGACTTTAATGGTATAGCCCACATTCAACAGTCCCTGACCCAATTCAAAAAGAAAAATCTATTAAAAAACGTAAAACATGAAAAACAACAACAAAAAAAGGAAAAACTACATCTAAAGAGGTAGCAATTTGTTTATAACACATTGAAACTGTAAAACAGTTGTAAGCAGCTGTAAGGGCATTTTAATTATTAACTTACAGTGACATATTATGCTATATGATGCACAGCTGTGTTTTACTAGCATAAACTTACATAGCAACTGAAATTAAAAACACAATCTGACAATGTGATTGCTACAACAAGAAAAATAGGCAAAACTTTGTAAGGCAGCTTGTGATTTACAGTGTACAATTTCACTGCATGTCTCATGCACCAGGAAAATACTCACAAGTTGCTGCTGGTAGATACAGTGGACAAAAAGAAGAATATGGGGAACAAAGCAGAAACAGTGGGGTATTTCAGAGGAAAAGAGAAATAAATTAGACTGAGTACCTATAGAACACTGTAGTGGGAAACAAAACTGAAAGTTTGGGGAAAATGGTGTGAACACTGATATTCTGAAGAACCTATAAAATGAGCATAGTTTTAATTGGATATGATACCAAAACTGTGGGGCTACAATAAAGTAAGCAATCTTGAAACTTAGCAACATGATTATTAAACACACACACTGTGTGACCTCTAGGGGAGGAGAACGTTGGGTAAGAGGTCTGTCTTTCCTTTAACATCAAGAACACAATGAACAGTCACATCTCTGTGCACTTTACCACTCAGTATGTTATTATGTAAGCTTTGCACTTTGTATATTTCTTGACAGTACGTATAGACCTGTTATCCCTTGTACATTTTACTTGAATGGAATTGTTCTTATTGTTTGATCAGTCTAAAACACCCAATATTTACTGTCTTGTTCCTGGTTGTTTTCTAACATGGTTCCTGCAGTTAATTACCGATAAAAACTTGTAAGTTTGACATTGCTACTTAACTCATACAATAAAATTACACAGTATGTAATGAGCTGGAATATGAAGTGTAACCAAACAATACTTCTGTAATAAAGTCCCCAGCCACACACTGGAGAGCAGCAGAACGCGGTGCAGATGGCCACGAGCGTGGAGTTCACACACACAGAAGCAGAGACATGCGGTAACTGGCCTAACAGGTCTGATATGAACGTGAACACGCCAAGAAGCTGCATACTAACTGCTTTACAACAGTCACTGGGACAGATGTGAGGGGGCGTTAAAATTTGAAGAAGAGTCTGCTTTGTTTGTGTCTGCTGTCTTGTTACCAACCAAACTGAGAGAAACAGGCACACTATCAATGTAACTGTGCGTGCTGTCAGACATAAACAAAGACAGCAAAGCAGTAAAGTTTTCAAGTTTAACATATTTTTAGATTGTTTTTTTAATTAATGTTGTATTTTTAAGAAAATTTAAAGGCATACATTTATTTTATATATTATATATATATTTCATATTAATCTGATCATTAAAAATAACGTGTGTGTGTGGAGCCATAAATGTTATTGTTATGATTTTGCCAACGTTCACACGCTGTTTGCATGTTAGTTTCCATTTGGTATCAACTGATGATAATTCTGTTTAGAAAAGGATTAAGATCTGTGTCATTGAAACTGCCTGCACTTAAATAGCTGACGACATGCGTTCTGTGTCACCAAAAACCATTAATTATGTTTAGCACCGCAGTAAGGTGTGAGATTTAAGCACTGAGTCAACTGTATCATCGTCGGACAGGCACAGTTCAACAAGATGTTTGCAGAAACACTGATGAAACAATGTCACTGCTGAGAGATAATGAGCTGTGTTGTGTATAAACTTCAGTCTTTACTAAACGTTAACGGAAACATAAACATCGCAGAAATGTGAACGTCCAGAGATGTTAGTCACTCCCACAGAGCATGTGATGAAAAAAAAAAAAACGCTTCCAGTAATACACCTTCATCCGAGTCAGAAAAACTTTAAAATGCCCTCTGTCCTTGTGTTTTTCTGTCTTTGATCATAAGCTTCATAAGATCATAAGTTTCTACCAACCTTTTGATATCACCATTTCCCTCTATATCATTTTCTCCTTCTATTGAACTTCTATTGTTTTAAATGAAAAATTGGTTAAAATACCCAGTTTATTAACTGAACCAAAAACCTGGAAGACTAGAAGAACCAAAAGACTAAAACCAAAGCATCATGAAATTATGGAAACAATGTCAACATTGTCTTTCAATGCACATGTATAACTAAAACTGAAACTAAAGGAAAGATGAGCTCATTCATTTCCACGAAATAAAAATTGAAACTTTGCAAAACTATGTTGGAACAGATATGAACTTAATCCTCAAACAAAGGAAGATATACAGCAGTTAAGTACCAATAAGAATGGTACTGCCTTGCTTTCCATTTTTTACTGACTTCTGTCAACAACATGTACAAGTGCTGAATGTTGAAAACAGATCCAGACAGTTTCTGTTGGGTTCTTAAACTCAGATGAGCTTCACACCAAGAGGGAGCAACCACTGCAGTGTCGACCAGCATCAGGTCACAATGCAGGAGTGTGTGTGTGTGTGTGTGTGTGTGTGTGTGTGTGTGTGTGAGTGAGTGAATGAGTGTGTGAGGTACAGATGGATAATGCTGAGTGTAAAAATTGTGTTCTGCCTTAAAAAAAAAATCCTCTGACAGAAAGACTACGCTTGTGCCAGCAAGGAAATGTCTGCCTCATGTCTGCTGCAACACTTCCTCATTCAAAGGGTCACCTCACATCCTGCCAGCAGCCAATCCCAGCATCCCATTTATGATTAACAGTAATGACTCAGCACAAAGAGAGAGTCTTTATGCCCCCCCAGCACACACACACGCGCGCGCGCGTGCACACACACACACACACAAAAGCGGGATCTGACATTAAAATCCTATGTTTTTTTTCTTCTTGCTTCATGATGAAAGAAGTTTCCCCTTTTGCCTAGAATTTAGTCAGCTGACACTCCAGTCACGTGGCTTGTCGCCAACCAATGGCAGAGCAGAGAGATTGTGTGTTTAGGTGCTACAATCACAGCCAAGGTCAAGGAGACCAGGAAGGAGAGACAGCGAGGCAGAGAAAGAGAGAGATGAAGCAAAGATTTGAAGGAACACTATGGGACAAAAGAAGAAGAAACAGACTAATTCGTCCTAACCACACTGAAGCCACTTATTACCTGACTCATAACTATTGTAATGTCAACATGGGTGACTGTCCTCTCTCCCAGCACTGAGAAACAACACTCACTGCCACGTGATAGAGTGGAAGCAGCATGTAGCTCAAAGCAGGACACAATACATACTATATAGACAAAAGTATTGGAACACCTGACCATCACATCAACGGGGGCTTTAATTGCATCGCATTCTAAATACACAGAAAGCATTACAGCCATAACAGCTTCCACTTGTCTGGGAAGGCTTTCCACAAGGTTTTGAAGAGTTTCTGGGGGAATTTTTGCCCATTCATGCAGTAGAGCATTTGTGAGGTCAGGCACTGATAGGACAAAAAGGCCTGGCTCACAGTCTCTGTTCTGGTTCATCCCAAAGGTGTTTGATGGGGTTGAGGTCAGGGCTCTGTGTGGGCCAGTCACGTTCTTCCACACCAAACTCATCCAACCATGTCTTTATAGACTTTGCCTTGTACACTGTAGCACAGTCATGCTGGAATAGAAAAGGGCCTTCACCAAACTGTTGCCACAAAGTTGGAAGCATAGCATTGTCCAAAATGTCTTGGTATGCCGAAGATTTTGACATTTTAAGACATTAAGATCTTGATTTTCCCTGAAAAACAGCTCCATAAAGAGCTGTGTCTGGATACCTTTGTCTATACTGTCTAACAGGTAAGACAGGTAGCAGGTAATCTGTAAGACAGACTTGACAGTCCAGATAGCCTGACATGCTATAAGCAAATTCACTATTAAATTCATATATCAGCCACAATATGAAAATCCCTTCTCTGGAAGCGAAAACAGAGGTGAACATTGACATTATCAGCTCAACTGCTCGTTTTAAGCTTCCAAATATCCAGCTTCAGTTCAACACATTTTATGTGCTGTACACACATGCACTTTAAAGGTGTCAGTACACTTCAGTCAAAGTGCGTGCCACGTTGTGTAACAGCACCATCAGCTTTTGTCTTCAGATGTGGTAGGGCGACACTTTGTATGAACTTGCTCCTTTTGAGCACACCCTGACCTTAATCCACCGTTGTCATTTCCTTATGTGACGACATCTTTATATCCTTTAAATTGGCTTCCATATCAAGTGTTGTAACTTTCCGTGTAATTACTACCATAAACACAGGAATGAATTCATGAATGTGTTTGCGTATATCGAATTACTAAATAGTAAGATAATAACCATATAATATCTATAATCACAAGTGGTGGATAATAAAGTTAACAAAGCAATATTAATGAATATTAATATTCATTACCTTAATCTACACCCATGTGCATCTTCTGTCAATCATAAACCACTCCTCAGTTCTTGGAAAGATGCGGCATTGTCTCACTCTCTCTCTCTCTCTCTCTCTCTCACACACACACACACACACACACACACGCTGACCAGGAAAGTGAGAAGGGAAAGTAAAGCAGGCAGATAAGGCCCTGAATGAAAAGCTGGAGGAATTCAGTGTCAGCCAATTCCCGCTAACGCCTCTTTAAATAAAGATTCTTAAATACACAATAGCTAAACTGCTAAACAGTTTCATTCACACCACACCGAAACGGGGCTTTTATGATGAGGAAAAAAAATCATCCTGAGAAACTAAATCGCTGTGTAATCAACCTGTGCACCTGCTCTGCTCTCACACTAAATGACAGGCTGAAACAAAAAGGAGGGAGTGTGAGAAGGTGAGAGAGAAGATGTGTGAAGGATAGACTAGAGCGAGAGAGAGAGAGAGATGAGCCTGACTGTCTGCACATGAGTGTGTATGTGTGTGTGTGTGTGTGTGTGAGAGAGGTTAGCTAGATGTGTCTGAGATCTCCTCTCATTGTGTTTTCGGGGGACCTGTCTTTGACGACAGTGTGGCTTCTTTGTGTCCGTTTTGTGAATGAGTTCCCAGTCAATCTCAACCCATGGAACATTCCATTCTGACGGGGTGTGTGTGTGTGTGTGTGTGTGTGTGTGCGTGCGTGCATGCATGCATGCGTGTGTGTGTGTGTGTGTGTGTATGTTTGGGGTTGGATCTTATCTTAAGATGCTGTGTAGCGTCAGTAGTAGTTTCTGTGTCCCAAACATACTCACTCCCACACATCACCACTTACATTTACTTGTCTTCCCTATTGCCCAACACTCTAAACACACACACACACACAGAACACACACACACACACACACCTTGCCTCTTGGCCTGCTGTCCAGACAACTAGCCCATTGTGTGAAGCAACAGGTATGCAGAGAAGAGTCTGTTTGAGAACAGGCAATTGGATGCTCTGTGCTAAAGGACAGGTTCACATTTGTCCAGCTCTCTTCTGAATCAATAGCAGTATGCCCGTGTGTGCATTACTGCTGAATCTGTCCCTCCTGTCCATACTGGTCATGGAGAGATCTCCTTCTAAAATCATTCCAGTGAGATGACTTTAAAAATCCTGTTTTTATTTTGTTTTGTTGTTGTTGTTGTTGGTTTGGGTTTTTATTTTGCAAAAATACTTTGGTTCCTCTTCATTGAGGTTAGAATTACATTAGGAAAGAATCGGTTACAGCAATAAAGTGATGTTTTAAATGAACACAAGGACATGAAAGTGTTGTTTTAAGAGGGACTTGAAAAAATGCAAACTCTGTCCAGCTGAGAGAAGAGGAAGAAGAAAACTAGCAGTGAAATGAAGCATAATAACAGCATTAGCGTACGAGCAGGTTGAAAGGCAGAGGAGGGAAGGAGGGAGGCGAGCAGGACTGGGAGGACAGAGGATGGAGGGTTCAGCCGTGTCACCACGCAGGGAGGGGGAGCAGGGTGGAGGGGTTACACAAGGGTCAAAGGTTGAAGAGGCAGAAGGCGGGGGTGTAGGGAAAAGAGGGGACGAGGAGGAGGAGGAGGAGGAGGAGGAGGAGTGTTGATCCAGCCTTCACAGTGAGTGGATGTCACCTGTTTACACACTCAACAGTGCACAACGGTCCTGCCATGTTCTCAGAAGAGAGACAGTTGCACAATATCACGTCTCCTCGGCTCACTCTCATTAGAAAAACATCACATTTTCTGACTGTGGTCTCTTGTGGCTTGTGGTGTGTGAATAATGACTGTCAGGAGCACAGGCAGAAGTGGCGTGACGTAGCTGTACAGACACAGAAGCTCAAATGGACGAGGCTGCGGTTGGTGATTTGGTCAGTAAAGCGTGTGACTTTGACACAGGAGACCGTTGTTTCCTACCAGCCGTCAATGTTGCATCTTTTATTGTAACAATCGTTATCCATCCTGAACACCAAGGAGTATTTTTCTGCCCAAACTTTCAATAAAATGATAGCGGTTCAAGACATCAAGAATTGTGTAAGGATCATTTTAAACAGTCATGGGGGACTTTTCAAATTCAACCAAAGCAGCATGGCTTGATACCAATAGAGATGAGACTGGACATCATGATAAACAACAGCATCAACTGATTTAGCAAATGTCAAAGGGCAACATATATTTCTGATTGAGCGGCAAAGCCCTCTAGTGGCCACAGGAATTAGCAGAAATCTTGTCGAATGGGAGCCAAAGAGGATATAGAGGAAATAATGTGACGTTGTTATAGAGCCACAGAGTCTGCAGAGGGAGGAAGTCAGAATGGTTCACAAAATACAACACTCGAATAAGGAAGATTGCTGTTTGTTTCCAGGTGCATATGTCAATGTTCCCTGAAACCTAAAATTAACAAAGTAGTCATTTAAACCCAAAACATTACATTTCCTGATCCCAATTTTGGTAACTAAACCTACGAGAACCTTAATCATCACATCTTCAGATCATGAAATGTTTTTGTTTTTCCTAAAGTAATTTGTGTTTAGCTTTATGGACAGCGCTGACAAATAACTTCATCACGTGGATAGAAGTGCTGGATCCAAAAACGTGTTGATGTTTGATCTGAAGGACTCTTGCTAGAGACAGGCCTTTTAATGTAATTCTAACCTCATAAACAGCCTGATCCTGATTACATTGCTCTCCAGAGTTTTCACCCTCTTATATCATTCTCTGTATCCTACCTTATATCTGGTTCATCTCTAAGCCTTAACTTTTTTTTTATCTTTGCTGCATGAGGAAGATCTCCAAAACTGAAATGCTTTCCAAACCAGAATATCTGCTGCCTCCTTTTTCCTCCTTTTGCCTGCATGGGTGAACAAATTGCACATATTCGAAATATTTTTCACTGTATTTATTTCCTCTCCTTTTTTCTGCCAGTTTGTGCTGATTTTTACCTGTATCAACTTCCCTCTCATCTCGCTACCGTTCAGCATTTGGCCCGATCAGAGGGGAGCTAAAGAGGAGGTGTAGGATAGAGGGGAAGAATGTGGCCATTGTGCTTTTCAGGTATGTGTGTTTGTGACAAACAGTAAGAGAGGGGGGAGAGGGGAGAGAGGGGGTGATCAGATCTTGTTACAGGTGTTTCATAAACAACACAATAGTGCTAACAGGTCCCCCCCCTCTCTCTGTCAGCTGCATTAGTCTCTTTACTCTGCAGCTTTAGATTTCTGCCTCAGTATTGGTGGATTAGGCTTATGGCTTTGTCTCTCTCATACATACACACACACACACACACACACACACTAGGCTGAATTTGTGCTTCCCCATTATGAGCATGAGGTGATCATGTGACGGTCATGTGACACGACCATATATGACGTGTACATGTTTGCTTTTGATGCAGTTTAATCTGTTTCTCTTCTCTTCTGTTTCTTCTTCTCTTGCTGAATAATAACTTTATCATCAGCTTCCTGCCTTACAAAAAAAATCCTTCTCAATCTTCATCACGTTGAAAAACAATCTTTCTTTCATTTTTCTTTCCTGTTGCCCTCCATTTCTCCAATGTTGTCTGTCTTCCTGAAACTAGAGTGGGGCCAAACACGATACCACTAAGGTCAAGCTATAAAATAAAAGTCTTGGTGTGAATTCTTGTCTTGAATAACTGTTTGTCCCTTTATGCAACTGTGGAATGTGATACAGTGGGTTGAGAGATAAAAATCATTCTGAAAAATGGTTCACCCCTTGAACCCTCTTGCGCAATTAGCAGTGAACCCACAGACAGTCTGAAAGACAGACAGACACGCAGGCCTTTAGGAATAATAACTAGCATATTTCAACTCTTGTCTATTTTTAGTTTTGTTCTTGTATGAAGCAGTTTGAAGGAGTCATTTGTCATCACTTCATCAGGTCTGACCAGCGCGTCAACACTCACACACCTTTCACACACCTTAAACTTGTGGAAGTATTTATAGAATTCACCAGAAAGGCTGGACAAGGAGGAAAGACACACACGCACACACATATTAACAGGAAGAGTGTATTATACGTGTTACACTACACCTCCCTGATCTCCTCACATGATTGTCAAGAAACAGAAAGTAATTAAAACTATAACTTTTTTCTCACTTTACAGCATCTCTGAGCTATCGGTGTCATTTCATAAAACCAGGCAAATTATATATGAATTATTTTCCACTCATTTTCGTATCATGTTCTATTTCTTTTTCAGCCTCGTGCCTTGTTTTGTATTTTTCAACTTCTGTGAATTTGTTAGCTTTGACAAACAAGGCACCTTTTTTATATTTTCATAGAAAATCGGTAATTGACTTTGATCATAAATCACATACTAACCCAGGAATCAATCAGAATCCGAAGAGCTTGTGAAGACATTATGACACAGCACATCTGAAGTGAAACACAAACATCTTAAAAACTTCAGAAGTCCCCAGACTGCAGTTGACTTTTGTGAAAAAGTGATCTTCGTGTTGAGAGAAACAGTCGCTCTTTGAAAGATCAGTTGAACTCAATACTGTGTTAATAGTATACATTATATATATGCACTCACACATGTTTACGTATACTGAATCTAGTTTGTACAACAACATGACACCCAAGGCTAACTGGCGCCCTGCTCAACCAGTTTCTGAAACGCATACACACACACACACACACACATCACACATCCCCACACAAATAAACATCGAGTCCCTGTCCCGTAACCTTGCAGAGAAGGTTACAGCAGTCAGCTGGGTCAGTGTGAACACTGGACCAGCTGAAGAAATGTCCTTCCAGATACCCACTGTGTGTGTGCGTGTGTGTGTGTGTGTGTGTGAGCGAGAGACAGAGAGAAAGAGTGTCCAGGTGAGAAAACACACACCATGACAAAAAGGAAAGTAAAAAAAGAAAAGAGTTCTCAGCCAACCTGTAGGATGATGGGACGTGTAGTCACTGCGTCACTGTTGGGTCTTCTTCCAAAGTTCAAAAGCAGCGATCCAGCTTGTCACTTTCTCATCTTTGCCTACTCTTCCTCTCCTCCTTTGGGTTGTCTTGTCAGGTTCTCTCTGGCCTCACGTTCGCTGTCAAGGAGCCTCCTGTCTTCAAAGACAGGTCCCCCAAAACACAATGAGAGGAAATCTCAGACACATCTAGCTAACCTCACACACACACACACACACACACACACACACACACACACACACACACTGAGAAAGAGGACAAGTCAGAGTTTCTGTTCTCTTTTTGGTGTTTTTTTGGATCCTGACTCAGATCCTCTCTGTCCTGTCCTTTGCTCCAGTCACGACAGCACTTGTAGACGCAACAGCAGGAGACAAGAGAAGTGAGAGAGAGAGAGAAAGGAGAGAGGAGAGGCGAGGAAAGGAGGGGAGCACACAAGGTCTTGAAGTGGAGGAGAGAGGAGAGAGAGGGAGTACTGAAGGTGGCAGAGTTGAAGGAAAGAGCTAGACAGAGAAGAAGGGAGGGAGGGAGAGATGGAGGGAGGAATGGCAGTGGTAATTAGTGAGTCTGTACCTGACTCTCACTGACATAAGCCCCACATTCCTCAGAAGCGAGGAGGGGGGAGAGACGAGGGAGGGGAGAAGAAAAGAAAGGAGAAAAGGTCTGAGCACACACCAAAACGCTAATGATCCCAGAGAATACCCTCTCCACCCAAGAACAAATAAAGACCTGTCTTTCTTACAACACACCATAGCTGATGCGTCGCTTGAGTCAAGGCTGCATGATGTTCAGCGAAGGTGCTGCTTGCCGTCTGTCACTTAAACCCTCCTATGCGTCCTCGCAAGTTGTTCACTCTTCTCTTCTTTCTCTTTTCATTTCAGAAAAAAAAAAAACCCTTCCCGTCCGTCTAACTTGCTTTCGATCTGTGTATGGTGTACACACTGCCTGTTCCTGAAACTCACCAAACCAGAATCTGACTGCCCAGATCTGCAACACACCTCCCTCCTCTGCCCTCCCTCCTATCATTCCGGATGGGAAATGCTATCCTCCTGTGGCCTTAGCCAATCTGTGTGTGTGTGTGTGTGTGTGTGTGTGTGTGTGTGGGCAAACAGTCAAACTTAAATCATTTCTTCTAAAAGTTTCCTGCACACCTATAGTTTAAAAACCCTCACACCACACGATCACTCACATCCACCACGTGCTTATTACTGACCTTTTTGCTCATTCACAAATATATACACGCCTGATGTCACGATGACATGCTGTCTTTAGGTCACAGTGCTCACCCCCTTGACGCAGGTAGATCCCACTATAATGACAACTTTCAGTAATAACAACTCACTCGCAGCCACTCAGATTTCTCATTTTTAGCTGTCAGCATGAAAATGAAACTGAGGAAATGTGAACTACTTTCACCTTTCTCACCTTAGCTAAAATAAAACAGTGAAATATATATGTCTATACATATATGTGTAGATTCAATAAGAGTTCCTTACTCTTATTGTAATCGTTCATATTTCTCTTCCTCTCTTTCCCCCACCCTCTCTCCCTCTCTTGAAACTCTATCATTTTTACTTGTGTGATCATGCAGAGTTTCTACACTCCAGACCTCCTCCTCCCCTCCATTCAACACTGCGTGTGTGTGTGCGTGTGTGTGTGAGTGTGAGTAGAGGTTTTTTTTTTTTGTCTTTGCCTACCTGAATTCCTTGCACTTCCTTCTTCCTGGTCTACAGGTGCGTGGTGAGTGCGACGTTTTTCTGACAAGCAGTCGTCAAGAAGAAACACACACAAACACACACACATAGAGAGAGAGAGAGAAAGCTGACTGCACTGAGAAGTAACATCCGTGGTCAGCCAACTGACAAACTGAGGACAGAAGAGAGAAGTGAGGAAGCTGGATTTCTGTTTAGAGTAACAACACACACACATTAACACACATGCATACATTCTGATAAAGTCAGTGCGCACACACACCACACACACACTCACACCCAGTAGGGAACTTTCGAGTGTGTGTGTGTGTGTGTGTGTCTGTGTGTGTGTGTATAGGAAACTGAGATTGAGTCAGACGTGCTCACACAGAGAAATAACGTTTCAACACAGCAGCTGAACTCTGGGAGGAGGCTGGTGCCGTTGGACGTGTTGCTCAATACATTTTACTTTAATGCTTATTTAACAGAACTCACAGGCCTTGAGTACAGTGAGTAAATATGGAAGCATTAAGTTTTAAAAACTGAACTGTTACAGGGAAGCTTCAGCAATCTTTGGCAAAATCTTCTTTATTATCACAGGTGGAAGCATTGGAGTGGTTTATTGATGTTTAGTCATCATAACATATCCACTGTTTTAGCTCATTTACAACTAATCACATAACTTGTTACTCAAGTGGTTAGGTTAATATATATATATATAGATTACCGAATGTGTTTTCCCTACTTTATACAATCCTTGCAACTCAATAATTTATTTACAGTATGAAAATCCACTTGCAGAGGCTTGCTCAAGTTAGGTAATCCGTCTCAGAGAAAACCACATCTTGTTTTAAGAAACATTATTGTTGCATGTTTAGACATTGCAGATTTTTGAAAGTCATCAGCACTAATTAACGGTGACAGAAAAACTTTGACATGAGTTGAATGAAAGCATCTCAAAGACTACGACATGCTTTGAGAAACAACTACTGGCTATCGTGGAAGAAGTGCAAATAACTTTTACTTACACAGTGTAGAAATACTCTGTAACAAGTAAAAGCCCAGCACTGAAGAATGTTAGTTAAGTACGAGCATCAAAACATCTTTAAAGCACACATAAATCAAGTGCCGTTATGTAGAATCAAACATTTCAGCTCATTTTTGAATAAAATGAATTATATTATTGTACTATGATTACTTATGTGTTAATGTGTTGTTGCTGTGCAGGTGTAGAGGTAATAATACTAGTCTTACTAATATATTACATCATGATTTATTCAGTGATTAGATTTTGCTTTGCTGATATGAATCTGCAAAGTAACTAATAACTGAAGTCATCAAAAGTACAGTGTCTCCCTCTGAAATTAGCGGAGCAGGACCGAGCAGAAATGTAAATGCTCAAATGAAGTTCAAGTACTCAAATACTATAGTATCTACTTTAGTACTAAAGTATTTATGTATATGTACTTATTTTCCACCACTGCATAAGAGCCGTGTAAAACAATGAAAGAATATTGGTTTCATATAATGTATAAACCCACAACTGTGATTTTTGTGTAATTTAAACTACATGATGTTAATATATAACATTGAACCAAATTAACTGCTGGGATGTGGAAACATGGCATCATCACCACAGTCAGGTGATTTTTGTAAGTAAAACAGATATATTAGTTTGATTGCAGATTGCGGAAGAAAACTCTGTGTGTGTGTGTGTGTGTGTGTGTATGTGTGGACATGTATTCTTGTGGTTGTGGGGGCAAACATCTGTTTACACAGTCACATTGTGCAGACCCGTCTTACTTATGGAGACAAAATCCAAGTCCCCACAACATAAATCATTAAATATTAGGATGAAGACTTGCTTTAATGTTAGATTAAGTTTAGGATACCAAAAGTCCATCTGTACCCTCTGATGGAAGTTTCCAGTGAATGTGGATAATAAGTGGATAATTTCCCTGCTGGGCTTTAGTTTCACTCTGCTTATGATTGTTGCCCGTCAGACTTGTTTTTTTAATTATGTTGTCATTGTCCAAGATCTCAGCAATTACTTTGATAATTGCCTCAAGTACAAAGCCATACGGGTTCAAAGGACATAGATGAGAACACCTGTGTCACTCTAAATATGCAGTTTCAGCCGATAGCTAAAAATACGTACTTTTAGCTTAGTTTAGCACAAAGAGGGAAACACAGGGAAACAGCTACCCTGGCTCTATCTCAAGTTTAACACATAAGTCTACCAGCACGTCTAAATCTCACTGATTAACATGTTATATCTCATTCATTTATTCCAAATTTCAATGAAATGTGTTTAATTTAATGTTCAAGCAACAAATTATGGTGCAGTAACATCCTCGATTTTTCATTTGTATTTCACAGGATTAAACTCACATTGACATCAGACTGCTATCTGCCTTTGTCAACAAGCAAATGAGAGTATTTCACAAAATGTCAAACCGTCCTTTGAATACTTGCAAAATGATGGTAACTATTAGAAGGATTCCCTGTCTTTCTGCAATCTGTTGGCTGCAGCTTCATACTGCATGCTCACCTGACAGATACAAGTGGTACTCAATCAAACTATACTTCTGATAGTTACAAAAATACTGATAAAATAAGGCCTGATTTGTAATAAACTGGAACTATCCTTTAATTATAGTTTCATGAATTTTTAGTTTACATACACACAGAGAGAGAGACTTTGAGACATGCACATGCAGTCTTTTCACAGGGCATAAACAAAAGCAAACTCTTCCCACAATAAGCCACTCAGACCCTGCCCTGGTGGCTACACAAAAGAGAGAGAGACCTGAGACACAGAGAGCAGAGATTCCCAGGAAAACGCTCGCTCGGCACCTCCAAAACAGACATGGAAAGAGAAGGAGGGAAGCGTATCTTTTCACTTGCAACAAGTGGGCCCAATCAAGCCATCTCACACACACACACACTGCCCGGAAAACTGAGACAGGAGGAAAACATGTATCGTGTTACTATTGTATCTAGTGGTGAACAGGATTTATGATGTCAAACCGTAGTGTCGTGGCCTTGCTGTGGGTTGTGCTACTTCTAATCTGCTATCATTTCTCTGTCTCTCTCTCCCTCTCTTTTACTTTTTTCCCTGTGTCATCTTCTCGTGTTAAACAAATAATAAGATCACTGAATAACGAGACTGCAAGTTTACCTCTGATGTAGAGACAACACATCCTATCAAGTTCTGACCTTGTATTTCCATTCTTCACTTTGACACAACAGCTGAAGCCTAGACTTGTGTGTGCATGTGTGTGTGTGTGTGTGTGTGTGTGTGAGTGTGTCTGTGAGAGAGAGAGACAGAGAGAGAGAGAAATGTGGGCGTAATAGATTCTAATTAAGTCCTGATGATTGAAGGAGATCAAACCAAACCTGAAGAGCTTCACTAAATCTACCATAATAAATGTACTTTGTCCAAACGTATGTGGACACCTTGTCCATGTGCTGTTCTGGGGCTGATTTCACTATTATTTAATTTTTAAGAAAGGTTGGTACAACAAGTAAACACTATAATACACAAGGTCAGAAATGAAGGTTTTAATACAAATGTTAGAGACCCAGTCCTCAATAAATGAAAAGAAAATCTGTCGCGTGTTCTTAGCTGTGCTTGAAACCTAAACAGTCAGGCACAATTCAGCATTCATAAGCACGTTTATTTTCTATATTGGTCCAACAAAGGTCCCAGGATTAAGTCCCATCCTCTAAACTTCCTTTGAATCTACTGAGAACAGACACACAAGATGCCATCTCTACCACCCCATACCACCCCCAGTCTGTAAAATCAGATAATTTAGATTTTTTCCAGTGCTTTAAATAATTCTGGAGTCTGTCATTATATCCACGATATTAACTGAAATAGCACATGGACATTTTGATATGTTTACTATTTGACATCTGAAGTGCATGATCTGCTCAGTACACCTTCATGACTCAGAATGTCTGGTCCTAGTAGACAGTTGATTTTATAAAGATGTTGTAAGTTATCTGGTATGAGTGCTAACCTTTCACCCACCAGGACATCTTTACTATCAGACAAAAGTGTGTCTCCAGCTTTGGGGCAATAGTTTGCTTCAATGTAAGACCCATAAAGAAATTGCTTTCCCAGCTTGGTGTGGAGAAACCTGATTGGCCCGCACAGAGCCCCGACCTCAACCCCATCCAGCACCTTTGGGATGGTTTGGAGCACTGGTCACAATGTTATTGTAGTCAACTACGCTAATAGAAAACCTTCCCAGTAAAGTGAAAACTCACAGCAGACTATACTGTAACTGTGCATGGATTTGAAATGAGAACCATCACATAAGGGTATAGTGTATGGATGTCCACATATTTTTGGCCATAGAGTTCACACTGCCTGTTTTTTTATTTAAATAAAAAATCAACTGAAGATCATTCAAGTGAACGACGCACATTTACACATATATAAAAGAAAAGTCTAAATACTGAATGTGGTTGAACCACACTGAGTGTGAGTGGTTGGGTGATGTGAGTCTGTAGGTGAATTGATGAAAGAGAGAAGGAAACTCCTTCCAATACTGTACAGCTTTCCGTAAAGATTAGACCTTTATTGAGAAAATTCCAGGTCGGCTTATGGCCGCACGACCCGCCATCTCCAACCAGGCCGATTATTGAATACACACACAAAAACACCCACGCACGCACACAACACATGTGGAGCAACCAGAGCCCTGTTGTGAGGCGACATTGATGACGCGTGTTGGATGGGATTATCTCTCCAGCTGTACTCTCACACCCGTGGAGAAGTGAGGCTAATTTGACCCCCCTCTCCCCCCCAAAAAAAGGCTCACTGAGGTTTTTCCACACAATGATGAACCCCCTCCTGCTTTTTCTCTGGCAAGTTCTAAAGCAAACCAAGCACTGTGTGTACTACAAAAATCAATCAACTTTGTGTTTTCCTTCATGGTCCGTTACTGCTCAAGTAGGTGCAGGACTCATCTCTGCTTGTTCAGTCTGCATCGTGTTCACGCAGCAGAAAGACTAACATGAAGAGTCAGGCTCATACATTCTTAATGGCTGAGTACTCAGATCAAATAGAGGCCAGAAAGTGGCTATGAAATAGGTCACATGTTGCAGGAATGAGGCTGTACAGTATCTGTGGAGTAACCCAGTGACATGTCTCCCTCTGTTGGTCTGATGCAGACATTACATTGCTTTGATTTATGAGACCAGTTTTATGGAAGCTGTGAGAAGTGCTTTTCTTAAAGTCAGCACAAGACAGTCACTGTTCATGACTGTTCTCTTTTAAATCTAGAAAATGACTTGATGTCTTCATGAAATTTTCACTAATGTGAACTGACAATGAAGAAACATGAAAAAACTTTCAATATCAGAGTAGAAGAGATAGAAGGTAATGCACAGTGAATACAGTTGCAGGGAGTATTTTAAGTATAATCATCAAAGCTAATTTGATAAAAAAAAAAAAAAAACAATATCAAACAATACATTCCACCTAGTAAATATGAATTCACACTATGTTAACTGTTGCACACACTGACACCAAGCTGCATTAAAATAGAGATGGACACAGATACAAGTGCAACTGCCGTTTTGTAGACGTGTTTAAACAACATGTTCGTTATATTTGGAAAATGTTAAAAGTTAACCCAGAGCAAGTTCTCTCATGCAGTTCTTGGTTAATAAATGCTTGGTGCATGGGGGATGTGACAGCCTGTTAGTAACCAGAATGTGAAAAAAATGTACACTGCACCCGTGGTGTTATACATATTCAAAAAGTTTACTTAATACCAGTGTGAAAATATTCAACTGCAAGTTAAAGAACCTTACTTAGGTAAAAATATACAAGTATTGTCAGCATAAAGTATCAAAGTTAAAGTTCTCATAGTACTCATAGTGCAGTAAAATGATCCCTGTCAGTGTTCATTTGTGTATGTTGCATTGCTGTTTTGAGCTAAATGAAACCATATTATATGGACAAAAGTATTAGGACAGATCTCTTTGTCATTGAATTCAGGTGTGGTATGGGATTGTTTTTCAGGGGGTTGGGCTCAGCCCCTTATTTCCAATGAAGGGAAATCTTAATGCTTCAGCACTCCTGGACATTTTGGACAATGCTGTGCTTCCAACTTTGTGGCAACAGTTTGGTGAAGGCCCTTTTTCTATTCCAGCATGACTGAGCCCCAGTGCACAAAGCAAAGTCCATAAAGACATGGTTGGATTAGCTTGGTGTGGAAGAACGTGACTGGCCCACACAGAGTCCTGACCTCAACCCCATCAAACACCTTTGGGATGACATCAGTGCCTGACCTCACAAATGCTCTACTGCATGAATGGTGATGCAATTTATGTCCCTGTTGGTGTAATGTTCAGGTCTCCCAAAACCTTATATACTGTACTTTACATACTGTTGGTATGGTTTAATCTATAGCAGTGTATCATAGAACGTTGTTTTTTTGTAGAGTTGCTGTCCTGTTCCTGTGAGGGTATCCAAAAAGTCCAAGAGGGAAAAAGACTGAAAAGTAACTAAGGTTGTCAGACAAATATAGATGAGTAGAAAGTACCATAATTGCCTGTGTGATTTCTGGGGGTTAGGTTTGTATTGAGTCTGACAGGTATTACTGTTACTGGTGGGGGCATCACAACAACTGGCCAAGGTGAGAAGCACTGCAATGGCCAGCAAGTCAAGTCAAGTCAAGTCAACTTTATTTGTATAGCCCATTTTTACAAGCAGTTTGTCTCAAAGGGCTTAACATAACATCAGCAACATCCTCTGCCCTTCGACCCTCACATCGACTAAGGAAAAACTCCCAGAAAAACCTTTAACAGGAAAAAATGGAAGAAACCTCAGGGTGAGCAACAGAGGAGGGATCCCTCACCCAGGACGGGCAGACGTGCAATGGATGTTGTACAGGCAGGAAAGCAATTTGCAACATGAGAAATGACATTACTAAAAAGATAAGCAAAACAAAATCTCAACTGTTTAGTTTCACTTTTGCTACCACCTCAATATGATTTTAACATTTCACAAGTTATAAGAAAATTATAGTAATGAAAATTATAATGAACTGCTGTAACATTCATGTATTCTTTTTTTATGTGATGTTGAGAATCACTATCATATCAGTTCGATTTCGGCCCGTAGGGAGAACCACCCCGCCCATAGTCGGTACATAGAGGAATGACAGGCAGATGTCAACAATACACATTGGGTTGGTCATAGAGCCGGCTACAGTTCAACTTGAAGATCTGGATGGAGAGATACCTGCAGAAAGATACAGAGAGAGAGAGAGAGAGAGAGAGAGAGAGAGGGAGGGAGAGACACAAGACTACGAGGAGCACTGGACACACAGTTAGTGACATAAAATAATGAACTGCATGTTAATCTGACGAGGGGAGAGGATAGAAGAGGAGAAGGAGGAGGGGAAACTGCTTGGTGGATCATGTTTGTGTCCCCCGGCAGCATAGGCCTATAGCAGCTTAGCTATGATAGAGATTTAAAGATTAACAGTTAGTCAGACCTATTCTACCTGTGGCTATATATCATGAGGTGAGTGAAACTATGCCTACCAGCCCTACACACTTTATTTGGTGCTAACTATATGCTTTACTAAACAGAAAGGTTTTAAGTTTAGTCTTAAAAGTGGAGGTGGTGTCTGCCTGTCGAACCCAGATTGGCAACTGGTTCCACAGCAGGGGTGCCTGATAGCTAAAGGCTCGTCCTCCCGTTCTACTTTTATAAATTCTGGGAACTGTAAGTAAACCTGCACTCTGTGATCTGAGTGATCTATTGGGAGTATATGGGACTATTAGATCCTGCAGGTATGATGGGGCGAGTCCATGTAGGGCCTTATATGTAAGTAGGAGAATTTTAAAGTCTATTCTGAATTTTACCGGAAGCCAGTGAAGAGAAGCTAAGATGGGGGAGATATGATCCCTTTTACTGATTCCTGTTAAAACTCTAGCTGCTGCATTTTGGATCAGCTGCAGGTTATTAATAGAATAATTTGGACATCCTGACAATAGTGAGTTGCAGTAGTCCAGCCTAGAAGTAACAAAAGCATGAACAAGTTTTTCAGCATCACTCTGAGAGAGGACGCTCCACGCGCCAGCAGGGGGTACTCTCAGTCTGATCTGCCTGTCTGAAGCCTCTCTGCTGTCACTCATGTGGAGACAGTGCAGCATGAATAAAGTTCACAGGTCCAACTGGTCAGACACGATATTGTCTACTGTCATGTTTCGCATGCAGCCTTTTGTTAAAGCACCTCTGAGAGCAGATGATTAGTTTGATTCTGTCTCCTTCCCCATTAATGGATCCAAACACGAAAGAGCACCATCAAATGAACAATGAAGTCTCTAAAATGAGTGATACGGTGATAGCCTCTAAATGTTAAAAGTTGTCATTCGGAGTATATTATGTATTTTTTGTCACAAAGAGGAAAGGTCTCACTCATTATCATATTGTTGCCATGGCATTTCAAACTCAGGACATGCTCCAGAGCAAGATCATGCGTGACAAAGAGGTGATGATTCATTGGGACACTACATGATACCCAGTTAAGAGCAGGAAAAGACTTTTAGAGCAGAAAACGCCAGCTTGTTGTGAACAGTAGGAGTTTGGATACTTGCTGAGCTGCATTTCTTTGATACGATGAGCTGTGTTGCTCCCGTAAGGAGGATTCTGAATGACAAAGGTAAGACCTGCTATGCAATTTTAAACAGCCCATCATCGTCTATGCAGATTACACTAAGCTGCTGTAGCCTTTTCTCCCAGTCCTGCTCTTCTAAAGTGGACTTTCTCCTGTGGACTACTGGAAACTGCTTCACAGTCATTAAATCACTGCTGTTTGATATTCATTAATTTATTCCATTTGTACTGACATGGCCTTATTGGACATGCTGCTGCACATTTCTGATCAATCCCAACTTTGCGCTGAAGCATTGATGAGTGCTGTAAAAGCCGATTACACTCTGTCTGTGTTTTTCTCTATTAATCCAGTTTAATTAGAGGCTAGTGGTCCCTGCCTTCCTGGATGTTAATCCTCATGAGCCAGTTCTTTTTGTCAAGTCAAGTGAGGTCTTCTGAACACCCACATCACTGACTCCAACCACAGCCTGTAAAATGTATACTGTTAGTTCATATTTGTGTATGTGTCTGTGTGTGAGTGTGTAGCAGCTGCACAGAGATAAGTGAAGCAGGTCAGTGAGAGGTGGACCTTTGTCCAGGGTCGGACAGCGGCACATTATTTATTCATGATGTATCTGACCGGCCACCTAATTGCAGCAGGAGGAGCCCAGTTACCCACAGCGTGCTACAGCCGCACTGTCTCACATTCACAGAAACTGGAGGCTGGATCACATGTCAGCCATGACTAACGCTTTGCGTCTTACTTACATTTGCACATCTCAGATAAAACAAACAGGGCTTGTGTCTGGTTAGACGCTCGTTGGATGAATGTTGAGAGGCACACTGAAAATTGTTAACAGAAGCTCAACAAGTGTTTGGCTTTGTTGCGGTGAGCATGGCAGACGAAGGTAAGGTCTTTATACTGCTGTTTGTTTGTTTGTTTATGTAACAGAAGCACCCACCCCTTCTTTTCTCACAGAGGGCTCCAGTGAGGATGTGAATAGGGGCACCGTGAAGGAGATCGTCTCACATCAAGACCAACAGACCAACAAGAAGCCCCATTCATTCCTACTTCCTCTTCCTCCTCTTCATTCTTCACCAGGTGAGACACAACTCTTCAATGTTGTACCTCATACTGAAGAGTTTAAGTCACATTCACTGTATCAACCATATTTTTTAGTACAGTGAGGATTCTTAATGCATTTGACGGTAAAAGCAGCAGTTCAGCACTGGACAATGGACCAGGGCTTTTATTGTGTAAAGAAAGACAAGGCTCTCAAATATACCTGTGTGGCCTCAGGTTGCAGTCACCTATAGCTGAGCTGTACGCATCAGTTGAACGGGAAAGAATTTTAAGGGCAATAATTTATTTTCCTCTCTGATGTTTTGTCTATGTTCATCTGATGTCTCTTTTCCTCCTCCATCTCTTCCTATCTTCCGTCCCTTTTCTATATCAATCTCACACCTCCTTCTCCGTCCATCTTCCTGCAGTCTCCCTTCTATCAGATCAGGCTTACCTGCAAGCAGCAGCCATTTTTCAGCAGCTGCGAACAGAGAAGACAGTCACACAACAGCTGCTGCAATATGGCAGGAAGACGGACATGCCACAGCCGGAGAGCAGAGACAAAACCACACAGAGACAGGCATACCAGCTCGCCTTCAACACTCTCAAATGTATGAATCAGCATCCTTTAACCAAATCTACTGTTGAGACTTTAGTGGTCCCACACACCCTGCCTGGAGAGGACAGACTGATGGTTAAACATAAAGCCAGGGAAAAATTAATTTGATCTACTCTACTGCTACCTCTGCAGGCCTTACCCACCTTCTGGAAGGAAGTCTTATCGCTATAATGAATAGCAGTGGAACCTCAGCAATATTCACTTTTGAACAGCAGTTTCAAATGCAGAGTGTAGATTAAATACTATACAGTCATACATTTCACTTCCCATATGACTGCAAATTACTTGAGCTGGGGTTACAGCAGATGCCTGCATGGGAGGTGATAAGAGGATGCATGCCATGGACACACACATACATACACACAGAAAAAGCACCATAATCACACACACACACACACAGCATGCACTATTTGACTGCACATGTAGGGGATGGTTGGTATCTTGCCATGGAGGTAGTTTTGATTTTATTTGGCCAGGAGTGGAGATATCGCTCTTTTGAAATGTTTTTCACCACCTCAGTACAGTGGTTTTGAATGGATTATTAGGTCTGTGGGGCTAAGATCTCGCTATATTTATTATATATTTATCTATATTTTATAAAAGCTATATTTAAAGCTGCACTGATAAATGTGAAAAGAGTCATCATGAAACCACAGAGAGTTATCCCCAGTTTTATGAAATATTTTGACATCTTTTAGCTAATTCTGTTGGTATTATGACCTTCATCGATTTGGTTCACTCTCATCTGCTCTCACCTCATTTCCTGCAACTGAAAGCATCTATTATCACATGCTGACATATTGTGTCCTGGCTGCATGTGTGAATAAACAACTGCTTGATAACATATTCACCTTAACAACTTAATGAGTTCTGATGATATTTTTCATTGCTGCAAACCTCCAAACAAAACAGGATTTAGCTTGATTCTACTGGGATCCAGACAGAAATCTCAGAGATGGATATTTCTGAATTTTGGGATGTAAAACCAAAAGTGACAGAATATGTTTTTGTAATTTGAGTGAACTTACCCTTTAAGAATTACCTTCATCACCTTTAGTTTTATATGAAACGCAAATGATGTTTTGATAGTTTTGTTTCAGTCCACTGACAAACCTTTTTTTCTCCTGTAGATCAAGATTTATTGGAGGACATCATTACTGACAGCTGTTTCCACACATCTCAGCATATTGTGAGTCGCACCAGATTTCACATGGGGGTAACAAACCAAAAACTGATCAAAAACACTTAAGCACCAACTCACGGACTGTGAAGCTGTCTGGGACTGATCTGTCTTCGAATAAAGTAGCTGTGCAGCCGCTGTCCATATGAATTTGCTCCATCAGAATATGGTAAAATGGTGGTGAGGGAGAAGGGAATGCAGTTAAAGGCCATTTGTATTCAGATCTGTATGTAGTTGGGCTGGTTATAGGCGGCAAATGATGCATACAAGAGAGAGGCAGACACATGCTCCAACTGGGAGACTGTGAATGACACTATAAAACACTGTGCAATGACACATACATGGACAAAGAGACAACTTTCTCTCTCTGCGAAAGGATGGCTTTGTTGAGGGATGGGTGACAGGTCATTAGTCTGCAAGTAGGACTATAAAAGCTGCCACACAGCTCTTTGCTCTTTGTAATTCCACACACCTCCTTTATTGCAACATACATATTCTACCTCCTGTGTACACACACACACACACACACACACACACACACCCTGAGAAAAGTTAAAATGCTAAAAAAAAAAAAAAAAGAGCAAATGATGGCACATAATCTCTAGTAATGGCAAGTAAAAACAAGTAATGGCAAATAGAATCTTTAACTTTGCTGCATGAGCCGTCATTAGTGAATTTTGTTTTACCTCTGCCCTTATCTGCTACGACAAATCAAAATGTCTGCCATGGAAAAAGATCTATTCTTATTATGATATCTATTTACTAATGATGAATAAGATGGTGGCATTTTGCAGCCCAGCGACTTGCTGCCGTTGGCGATGGTGATGCTGTTTGACTTCCAGGACAGAGGGTTTTTGTTGCGTGAACTTTCATCAAAGGAAGGGGAGGAGCCTCTGCTGGAAGTCAGGGACCTGGAGAAGAGTTTGCAGAGGTGAGCGTTAACATCATGTATCTTGAAAGTTGTGATTCAACTTTGAAATTATTTCAGCTGCCATTTGTTAGCAATTTTCTTGAATTGGGTAAAGTGAAATGTGGAAATTCACCTCAAACTGATAGTAGGAGGCATAAAAATGTGGTTTGAAGTCTTGCTGTGTGTGTGTGTTTATTACAGGTGGAAGACCAAGCTGGCAGCATCTCTAGCTCGCTGCAGAGTGAAACAGAATCTGCAGAGCGTCTCCTGTTTTCTGTCTGATCCTGTCAGAACCAAACAACACAGAGCAAGGTGTCTGCCACTTTACGCATGGGTCAATACTCTGGAGACCAGGTAAGCTCTGAGACACATAGACACACTCAGAGAAGTGCAAATACTGTGAATGACTGCAGTTATTCTGGTGACGCAAACCAGAAGATGGTGCTTGAGGAAGGAACTCATGACCCCCCAGAATAGCTGCCAGTCCTGGGCGTTTATTGTGCTCTTTCTGTGATTAAGTGCCTGCTTTTGAGAGATTATTAAGCTTATTGAGTTGAGAGTCAATGGCTACCCTCTCCCTGTTCTTCTCAGTGGTGCACTCCAGACTCCACAAGCTGGGATTATCTGGTATACATCATACCCCACAGAGCACATGATGTCAGCATAGAGACAAGTGTAAAAGTCTATGAAATTACTACACTGTGAGCTTAACGTGACATTTCTATGTGGGCGGCTCAACATTATTACAGCTTGTAGGTAACGAGTTCTGCTGTGGTTGTTGATGTAAAGCTAAATGCTGCATCACTGTTCACCACGCAAAACCTTTGGTTGGCCACTGATACACTGGAGTCAAAAATATCCTCTGTGCTGTGTGAGGGAGTGCAGAGGTGTTTCTGCATCAAATGAAACAGTTTAACCTCATCCCTCCTCTGTAGTGTTGAGGAAGTGGTTGAAGCTCTGCAAAGCGCAGGCTTGTGTGAAGTGGAGAACATGACTGACCTCAGGGAATCGACGTTCTGCAGAGATCCACTCTGTCCAGACACACTGGTCTTCTCCCAGCAGCTTCATGCTCTGCTTCAGCACAGCAGCCTCAGAATGACGCATGTACTTAACATGCAGGTATGTATGAATTTGTGTTTGTCGTGCAGTGTGCAACTGAGCTAAATTGTGGTTAAACTCACTAGTAAGAAACATGTTTTCCTTTGTCAGGATCTTTACTTAGTTAAGAAGAAGTGCAAGTTTTGTTTTATATAAATCTACTTAGGTAAGAAGCAAAAGTAACCAGACTGTTAAATGTAAAATGTAAAAATCCACCAATAAAGTGCATCGACAATGTAAATTCAGGTATTCTTCTTGTTGGTGGTCGACGTTCATCACAATTAGTTCCAGTCTTCTGGATTCTCTAGTACATTTGTTTTTTGTATGTTCTCTTTATTGGAATACACTTCTTCACCAAGATAAGAAAAAGAAAATTTACTGGTCTGAACAGTTAAAGTCCCCAAAATGTTGACTGGGAGGTGAAAAATTAAGAAGACAGGAGGAAATGTAGTTAATGACTTCAATTTTTAATAATAGTCTTTCATAGACAAATGAGCAGCTTCACTCCACTGCTGTGAGACAGATTAAAAGCTCTGCTCTTTGCAAAACGACCTTTCCTGCTGTGACTTGAAGTTAAAATTTGTGTAACTGAGTTTAAAAAAGTTATCTTGGTGAACAACACAAAGGTCTGTGAGTTTTGTCAAGAAAAATAAGAAAGTCCTCCAAATTTGGATGACATTAATGTGAGTCTCGGGCTGGTGTCTCTGTGCAGGACAGGAGTGTGTGTGTGGCTGTGAGTGTGTTACGCCCCCTGCTGTATGAAAACGGTGACGTCCTGGTGGTGGGGTCTTTCTCAGCTGAGACTGTGGCTCACGTAGCTGTTGTGGCCGCCGCACGCTCTGGTCGAGTGTTGGTGTGTGGTGCTGATCACACACTCTTTCAGATAGCAGAGATACAAGAACTACTCACACAAATGGACATCAAAAGTGAGTGGC
Organism: Scatophagus argus; assembly: GCF_020382885.2. Classification (NCBI taxonomy): domain Eukaryota; kingdom Metazoa; phylum Chordata; class Actinopteri; family Scatophagidae; genus Scatophagus; species Scatophagus argus. Next base: position 16,168,418 of record NC_058494.1, on the reverse strand, counting down.
AAAAGGACCGCAGAGAGAGCATTAATAAAAGAACAATTTTACACAAGTACGCATGAGTGTTGAACATTTATTTCCATTTCAAACTACAGTATATGCACACCTACTTTTCTGATGTAACTTCTCGCCCACTGTAGATGTCCGAGTCCTGTCAGAGGAGTTCTTTGGTCTGCACGAGTGGGACGCCACCATCCAGCGTTTAAAGGTCATCATAGTGTTGCCTCAGTGTTCGTCCTCTGCCCTCAATGACCCTGTGCCCGCCATCCACAGTGAACATGGAGGTACATCACATCGTGGAGGATGGGTGGAACAAGCAAGAGTTTTTCGGATGTCCGCCCTAACTTTAAACACTTAACATTAAACTTTAAATGACATCACATGCATGATCAGCAAATGGGTCGGCACTTGGCCAGATCACATGTTACCTGGACTGAGGCCTTCTGAGACGACTAAGGTGCGAGGCCCCTGTTTGCCTTATTCACTGTGGCACAGCTATGTATGGAAGATTTAAAAGGCCTAAAGCAAATCAAATAAAGAAATAAAGTGAAACAAAATACATATTTATAATTTATTTCCTTCTTATGCACACGTTCACTGAGTCATAATGAAATGTATGACCCACTCCAGTTTTGAGGGGTGAATTGTGCTACAGGAAGATGTATAAATAGACACATGGTAACTAGCCATCTGTCTTTCCTCATCCATCCAGTAAATTGAAGCAATCTAACCAACACAAATTAGCTGTCAACTAGCTGGAGCATCGTGCCAAAAAGATCCCTCTCAAGGGAAACTTACATTAAAGAAGGTGGATAGAAGAAGAAGGTACCATTACAAAGGGAAAAATGATGAAATGAAATTGATAGAAAATAAATTATTCTAGAAATAATGATGGTAATATGAAGAGGGAGTGTCTTTCCATTTAGTTTCTCAAATATGATTAAATAAATTTTGTTCTGTTGACAGACTGGAATTTACTGCCAGATTTATCTCATGGTTCTGTATCCCAGAGCAAAATAAACACAATGGCCACCCAGCAGGCACGACTACTGGCACACGCCCTCTCCTGTGAGTATATATTTAAAGCACACACACACACAGAGAGAGAAAGAGAGCAGGATAGACATTTCAAAAAAATAAGTTACACTGAACATTTCAATAAACAAAGTAATACTTGAAGAGATCCAGCTGAGAACAGTTACGTAAGGCCTGTGCGTGTACACAAACACACTGCTAAAAAGTTGTCTGTTTTGCATTCTTGCTGTATTGTATTTTCCTGTGCATACTTTTGATGCCAGCACTGTAAGAACAGAACAAAAATTATTCTTTGTTCTTGTTCTCTCTGTCTCTCAGTCCCAAAGGTTCAGACTGTGGTCTACTGCACACGCTCAGTGTATCCTGAGGAAAATGAACAGCTTATCAAAAGAGTGTTAGAGAAAACACACACTCACCCCAAACTGCTGCCCTTCAGGTAAACACACACATTCACACATACACACCTCTCTTTGTGCAACCATTAGTCCTCTGCCTACTAAGAGTTTAATTATGCATTCAGACTTTTCATTATTTATCCACAGGCTCAAACCACAAATGCAGAAAACTGAAAGTAGTCATGTACTGTACTCGAATACAGGCCGTAGATAAAGTACATAAAGTAATAAAGGTCTTTTAGGAAATGTCATTCTGGGTGCATTTAAAGGAAAACAGGATGAAGACCCCTCCCTGACCCAACCAGCCTGTGACAGAGAGCGACAGGTGATTGGCAGCTCACAGCAAAGCTCACCTGCTTTAAAGTTTGCATCAATTGGACATTTACTTTGAAGCTGAAATTTTGCGCTCTCACTGTCACTGAGATTATGTATCAAAGTGATTACTTTCACTGAGATCAAACAAGATGTCAAGGTATAAAATCCACCTTTAAATTTAATAAGTTTACTTTGATCTAGAGCCATGTTAGAGGCTCATGCTAACATTAGCATGCTAACACACTCACAGTAACAATGATGTTAAGCACGTATAATTTAACACATTCACAATTGTAGTGTGGCATGTAAGCATGCTAGCTTTTGCTAATTAGCATTAAAACACAAAGTATAGTTAAGGCTGATCTGCATGTCATTAGTTTTACAAGTATTTGGTCGAGCAAATATCGGACAAACCAAAATTTTGACCTTATGGTAGTGATAGACGAACGCTTAAAGGAACGAGTATCAAATTTATTACAGTTCAAATTGAGGGGGACATGAATGTCTTTGCCAAATTTCATAGCAGTGAATTCAGTATTTTTTGAGATACTTCACTTAAAGACAAAGACACCTACTGGTGGCACCAGAATAAAAGTCATTCTGATCACCAAAACTCAGCGGGATTCATCCTCTGGGGACAATGACGATGATGTTGTTCCATCTGAGCCCAGACCATCTCAAGAGCCGCATCACTAGCACTGTGAATATGATCTAAATTCACAGAATCATAAACACATAGTTCAGCTCAACAGCTGCTCATGTAACATCTGCATGTGTATCTCAGCGCGGATCCTACTTATATTGAGTATTGGGCTTCATCTCTGAGAATTGCAGACTACAGGATAGACTTTAAGAGAGAGAGAATGAGTCAGTAATGCCTGTTGAGTGTATGACGTGACAGGGTATCTTATTTCTCCATGTGTACTGTATGTACAGGTGTGTGTGTGTGTGTGTGTTTGAGTTTGAATCTATGTTTTGTGTGACACAGAGGGTACAGTCACTAGGCTGATAACAGCATAAGGGATCAGCTGCGGTTGCCGTGAGTACAGTAGTTAATCCTACATTTGGGGTGAATGGGCTGGAGAGGACTTTAGTATCTCTCTTCACGCCTGCTTCTCCACGACTCATTTGCTACGGTCTGTCTTCTTACAGAAATCCAAATATTATTATATTTGGTCACATAAGCTCTTTTATCAACTTACCAATGTGCAATGAGACAGTCAGTGGCTGTTTTTCACCGCTGTGTGTGCAGTATCTGCTCAATGAAAACAGCGATCTACTGAAGCATCGCTGAGTTGGAGCTACTTTGATCCAAAGAACTGCACAATAGCAGCTCTTATACTGATCACATGTTAATCTTCTTATAGGTGCCACATACAGCAAATTTAAAAAGAATTATAAAGATATTTGCTCTATTTGGCTGTTAAAGTAGTCCTGAATTAATGCTAAAACAAAGCACCTTTTAACAACTTTTCACCTGCTGCTGTGCTGCCCTCTCAGGGTGAATGGTCCCATTTTCCCTGACGACACCCAGTCAGGAGACACAACAGACTCCAAGTTCTTCAGACTGGAGCCATCTCAGTTCACCAACGGCTGCTTCGCTGCACGGCTGTCCAGACAGGTGAGGGATGAATATGTGTGGGGTGTGGAAGCTGAAAGGGAAAATGTGGAGGGCAAGGCTGTCTTCAGCAGAAGATGGAGGGGAAACTGAATTTTTGTGGTGTGTGTGTGGTTTGTGTGATTGCTTTGCTATGAGACTTTCCAATAGTGCTGAGGCTGCACTCTTTTACTGTCTGTCTGCTGGGAGGTCGGTCGGCTGTGCTTGTCTCTACACATGCACGTGCGCGCGCACACACACACACACACACACACACACTATTGCTCCCTAAAACACTGCAGCATTATTCCAATACTTTACAAAAAAAAGAGACAAGTTAAAGATGAAATACGCCTGAGCCGCAACATTTCAGTACCTTGCAGCAGAGATGAATGGCTAATTCTCTGTATCGCTCTTTCAGTGCTCCCTCCACCCCTCCAGTCTTGTTGCATCACCTCATTGCTCCATCTCTTTGCCCCCCCAATCCCCCCGCCCCCCAATCCCCCTTCCCTCTTGTTCCACTCATAAAAAGAAGAAAAATACAACAGACAGAAATGAGATGCTGCTCCTTTGATCCTCTGCAGCTCGAAAAAATGGTGCAGGGAGGGGACTGTGCCTTTGTGTGGGAGTGTGTTTGATATCAATACACATACACACACACGCACACACACAAGGGGCAGGTCTTGCTCACCTGTCTAGTGGCAGTGCAGTAATTTAAAATCAAAGGATCATTAGGTGTAATCAGATCGACATCGACTCTTGCGGTGAGTCAAATCAAATCAGAGCTGCTGCTGCAGATTTAGTTACACTGACAGTTCTGGTCTGGTTAACCGCTGCTCTGATGAGTGACTTCACACCAGTCAAACTGTGACAGAGGTCGATTTAAAGGGATCTGAAATAGACATAGCAACAGAGAGAGAGAGAGAGAGAGAGAAAGAAGATGTAAGGCAACTAGAAGTCTCCTTTAAACTTGTCTTTTAAAAATCTTTAAATTAAAAAACAACAACAACTGTAAAACACATCAACCCTGACCGGCTGCCATTCATGCCTCTTTGTAGCATATCTCAGTTTTCCCCATTTCATTTCCCCAGTTTTCTTTTTGAGGTGTAAAAATGACTTAAATAAATACAAGTAAATAAGTGTCATGCAAGAAGCTCTGCGCTGCTAGTACGGCAGCAAAATGTTTGCATGTGAGAATTCTCACAATGACAAAGTTAACATGGCTTTTTTTTTCCTATCACAACCTAATGATGGCGCTACGGGTAAAGCAAGTTCTTAAAACTCCTCCCTTGGAGATGATAAATGTTTGTAGCGAGTTTTATGACCATCTATACACTAGTTCTCAAACATGAATTTTATGATGGCACTAGAGGAAAAGCCAGGGCATCACAAAGTCAGTATGATTCATAAGGCGATTCATAAATCCTTAAAGCCACAAAATAAAAACCTAAAATATTTAACCTGTTAAACTAACGGCCTACCCCTCTCTAGTATAATGTGGTCGTCACCATTTTACTACAAACTTAAAAATGACTCAAAGCATGTAATACCGTCAAAGCAAGAAAAATGAAGAATAGTGTACAAAATGATTAAATATTTGAAAGTGAATGAAAATACATTGACATTGTTTTGAGCAGTGCGTTAAACAACAGCCATTAAACAAGAGATTGAGACAGACACAGAGGGAGAAGGATGGGGAAGAGAAAGCCTTGCAGCGGATTTAAAGGGATTTCCACTGTTTGAATGCCACTGCAGACGAAGATAAACGTTTGATTCTTATGCATGTATGTACACACCAAACATTGTGTGTGGTTTTTTGCTACAGGAGCTGCTGACATCTTCTTTCAGTCCTGAATCATCTGTTAATACTCAGATTAACTATGTTTACATGCACAGCATATTCCGGCTTTTATTCTGAGAAAGACAAGTATCAAATTCAGAATATTGTCATATTGGGAATAGTGGAAAATTAGTATGCATAGGAATGTAGTCAGTGACCTCCCTAAAACAACAGAGACTCATTATGAGCAACCTGCACTGTCCTCTCTCCTCTTCTATTTATTAGCCATACAACAATAACAATGTTTCATGTGACTGACTATCATGTTACCTTTCAAATTATATTCCACACAATCCATTAAATCCCTGTGCAGTCGCTCCTCCTCCTCCTCCTCTGCAGGTTCACTTTATAGCTGGGGCTCTTTTCTCCAGTGCCGTGTTTTGTTGTACATATCTCCTTGGTATGTTACCCTTGAGGCCTGTAGTTTTAATGTGTTGTATCTTCACATCAAATCTTAAACTGCTCCTGCTTTTTCAGGCAGATCCCACTAAGGTAGAAACAGTCCAGGATGTGCTGGCAAGGGCAGCAGCAAAGGGCCTCCTGGGTGGAATAATTCCTGAACAATCAAAAGCTGGAAAAAAGGGGAAAAGCAGGAAGAATCACTTGGCTTCAGCTGGCAGCAAACCTTCATCACCCTCAAGCCAAGAGAAAGAGACAGAAAGGGAGCTTCTGCATGGAGACTCACCCATGGAACATGAAGAAAAGAAGGGTGAATGTAGTGATGAGGAGAACGAGGATGAAAAGGAGGAAGATAACGGGGGAAAGGGAGGGAAGAATAGGAGAGGGCCAAAAGGCTGCAAACGAAAGGTCAAACGACGACCAAAACAAGCCAACGGAACGACCACGGTCCCAAAGCATCACTCTAAAGGCCACAAGAAGAAACCAACAAAGAGAAAAATCAACCAATCAAACCAGTCAAACCAACATCACAAGAGGCGCGTGAAAAAAAGCAAACCAAGAAGAATACCTCGTCTTACACTGACATTAATGTCCTCTGCAAAATCCTCCAACCACTTGTCTCCAATTACAGCCCTTGCACACAAGCTAAGTGACAACCTAACAATTAAATCACAGCAGAATGTCTTTAGCGTCCCTTCCCCTGCTCATCCTGCTCCACTGACTCCCCATACAGCCTCCAAGCAGGTGCAGAGGCAAAACACAAAGCCTGAAAGAGCAGAGAAAGCACTGAAGGATGCAACTAAACCAGAAAGCCCATTCAAGGCCGGAGGAAAGGTGGTGAGACCGAAGACAAACACAGCGATTACACAGAACACGTCGAAAGTGGCAGATTTTGTCCTGCCACCCATTCCCTTCCCATCCCACAGCTCTCCTTCACAAAATCTCACCAACTCTCAGTTCTCCCAAATATGTGCATCCTCTTCCTCAGTCTCTCTGCCTGGATTATAGAAATGTGGGGATCACGATCGCTCATGTGGTGAATTTCTGATAGCACAGTCAGTGTGATCATAGAGGAGAGGACTACCAAGTAAATTATTTTTAAAAATTAAATTACCTTAACGTCAGAGAAGTCATTTCTGATGGCTGATCAGCTGAAATCTGTTTATCTGTAATTTTTTAAGTCTTAAGATGGCAGCAATTAAATTAAATGTGAAATGTGTTGAAGCAAGTTATTAGATAAGAAAAAAAGTCAAGATTCAGGAGTTTGTTTCTGCATCATTGTAAAAGATATCCCTTTAGCTTTTTAGCATTTAGATACTGTTTGTAAATAATTAGTGTTGGAGCAAGAAGGTTAAATATTTTTTTCCCTACTTTGAGCTACAGCAAGATGAGCTGTATGAGCTCATTATTACTCTTAAGAACGAATCAAATTAAACAATCCTGAGAAGGAAAAGATCAGTGTGTTGAGAGGTCACAAGTATAACAACACTGCAAAGGGGCACAGAGCCACAACACCCTCAGTTCAAGTCTGTCCAGGAACCACTGGAAGAAACAATAAATCAATTTATCAAAAAAAAGACAAAAATGATAATTCACCCACAGATAAGCCAGGTGTTCTATTTCATAATGCTGTTTATTCTCACAATTGGTTACATTGATAAAGTGTACAAATCAGTGAGCAGCAAACGGAAGCCAACACATCCATCTGTGGGAAATGTATGTTTGTTGTTGCTTATGTGTGAGTTTGACAGAGATGCTGGGAGTCCACTGCTGTCACCATCACCATCTTCCTTCTCCTCCACATTTTTACTCCTGTGAACTGTCCAGACCAACAGAGGACTCCCAGCTCTCTATGCACTGTACAAGGTGAAGATATATTCCTTTATCTGCCTTTTTCTGCAAAGCGGAGCTTGTTGTAGCCTTGTGAGTTAACCAGGGACTGAGACAATGACACAGAGTCAAGAGAGTTTACATGTCCCAACTAATAAAATCAGTATATACCTTTATAAAATAGAATAAATAAAATAAAAAATATTTCTGTTCAGTACATACAGTCGTTCTTTCTACCATCCAAGGGCATGCAAGGCTTTTTACGACTTTCCATTTCGCGAGATTAAAAGAATGCATAGATATTTGCTCAGTTAAATTCAGTATCAACTAAATTGACAACTGTGGAAATTTCCAATCACCTCTCCTCTCTTTTTCATTATTTGCTCTCATATTTTCCTTATCTACAACGACCTATATCAGTATTTTACACTTTGGCCATTTGGTGAGTTCTCAAAAAAGGCATTTCATTACAAGAAAAATAATAGAAAACTACAGACATTCAAAATGAAAACATAGCTTATAACAATGATTAATGCCAAATGTTACATCAAATGGATATTATGTACACACATATTCTGTCATTTCATTCACATTTCGACATCCTTGTGACAAAAGAAGGTGATGTGGCTGAATTTTCTCATCAGAATCTCAATTTCACTCCCAGTTCCTTCAAGCTATGCATGTTCAAAAGCAAAACATGGAGATAAACGCACCTGCAGATGTAATTCCATCGTTAGCTAAGCCACGCCCCCTGTAGTTACTGTTGCTATGCCTGTCAAGCTTTTCTTTCTCATATGACCCACATGTAGTTTGCGAAAACGGTGGCAGATTTACCATGAAACCTTGAAATAACTGTTCTTTGATTTCACACAGAAGTAAAGAAAAGGAGCTTCTCACTTCTATAACCAGGGACTACCAACTGCGGCAGATGAAGTGACAACTGTCGCGAGAAGATTTTAATCTGCTCATTGGTTAGCTAATTAAGCTAATGATAGTTCAATGAGGTGGTAGAGTAAACTTTTCTCTGGCTGATTTTTTAATGTCACTTTTCATGTATAAGGTGTGTTGAATGCAGATGATGACTGAAAATCATGTAAGAAGACGGAAGCTCAACCTATATGTTTCTGTTAGCCTCCACAGCAATTGGTGATCGATGTAGAAAACTGTTTTTGCTTAGCGGGTTGGAGCTACTTAGTCCTGGTATACATAACATAACGTAACACAACCCCGTTCGGTCACTTAATTTAACCAGGACAGATTCTAGATTTATGCTTTAATGTTCACATTTTCTAACAATGAATGTGTTTAGGCTTTTGGGTAAAGGACTAACTAATGTGTTGATCGATGCTAACTTTCTCAAACCAATATAGAACAGGACAGAACTGCTAACATTTCCCTTAACTCTAACAGTAGCATCCATGTTACAATGGGGAATACTACACAAAGGATATGCTATTAAGAGCCAAGTTGTTTACTCTTAAACTAATTTGTAAACCCACAAATACTGTTAGCGGTCTACAGTAAGCTAGTTAGCCTGGCATGCTAACAACTGCAACTTATGCTAGAGAAGAAAAACACACAGTTTAACCAATTCCCTACACTTTTTCTTGTGCTACTGGTTTTGTAAACAACACTGGACACATATGCAGCATTGGTTTTCCTACAGCGCACTTGCACAAGGGAGTAATCCAAGCTTGACAGGGCGGCCATGTGTATATACAATTCCCAAAATGTGATCAGACCATTACTGTTCAGTGGAGAGGTCAATTACAGAGGTTCAGTATTAATCTGATGCCCTCCATCCAAAAGACCTGCCAGGGGGAAAATGTGTTTGTGATTTAGTTGCAATAAAGGCTTTCACTGGTTATTACCACTCATACAAGCTTATCAGATATGTGATAATAAGGAGCTAGCAGTGTTGAACTGAGATTTGTGTGAGAAAAACTGAAGAAAACAAACAAAACAACAACAAAATTGATCTTGTGGCACTGATGAAAACAGTCATACAGCACAGAAACAGGCAATGAAAAACAGAGAAGGCGCATTCAAATGAACATAACCCTGGAGACAGACAGAGAGCAGCCCAGGAAAGTCCTATTAATTTGAGTCAGTGTGTCTCTCTGTTGGCTGTCCGGAGGCCGGAGGTGAAACCCGTCTCTCTCCTCCTCACCTGCTCACAGTTCAGATCTCAGCTGTGGACAAAATCATTGCCACCATACCCGAGGACAAAAACAAATTCCTCCAGTCTTCTTCTTCTTCCCATGATTCCTCTAGCAATTCTTGCATCGCCAATCCCTTTTTATTGGTGGACAGGAAGTCTCTGAGGAGTGATACTGAGGTGGTATTTAAAGGAATAATCAGTCATATTTTCCTCCAGCATGTGAATCAAAGAGCAGCAGCAGCAGCATGCTGATGTCTCCTTACGTTTGGAGAAGCAGTCTAGTACTTTTTTCCAGAGAGCAAAGGAGCAGCGGAAGGAGGGGTAACACTCTGCATCTACTCCTCCATTATGGCTATCATCTGTCATTTTCCAAGGGATGACAAAAGAATAAAAACAACACGTAAACCCCAAGTACATGAAGACTATTTCAGGTGAATGGTCACCACTCGTTTAGACCCTCCAGGCTGATTCTTGCACAGCTGACGAGAAAGAAAGAGTTAATGAATAAGTAAAAAAAAAAAAAATAACAATGTGGCTTCGGATTTCTCACCCCTTCAGTATCAAAAATTCATGCAGGATCAGTTGAACAGATTAGAGAGTGAGCGTGTGCAGACAGATGGCCGAATCTCTTTAGTCCGTAGCAGCTTCCTTCTTTCATTCGTTACATACTGATTTGAAAATCAGACATGATGGCTTTCATGATTATTTCCTTCAATTTACTTCACGTCACAGTCTACTGAGGATGATGAGAATGAGGGAGGGGGAGGGGGTGGCACTACAGACTAACAGAACAACTAGCTAAAAGAGAGAGGGGCGTGGCCAGGTGTGCAAGGTCATGCTGGCAGCACAGGCACAGACACAAATACAATTAGAGCATGGTGAGATAAGCAGTTTTGGCAGCATTGAGCTCACTCATCACACGTGCTGTGCTTTGGAGGAGCACTTCCTACTTCAGTTTTTGCTCTTGTCTCCCCACTCCTGTTCTGTGCTGAGGGGGGTTGAGCGTTACTTCTATGTACACCATCACCTTGAAGATGATCATTCAAAGGGTTTCTCTGTGCTTGTTCCTTCTTGATGTGGAATTAGAGTCTTTCTTCAACTCAATCATTTTGGGGAAACTGATTTGAGTTGTTTCTTAAGAGCTGATAAACTCTTGAGGTGAAAATCAAATTTTACTCCAGAAAAAGCGAAGGAACTGTGACAGGGTTTCCCAAACCCTGGGGCTTTGCTGTGTTTCCATGGTTACTTGGGCCTGTGGTGGTGACGGGTTTTGGCAGCGATGCAACTAGTTACCATGGTGATTGGGGGTTGTGGTAGGGGATTGGTGGCACTCAACCGCGGTTACTGCGGCAACTCTGTGACGGGTCTCTTGTGTTTGAGGGTGTCGATGAGAGACAGGACGCCTCTCTTCACGCTGGTCGAGACTCGACGGGACACCGAGTCACCTGGGGGAGACGAGCCGCAGGCCTTCTGGGAGGGGGGCCGAGCCACCAAACACTTCTGATACCGCAGCTGAAAGAAACAGAAGGGGACAAAGAAAGAAAGGGAGACAGAGAGAGAGAGAGACATTGTAAATAATAGAGAACTGCTGTATTTATGACTGTGGAGGTGTGTGTGAGAGTGAGAGAGGGAGGAAAGCTGGACTGATGCAGGCTGCTAGCTGTGATCAATAGTAATGACTGATGATTCTTGTCAGCATGAATCAGTTTTAGTGTGTGTGTGCGTGCGTGTGTGTCTGTGTGTGCGCGTGCACTTGTGTCCATATATTTCAACTTCTGATGTGTGATCAATAGCCCAGGCAGGAGTCAACTAATCTTGTGACTCACACAGCAGAGAGGGCAGAGGAAGACGAGTAATCTCCACTAATGGGCTGCATCAAGACAGACACACCACAGAGGGCATTCTGGGTTGTGATTATGGACATTATAATGATAAAATAAATGCATTATGACAGGTATTATGGGTTTGCTGTGCTCACTAATTCAATGTACATGTGTCGTCTTTGAAAATGTTTCCTGCAGGGCAGTAAACAATGTGTAACACAACGTAAAAAACACTTAACTTCAAACAGAAAATCTATACAAGATAACTTACAACGATGTCTTCTGTCAAAGATATTTGATGCTGAACACTTTATTTTGACATTTTAGGTGGCTTCTCTTGATCTGAATGCATGTTGTACAATAATAGCACTTTGTCAGAGGATGTCATTACAACCTGAATCAAACACATGGGCTAAAACAATCATCTGTCGAGACTGAAATGAAACAACAGGCTTTCACTTTCAGAAAGAGAGGCTCTAAATATCTATACCTCTCTGCACTTTAAGTGATGATGACCTTGGTTTAAATAAAATTTGCAACACTTATATTTTCTTCACAGAACTGATTACACACACTCCATTTGCCACAATCTAACATAGACCATAACCATAGATTTCTTTAGTTCTTAACTAACGTAGTCAGGGTTGGCTTGGTGTGCACGAGTCGTGTTATCAGCTCTATTTTTTTATTTGCTCCTTGATGACTCACCATACAGGCTGCCTGTACAGCCTCCGACACATTCCCAGCATTGGGCTCACACCAGAAGACGTGACAGTCAAAACGATGGCCGCCAGCGTCCATGACAAATGCAAACGTGTGCACGTCATGCCCAACACCCATGAAAGACAGGAAACGAACACGACACTCCACTAGCACTTCCTCTTCATCCTGGTCAGACAAATACATGTACGTAAGTGAGATTAATCAGAAAGTCATGGACATTTACGGTACACACATGGAATTTTTAGGATTTCTGGGACAGGGAAGAGAAGACATCACAAAAACAGAGCACTGAAGAAATAACATTTTCAAAGATCTGTGTGACTGAATGTTGTTAAGACTTAACATGCAGACTTAACATGAGCGGAGCTGTTCTCTGTGAGCTGCAAATTATTGTTATTATTTTATTTTTTTTGCAATTTTCAGAAATAAGCTAGGCTCTCTAAATAAAAGGATGGGACAACCCCAACAATGGCCTTTGGATGCTCTGCTGTATTTATCACCAATTAAATTCCACTGCCACAGAATGAAGGAATGTGCAGAAAATTGTTGATTTCAGCTTTAAGAAAAATGGTGGTTGCTTACTTTAGCTATGAAGGAGGTTGCATCAATAAATCCCATAATTCCAAACCTCTCAGGCTGAGAGGTTCAGGTTCAGTTTTTTCATATTTTATTTTCCCATACAGAAAACAGGGAAGCACAGAGTGAAGAAAAGCAGGGGAAGTTAGGGGCAGCAATTCTGCAAAGAAAAACGTGTGTCCGACCTTATCTTTGCTGATGGTGACAGTTGCATCTGCCACATTGAGAGCTACCGGAGTCCAGTCCTCTTTGTTGGAAGAACCAACTAAACTGTCAATAGCTCCATTCAGTATGTCCATGCCTGGAGCAGAGAAAATTTTAAATCACACCCAAAGTTAGACTATGAACATTAATGTCTCTGTGGACCTCAGGAAAACTAGCTGTACTTGAAGACACAGCTAATGAGCATCCCAACAAATTAACACCAGCATGTACTTGGCATCTTATTGCACATTGCACGAGTGTTTACTGACCTATTGGTCTGGCCACAGGCATCATTCCAAGGTAGAGAACCTGAAACTTCTGAACCAGCTCTGTCTTCGGTGTGGGGAACTCTGCTGGGAAAAAGTCACACATATATTACATCAGGGCTCAGAAAAGTATACTCTTAATTACATGTAAACAGCCAACGACGCACATCTAAAAGGGATTGTGCACCGTAGCCTGCCAGTTAACATTTGGATACTGACCATTATCTTGCCGGCTATCTGTCACAACACTTCTACATGTACTGTGTGAGATCTTAGCAAGGCTACTGACTGAATAATGTGATAAAGGTGATGCTGAGTGATTCTAGTCGTTAAGTTTGTTTGGTTGAACAGACGGCGGCAACAATATAATTCACTTTGCTATAAACATATGTTTTTATTCCTCCTACTGATTCAAGGAAGTTAACATGGGCTGTATGGGCTCATGGGTTGAATGTTGTCATTTTAAAGAAGACGCTGCTTCGGAATGGCACACTGGACAACAATCCCACTTCCTTACTCTGTAACTCCTTTTTCTCATGTCAGTGCTTTTTTAAGCACAGACAAACACTGCAGCTGTTTGATCTGACAAGTTGTCAGGATTCTTGCCAGTCTGTCCGACTGTTGCTGCGCCTCATGTTTTAGCCTTCAAATCACTGCTGTCCATTGCATTGTTTCTGGAAAGTACAAGAAAGTTGGTCTCGCTACAAACGACACCTCTTGTTTGGCTGCTCAAAAAATGTGAGATCGATCTGCATCTTCTGGCACATTATGCTGGTGTTCTGGACCACCAAACCCTAAATTTACAAACTGTAAACTGTTGAAAAGGTACCTTGTGGAGTTTTTGACCCCCAGCAGAGCTATAGAGCAATGGTTCATTTGCATTGTGCAGGTGCATGCACCCGATGGCCCAACTCATACTCATTCCTGTCAGAGTTTGATGCTATTCTACTGATTGACAGCTGACAGCAGTAACACACAGTTAAGTGCAGCAATCGGCCACAAACAAGATACATGGGCACAAGGCATATGAATGTAAACAAAAAGATTTAAAATATTTAAAAAAGGAAGGAAATGCCCAAGGACACACAGTGTTAACAGTTAAGTAGGTTTTACTTAAGTTTGTTTCTCCCCCCCCCGAGAGGAGAAAACTTACTAGCTCCAAAATTATTCATTAATTAAATTGCAACATCTCTCCCTCTTTTTCTCTCTTTCTCTCTCTCTCTCTCTCACACACACACACACACACACACACACACACAGAGTGGGGTACTATATAAATGAAGCCTACCTTGTAAAGGGAGATCCAGTCCTGCCTGCATCCTGTCCTGGAAAGAACCTCCTGCCATCGCTTTGGCATTCTTTCGCTCAGTCATTATCTGGAGATGAGAGGAAAGGGGGGGGGGGGAGAGAGAGGGGGAGAGAGAGAGGAGCAAAAGCACAGAAGCACAGTTTGTAAATGGTGTGTAGAAACAGAGCAGCATTGGTATACCATAGAAAAGACACAGGAGAGGAGGGTGAAGACACAAAGACAAAAATATGTGAAAATGAAAGAGGATGACAGAGAAATAAAGATGAAAGCGTCAACACAAAGGAGCTCAGGAAAACCTAAACCAGTTTCACCTCTGATACTGTCATGCTGTCAGTGCACTTCACCCGGGGAGCAAAGATATAGACACACAGTCACACTAACCAGGTCACACTCCTCTTTCCAAAACAGGGTAAAAACTCATCCTGCAACTCACAGGGTGCAATATACAAATGCAGACCCAGACTGACAAAAACAGTCAAAATCATTCACACACACGTCTGGAAGCCCAACACATAAATTATACATGTCCTCAATCAGAGAGTTTGTCACAGCAATTCTGTATCTCAGCAACCCCTGCTGTGACAAATTCTCTGTAGCTCCTTATTTATCCATATTTGTATGAAAAGTCTGTATTAAACAGACAGGATGTTCTATAATATAGGATGACTGTAAAATGTGGGACACTCAGCATCCATCACGAAGGATGAGAAGAGGGATAAATGGTTCTTTTTACACCTTTTTTTCTTTGAACAAATTACATTTCAGGAACACGCTTTGTTTGAGTGAGTGGTCATAATGAGGTATCTGTGGGTAACAGAAGTTAGTAAAAAAAAAAAAAAAGCTTTAAAATGCTACAGAGAACAGATTCCAATACCAAAATATGAGTCTACATAAATAAGAATTTTAAGATCTTTTCTGAAATTGAATTAAAGTTCTACAGCTATAAATGTGTTTTATAGGGACAAAGACAAAAGAAAAATCCCATTAATTCCAAGGGAGTTCAGTGAATAAAAACACAGTTTGAATGCTTTTCTTCTAATCCAGTTTGCATTCATCTGTATTCATCTAAGAGCGGGCATGCAGTGCAAAAAAAACTCTGTGATAACTACGTTTTGGTAGAAGAACACTTTGCAGGCTTTCAGTTTAGATGAGTTTAACCTTGTTTTGGACTTTTTGAGGACTGCTGAAACACTTCTTAGGTTGGGCAGTTCAATGTGTTGCGGGATGATATACTTTCTCACACAGCACCACAGCTGCAGGTGCTGCAGGAGTAAATGTTAAGAATAAATGTGTTGTTTTTGCTTTGGAAGTTTCACTTTGTAATATGAATTGTGATAATGACCATCAGCACTACATTTTCCCAGCAGATTCATCTTCATCCGAGTCGGTTTGCCAAATTCAAACTTGGCATTGTGTCTCTCGTCCCTCCTCCGGACTGAACCACTTACCCGGGAGCAGATCTCATGCAGGCTGGTGGCAATGGCTTTGGCTGGCGTGTCACAGCGGAACACATGACATTTCAGGATCCTGGTGTTTTTATCCCGCGCCACATATGCAAAGTCCCTGTGAGAGAGGAAAATCATAGGATCAGTGAAGACAGAGCAAAAACCAGCACGGATGAAAATGAGAGGAGGGTTTGTGGGACGAGTTTTGTGCACCACTTGACGACAGACAGATAATGAAGTAGTAATATGTGTATATTTGTGTGTGTGTGTGTGCGCTTAGAGACTGACAGCTCCTGGAGACAGATGATAGATGAACTGACCTTTATAAGTCTGATGAATACAGGACACACACACACATATATACACATACATACACATACACACATGTGCAGGTCGATGGACCCCAGAGATCAATAGAGCAGCGAGAAACAAGAGGGAGTTGAATGAGTGACAGCAGGGGGGAACTTTCCCCCTGGGCCCAATGGAGCCGAACCCAATATAAGTTGGCTGAATAGAAGGGACAACAAGAAGAAATAAAGCAGATGGAGGGAGAGGAATGAAAGAAAAATAAGAAGAAATACAGCTGTATCAAATTAAACCAGGACAGAAGACACACACACACAGATTTACGTCATTCAGAAATGCACATAAAACCAGTCTAAATAACTTCCTTCAAGCTGTGTGCTTCAATATATCATGCAATAGAAAAAACAGGCCGGAGGGTTAACAACATTTCTGAGCCCAGGCCCTAAGGGGGAAGCTCTCCCCAAAAGATTCCTATTTGTGTGTGTGCGCATACACTTAAAAAGGAATGCTTGTAGACACAGGAAGACAGAGGAGGTCACCTTCACTTCATACATCTGTGAGTGTGTGTGCACACACACAAAATGCCACAGTACATCAAGAGCCACTCTGAACATGAGATGCAGAGGAAATTAAACAATAAGGAATGACAGAGATGATGGAGAGATATCGTAGGGGGGTGGACGAATGAAAGGAAGGAATGTGTTTACCTCTCTCTGTGTCCAAGGAAGCAAGGGAGGAAAGGAAGACAGTTAGGCTAGTAGATGAAACAGAAAAAAGGAGATCCCCATTGTACCAAACACCCCTGCGAGGGGACGGGAGGCAAAGAGGTGGCAAACACAAAGGCACAGTCTGTCATCTTCTTCACCCTAACAGAACCGCTTTTCAAACAGCAGTGTATGCACGTGTGTGTGGGGGCTGACGGAGTGCAGCACAGGTCAAAGCAGCAATGCAGGTAATTCTTATGCACACTCAAACTCAAGGTAAAATAGAAAAAAATGATAGAAATTGAATAAGGAACGAAAGAAGGGGAGAATAGAAGGAGAGCAGAGCATATGTTTTGAATGGGTGCAATTAGTTTTAATTGGCTGCTGATGTCTTGTGGTTTCTAAACGAAATAAAAAAAAAAAAAACAGACTGGGAGTTTCTAAAAGCCACATAAAAAAAGAAGTTACAGAGAGGGAGAGTCAGAAGAGTAAAAATGTAACGACAGAACGGTGAAACACTGAGAAGAAATTCGGAGTGAACTGCAACAACGATCATGATAAAGACGAAAGCGTAAAGACGAGGGGAAAATAAA
Organism: Scatophagus argus; assembly: GCF_020382885.2. Lineage (NCBI taxonomy): Eukaryota > Metazoa > Chordata > Actinopteri > Scatophagidae > Scatophagus > Scatophagus argus. The sequence continues at coordinate 16,150,903 of NC_058494.1, read as the reverse complement.
ACACTCACATGAAGAGAGAAGATAAAAGTGAGAGGAAAGGGTGGGAGAGGGAGAGACAAAGGGAAGAGAAAATGGGGTGATATCTCATTTCGAATAGAATCTTATCATCATGCCGATGCCCCTGAAAATGTCAAGGTTGCTGTGGGAATCTGAAATCTCTATGGCGATAATATGTTTCATGGCACATGGGGAAAAGTGGTAGTGGGGGGAGGGCACTGGGGTACCATCCCTATACTGAGACAACCACTCGGGTCTATCGCAAAGGGTAGAACAGCGTGTGAGTGTATGAGCCACAGATGGAGAGCAATAAGAGGGAAAATCCCTGCTCCAGTCAGGTTTCCAACACCATCGTCCATGATGCATTTAAACAGTTCAACAAACAATAAGTAAATAAAACGGACAAAGACACACAGCAAATTCAACTACTGGTATTTCTGCACACATTAAACATTTAAAATAGAAAATGTGAAGGGAATTTTGGATGCACATTTCCTCTAAAGAAGAAAAATGTTTTACGTTTAATGTTTTGCTCCAGAACTGCCGCAAGTTATAAGTACCTCAGAGCTCCAATTCTTTTTTTTTTTTTTTTACAAACACCAGATCCAGATTAATAGATTTTGTCATGTATTCTATTTATAGTCAGCCACTCTCATTTGGCCACCCACCCAGAAAGCAAATCGCCACACATGCTTCGAATTTTTACCCTCAATTCCCAGAAAATTGTGACACCTCACACTGGCTGCAAAAATCAGCCAACAAACTACCTGCTAAACAACATCCCCCTACAGTGAGGCCTGATCATTCTTGTCTGTAGCTTATCTTTCTTTTCCTGCTGCTTTATAAAAAATAAAACCCCACAAGTGATGGTTCTAAAAGTAAAACAAAAAGAGGTAAAAAAAAAAAAAAATACTCACAGTGGTTTGTTTTGCTGTTTTGGCAGGTAATCCTGAGTACGGGATTGTCTTCAGACACCCAAACCATCTATCCCTGGTGATGCTGCAGGCATGCGCGCACACACACATACACTCACTCCTCAACCTGTCCGCTCCACACCCAGCGAGCACTAACCAAACCTCCCCCTCTGGCAGCTTCACTCCCCTCTCTACAGCCAAACCCCCCCTCCTCCTCCTACTCCCTTTAACCATCTCTCCTCCTCCTCCTCCTCCTCCCTCTGCTGCAGCCGAGGTATTCCCACTGCTCCAACTCTCTGCTATATGTAGATGTGGAAGGTAGAAATAAAGGCTAAGCATCCGGAAAGCATGCGTTAGTTTTATCTGACAGGGTAGTCTTATGTCATAAATACACGGCAAGCTGCACTGCTGCAGGTCTGCGTGTGTGCGTGAGGCAACAGAATTCTGCAGTTCGGCATATGCCAAGAGCTTTTAGCTTTCCCTCTTTTCCTGAGTGCATTCATGCCTGTGTGTGTGTGTGTGTGTGTGGGAGAGATGCTTGTGCCAACTCAAATAATACAACAGCTACCGACCTCTCTGGTCCACATCAGCCGCCTGTGCCTGATAACCTACATTCGGTTTCTCCTCACACATTCAGCGGCAGTGCAGAGCGCCCTTCACTGGTCGCTGAGAAGCATTACCGCACTGTGTTTGATAATTAATGAAGTTTCATATTAACCTTCATATATGCTGTGAAGCACATTTGCGTTTACCTAGAACTTCAGGCATATGAAACCTTAGAGCCGCCCAGACCAGAGACAGCCTACTGCTTTGTGCGACTTTGCCTCTTTTTTTCGCTGTGCTGAGCTCAGCTGAGGTGAAAGTGAGGGACAGATCACTCAGGTGGGGATTTGTGGTGAAAGAGAATAAAGCCTCTCTTCCATCCTAACCTTTGTGCTGATGAATTAATCTTTCATTAGCATCACTTCAACATCAATCATTAACTCCTCTCCTCTGCCTGTCACCACCACCACTGCCTGTCTGCTGCTCTCAATTGTTAGCTTGACCCTTTACTGAGTGTGTGTGTGTGAGACGCACCATTGACTTTATTTAGACTGGTGACTAATCTGTCAATTAAAATATTCAAAAACCTAAACCTAGACAACAGAAGCCTCACTGAGCTCAGACGAGCAGTTAACGACAGTAGAATTTCTTAAAATACTTACACTAAAGAAATATTAAAGATGATTTAGCGCGTCATGAAGTCACACAAAACGGTATTAGTAAGTTTTTATGTGGAAAAAAAAGCAACATGGTTGCCACAGTGACAAACCTGCCATTGTCTCGGCCAACGCCCCAGACCCGGATACTTGCTATTGGCTGAGAGTGAAGCACACTGCGGTCCATGGGGTCGACCAGGTTCAACATATTGTTTTCCAGCAGCAGGTACATGTCCTTCCCCTGAGCAAACAAAGACACACACGTACACAAGCACACACAAATTCTTCAGATCTCATCACACAAGCATGCAATACTTATTTCCTGAAGCTAAAGGGGGTACAAAAGAGTAATATTTTAAAAGGTCAAGTGCTTTCTTTCACTTGCCAATGAAGTGAATTGCCTGTGTGTGGATGCAAGTGTGTGTGTGTCTCTAAATAAATTATCAAACCTTAAAAAAAAAAAGAGGTGGTGTGAGATGAAAGGTTACTGAAAAAGGGATGAAGTCCTCTCTTTCTCTGCTCTGTCGCTTCACATTAAACACAACGACTGCAGAGGGAAAGACTTTCTCTAACATCGCTCTACTTTCTTCTCTTTCTTCCCTCTTCTGCTCCTCCCTCCATCTTTTGACCCACATTTCAAAAGACTGTTCTTTTTCATCTTCCTGACTTTCTACTAGCAAATCCTTTATTTGCAACAATTACTCCTCCTTTATTTTCCATGCAAGCCAAAACACATTAACACACATATATACTGTACGACTGCACTCTCTTTCTCACCTCTCCCCAGATGCCGACAGTGTCTCGGATGTCATTCTTGCAGTAGGACAGCTGTCGAATGCAGTTGTTAACAGCAACACTGCTCTTTCCAGGAGCTAAGTCCTCCTCAGCCATCTCTACCCATCCCAGAGAGCGCACTGCAAAACACTGGGTGACACACAGGCACACAAGTGAGGATATTGTTACATACAAAGTACATTATTTAGAGACATGTCACCACTTTTTGCACACAGACCAGGAGGTATTTGTTTTATGCTCTAATAAGTCGTCAAGGTCATCTTTTTGGCTTGACTTTAAATGCCGGCCGTTTGAACTGGCAGGATTCTGTGGGTAAACTCTGCAAAGACGAAAACATAGATAAACAGATGTCTGTCCAGACTCTCACAATATATGTAGTGACTGACAGACGGCTTCATCGCGTGGTGTAACAACAATTTCATGAAGCTCGAAATCACAATAACTAATGAGCTTGTGATGGAGCACAATGCTTCAAATATGGATGCAGCTGCAAATAAGCTACAAATCCTAAAACATGATGACTCGCACACATCTTCAATCTGGCACCAAAGCAGATCCAGATTTGAAGAAATTCCCTCAAGGCCCTCCTGAAATGTTTCAATCTTGGTAATCGGATGTACAGACACACTGACGTACGTATGGACGGACCTACGGACAACCTGAAAACATAATGCCTCTGGTCATGGCTATTAGAGGTGACAGAGAAAGTCCCTAACTAAAAGTAGCATTGTAGTCTGTTGGGAGATGTGTGGATCAGTGAGTGATCATGAGTGAGATGTGCACATACAGTACATGCGTTAAGTATTTGTATTTGACAAAGTGCTGTTTCACGGATGTCACAAGTATTTTTAAAGTATTTCACAGCAGGACAGACTGTAACAGGATGTCATCAATGTGAGGATGTTTATCCTGCTGACGTGAGGCTGAGTGGTGTTGACTAGCGTCTGCCTCATTCTGTCTCTTGCACATACAGACAATACACATGGATTCATGCACGTGTGCAGACATGCATACACAAAGTAATCCCCATATATCTTCATGTTGCCAGGAGTCTGGAGGAAGATGTGTCATCCAGACCAGCGGGTGGGAGCAGCTACATGACACACAAACTGTAACACCCAACCAATAGCTTAAAACTATGAGGAGTGACTTTGATTTGAATATTTTAAGGTATGTTTGTTTGCATAGCAGATGTGTGTACAGCAGTTATTTCGTCAGTTTTCACCACATGAAAAGAAAGAAACTTTATATTAACTCTCTTGTATGTAGGAAGGGTGAGATCCAATCTTGATACTGCAATCTGCTATTGTTGGAAGTACGTGTGTGTGTGTGTGTGTGTGTGTCAGAATGTGCTACTGGACCAGATGCCCCGACTGTAGGGCTGTGTTTGTGTCTGGTATTCATCACAGTGTCACTTGCTAAGGATTGTGAATTTCTGCCAGACAAACACCCAGAGGAAAACAGACACTAGACAGCCAAATCAGCACCACGTCAACAAGCAGACTGTTGGCTTTCAACTCTGATCTGCAATGCTTTAGATCTTTTCAGCCATCCGCGACAATGCCTCATACACACCTTGGATTCTTAATTAATTTATACCTAACGCTGACATTTGCTAGTAACAGTATCAGCAAAATGGTGATGGTATTCTGCTGAGTAATAAGTTTTATTGAGCCTCCACTGAAAACTTTAAACGTCTCATTTAAATCTTAGCTTTGAATGTTAAAGAGGTCTTGGTAATTAATGCATCATGGTCCAGCACTGTACTGTACTTCCTGGTCTCATCACTTGGGGGCAGTATCGTTTAGGTATCTCTTCACTCAGATGACTCAGATGAGAGCACAGACATCCACAGGGCTCAACATAAACACCAGCAGTAAACAAACATGCTTTGAACAATAACAGACTAAAACATACACACAGCATCGATGCAAAAAGCCATAAGTGATGAGAATGTTGACTGATGATGATGATGATGATGATGATGATGATGAGTGAAATAACACATAAACACAAGTCTGGAGTCAGCAACTTTAGATTCTGCAAAAAGCCACATTTACATTTAACATGTTTATGGTTTTTTACACGCTGTAAAAGGCTGTTCATTTGACACATGGTTTCTAAAACAAAACTTTAAAACATTTAGTTTAGAAATTTAGAAATCTACCGTCTTAAAATATCTAAACAGATATATTACAAAGCTGCAGACCACAGAGTACAAAGACAGATATGCACCATGAAGGCTTTGAACTGAAGACATGTTTAGAAAAAGGCTTCTTACCTTTGATTCTGGGTCACTGTTGACACTGCTAGACTCCTCTTCTTCCACTGTTGGACGGTTCCTAAAAAAAGGTTAAAAATAAATGCAAGATACAATTGGCAGTGTGCCATTAATATCAATGAGAGTATTAGCTGATCTACCAACACAACTTCTGTCCTGCGAGTGAAGGCTACAGTCAGTCATTACACTAATAGAGAACATTGGAGCATTTCCTGAGTAGAATAACTTACTTCCTGTTTATCTGACCTAATTGAACTCGAACAGTGATTAAGCACAAGATTAGGGAAACTAAGGAGACAAAATCAGTGGTGAGTGACAGACAGAGACGTAGCTGAGCACCAAGACAAAGCAAAAATACGTCTGATAAGAAAAAGCAACTACGATGACTTGCAAAGGTTCATGCACAAAAGAAGTTTGATATTTGTGTCTGTTTGAGTGTCTGTCCAGGTATTTCACCTTAGCTTAAGTGATGCGTAGCGAAGTGTGGCACCCTCAAACTCCTTCAAACTGGGGTCAGGGTTCACCGTGGCTGCCTGCAGGTCCTGGTGTACACAGGTGAAATCATCAGAGTGTGTAAAATGGTGCCAAAAGAAACTCCACATCTTTGGCACAAAATGCAACCAACCTGAAAGCCCCTTTCACACATGTAATCTGTAATATTGTGTGGTAAAATTGTCTAGATTGAACAGTGGTCATTCACACACACAGAGGTCCCCTAAATGAATAAAATCTCTGATCCCACAGGACCAAACAGCTCTAGACAGACAAAAGCCTAGTTGTTCCGTAAACATGGTTTTATTTTTAGGTACTTAATAGTTGCTAGGTAATGCAGTTGAAAGCAATCCAGATTTAATTGGATAGCCTTTTCTTAATGCAAGAGGATATCAAATTCAAATAGCTTCAACATACCTTGTGAATGCAGTTCTCTCAAATACTGTAACTTCATACTAACAAATAAAACTCCACAGTCTCTTTATGACGTAAGTGTTTACTCTGTTTAAGACCATCAAATAGTACATGTAATCTGAAAGAATCGCACACTTTTCCTGGGAATGGAAAATGGATACATGGGCTCATGTCAACACGATACTAATGTGTATAACTGCCATGAAGAGTCCTGTGTAACAGGGCATGTGGGAGAAGGGCTTGAAAGACACAACCCTGGCACAAACCACATGTAAATATTTTAATTCCACACAGTGTGCCAGCATGCATCCAAGTGTGGGTGGGATGGTCTTGCTGAATGGAGAAATGGGGTTGGTGTGTTATTTGTAAGGGGACATGCTGCAAGTAGAGGAGAGAAAGTTATCATGTATATGTACACACACTTGCGTGCGCAAACACATTTTGGTCTATGCCAGCAGGAAAGAAAGACGACAACATTTTAGCCACATGAGTAAAGAAAGGAACAACCTGTTGAGTGTGTTGCTGCAGCCAAGTAAAAGAGATGTTTCATATCAGGCATGTCAAAATGCTGCAGTTGGTGCGGTTACAGTTATGCTGAAGCATCAGCCACACATGCTTTTGCCCAGGCAGTAAATTTCTAGCATATGGTGCATAGATGTATACACTCAGAGTCAGTGAGGATAGACCAAGAACAAGACATACTGGCACCGAGTGCATTATACTTGCCTTCCACACTTCACTATCAATCTTTCCGCCAAAATCACTCCACACCTGTTTCTACATACAGCGTTAAAACACACACACACACACACACATATGCACACAGTGGTGGGGCAAAGATTGGGGGACAAAGGTGGGAGGGGGGCGAGGGAAGAAAAGACAAAACAACGCTGTTAGCTAACCAGCTCACTCCACACCGAGTGCCTGTTGCAATAAGGAGCGTCCCAGCAAAACATTTCTTAAATGAAAAGCTGTCGATCTTTGAAAAGCAATTTCAAATGTTTCTCACTCCTATTGAACATTCACCTTCCTGCTGAGAATCTACTGATTCTTGATTAGTAGAATACAAGCAATACAAACATAGAGTACAGCCATTACTGTTTTGGACAGTGACATTTTTTTCCCCATGGAGGATCTGAAATGGATCTGACATTCATTTGTTTAATTTTCACCAACAAAATTCCAATTCAATAACGTGCCAAGTGAGGAAAGAAAAGCCAAATAACAATAACAATTAACATGATATTTGTGTAGGATATACATGTATAGCTCTATCTTATCAAAATGAAGTAGTCCACTGTAGGAATCACTGTAAATTCACAGCCACATGTTAAATTCAAACCAAATGCAATGAAAAACAAACCACATGAAAACATGTCACGGTCCAAATACTTACTGACTGCACTGGATGTGATACAAGTAGACATATGTATACAGTAATATATACACACATACAGATGCTGTAGGAATCATTTTTTCGATATGTGTCACACACAAACACACATATTTACAGAAAAAGAAAGATATTAAGTTCAACTCAAGCCTAAAGCGCCAAAGGACAAGAGGAAAAGTGGAGATTGAGGAAGGTAGCAGAACATGGAGAAAGTGTCCTACCTTATCCTCATCTGTGTGATGCTGAGAGCGACAGTCTTGATCAGGCATCCCCTGCAGAGATGTGGAACGAGGCTAAAGACAGAGAGAGAGAAACAGAGAGACATGAAGCATGAAAAGAAAAATGATCAGAATCTTCACAGCGAGAATTTAGAAGACATGTTACTCCACCGTGTTTGTCTGTCTGCCATTTTGGCTCTTGAGTCACCGGCTAATACTCGAGTAGTCTGCAAGTCAGTCGCTCCAGATAGATGTGCCAGATTGAGATTCTGTCACAGCTATCTGTCAACATCAGTCCATTCTCACTCAATCAATATTTTATCTACACCACACTCCTCTCTATCAATCTCTCTTCCACTCTCCGTTTCCTCCATCATTCTACATGATTGACTGATTGATTTACTCAGTGCAATCCTCTATTCTGCCGCTGGACTGGTGTGGTGTATGGACAGTCCTTTCTCAGTCTCACTATCTTTACCCTGTCAGGCTGTCTTCTGGCATATTTCTGCCAATCCTTCGCTAATCTTAGTCAGCACTACACAAAACAGATAATCATTCAGACAAATACACGGTCCTGTTTAAAATTAGCATACAGATTTCTTATAAAATGTACAAAATACCCCAGCTAAGTACAATGAAACGGAATAAGCCTGTTGGTACTTTTGTAACTTACAAAGTAGCAGCTGTTGACGAATCCACATGTGGTGAGAGTGGGCTCTTGAGTGGAGAGAGGCTCTACTGAGCTGTCGGAGGTGGTGCTGCCTGAGCGAGTCGACGCCCTGAAGAAGATCTCTGCCTGGCACGACTACAAGCACACACACACACACACACACACACACACACACACACACACACAAAGTTATTAGAAATTGCCATACTTCTTCACTTGTGGATTTAAGGAAACAGCTAAGTTCCCTTGTTGAGACTATTACTGAGCTTTGAAATTTATATTATTATCATTATCATCATCTCTGTAAATAGTTTGGTCCCAAGATCAAGAAACATCTTCTGGAGGAGTAACACATGGAGTACTTAACTTGCACTTGTTGATAACTGTGCATCAGAAAATATAATCAATAATATCAGCTGTAACTAAAATAATGCAGGGGTTTTCACAATGCAGTCTAATTCAACAGCCTGTCTCACTCCTGTTAAAGGTGCAGATTCAATAGAGATTCATTAAACACATTTTAGTACGACATGTTACGATTCAACAGCACCACTGACCGCAACCTCCTACGTGATCATAAAAACTCAAACTCTCTAACACAGTTTGGACAGAAACGGAACATTAAAACCTCAATGAAGTTAGGATTTATTAGACTGCATTCATTTTAGCTCAAAATCTTTAATAAACTGGCAACCGAGTGTACAATATTCACACACGCTGCATTTCTAATAACAATAATGACTTATAAAGACACAATCTAGAATAATAATGATTTAAATCTTCAACTAAATTGTTATGTCTGTGCTTAAATCTTAGTTTGACCTAATTATTTTTTTGCGCTAATTTAAATCTGTGACTTCATCTTATTTTCCCATTGTTCTCCATCATCTCTTACAGTGTGGATGGATACTTGTCAAGACTTTAGTCCAACCACAATTTGACACCATCTTGGGTGATCTCAGTTAAATTTTACCAAAATTGTGTGTGTGTGTGTGAGTTAAATGTGTGTCTGTTAAGCCACTCACATCGTGGTCAGGAGTGGGTGAGGGACTGAGTGAGCCCAGGGAGTGTTCACGTGCTGTCGAGGCTGTGTGGTCGCCCAGGGCCTGGGACTCCGTCTGTCCAGGGGGCGTTGGGCGGGTTGCAGGCCTCTCCCACTGGGTGGTGCCTGTAGGAATGTGCCAGTAGTAGATACCGGCCATGTCTGTGATCTTCTTCCATCCTGGAGGCAGGTCAGGGTCTGTCTGGAACGACTGCTCGCTCCAAATATCTGGTGGAGAAACAAACATTTGGATGGTTTATTGATATCAGTGGAAAAAAGTGCAACTTTTGTTGAAATGACCAACTTCTTACATACTTTACTTACAAATGCATTTAAACACTCTTCTGACACCGCACACATAAAATATTGATTTTTCTTCCACATGACCGAACTGGCCTGAGTTAAATAAAAGTTAATCCCCCCACACCAATACTGAATGATATGAACAGCTGACTGGAATTGTGAGCAACTGCTGCGGCTGTCATTTAACAGCCGTGTCTCTCCACAGACAACAACTGAGTATAACTAAGCTAAGAACTGCTGTGGCACACTTGCTCAACAACCCCACACACACAACTTAATTATTTTTTAATAAAACATATCACATAGGCACATAACAACTACTGAGGTACACCACAACACACGGGCACAAGCATCCTTCTCACATTTAGAACAGTTCAAGAGATGTCAGGTGCAGTCCAACTAAGGGAGCTCAAATTAGACTTTAAATATACATGGTTTTATTCAACATGACAAAGCGAGGACTTGCAAATATTCTCCGGATCTGGTAATTGTATTATCTTCTTCTCTGAACCCATTATCACACAAATCTGCTGTCTCATTTCCAAACATGTATTATCCATCATGGGTTCTTTAAGTCATTGCCTCTCTGAAAGGCCACTAATGGTGAAATCAAAACAGTTGATATGGAAAATATTTCAGGGTGCAACAAAACCAGAGCCAGGCGAAAATGAAGAGCCACATCGTTGATAACAATTCTTTTTCAAGATCAATGTGTACCAGGTTTGCAGTGGTGCATGTTGCTTCCAATATATCAGGCTTCACTCTGAATTTGACTGTACTTTTTCCTGTCTACTTAAGGCAAAACAAAATTAATTACACTTTGCCAATGATGCCAATGAAAAAAATTGTGTTGTTGCAAAGTCAATTTATACTGTATAACTCACTTTAACACTGTTTTTACTTAACTATAAACTATATAAGTTTAAAAATATACAAGTGGTATCAACACAGTTATTAACTTTATACACCAAACACTCCATGACTCCAAGTAATTAAAGTGGAAGAGCCAGGACTAATAACCTTCAAAATAAATTAACAAAATAATAAATATGTCTACAAACCACGTGCTGTGCTCTTGTATTTCAAAAGCAAAAAAAAACAGCAGGGCGTATGGATTCTTGTAAAATTTTATCTTCCCTTCCCTAACAAAAAACAGCAGATGGCTACTACTATAATTTGTTGGGTGGTGAGTGATACATGTGGAGGAAATCCAGCAATTACCTTCAAAATACACACACACACACACACACACTCACACAGATCCTGTGTGGAGATGGTATCAGAGCACTTATGTCACTTTCTTCTCTCACTCTTGTACTAAATGTCAGCTCCTCTGAAGATTGCTGTTTCCTGACAGTCAAACCATTTGAACACACGAACAAGAATACACACACAGGCACGCACACACACACACACACACACAGAACAATTGATGGCATCTTCGTGTGTGTGATGCTGATGTAGTGGGAGAGGTAGTAAAGACGATATGAAAATACATAAGGTGTTCTAGTAAGTCATAAAGGTGATATAAGCTGTGAGGGACTGGTCAGATGGTGCTGTGTGTATTTGTGTGTACGGCGTGTGTCTGTGTGTGTGATTGCAAAAGGGTTCTTGAACTGCTGACCATGCTGATGAAACACAGCCCGTGGGCCTGTCGCCATGACAGCAGGCCATAAGTCATCATGATGACTGGGTCGGTCCAAATTGAGATGGATTTCAGAAACACACACACACACACACACACACTCACATATATACATGTAGAGGGAAGTTATTTTATTAGATTTAGTTCATTTAATTGACCAGAAATCACTCACACACAAAACTTGCCCACATACGTTCTTGGCACAAGCAGATTGTGGATCAGAGCAAGTAGCTGGGAAGCAGTGCCTTCTGGGAGTAGCAGTCTTTTATGAGCAAAAAAAATAGGTCAAAGCCAATAAAACTACAACAGAGAATCTGAATGTCTTTGCTATGAGTGAGGGGGAATATGGTGACTCAGAGAATGTGTCCCAGTATGAGATGAACAGACTACTGGATGTGGATTAAATCATGTACATACACAAGAGCAGAGGCAGAGAGACAAGGCTGTGCTTGGCTTTGCTCGAGTGGCATATCATGCCTTACAGTTAACAGCATCACCTTCTGCAAGCACCGTGGCAAGTGTGGAATTGGCAAGACAAGTTTAAGCATGCTAACACAGGGGCTACCAACTGGCCCTGCACCAACGCAGGGCACGGGCCACAGCGGAGCTGCGTAGCAGTTAGCCTATGACAGCCTCGGTTAGCATGCAGCTCCATGCCAGAGCAGAGTTAGGCAGAGGGGGAGGGTAGAGCACTGAGATTCTGGAGCAAAACACACACATATACGCACGTTATCTCTGGAAAACGATACCATTCGCACACACAAACTAGCATGACCACATCGATGCAGACACACAAACACAGCATGCACAGACCACAGATTCCTCGGGCAGATATTTATACAACAATACCAATAGTGACAAACTTCATCCCCATGTTGGAGGACACACACACACAGCCATGCTTGTGTACACACTCATACACAGGCAGACACACTCAGACAGCGCTCAAACTCTAGCCCCACGGTGTAGTTTCCAGCCGACTTCGATAGATGCACCTACCCTCGTAATTGACAATCACAATGGCCAGCATGTAGTCTTTACCCAGCATCATTGTTAGCTAGCTGCCTCTCAAACAGCAAAAAGCCAGTGCTGTAACTACAGAAAGAACCCCAGACAGAGATTGAAAGAGAGAGAGGGAGAGAGAGAGGGAGAGAGAGAGAGAGAGAGAGGAGGGAGGCACTGCAAGAGAGAGGGGGTGAGGAGAAAGGGAGAAGGGAGAAAGAGAGAGAGGGGGGGAACATGGAGACACACTGAAGCAGAGAGGCTGGGAAAACATGATTTGAAAAGAGAGACAGAGAAGAGGGGGAGAAAAGAGGGAATGAGGGGAATAGTGCTCGCAAAAACAGAGACAGAGAGTTGAAGGTTGTGTATCCCCTGCAGCTGAGATATGGCTGCTGTTGCTGTCTCTCCTTCCTCTATCTGGAACATCAACAACATGAACAGCTGAAATAAGCCTGCCCTCCCTTTCCTGTCCTAAAACAAACATATGCGCAAGGCACATGGAAAGAACCTGAATATTTGGAACACTCATCCTGTTCAAATATCTATATTTATCACTTTCTCCCTCCTTTCCACCTTCTCTGTAGCCACTGTTGGTTGTCCTGGCAACCCCCACATCATTTTTCATTCAGTATCATATCCAGTGGAGGAACAAGGAGGAGGAGGAGGAGGAGAAAGAGGAGAAGGAGGCATACAGTAGGACTGATATAAGAAGAAAAATGGGTAGGAGTTTTGATATAGAGAGAGAGCAAAGATTAAGTGGGTGACAGAGAGAAAAGTAACTTGACATGTGACTGTCAGAAAAAAAAACCACACTGCACTTCAAACGCTGCTGTGCTGTACTCATCCACAATCAGCTCAAGTTTCCTGACATGCATTACAATGCAAGTTGTTGCAGGAGAATGCCAAGGAGCTCTTTAAATGGCCTTCTACAACTCAGATTGTGTGTGTGTGTGTGTGTATGTATGTATGTATGTATATTTGTGTGCGTATGTGGGTGTGTGTGTGTTTTGGTTCCCCTGTGTGAAAGCAGTTTCCTATTGGCCTCCTAACCCGCAACATCCACAGAGGAATCTGACACACACTCGGGAAAACGACATGACTTTGTCAATAAAAGAGTGCAAGAGAGGCTGATAGCAGCATGGACGATTACATGTTAGATATCGATGAATTCAAGATGAACAATGACAGAATGATTATTATCAACGCTTCAGGAAACCCTCGGAGGACAATATGTCTTATATAGAGACTACAAGCATTGCCAGTGCCGACTTTGCCCCCCTCCATATTCGGCTCATCAACGCACACAGACATTGATCTCAACCAATGTAAGGCTGTCCCATGAGGAATTTATCACTTTGGAATGACATTTTAGACGAAGACAAGCAAGAGGAGAGAAGGAAAAAAGATCACTGAAAGTAAATTCTAGGCAGCTGCAACAGCAAAACTTAGAAACATTCAGGAGGATAAGCTGCTGGTACTTGTAGAGAAATGAAATACACAAATGGTCAGAGCCTGCCGATCGAAAAGACAGTGAGTCATCAGAGAGCTAGAAGCAAGAGAAGGAGAGGAAGAAAGCAGCGGCTCAACAGCTCAGAGCACTGCGACTCTCACAGACTGAGAGGATGCTTTACAGCTGAGCTCATGTCAGAGGTTGGGGCTGCTGCTCTAGAGGAGATGGATGCGTTTCATATGGCTTAAAACAAAGCACAAGGCAGAAAGTTTTAAGGGCCCATTAAACTGAACATCCAGATTTTTACATAATGCTGACAAAAGAAATACAACGACTTTAACAGACCTTCTGCAGAGGTAGGCAACAAGCGAGTTTAAGAAAGTAGAGGGCCATGACAGGGGTGATGACTCATGGGAATTTTTAAACTTCAGTTACAAAATTAAAATAGGTTCCATCTTCTCTATGTGCACTACAGTGATTATTTACAGAAAAAATAAATAAAATTAGCTTGACTTAATTTCAGCGTAAGGTAATGACATGCTTTGGTGATGCCCAATTTTATATCGATACAAACTACTATAGAGACAAAAGTATCCAGACACGTTTCTTAATGAGGCTGTTTTTCAGGGGTTGGGCTGGGCCGCTTGCTTCCAGTGAAGGGAAATCTTAATGCTTCATCATACCAAGACATTTTGGACAATGCTATGCTTCTAACTGTGTGGCAACAGTTTGGTGAAGGTCCTTTTCTATTCCACCAAGAATGTGCCATAGTGCACAAAGCAAAGTCCATAAAGACATGGTTGGATGAGTTTGGTGTGGAAGAACCTGACTGGCCGACACAGAGCCCTGACCTCAACCCCATCAAACACCTTTGGGATGAACTGGAATGGAGATTGCGAGCCAGGCCTTTTCGTTCTATCAATGCCAGACTTCACAAATGCTCTACTGCATGAATGGGCAAAAATTCAGGGCTGGTGCCCCAATACTTTTGTCTATGTAGTGCATATTGAGGTCCGTTTTTCTGTCTGTCCAGACACATTGCATACTTATATAGATGGGTTTGGAAACAAAACAATCAGACAAACTGACCTCAAGAATGTAACCCTGAATGAACTGAACACAGAGCAGAAATGTTCATATTTCCAGAAAAAGAATGATGAAAACTGAACAGTATAAAAAGACAATACGGAAGATTATAGGGAGGTAAAGTGGCTCCTCTCTTTAGTGTAGCAGAGAGAGAGAGAGAGGGAGTACGGCAGCTACAGATTTTGCATGTATTTTGCATTGCATTTTTCCTGACTAGGAAGCCCTGTGTGCACACAATCACACACATGCATGCACAGGACACAGCTTCAAACAGGACAAAGCTTATCTAGCATGCTAACCACCCATGAGGTTACAGGGGCACTTCCTGTCTCAGAGGGACTTTGGGAGATTTACTGGAGTCTGGAGTGTTTGTTATTCTGTTCCAACAATGTCTGAGTCCTGCATATACATACACATACACACACTCATACTCACACACACTTGGTCACCATAAATGGAAACATGTCATCAGCAGAGAGGAAACCACTACATAGCACACAGGAAAAAAAACACCAGTAACTACGCCAAACATCAGTGAAAGATGACGGCTATAAGGTTTACTGGCATAAACTTTTTGCAGCATGTTTTGTGTGTCTTAGTGTGTGTACCTGTCTCCTCTGGGGAGTTGCTCTCCTGGGACAGTGTGGTCCAACTCAACTCCTCATCACTGGGGTTTAGATTTTGGATGCGATTCAAAGCACAATCTGTCTTTGCGCCAGTCCTTCTGTCCTTTTTTGTCTCTGGAGAAGAGGAGGAAGAGGAGGAGCAGGAGGCCACAGAGAGCAAGGGCGCGTCCTCTGGGCTGGTTTGCCTGGGAGGCGAAGGAGGAGGAGGCACCGAAGAATCCTTGCCTGATTTGAGGAGCTTGAGGTTGGAGTGGAAGTTAGAGATGAACTCCAGGCCTGAAGAAACTTCCTGGTTCTTCACAGGAGTAACACTTTCTATCACCAGTAAGGGCTTCTTCTCCTCATCCTCCTGCTCCTCCACTAATCCCTCATCTCCATCTTCCTCAATCTTCATCTTTGACATCATTTCCTTCTCAGACAGTATGCTGATGTCATCGCTCTCCTCTGCCTCAATATTCAAGTCAAAGCCCAGATCTGCTGTTGTGTTGCCATTCAGTTGGAGATCCACAGTCGTGTTAATGTTACAGTCTATGTCTGATTCAGTTTTCTGCTCGGGCTCTGCATCACTATCTGGGTGCAGTTCATCTTCTAGCTTAATGACATCATCCTCTCGGTCATTGTTAGTGAGAGTGTGACTATCATGCTCCTCAGCTGTGTTGACATTCAGGTCATCTGCTGCAGTTTCCGAATTACCGTCCAGGTCCTTCGGGTCATGGCCGGTAGTGTTTTTGTTGTGATCCTGACCGGCTTTACGGAGCTGGTTGACTCCATTCTTGGCTAGTTTGGGATTGCTGGGAGTAGAAGACTGTGATGGGGATGAAGATGGTGATGATGAAGATGGCACTGCTTCTCCGAGGCCCATGGCAGCCTGGATACTGGTGAGTGCATACTTTTTGCGACACTTGGGAGGTGTGGCGGAGCCCTGCTTTATGACGTCACTGCTGAGTAGCTGGTTGTGCGAGGAGCGAAGGCTGAGGGAGGTGGGAGGTGTGGCAGCGGGGCCATTGTGATTGGTCATATCTACCGACATCATTGTGGCACAAGACAGATCACCTGGAAGAGGAGGAGAAGGGAAACAGAAGTTGAATAAAATTAAATCTACACATGTAGGAAACTTTGAGAAAGAGTGTCCCACTGCTGTAATGGCTACGGCTCTTTGCATTGTAACACCTATTCTTGCATTGTCTTGTAAAAGGCAGATGCTGTGTCATTAGAATGTGGTGAAACTCAATGATTCTAATATATAACATTCTTCCAGCAGCAGTAAAATATAACAGACGTGTTCAGCTTAAAACATAAATGCTTTTACAACAAATGGCGTTAAACATAACAAATTAAGAGCATCAAATGAGACGAGACATTTCTACAGAAACATAAATACACACATATCATGGAGCTAGTTATTAGTCTTACTCACATCCAGATGTGAGTTGTCGGCCATGAACTCCAGAAATATTAAGACAAAATAATGCTTCACAAGACCAAACAATAATCTTGACCTTGGAGTTTGTGTTTTCTTATTTGCATATCATATGAGAGTGGACTACTGGCCTTGGCTGAGGTATGTGCTAGTCTGAGTGCCATTCTAATTCATTATTGGCTCACTGCATACAGAAAATTACAGAACAACTGTGTATGTTTACAATCATTAAATGTGAAAAGAAATATGTCAAGGAATTTTATAAATAACTGCAAAAAAAAGTGATGATAGCAGGTAAACAATTATGCAACCTGAGGCTGTTTTTCTTTTGGTTCAGTTTGCACAGAAATGCAATTAAACACACCAGAGCTTTAACCAGACCGAGGTCAACTCAAGTCTACTGCATGCATTCAAACATCCTTTAAGGTCTAAAGACCAAAGCTAACATTGAATTCATCATATTATTAAATGCCTGCCAAGCAAAAGCCTTATAGAGCACATAGTAATGTTTTTTTCTCTGACATGTCATTGTTGAAAAATGATTGAAAACACACACAAGACTCAGGCAGTTGAACTATCTCACACATTTCTTCATGACGGCGAATATGTAGCATATTTTTAGTTTATTTCCTACTTTGTTTTGGAGTTGTAAATCTTTTTATGCACCAGATCTGAAGACAGTGCCCAAACACTGTTAACTCCTTCCTGAGTAAGGCTAAAAACTACGATACCCAGATGTAGGAAATCCACAGACAGGGCAGAGAAGCTAGAATGTACTGAGTGAAGGAATAACATAGTGTTAGCTTTGGCTTTATAGGATTTGTGGATAATAACAAAATAGAAAATAAAATCACAATTTTTTATCCATATTAGCGTGGATTGCAGACTTTAAAAGCCACTAGCTACTGCAGAGCAGGGATGGGGAACTGAAAGTCATGAGGTGTGATCTTCACTTCACTTTCATTCCAGCTGAAGAGCAAACAGGAAAGACAGCATGTGTGAAAGCGTGTGTGTGTGCTGTACCTGACAGGATGTCAGTCATAGACTTGTGCCAGTCACGGTTCAGGGTTCAGTAGACTCAGCTGCAGATCTGACCACCACGCAGGGAGAAAATAAAAGTACAAGCACAATCAGAGCAAGAATGCAAAGAATCCCAAGTGCTTCTTGGGTTCCCCTCAGAGACCACATTCATCCACGTGGAACCCAACTACAGCTGGTTTCTATGGAAACAGTGAAAGCAGTGAAGGGACTCCAAACACTAGAGAAATCAAAATTATAGGAGAGCAAAAAGCCCAGCACCAAAGTGCTGCTTGGGTAACAAACAAGTTACTTTTGTGATGTTTATCAAACCCAACACTTCACTTCAATCATCACTGAAGGTAACTGAGTGGCAATGCCAGACAGAGGAAGTATGCTGCATCAGAGCCAAAGCAGCACATTTTTAAATCAATTTATTTTATCAGTAACTGCACAAAAAAGCTGAATATAAAACAAAATCAGACATTATGTGTTAGCTAAATTTTAAGTTCATCCTAACAACAATAAGGTTCCAATTTGGCTTAAGTGATCCACCTTAGATTCAGATATGCAGCAAATCCTTGCTTCGGTGGCTTCAAAGTAACAGAGATTGTTTTTGTGTTTACTGTGAGGCACTTACATAATGTCACTGTAAACAATGAAAGTAGAACCGGGCCTATATTTTCAGTTACGACAAGAAGAGCAACATTTTCTAAAAGCACAGAGGGCATGCAAAAGTCTATTTTTATGTTGTAAACATGTCGACAAAAAAAAAAAAAAAGTCCTTCTATAGTTACTACTTACCAGAGAACTAAGGATTTTGGGAAATTCCAGGATGGAGCACGGCCATACTGGTTGTCGGTGGTTCTCTCTTCATCCAATCACAAGGTCTTCACTGAAACAGCAGCTTCCTGAGGAAGAGACATATAACAGGATTAATGAGAGAGAAAGAGGGAGGGGTGAACAGAGAGAGAAGAAGGACAACAGGACACCAGAGGGGCAAATAATAAAGACACATCAATTATTCACAACCTCGATCAAACATTAATACACAAGGTGTGTGTATGTACATAAGGCTCATTTTGCAAGCTCATTTTTTTTTTTTTTTTGGTGCAGAGTCCTGCAAAACCCATAGCTGACTGGAACCACCATAAAACCTAATGCCACAGGAGACTTGTAAACTCCCCCTATTCTGCTTTCCAGCAACCAACACACACACACATACACACACAAAATTGCATGATGCATTCAAGACATGTAGATAGTTCCCACTAACACACAACTTTGACGAGTAGTGGAGAGAGCGATAATAAGCACACTAAGAATGGACAATAAAATTCCACTTATCCCTGGCTGAGGAGCTGGAAAAACACCTCAAATGTTTTGGCGGAATTAAATTGCATTTAAAGATTTAATCAGTGTGCACCACTATCAGCTGTTAGAACATTGTGACACTTCTTAGTGCATGATTGTCAGTAACAAACGGTCATAAGGTTTAGGCAATAGCAGCCACTGTTACTGTTATTGTCCCAGACCCTGATACTAGCTGATTAGTGTGTGGACTGCAAATGCGGGAATTAGGAGAATTTTATCTTTTTTTAAGGTTGAATTTACCCTTCACTAATTTCTCTCATTTGTCTGTATGTGAGAGAATTCACTGTAGATTTTTAAGAGGTCTTCAACTCCCGTCATGATGACTAAACCACAAACACTATTGCTGACACGACTTCTTATCCTGCCTCCTTTTCTTCTTTTCTCTTCTTCTCCTTCTGTTTTTTCTTTAAAGACTCAATCCTAATATACTTATGTCATTATTCTCTCAGTCTTAAATGTCAAGGAACAGACCTGATCTGCACAGACATTAATTTAAGAGTACAATATACATGAAGGCTTTAGGGCTTGCAGTAGTTGTGACGTATGTTGTGATTTGTAGAAACGAAGAGGAGATTAAAAGCAGCCATGGATTTGGAAATTGGCTCTGGTCAATGGACAAGATCTTCTGCTCAGAGAAACTCATTTCAGTTCTTCCTCTATCAAGCCAGTTGTAGTATAGTTAACTGTCTGAAGCACAAAGATTGATCCGTTGTTTGTAACATTTCATAAATAAGGCAGCAATAAAGCAGCTATCTATCTAAGTAGCTCTATATTTTTGGTGTTTTTGCACGCACGATGACAAAGAGAAATTTGTTTAACGACAAATTAATCAATCCATCCCATCTCATTTTCATAACTAAATGGAAGCAAATAAAGTACAGGAGGTCAAGGTGAAACAACACATATACGGTACTGTTTTTCTTCTAAACTTGCAAAAATTCATGAAAATGAATCTCCAGGCTTACATAACATTAATATTTGTACAAGTTTATGTAACTAAGAACAGTATGAACAGTGCCTACTCTGAAAGTATTCATGCTGAAGCACTTGACTGCTGCTGGTAAATCTATTCAACAACCTAGAAAAGGTTCTGATTGGACTACCACAGGCTTATACTGAGCAAATACTGCATACTGACATAACAGACAAACAACATCTGGTTTGTCTGGCAACACTTTGTGTTGCACTGTCTATGGGTAAAAAGAAATGGTAAACCATTTCAAGAACAGCTATATAATTTTGGCCTCAAACCAGCTGTGTACTTATAACGTCATTTCTCTGATGGTTTAAGCAGTGGCTACAACAGAGATATCATGTTAGTCTAAAAAGCTGTGGCAGCTTTCAGTCTCTAGATTCACTGATGTTATGAATAGGCACAGATTTATCTGTGGGAGTCACTGACAGAGAAAAACAATGATACTAACAGAGACATAATTACTTACAGAGGTCAAGTATAAAAGCTGGGAAAGAGTCTGAGATATAAAAGTGAAGCAACATTCGCAATTTAAAAAAAAAAAGTTTCATTCTGGGATTAAAATTACAAGGCATGCTCAGTTCCTTGAATCCTGCTGCAACAAGTCTGCATACCTGGAAACGTGAGTGTGTGTGTGAGTGTTTGTGTGTGGGAGAAAGTATTTGTATGAATGGGTGTCTAAAACCATATGAATCACGCATCAGCACAGACTGGCTCTGTACTAGAGTCTCCCTCCTGCTCTGCAGCCATGTCAAACCTATCCAGCATTAGCACAAGTCATTGGGAGTGTAGTACTGTTTGTACACAGTCCCACAGTGATCCAAAGTTTAAAGGCAAAAAGACTATAAAAGATGTAAAAAGTGACAATGGCTCCAGCGTAAGCCTGGCAGAGCATAATAAAAAAAAAACAAAAAAAAAAAAACAGAGTCTGCTGTTGTCTGTGGCTTGTAGACTTGAACCAGACATTGGTTAAACAAACACTGATGATGAACAAATATGATGATATTAGATGGGTTTAACTTGCCAAAAAAAAAAAACAGAGTTTACCAGAGTGGGAACCATGAAACAATCATGTTTTATTTGTCACATTTAATTAAATAAAATGACTGAAGGCACCATGGGATGCCGATATGGGAGCAGATATACCGCAGCTAATGACGTGACGACTCATGGTTACCAGTTGTCATAGTAACAATAACACACTTTCCAGTCTGAGAAAGGGATGGAAAGATTTAACACAGTGAAAGAGCCCAAAGAAATGCTGATACATCTTAGCCCTCAACACAGTCTGGCAGGACTGAATCTGAGCTGACCGACAAAACTAAAACAAGCCTCAACACTAGGAATGTTCCTAAAGACCCTGATGTTTAGATGGAAGTATAAACTTAGTCAATTTATCCAAAAAGTAAGAAAACATTTTGAAACAGTAAAAATTGATTTTAATCTATAAGGTTAAACATTGCGCAAAAAACGCTGTCCATCAATCTCCATACAGTCCAACATTTCACCAATACAACAAAGCAGCGTAGGCCTGCCATAGCGGTCAAAAAACCATTTGTGCTCTTCCATAAACCAACACCAGTCCTCCAAGTGAGAGTGCCTACCTATACTGTAACCCAAAGCACAGAGGTGACACCTGCTAGGTCATTTTGTTGTCCTGCATGTGCGTAGCTCTAGAAATGGCTCCTGCATGCACATCAATAATAAATATATAGGATAATAATAAGTTTGATTGACTAGTATTTCTGGTGCCAGCTAGTGAGGGCAGTAAAGTTTAATCAACTTGTCGACTAATCGCACCCATCTCTACTCAGGATTGGCTGAGTAACATGTAACAACTAGTGATAAAATTTGGTATTATCAGTCGAGCCTAGCACTTGTCTTAATATCAAACCACTCAGAACATTTTTACGTCATGACAACCCTACATAATATTTGTCATATTCTTCATTTTCAAACCCAAACGACGCTGGTATAAGGCAACTCTTCACTCAAGTTCCCCCTGGAGCCACAAAAGTCTTTCCACAAACTTTTGTCACATATATAGTAGTGCTCCCGAAGACCTTTAAGCACATGGTGTCCATTAAAGTTACCACATTAACCTCACACTGATTGTCTCATTGCAAGTCCAGTCAGCCAGCTACAAGAAGAGCCACAACACCAAAAACGTGTCACTGTCCAAACACTAACTATGGAACGTATGGAATTTGTCATATCATTTCTTTTGGCTATGCACAGATGTAACATGTTTTCACACTTGGGTGGAGCTACAGTTCAGCAGCAAATATGCACAAAAACTACAACTTTCAATCCCAACTGCTGGACATGGCTTGAAACTGGATGGAATGGCGGCGATCGTAGTGGTGGTTTTGAGCTTCCACAGGCACAAAGGGCGCCCTGCAGTCCCCAGCTGCAGATGAGGGGGTCTAGGTATGATTACAGGGCCCCTCTGTGGGCAGGACAGCACTGGCACCAACAACACACAGAGACAAACATCCATTGACAAACACACACATGAACAGTAAATATGAGGGTGAACCTTCCATATGGACTTGCTTGTAAACACTTAAACGCAGACAGGCGGGCAGACTCAGTATGTTAAAGACACACACAGGCAGACAAAAACACATGGGGGTGGTGGGTGGGGTTGGTAATAAGATCTAGGATGTGTCACAGCATGACAGTGACCTTTGGCTTCTGACCCACTGTGTGCTGTTGTATGTGTGTGTGCAAGTGTCATACTTATGTTGGGGGGGGTCTGGAACCAGCGAGAATGAAAGGAGCAGCTGCAAATGCTCCACCTCCCTGTGTGTTTCTGTTTCTTTTTTACATGTGTGCTGTGTGTAACCACCCAAGTTTAGCAGACTCTGAACTGAGCAAGGCAGAGGCACATTTAAATTCATATGCCAAATGGGTGCCTGCCAACAGTGTGATAGGCCTCTCATCCCTCCTTCCTGCCCTTCCCTCTCAAGGCTTTCTCGCCATTGCAGTTCCTCTGCTAATCCCACTTGACTTTTACCTCTTTCCTTTATCCCATTTTCTTGACCATTTCCTCTGCTCTTCCTCTCCCTCTCCCAGCTTCGACTACATCCATCTTCTACCTCTCACCCCGCCCTCTCCCTCTTCCCTTTGTGCAGAAGAGAATTGCTGTCTGTTCTCATTAAAAGTGAAGAAGGTCTGTAAACTCTCATAAAACCACCCATTTCTCTCTACAACTCTGATTTACAGCCCCTCTTCCCCTTCTGTTCTCATCGCCCCCTCTGCTCGTGTGAAACTCCATCTGTTACCAAAAAAGAAAGCAAAACTGTCACAGTTAGAGGACAGGCCATCAAAGAAACATAATGGATGGATTCATGTCAACAGGGAAAAGCAAGCAGGATAGGAAACACAACTGGGTGTTTTTCTAACTTTTGGATCAGGACGTGAACGTGTAAGCCAGTTGTACAATAACAGGCAATCTTCCAAGATCTTGGCTTTATTTTCACTGGCTGCAAGAGTAGGCGGGGTCCAGCTGAAAACAACTTCCACTACATGGCTGGGAAGCTGCTAAGCAAATACATAAACTGCAATAACTAGACAGCTCTTCAGTTTCCAACCACTATGTAAAACTTAATCTTTTCTTCTATGTAGTCTATTATAAAATCTATACTATTGTCCTTTTGAGAGGTTAAAGGCTTTTCAAAATTATTATAGATGCCTTAAATGGTTTAGGAGCTGGAAGCATTGCAGAATCCCTGCTGTTTCAGTCACCTATTTGTTCCCTCAGATCCTTAAGTGTAGGTTTGTTAGTTCTTCAGAACTACAGTCATAAGAAAAGTGGCAAAGCAGCATTTTATGACGCAATTAGGCTTCCAAACTGTGGATTAAAGTTCTAAAACAATATCAAAAAGGAAATCTGAGCAATCATTTTTACATTCAAAATATGTCTAGTTTTGCTAGCTTTTAATTAGTTATTCTGGTGTTGCATACTTTAACTTATTAGAATAATCTTTCACAGAAATTATACTGTTTTTCTAAACAACTCTCTTGTTTTTGTTATACACTTGGGGCTTGTTGAGAGGTTATCAGTGAAATGCACTTCAATCAGTTTGGTGCACACAAATTGGAATAAAAGAAGTATCCCCAAGCTCAGTGTGTGTGTGTGTGTGTGTGTGTGTGTGTGTCCGCATGTGTCTACAAACCACATCAATGAAGAATCTGGAAAGAACACAGGAATCATCTACAGAATCTGGTTCCAGAATAAGAGCGGGAGGGTCGAACAGCAAAGAGTGTGTGTGTGTGTGAGTGGGTGTGTATGTGTGTGTGTGTGTGTTTGTGTGTGTGTGTGCATCCTTGTATTGTCAATAACGGGAAATAACAAAGACAAAGTAACACTTTGGCTGAGGCCACAGCTTAAACAAACAATCTTGTTTACAGACAAACAAACACATGCACACGCACGCGCATGCGTGCACACACACACACAGCTCTATGGTTTGTCTCCCATGGCCACACACTGTCCTTGCAGTCAGCCATGTATAGTTGAGTGAAGAACAGTCACAAATAAGCTCACTGTAATTCCACTTCTATATTCAGAGTTAACGTACACTACAGTCGCTTTGTTTGTGTGTGAATTTATGAACGTCTCAATGTTCTGTACATACAGTTAAAGGTATCACATTTTCCATTGGTATGGTTTCCACGGGCAGGAAAGCAAGAGGCAAAAATGACCACAAAAGAAAGGCAAACAGTGAGGAATTTTCAGGGTGTGCCAAAGAATCTCAGGCATGTCTCCTCTTTGGGTGGGTGGGTCATTGCAACTGGGGGCAAAAAAAGCTGCTAATTAGACAACAAAAGCAGCAGACAAAACACACAGATACGAGGTGAGGGCATGTGTGTGCACCATTCAGTCGCTGAACCTGAGCAAACCACAATCCTCTGCATGGTAAATGAAATACAAGCAAAGGTGAGAGTGAGAGGTCTATATGCATATACTTAAGTAAAAATGAGTCACCTGTGACAGAGTTACAGAAAGTTACTTATAAACCTGCAGCACCCTCAACACTTCCTGATTGTGACAGATGCTGGCAGCACAGTTACAGCAAACACTGATTATTCCTGATGACTTAACTCCAGCTACTGCAGTCAAAACACTACTGGAGGTGACAAAGATTTTCTAAAACTCTAAGATCACACCCCATACACACACACACACTGATCCTGTGACGTGGAAAAGAAACATTTAATGCAAGAGATGATTTCCTGGATTTGGGAAACTTGGGAGGGAATGTTCTGAAAACCCTCCCCCCATTCCCTGATACACCCCCCCCTCCTCCCCGCTTCACCCAGCCCCTCTTTCCTGTGGGTGAGGGGAGATCGTGGGAGGGGGAGAAAGAGTACACTGAGAACACACTGACACCAAGCAAAACACACAGAGAGGAGGCAAGTTTCCCGTTTCAGCCCTTACAGTTTGCTCCCCTCTGAGGAACACACATGAGCCAGTCGCGCAGCCAGCGCGGCTTCGCTGTAATGAAACCACAGCTCTTTCCTGGACGCGCCGTTGACGGCAACAAGCAGTGCCAGGAGCAGAGGCAGACAACAACAAGTAGAGGCACATCTGTGATTTGATATGTCATGCGTTTGTGGTTCTTGCTTTTTCTTTATCAATAAAATGTGGCCTCCATTGGTTACTGTAACATTGACCTTGCAGAGCAGTCACTTCAGTTAACTCTTATAATATCAGGTGAAAATACCACCATAAAATGTCTGCTGATCACAGCATAGTTATAAAAAAAATATGCCACACAGTGTCTCCTGCTGCTGAAGAATATGATTATGACATATAGTCACATTTTTCCAAAATACTGCTTGCTTGGTGGTGTTAGGGTTTCAAATCTGATGCCTGCAGTGCGCCACAGAGGCATCAAATGGCACGTATCAAATGAGGTTATATATTTTTATGGTTATATTTTTACAATCAGCAACTTCAAGCTCCCAGTGTTTTCTTTCATCACCAAAGATAGCTTGCCTAACACAATTCATAGTTGCTTCCTTGATTGCAAGCATTACAGCTTTTTCATCTTTCTCTGTATTGATGGAAGCCAGTCATGTGTATTAAAATCCCTTCTGTCCTTTCTCAGTGAAAACATACAGACAGGCAAACAGACAAGCACACGCACAAAAGGCCTGATGGATCCAAGGCAAGAGGAAGAAGCAGGAGAGGATGTGTCCTATATATAGCTGAGATGTGACAGGACATCCGAGAGGACAGGGAAGTCTAGACACAGACAACACAGCTCTTACTTAGGCTGTGTGTGTGTGTGTGTGTGTGTGTGTGTGTGTGTGTGTGTGTGTGTGTGTGTGTGTGTGTTCAACATGGCCTTTAAATCTCACATTTCAAGGGCTTTGGCAAGCTGCTCCATGATAATGTCACAAGATTGTATTGATATTACAGGCTACAGTCTGATCTGACTGTTGTGTCTTAATAACCAAACTCGACTACTTCAAAAGGAGAAAGACAGTCAGAAGAAAAGACAGAAAACAAGAGAGGAGGGGAAAGAGGGTACCGGCATAAGAACCAGAGATGTAAGGAGAGAAAACAGATCAGAGAGGGAGAGTGACTCATCAGAAAAGGAACGTCCCATCTCTGCCAAAAGACCCACAGACACCACTGCAATGATCGCTCCCTCTCAATACTTTAAATCACTCCCCCCTCCCTCGTGCTTGTCGTCTCTTCCTCTCACACAATGACCGTCTCTTTCTCTCTCCGTTTTCTCTCGCTTCGCATTGTTGTTTCCCCGACATTAGCAGGGTATTCTTCTCCGACAGGGCATTGGTTTTGGACGGGGATGTTACAGCTAGCTGACCAGGGCTGGTGGAGCAGCACTGCACCGCCAGGCTTTGGAGCAAACACGCACAGGGCCAAGACTGCCTCTCCACTTGTACTGCCAAGTCAGGGTAAAGCCAAGAGGCAAATTCCAACGCGCGTGTGGTTTATCAAAGTCACACTGTTCAGCTATACAAAGCCATCATAAAACTGTTTTTATGTTATTGCTGTTATATGAATCACACTAAAAGAATTAAAACACATCCGCACCACAGATGTTAACTTATAATTACTCCACCACAGGATAGGATGAAAAGGAAGTTTTCTGGTCGGGAACCGAAATTACCACATTGATTCGTGATTCAACATTCCTATCACCTGTCATCCTGTGCATTCATAAGACAGGAATGAGCGTCACACAATTCACAAACTCTCACCTATGAAGGTCACAACAGAAGGAATAATAGTTCTAGTAAGTTCTTAGTTTGAGAAATCCATAGCTACCAGCAGTGTTTTATAGAGGAGCAAGGAGACAATACCACCTCCCCCAACAGACAAATTAATACACTTTCTGAAATAAGACACTAACCTTTAAAGAAACAAAGCAGTGTTAGTATCTCACACAACAAATACCATGTAGTTGTGTCCAGCATTTAGGTTGTCATCAATTAAGTAAACTGATCATATGACAGGGCAGTTAATCACCTGTTCAGTTTTACCATGGCAAGACAAGTTAACTCAGTGCTAAAACACAGGGATTATAGTTTCATACAGCTAATGTCAAAATATTGCATCATCAGCAGAAAAATACCCATTCCTATTTAGAGACCAAGATGGCATCTTCATAATGCTGCTTATTTCTTCAATGTATAACATGCTCTGTCTATGATGATGATGGTGCCACTTTACAGCCCATTTTGCATGTGGATTTATTGCAACAGCCACCTACAATTCATCACAATATATGTGGAAATAAAAATCAAACAAAAAAATGCGCATATTTGTTGTTTTGGATTTTACTGACTTCCATGTGTGCTTTCAGTTTTACACAACAGAGTTAAAAAAATGAGTAGAAATGCATCTGAACCTTTCTAACTTACACATAACAATGCATGCGTTTGCTGCTGCTCAAATATAAAAACACCCGTAAAGTGGCAGAAAGGCTGACCAGGCAGAAAGCACAACAGCTCCTGCTGCATGCAGTAAAGCAAGCTGCAATCTGCATTGCCAGGGTATTGATAATGTATCAATTATTTGCCCCACCTCAACTAGTCTGTTGAGCATGCATTAATATTTCCCCTTTGGAATAAGCTTTATGTCTGTTGTTATGGTTATAGTTTCTGACTGATGAACATCACCAACGAACAGCTAAATTCACTGATGTCAAATACATCTAATCATGTGAACTACAAGCACACAATCATCGCAAACACTGAGACATAACAAAGGAAAGCCAAATGAAGAAGTTGTAGACGTAAAGGTTTAAGAACTGAGGCTACAAAGGAATACCCACTGTAGCACCACAAGCAACCACAATCCAAACACAAACAGTGAGCCAATTCAGTGAAACTTGCTAACCTGAAGGGCAACACAATGATTACACAGTCTAATATGTCCTGGTACTAACTGCTGTCCTTTATCAGTAGAAAATGCAAAAAAAAAAAAAAAATAACATCAGTCAGTCACTAATCCTTCACACTGTAACAGTAATTGCAATGTGTTTTGAACAGCACAGTGCACGCTTTCTAATTATCAGTGTGCTGCAAATATTTTATCTGGCATGCCCTTCTATCACAGTCCATGGCCTCTTGCCCCTGCAAACACCTGGAGTAGGCGGGGTTTCCCACTAAGAGCTGAACATCTGTCCATCCACTCAGGTGTTCTTAGTGTGTGCAGCAAGCTTGGAAGAAAAAAGAAGTGAAGCACAGACTCAACTATGAGTCCATCCTTGTTTTCAGACAGCGAAGATGAAATCCTTGAACTCACCGTAGTAGGTCAACTTATACAGGCACTTGGAGCTCTGGCCTTTGCAGCCTCTTTCATCACATTGTGGTTTTCATAGCGCATGTGTGACATGTGTCTGTGTGCGCGCATGTGTGCATGTTTGAAAGTCAGAAAAAGTACGAGAGGAAGGTCACAGAGAGAGACAGAAAACCCTTATGCAGCTGAACTGGGAGTGATGGAGGGGTTTACATGTGAAAGTGCAGCGATGTGGAAACGACAACATCAGATAGAGAAACATATTAACAAAAGAGTGGGAAAGGTTGTGTGTGTGTGTGTGTGTGTCTGCGAGTGGGGCTCCCTTTAAAAGACGAAAACTCGTCTCTCCTCGCCCGTTTCCACAGGTAATTTGTAGGCAGAATAACATGCACACTGACGATCCAATCACAAGGCAGATTTGACAGCAAGAAGACAGCCGATCAGTGAGGGCTGCCAGGAGCTGACACATTACACAGCAGCACTCGCACACACAGACACACACAAACAAAGAAAAGCAGGCAATGAGGATCAAGCATGTGGTTGAAAAACTGTCAAAAAGGGAGACAGAAAGAGCGAGACAGACAGAGTGACAGACGGATAGAGTGAAAAGGGGGCACAATCATTCGGTTTCACACCCTACAGGATGAACAGGGCCTCTGTGCTCCTTCTCTGTTCAAACACACCTCACGGCTGTCTGCTCCCTGCAACAACAATGCACAGATACACACAGACACACACTGCAGCCTGCCTGACAGCGGGCACAATAACCCTATTGAGAGGCATCGATAGGGGGCTGAAAGAGAAAATGAAGAGAATGAGATCGAGGAAAAGATTGACAACACACACATACAGCCTCCCCGACCACCACTGCACATAAATACACACAAACAAACTGCAGTCTGGTTATCTTGCCAACTTGACAGCCTGGGATGAGCCTACCCTTCACTGTCCTTAATTCATCATTCATCTGTCCAATCTGGTCTACACACACAAATATGCACATGCCAGCACACACAAACTCACACACACAGACTGGTTTGGTCAAGGGCGGACCAGTGGTATTGTTTCACAGGGGAAGCAGGGTGCTGATAACAGATCTCCATACTCTTTATCTGATTGCTCACACACACACACACACACAGTCATACAAACATGTACACACATGCACACTTTCACCATCCCTTCTCATCAGCTGCTGTGCATGACCTCGACCACACACAGACTAACAGGTTGGTGCTGCAAGGCAAGAAAGTCCCAACACCCGACACATCCACACACACACACACATTTATAGCCTGGCCAACATAATTACATCCAATCTGCAAAGCACTTTGGGGCTAGCTAAGATATCGCGGGGTATTTTTGGGTTGTCTGACATGCTTGCAGCTTCACAAGGTGACAGTTGACATTACCGAGTTGCTATTTCTGTCCCTTTCAGGTCCACTATGTACAGTTTTATTAAATGCATGAGTGCCGCCTTTATTTTGCATCTCACAAAGCTGACAGAGGCCATCTTGAAAACGAGGCACTTTTGTAATACCAAAACTAAACAAAAACGCACACACGAACACAGCAAAACAGTCTGCAGTGCTTGGCCAATAACTGGGCCCATAAATGTCTAAGTCACTTTTTCCATACTCAGCAACTCCTGATGTTCTATAGAAACGTTACAGAGAGGGAGGGAGCGTAATGAAGTGAAAAAAACAGCAGAAAAGGGGGAGAGGGCAGAATATAAACTAACTGAACAGCCCAAGAGCCCTTGGCAATTAGCAATGACATCATGTATCCACACACACACACACACTGCAGACCAGAGCCAGGTTGGAGAGAAGAGCGAGCCAGCAGAGCAAGGAGGCTGGAAGGATAGACAGGAAGGGAGGAAAAGTAGGCAGGCAGTGACGAAGAAGGAGAAAGGATGACAGTGCACCATTTCAGCTATGGTGGTACAGCCAGTGACACATTCATTCTTGTGGATTTCACTATTAAACTCAGCAAACCACTACCACAGAGTAATTCTCATAAAATCACCACAACCACTGCTGAAAATAGTGAATACTATTTGCCATCAGTGTTTACACTAAATCATAAAGTAGAAGGTTTTCAGATATAATACATGGCATTACCACAGATTAGGCTTTATGTCAAGAATGCCTTCTGAACACACCTTCTCAATGAACACCTAAGGAAGCACACGCACGAGTGCAAACAAGATGCAAAATAAATACACAAGTGCCCCCGTTACCGTGAGGCAAAGGCAGGACGACGATGTGTGAGAGAAACCTCAGCGGTGCACTCCAAAAACGGCAGACAGGTCCTTCGGTAATTCGTGTTGTTGTCAACAACTTCAGTGTTCCTCCCCACTCCACGGAAACAAACACAGAAGACTGCATGAACTGTTTCACATGTTCATACTCTCTCACGACACAACAACGCCAGCCCTTATTAAAGCTTTGAAAGGAAAAGCCAACATCAAATCTTCAGCTACGTCTTGTTTGCATAATCATAATATAGCAGTATCTGCCCTCCCTATCTCCAATAAAACAGGAAATGTATCCACATCATTTTCTAGACTCCTTAAATCACACGACATAAACAAGCCATTAAGTGGCTCCGTATTTTTATAAAACAAACAGGCATATTATCTCGTGGGTCTGGCAGACACTAGCAGAGCAAGGCTGGAAACGATTAGCTGGCTGTGTCCAACCAGCCCCATGCGCCAGTACAAGCCTCAGCCTCACCTCCCCCTCAGGAGCCTGCATGGCCTATAGCCCCAAGAATATTACACATAATGTGCGCAAGTCAAGAGAATACCCTCTTTTATGCTTGTTGGTGTCACAAAGAACCTCTTTATTACTTTAACTGCAGCTCAGCACAGAGACATACACGGGACACGACACAGGATTCAGGCCTGAGTCAGGAGCTGGAGCATCTCTGAGAGGGAAACAAGGACACGATAAACTGACCTGTCAAGCTTCTAGAGCTGAAACAATTAGTCGAACAATTAGTGAAATAACAGAAAATCAATGGACAACAATTCTGATAATAGACTATTTCTTTAAGTCAAAGATCAAGCAAAATAGCTCATAATTGCTCACAACAGTTTTTAAGCAATAGGATGCTTTTCACACTTTTCAATCTGAAAATTTCACAGGAAAAAATTTAAATATCTTTGGTTTTGGTTTTACTATTTACCAAATTGTTGTGCAATGAAAAACATAAATGAATGCTTAACAGAAATTCGCTGTTCAAAAGGCCTCACCAGCATATTTAGTTTGGTTAGTGAGCAAAAACAGCACAACCAAAAAAAAAAAAAACTTGGAAAAGACGTGAAAGGTTAATCCCAGTTTACATATTTAAACGTTTACTGAAGACATCGCGACAAGGATTAACACCATACAGGATAATAATAAGTATGAAACTAAATATTTACTCTATATGAAGATGTTTGCTGTTGTGAGGCATCAATAATTTTTCCTATTGTCTGGTTGTTGATTAACTTCTTATGAATGGACGACTGGTGTTCAGTTTACCAACCGCTTACCTGCTGACAGGCCCACTGCATGGAGACAGCACAGGTTTAAGAGTCGTAAGGTTTCAGAAACGTTACTTTAAAGCTCTGTTGTAGCCACATTCAAGCGTTTCCCCATTAAATCGCTAACATAGCAGTCGAGTTGCAGTAGCTAACCTTAAGGCAAAACGGTGGTCGACGGCTGGCCGCTCGCGACAACGTCTCAATAACGTTGCCTTCACTGACGGTAAGAGAGAACTCGTTCAACGGACACCACAGGAACAACAAAATCTGACAATAAACTCAAACGAACACACGCTGGGTGCCGTAAATGCCCCATCTGCCGGCGCAGCCTCCCAGTCTCCTGTCCCCCACCTTCGCGACTTGTTTGCAACACAGCGGGGCCCTCGGATGCCAAAGCAATGCGTCGCCCTGAAGAATATGGAAAGTTATTCGCGTTTCCAGATGAGGGAATCTGTAACGGCCACAACTCCGCGTGTTCAAACGAAAAATTCTCGGCATACCACATCACTCACCTCCTCTCCGGTGTGTTCACGTCCTCCTCGCTGCGCTCCAGTCTTTTTCTCCTCCCCAACGTTTTCTCTAGGCTTGTTTCTTTTTTTTTTTGCTTCTCCTCCCTCCCAGATGCCGCGGTTCTCCGACAGGGGGAACCGGGGGACGCTGCTCCGGAAGCAAACGCTCCTCTGTCACTATTTTTTATTTTTTCTCTTTATAATGTCGTGATTTTATCCTGTAGTGGTGCTATAAACGAATCCTTTCATTTCAAAATGTCTTACAATTAACATTAAGCAAAAAGAAAAGAAGAAGGTCATCTGCGAACTTGAAAGTTTTCTATGTGTTGGGCAGTTTTTAATGTTCTTCTCCCACGCAAATTAAAAAAATTCATAAGTTCAATAAGAAAGTGCTCTTGATCTTCAAGATCAAACTGACACTTTAGATGAAGGTTTGAGATATAGGTCTATACTTATAGATAAAGCTGTGCGTGCGTATAATAGCTACAATCAAGCATAACAATAAATGATAGGCCTATATTAATATGCAGTATATAAATAAACAGGAAATATCAGAATACAGCGAGGTTACAATAACAGTACCACAGTACACTCGAGCAGTTAGTACTGATAAAACCAAAACATAATGTAGAAATGTAAATGTAGTATATCTTTCCTTTCCAATCTGTCATACCTCAGGTTATATATGAGCAGGATAGAGCTGCTGTAACTTTCATTTTTATTAAAATATGGTCCAAAATAACAAGATTATTTGAAAAGTCAGTACAATTAAAGTTTGTAAAGATTGTTATTACCCAGTTGTTCAGCCTAATAATGATTACAATAATCATGTAAGGAGGAAGCTCACTTATATTTGTTAGCTGTACTGGCAATTAATTTATGGATAATAAATACATTCTTAAATTTGATTTCTCCAGATCCCCCAGCCCAACAATAACTACAAAATGAACAACACAAAAGCATCACACATGGCAGCAGTTGGTAGCATATAGTAGTGCTGTGATTTAAATTTACTAACAAGCAGCGATAAAAGGAGCATTTAATGTGGAATGAGTACATCTATTGTTTGGGAAAAGCTAAGTCAGCAAGATTCACTGTGTGAGCTCACAGATTATATAAAAAAGAACAGAAGTAATTACTGTGTGTATCTCTCATGTATAAAGAGGCACCTGGACTCAAATTAAGCTGACTGTAATCAAGCTTTGATAGGCTAACCTACATGCATTATGGGAAAGTCACGCAGATATGCTAAATAACCTTCCAGAAAAACAAACAAACAAAAAAACAAGTGCATCCGTCTTGCCCTCTCCATTCTGAAAACAGAGCTGCATAAAATCTAATCAACCCACAGTCCCACAGCACTTAAATGGTAAACAGCTTTTTATTGTTGGCCATTTTGGAGTTGTATATGAGATAGGTAATTCGATTACCTTTTAGCAGCTCTCAAGTCTCTGCAAGATGATTTTTATTGCCTGCAAAAATGAATGGAAATCAGCCATGGCATGGGAGGTAGGAAAAAGATTCAACAAAGTGTAAATCATGGCTTTGCATAAAGGGTCCCTGCATAACAAAAACACACACCACAGATCACTGTGTCACCAAATGTGATTTTTAAAGTTTTTTTTTTATTTGAACTTATATCTAAAATAAATGCTGCAATGTGACCACGGTGCACAAATAATGACACCTGGTGGTTAAATCTGTTTACTGCAGTGTTTACTGTATCTGTATGGTCATAGAGATGTATATGTCAGAGGATGGCGTTCAAACTACCTCATTGTCTACTTAAATTGCTTCCAGTTTGAGACAGTATTAGTCCGTAGACAAATTTAAACAACATGACATCAGAATCACAGTTGTTGTCCAAGTACGTGGGGCACACAGCACGAAAAGGTATTTAACCCCAGTTTTGAGCTCTGAGTGTAAAGACTACTTAGAGCCAGGTCCAATAACAACTTATAGACAGATACACATAGACGTATAGGGAAAAATCAAGGACCAGAAAGCTGAACACATATTAAACACAGAACTATTATATACGTGTAAGTAGGAAGGAAAAAGTAGATGCCCTCTCTGTTTCTGTAAATTGTAAAGGAAAATAAAATAGGTGCAGAGTGAAAAGGGTGCTGGAATCAATATTGAATGATTAATGGATTATGTTACTTTACTTGCATGAAGGTGGTGGTTATGTATAGTATATGCATGTATATATATGTAAAGTACATACAACATGTTTAGATTTAGATTTGAAAAGACAAAAAAAAAGCAATTTGAAAGTGATGATATGTACATTTTGCAAACTGTGCCTTTAACACTATAAAGCATATAATTTGCCATTTGTAGGTATAGTGGTGCTCACATTGCATCTGACATGTGGTATGTAGATGTACTGGTATAATCATGTCAACGTTGAAAAAATAACAACAGATCATTCTTTACAACGATATCGTGTAAAACTAAATATTACAACTCCATACACGTGCTGGAGATTTGCGTACGTATATGTGCACATAAAAAAAGAGATTCTGGTACTTCCTCTCTCCTCCAGCACCATGAAGTATATACTCCAGTCCGCCAGGTGGCGCTGTGATGACATCATCACCGGTTGTTAACCAATCAACGGTGTCCAGCAGTTTGAACAAGAAGCGGTTCGAGCGGATTCAGACAATTTAACAAATGACCGATTGAAAAAATGTCAGTTTTGAGAATGGGTTAAAACAGAAATTTAGAGGGCTTTCAGCGAGTTCCGTCGAGCACCGTTAATAAGTTGTAAGGACGTCGATATAGTCAAAGCTCGAGTTGTTATTAACCAGCTAAAAAGGCGAGCTATCTGGCTAAACTTGACTGACTAATGTTAACGTTGGTCACCTCTAGATTAGTGACTTTATATGCTTTTAAACACCTCTTTGCTCGGTGAAATTTGTTTTATTTGGCATTTTAGTGCGCTCATAGCTGCAATTTCAAACATGAAGCCTTTAAAGCCGTTATTTATGAAGACATATGGCAAGCAGATCCGAAAGGTCTCCGCCTGGATATCACCTGAAAACCGCAAGCAGGCCTTCGATAGTACACGGTCAACAGACGGTGACACCTCCGTGTTTGAACCATCAAAACCTACGAAGATAAGGTGTGTTGAAGTAAAGATGCGAGGAGAGTCCCGTTGCATCCTTCTAGTTGTGATTCTTTATTTTAATGCGTTGTCTTATTGATTTCCCCACTTCAGTCTATATTGTTATTTGATTGAGTTATTTTCATGAGGCGATACTGTCAGTCGTGGTAGTTTTTAGGGGAACTGTACGTAGTTATTATGTAGTAGAATAAAGTGTTTTGCTAAATGCAGTAATTTTTAAAATGATTTTCTTCAAGTTAGAGCTTGACCAAAAGCTGTTACTACCTTCATATTATTGATATATCACTATAGTTACAAGCTAAAATAGCACATGCTGTATGTCACCCAATAGGCTTAACACAGCTGCAGCGTAGAAATGATGTTTGAGGTCATTTAGAAACAGTGCGGCAATAACAAAGTCTGCCAACCACTGTGTATTGACAACTTTCTCAACTGTAAAATGTTTGGAATACAAATATTACAAACCCCTGACTGTTATGTTGCTATTGTGCCGAAAGGGTTAAGATATCTAAATGCTCAATCAGTGGTACACGTGGTTTGGAAATAAAAACAAAATGTGGCCCTGTGAGACCTGGTGTCTGTGCACCAACCCCACCTACCTCCCCTTGATACCATTTCTTTACTGCACCTAACGTGTTCATATGTTTTTATGTCATAGAAAGAGGAAGACTAGTGTTTCCAGTCATAGAGCAACGCGTCCTGCCAAGAAAAAGGCCATGCTGTGTCTCATTGAAAAGAGCTTTAATGAGGATAATATCCCGTCTCCTACCTGTCCTCAGCCTGCTCAGCACAACAGGATGACCAGGTCTGTGAACAAACCTGCACCTGGTATTTTTGAGTGATATTATAATTTCATTAATGTGCATCATTTTCTGTTTATTTTTTCCCTCTGATATACCATGGCATGCTCTATATCCTTTGTTGTTCATCAGTTGGTTTGAATTTTTAATGTATTAGAGAGAAGAAGACTAGTGGTTCCAGGAGTGGAGCAGTCCATCCTTCCAAGAGGAAAGCCATGACTTGTCTGACAGAGACCAGCAGTGATGAGGAGAACATCAGCAGGTCCTCTCCCCCTCAGCAGAAAAAGACAACCAGGTCTGTGCACCAAATGAGCACAAGCAGAACACAAGGAGTCATCAGCATGAAGTTTTGTGTTTCTGTTTGTTTTTTTGTGTATGTGTGTGTTCCTACCACAGTGTCTGATAGACATTACTGGTCATAACAGAGGACTTCAGCATTTGAGCAGATTTCGCTGTTTTCGACAGTTCGTACAGTACCCATCATTTATTGTGAATGCTGCATTTTTATCTCAGATCTTTTAGATGACAGAAATAATGACAAATATTCGTTAGTGGTATTAAATACCCTGAAATGATGTCTTCAAATCAAGTTTTATCTGATCAGCTGTCCACAAATACAAGCAACTCAGTTTTATGATACAGAGGAAAGCTTCAAATCTTGATTAGAGAAGGTGAATCCAGAGTTTTGAGTTGTTAACATTTTGTTGATTTGTTTTTTTGGCAACTGACTATTTGATACAGTGACAAACTGATTTACACAATGTACTTCTCAGATATTAACTTGGTTCCCAGGTTTGATCCTCCTTCTGTTGTGTCTGTGTGCAGATGTTACCTCTGCCTGTAGGTTTGGCAGGCCCATATTCTTACTGTGGCCTAAGCAACCTTCTAAGTGTTTGATTTGTAGAGATTGTTGGCGGCACAGAGATATTGTGATACAATTCCACTGAAAACTGAGAAATGATAATAGTGAATTATCTCTCATCCCTAGTTGTTTATCTTGTTGTGAATTGGAAATGCTGTAATAATCGCCCTTTAAGATCTTATAACTTTGTGTCTGGAATTTTGCTGAAGCAGGAATTTTTGTATTGATATATTTCTGAAATGTTCTTTGTCCCTGCATGTCAGCAGGAAAAGCCGGCTTGTGCCTGTTTCAGGAGTCTTGATGAGACGAAGAGGTCAGAAATTTTCAAGCACCAGTGAAAGGGAAGACTCGACATCCTCTACAAAATGTCAGAAAAACTCAGTTCAAATGAAGACAGACTCTACGTAAGTATTCAGACTGTCGGTTTGCTGATCCTCTCATTAAGTAGCTGTCTGCTAGCTAAAGCTGCGTTCAGATTGACTTTAGCTCTGCATGAAAAAAGTTGGCTACTTTCATTTGAAAGTAGTCAATCTAGCAGGCAGAAAAAGGTGAAAATACAGGGTTGACTGCCAAAAAAAGTTAAACTTGACCCCACTTTATCTGCAGGGTGCTGCATTGGTCAGTTAAATACATGCAAGTGCAAATTCCTGATGGATTATTTTGTGAAGTGAGCACTGTTGAAATGGTTTACCTTGCGGTTTTTGTGACAAAAGATAAAATAGTTGAATTGCAAAATCCTGTCTGTGAGTATTATATGTATTTTATGTTCTGCTGTGTTTTGGTGTCTGTTAAACCTTGAGCTGCTGCAGCCTTGTGCAGAGTCTTAACACAGGGCTGTTTTCACTCTGGATGCCTGTGAATGTAATCAGTAATTGCTGTAAACGTTACATTTCTTCCTCTTCTTCTTTTTCTCAGTGTTCATCTTCCTTCTGCGGGTCGCTTTGTAACCCGCCGCAGACGTGCTGTTGCTGCTAAACCCAAATTACCTAAAGCAACTCTCAGTATACTCAACTCTTCTGATGACTTCACTTCTGGAGCCTCTGGTTCTTGTAGGATTGTTTGGCCTTCTAAGAGGAGGAGGCACCCCCCAGCATTTGTGGTGTCAAGTGCAGAGAACTCAGTGAATGCTGCAGGGACTGCCAGCTTTGCTGCCAACCCCTCCCAAGAGATATCCCTCAATGAGTTGGCAGATCACAGCCTTGAACCCTGCCCCAGGAAACCCATATTTTGCTCTACACCTTCGGCAGGCCCCTTCAGTAAACGGCCATATCTTAAACCCTTACCTATGAATGACCAATCCACCCCTCCATCCATGTCACTAAGCTGTATAGGTGTCTTGAGTACGTTCCAAGAGGACCTGGATTCATCAGGGCAGCCTGTCTTCACACCACGTTCTGCACCACCAATTGAGCTTCATTCTGAGGAGAAGCCACAGTCAAGTTTTGGTGAAGCTTCTGCTGATTTATTTATGGAGGCCAAGAGCTCAAGCAAGAGAAGTAGCTGTAGCGAGGAAGCCAAAAGCCACCGTGAAGACATAAAAACCAAGAAAGCTGGGGGATTACCAAGTCTAAATCTGATATCTACAGATGACAGTGAATGCAGCAGTCACTTTGTGTCAGCAGCTGGAGGGTTAGAGTGGCTGGTACAGGCTCTGAAGGAGAAATGTTTGACCGAGCACTGCACTGTGCAGTTGGAAAGATTGTACGGCTTCACTGTGACTCAGCTCTGCAGTCAAACACCCTACTCGTCCTGTTTGGAACATTCAAGCTCGGACCATAGCCAGCAAACAAATGAACATCCACTCTCTGTGCACAGCATTCAAACCACTGACATTTCACGTTTCTCTGATCCATCATTTAATCTTAATTTATCGGTTACAAACAATAAGACCAATAGTTATTTACAGTCGATAAATAGCGAGTCTTGTGAACCTGCAGCTTCAGTGACCGACAGTCAGTGCACTAACAGTGTAGTTGACTCTAAGCACTCAGCTGAACACTCATCTTCAAAGGAACCCATGGAGCGGTCAGCATTAGCGCTGCATGTTCAGTCTACACACCACACAGACAGTAGTATTGAGTTTATCATGGGTGCACAATTACCAGGTAACAGCCCCTTACAAGCTCTATTTACAGAAGAGGAGGCTGTAGCAGTAAAAGAGAAATGCCTCACTCAGAAATGCACAGTTCAGCTCCAAAAAATGGCTCTGTCACAAATGACTGTTCAGCAACTCAAAAGGTCCCTGCAGCAGGAAGAGGAAGGTTTGTATTGTGGTGAAAAGTCTGATCTTCCAGATGCAAAACGATCTGAGAGTAACCACACACATAACACTGACGACCCTGAAGATCACACGCATTCTGTAGAAATCACAACAATGGCGTCTGTTCAACAGCCAGTAAACAACAGCAGTTCAGCAGCTGAGGTGCAGTATGATGATCCAGAAATGGAAAAGAGGGCAGCAGGGCTCACAGCGATGCTAAAGGAGAAATGTCTAACTGACCAAATCACTATTAAGACAAAGAGACTAACTTTATCACAGTTGAAAGAATTTCTGCAGCTCAGAGACAGAAAACTTAAATCACATGCAAGCATGTCAGACGATGACCAGTTTGAGAGTGGTACTAACCACTCGAATGCTGCCAAGAAAGTCATTATGAAAAAAAGAGGTGCAACCAGGTCTGAAGACAAGATTGCTTCAGACAAAGAAGTTGTAAACAACAACTCTTGTGTTCCCCACAAAAGAAAAAAAACCTCTCTGGCTCCTAAAGAAAAGAAAAGGAGGAGCACGTCCATGGAAAGATCTGGGACGTCCAGGAAGGCGTGTGTGAGTGGTCTGAGTGTGAGTCGCTGGAAGAACAAAGACGGCGCCAGCACACATTTGTTCAGGAGCAGGACCGCGCAGACGGGTGGCAACAGGACTGTTGACTGCAGCATCAACGAGTTCATCTCCACGCAACACAAACAGCCCAGGGTGAGAACAGCATTCACTCACACAGCACAATACTGCTGAAATGTGGTTATCTAATGATGCTTCTTGACTGTTGTGATTAATGTGTAATGTTTGTCAGGCAAAATAAGCAACGTGAATAAAATGTGCTTGTTAGTACACAGATCATAGAACATCAACTTTAAAAACAACTTCACTCTCAACCTTTTTAGTTTTTTACTCAGTGGAAATTATTTTTTGATAGTAAAATCTAAGTCACCTAACCTATACAAAGTTCAGTGAGACAGTGGAAGTACACTTTGGTTTTTTTGTTCGTTTGTTTTTTTTTTTTAATTGGGTTAATGTCAATTGTCAATACCACAAGCAGAATTCTGTTCACTTCCATCCCATGGATGCTGATAAGATGTCAGTGCTACAGCTCTACACAGGTGGAGGCATTATTGTTAAATTATGACATCCGTCCTGTGTGTAGGAGCTGTTGGGAACCACCATGAATTTCTCCACCCCGGGGAGAGTGAGTCGGCTCAACATCTCGTCTCTATTGGCTGACGTCACACCAAACACACACACCTGGAGCCGACTCAAAGCTGCCCTCTCTGTTCATCGCAAAGGCATGGCTAACATACACGCAGCACTAATTTTGTATTTTATCTCCCGGTTATTCGCAACTAGTAACATTTTTTTTTAAATTTAATTTAAAGTTTATGATCTTTGATTCCCATCTTCCCTTTCATTGTTTCATTTTCCTTGTCTTGTATCCCTCCCTCTCTTTAGTGCTGTGCACTCCAGGGAGATCAAGTCCATGGGAGTCAGGCTCTCCAAGAAGAGCAGAGTTGGTGGATGTCAGCCAGGATCTCTTCGCCACTCCCTTTCGGTCATTGCTCCCCAAAGGCCTCCGATCACAGCTGCTCAACAGCAGTTCCCAGGTACATGAATGCGCATACTGCCATGTTCCTTAATGATAAGTTCCCATCAAGTAACAGATTAACATGCAAACACTGATGCAGGCAAGTACAAAAGAATTTTTATTTAGTACTTTTTCCTACCTTGTTTGACCGTGAATGGGTTATTACAGTCGTTGGGAGCCTCATGTCTGTGTGTGCATGTCACTTCCTCCGTCCTGTCTTTTCTTACAGGTTGAGTGTGAAGATGCAGATCTGTCGGATGCAGAGAAAGTGTATGCTGAATGTGGTCAACAGCGCCCTCTGCCCTGGGAGGAGTGTATACCCCCTCAGCGCATGAAACATTGTGTGAAGATAGGAGAGGGGACCTTTGGTGAGGTCTTCTCCACCACCAATGCCTCAGGAGAAACCGTTGCACTCAAAGTATGTGTTTTGTGGTATATACATTCATCTATTTATGCTTGTCACTAATTAGATGAAGAGGCATTTGTCTGCCTTAAGAGAGTCATAATTATAACAACATCTGAACTTATTTCATGTGCTGACGCAGAATGTGTTTAAAAGGTTTGAAAATTGTAAATAGGGGAAATCCGTGTGCTTTAAGTAGGGCTGGGTCATATATCAATATTTTGATATATTGTCATGTTAATTAATATTCTGTGTTCTTCTGCACACCCAAAAGATCATGCACACAGTCCAGGATCGCGCAGTGAAATTGATTGGAGTAAAGCAGCTGTCCTGATGAATCCTGAGCTCCATCAGAACTGTCTAAAAATACTTTTTCAGAAACTAGAAATTTAATTCTGTTTCAAACAGTATGTTTCCTCTGTCAAGATTACAACTACAACATTTAGTTCTTGTCTTTACAGATCATTCCAGTAGAGGGCAGTGAGAAAGTGAATGGAGAAGACCAGAAGACCTTTGGAGAGATTCTGCATGAGATTATCATCTCAAAGTAAGTAGTACAACAAACCAACACTGCACATCACACTGCTGAATTTGCTGGGATACTCTGATGTAGTCTGCCTCCAGAAAATGAGTATGAAAGAACTGATACAACAAAGGTGGAATCCTGTTTTTTATTATTGTTGTGATAATTACTGGAGGTCTCCAAGGTGTGAAAGTTTTAATTAAGTGATACCTAACGATGAGCCTTGTAGCAAACCTTGTGGCGGTACTTCAGCTGGCTGCAGCTAAAGAAACAGCACTGGGTGTGTGTCTTTCTGTCAGGGAGCTGAGCAGCCTGAAAGAGAAGCAGCAGAACCAGACTCATGGATTTATTGGACTCAAAGAGTAAGCACTCCGTCTGGTCTGTCTTTTCCTCTGTTAGCATCTGTTAGTCAGTTTGAGTGTTAATGTGACTTGTTCCCTCACAGCCTCCACTGTGTTCAAGGCTGCTACCCTGCCGATTTCCTGAATGCTTGGGATGCCTTTGACCAGCAGAAAAGCTCTGAGAATGACAGACCAGGTCAGTTAGAATAAAACCTGTTCATGTTTAACATTCACATTAAATATGCCTTCCTTCGTTCAGAGAATTGCATCTGAGCATGTCCTTCAGGTTGTAGTCGATAATTTATTTTTGTTTGATATTGTTTTTTTACCTGATGGTCTGCCTTTAACGGAGCAAAAATCAATATCTAGGGCGAGGCTTTGGGTTTCTTTCATCTGGTCTCTCTTGTCCTCTCTTTGATTAGATTGCTTTCAAAAGGATCAGTTATTTATAATCCTGGAGTTTGAGTTTGGAGGTATCGACCTCGAGAACAGCAATGGAACGGTAAGCACAGGCATCGGAGTAACAGCAGCTCAGCAGCTCCTCTCTCTGTGCCACACAGTGTTCTGCAGTGATGTTGAGCATTCATTAGTCATGTCAGTCACAGCTCAAAACATCTCTCTCTCTCTCTCTCTCTCTCTCTCTCTCTCTCTCTCTCTCTCTCTCTCTGTTTGATTAAGTCTCGGCCCAGTTATGTTTACAATTGCGGTTTTGTTTTGTATGGCTGCAGACAAGTGCAGCTGCTCCTTTTATTACTTTAGTTTAAATTCTTCATTACTGAAGCCAGGGTTTCAAGTACTCAGAACCGAAGCATTACACTCTCATTACACCAGTTTTAATTCATTACATTTGCACACTCGCTGTGAAATGTGCTCATTAACATTAATGAAAAGACTGCATGAATAAAAATTCAAGTATTCCCTTGAATTGAGTCATTACAACTTAATGCCAGTAAGACCTTCAATATGTATGCTGGAGATATGGCTGAAAGAAGAAGGAAGAAGTGAATGATGAGCTTATCTCAGAATTATTTCAGAAAAATAAGGAAAATATATATTTGTTCCTAATCTTTAGCCTATAAATTCTGTTCTGTTGTGGTATGAGTGCAAATGTTTAATTTAAGTTTTTATTGCGTTGTCAAGCTGATGTCTCTGGGAGTGGCA
Organism: Scatophagus argus; assembly: GCF_020382885.2. Taxonomy (NCBI): domain Eukaryota; kingdom Metazoa; phylum Chordata; class Actinopteri; family Scatophagidae; genus Scatophagus; species Scatophagus argus. The sequence goes on along the minus strand of NC_058494.1, from coordinate 16,106,692 downwards.
AAGAGCATCCTACATCAGGTTACTGCTGCCTTGGCTGTTGCTGAGCAGGAGCTTCACTTTGAACACAGGTAGAATACACACACACACACACACCCACACACACACACATCACAAATCATAGTGTCTCTAATTGTCTTCCTGCATGAAATGTCTGTTTTGTCCAGATAAAAGTCCAAAATGCAAACATGTTCTATTTACTATCATTTGAAGATGAATCAAGATCAAAGAATTTGTTAGAATATTTACAGAATAATTTCCCATAATAAAAATAATAATAATAATGACCATCTGTGGATGTCTGATCTTCAGTGGATCCACCGATGTGAGTGAATAAATAAATATACAAACAGCTTCAATAATACTGATATTTTGGAATAAAAGTTAGCTCGCAATACACAACCAGACCTTAGAAATGTAGTGACACCAAACGCTTTGAAGCTTTCCTTTAGTTGTACACATTATATTTGATAAACTCATAACTGCCAGATTATGTGTCATTCAGCAGACTTGTTGTGTATGTGATGTCAGTGTGATGGATGATTTGTTTGGTGTCTTGTAACAGCCGCTTCATCCCCCTGTGCTGCTCATTGCAGGGACCTCCATTGGGGCAATGTGCTTGTCAAACCGACCAAGGAAAAGAGGGGGAGCTTCCTCCTGAACGGAACAGCCCACTCTCTGGAAACCAAAGGGGTGCTGGTTCGCATCATTGACTACTCTCTCTCTAGGCTAGAAATCGGTCAGACACTTTTTTTTAACTTCCTCAGCTGTCATTTTTCTGCACTTAAATTGGCCTTGTTAAAATAAAATCAACCTTTTTCTGTTCCATGCAGATGATCTGACGGTGTCTTGCGATATCTCAAAGGACGAGGAGCTGTTCATGGGCCAGGGGGATTACCAGTTTGATATCTACAGACTGATGAGACAAGAGAATGGGTCAGTGCTTTTATGTGTCGGTGCCAAATTGAGAAACAGCCAGTGTGCCATGTAACTGGAGTTTCTCTGTGCTCTGAAGGCAAAGGAGCTTTATACTACTAAACACATACAATAAGAAACAGAAGGTGTGGGATAACTGAGCCAACGTTGGTCTTCTTATCGATTTAACTTCTTATCGATTTGACTGGCCGAGGTAAATCGATATGTCTTCTAGAAATACAAATCAGCTGATTAGTCAGAAATTCCAAATACCAGGGCTGCTTTTATTATACACCCTTATATGAGATGGATCCCATCGCACATTCATGGTTTATAGTGATGGGATAGGCATTTTATATGCAGTTTGTCAGACTGATACCAATATTTCTGTCTCAAAAGGAATAGTTTGACATCTTTGGACATGGGCTTATTGAGTTACTTGCTGATACTTGGATGATAAGGTTTACAATGCTCTCACATCTGTCTGTTTAAATATGAAGCTTCAGCCCACAGCTGGTTAGCTTAGCTTAACAGAAAGACTGAAAACAGCTGGCCAACGACAGTTTGTTAAGGATCAAAACAAAGAAGATTTAACAGACCGTCTAAGCCAAGCCAGTCAGTTTCCTCATATTTATTGGACATATGAGGGTGATAACTATGGTTGGGTGGTAATTATTGGTTAAACAAGTCTCAAGTTATTTATTAACTCTACGCTGCTCATTTTGTCATCTCAGGAACAACTGGAGTAACTACCACCCCCATACCAACGTGCTGTGGCTCCACTACCTGTGCTCCAAGCTGCTTTCCATGAAGTACCGGGGCTCAGGAGGGAGGGGTGCCAAGGACATGCGAGAGGCGCTCACTCGTTTCTATGACAACGTCCTCCAGTACAGATCTGCCAGTGAGGCACTGCAAAACTGCCCCATGTTTCAGTAGTAAGTGAGCACCAAACACATGAAGTGTGAGGATGCTCACACACAGACTGATTTTTAGTGAGAAGAATCTGTATTGTGTCTCCGTCACAAGCCGGCCTCCCTATCAGCAGTCTGCCTGTCATCACTGATTGCCTCTGGCATGTATTGACTGTTATTGATCCCCCTGTAACCCAACAGTAGAGATGAATGTCACTTAATGTACTATTTCCAGAATTGTCATTTGACAAAGGTTATTAAAATTAACATTTACATGATGATGTATTTATGTGTCTTAACATTTGTTACTGAAGCTTATTTATGTCTCTTCATGCCTTGGCTGCGTATTTTTATAACCGATACGTCTCCTTGTCTTTTCTATGGATCCTAAATGTAAGTGCAGAAAAATGGTACATGCAAGGAAAATGGAAAAGTGGCATGGTGATTATAGTTTCTCCTGTTATGGTGGGCCAAAAAAATCACAATATACAATTACACATACACTATCTGGACAAAAGTAGTGGGACACACCCCTTTATTGTTGAATTCAGGTGTGGTATGGAGCTGATTGGGCTGGGCCCCTTACTTCCAGTGAAGTATACCAAGACAATGCTGTACTTCCAACTTTGTGGCAACAGTTTGGAGGGCTGGCCCTTTTCTATTCCAGCATGACTGTGTCCCAGTGCACAAAACAAGACTGGATGAGTCTGGTGTGGAAGAACTTGACTGGGCCACACAGAGTCCTGATCTCAACCCCAGTCCATCTTGAGCAGCTTCCACCTGTTAATTTCACACAATATGATATAATTTGCCTTTTTTATCCCCCTTTTCTGTACACCAGTACACAAACAAGAAGCATGTACAAAAACAAAATATTTTATTCAATTTCTTCATTAAGATTATCATACATTTTTGCATTGAAACAAGCTTCATTTTGGTATGGTGAGTCGTATGTGTCCATTTTGACGAGGATCTTGATTGAATACGTCGAATGCTTCCATACTCGAAGAGACACTTGGTTGTTGATTTTAAGAAATGTACATTTGCCTGGAATAATTGTGTGATGAGATTGGGGCGAAGGTTGCATTTAAAAAAGGAAGACTGCTTTAAAAAAAGTATATGGAGACATTCCAAACTATACAAACAAGATCCGACAGGCCTATGTTCTGAGAAGAGGTCAGGCATGTGTTTGAGAAGCACTTTTTGGTTGAGCTTTGAGGCAATGTTTGAGATGGCCTTGCTGGTGATGAGCCTGTATGTCTGTTGATGTTGTTATGTCTGTCTGTGTGTGAGTGTGTGTACTTGTGTAAGTGTGTGGGAAGCAAATGGATGTGTATTATCAAGCAATGAAGTGTATATGAGGAAATGTACTTGCAGTGGCTGCAAGTGTATGTGTGTGTTTTTGTGCTCAGAAGGAGAAGTATTTAGTGAACCACTCCTGTTTTAGCCCCTCTGTGCCCCTCTGTTCCAGGTACGGGCCCCTACAAAACAGAAGAAACACATACATTGACTTTTTAAAATCAATACATCACAATGCTGAGGTTCAGAGAAGAGTTAAAACTCACATCTATTTTAGCAAGGAGCTGGCTTGCAGATGCAAGATTGAGCCAATGGGAAAGCTGCTCATTCATAACTCCACTCCATTTCTTTTCACTTAAAAAGATTGACACTCACCTGGCATTCATGTTAAAACAGGTGTTCACAAACAGCCCAATCAAATTTACATTTACTATAAATTCGAAGGAAAATCCACAAAATATAAATTTATATACAATGCTTTAAACTCTTGGTGGACAGTAATTGAATACATTTACTCAAGTACTGCACTTAAATACAATTTTGAGGTAAATGTTTCCATATACCACATATACCATCCTTCATACTGCTCCTCCACTACATTTAGAGGCAAGTATTGTACTCTGTACCTCATTACATTTCTTTGATAAGTTTAGTTATGACTTACTTTGCAGACTGATAATCCAAAACACAATTACCAATAAATGATTCGATATCATTAGGGTTAAACTACCCAGATGTATATCAAGTAGATAATATTAGTATTCATTTTATATTTTTTTGATGTGTAACATCACAGCCCAGATATGTAGATACCTGATCGATTGGGCCTGCAGATGTGCATGTGGCTCCTGGCACGAGGGCGACACATAGCGGATGCCCGTGTGCACTGACGGACAGACGGGGAGCGGGGCAGTGGGTGCTGGGGTGGGAGGGATGCAGGAGGTCCGGGTTCTGGCGGAGCGAGGGTTGGAGGGGGAGGACTGTTGGCTGAGGGAGAGGGAGGTGTGCTTGTGTGGAAGAGAGGAAGTGGAGTAGTGGGGGGAGGTCTGAGGGTGGGAGCTAGACTGGTGGGGGAGGGTTGAGGAGGAGTGCTGATGGACGCCAGAGGAGGAGTGCTGATGGACGCCAGAGGAGGAAGACGATGAGGAGGAGTGGGGTTGGAAGATGTTCCTGTCGAATGTACCGGCGCTGGAGATGCTGGTGCCACGAGGAGGAGACTCCACCTGCTTCCTCTATTGGTTGAAATAAAGAAAGAAAATCCCAACAGAATGATTTATGTTACAATACTCAGACTCAAGTTTGTCCATGACTCAGTTCAAGAAAGACACTGACAGGATGTTTATTCAAAAGATAATGATCAAGAAATACCATGAAAGCAGAGAAACAGGCATGTATTCATCCTACGAACATGTAGGATTTTGTTTAACATTTTATGTCTCTGTGCTGTACAGTAGAGCTCCATTGCTGAGCCAGATTGCTGCACTGGGTGACAAGCTCCTTCATCATGATAAACATGGGCGCTGTAGTTTATTTTGAGTCAATACCACACACAGCATATATACAAATACTTAATAAATCACAAAATGTGTAAAATCCACAGTCCCCAGTTGTTCAGGTATGAAGAGAGCACAGTGCTGACAAGGTAGCTATTACTACTGACGGTGGTGTTGAAGATGAGTCGTTAACTCTGAAGCCTGCCCTCATTTTTGCTTATGTGTTCATTTCTGACCATATTTGTGTGTTAGAGTTTTGTTTGAGAGTTCTCGAGTACCTGAATATGGATGTTACGTAAATGTCTACTCTGTGACAGACGTCGTAATCAGCTGATTGTTACAGGTCAACTTTTAAGTTCATCTGAAACATACCTTTTGAAACTACTGTGTAGATGTAATCCAAAACGCAGGGCCTTCAACCATCGCATATTATATACTGTATATATTATACTTATTATACAAAATAATGAGTGTTTGGAACATACTGAGCATTCAAATCATAAGCAGAGAAGAAGGTCATGCTGCAGATCTGGTTTGTGATTTTCAGATACCTTTTTTTCTGCTCTCAAAACTCCAGGCAGACAGGCTGTCAAAAAATACCTTACTAAGTGTTTAATTACCATCTTTCAAGTCTACAGAAGGCGGGTTTTTGATATGAAGAAGATTTTGGATGGAGTGTCATTTCATATACAGCCAGTAAACAGCGCACATGCTTCAGTACTTTCCTTAGGTTTAGCAGCCCAGATGGTCTGTGATCCCTCATCCATAACTGACACCAAAAATGAAAATATGCAAGTGAATGCACACTGATTCCTGTGTCCAGTCGCAGCTTCAAATTATGATTTAAGATGCTTTTACTTTTTGACATGAAAGTCTGTAGCTCATGTAAAATCTATCCATCCATTTTCTATACCTCAGGTCAGGTTCGCGGGATGTAAAATCTACAGATTACATATCTGCAAATGAAAAACCAATAAAGTCAGGTTAACTTTAAGAACAACAGTCACATATAAGATTAAAGATTACATCATTAATTTGTTCACATTTTGCTGGAAATGCATTTTATTCCTACTAGGCTGTTAGATTTGCTGCTCAAAATGTGACTCAAAGCAGTGCGATGGACACAGCAGGACCACGTCTTTTTGACAGATTGGTGATCTGTCGGGTGAGAGGTTGGCTCCGGCCCAGTGAGCACTTCTGGCTGGAAGGAGGCTCGCTTTTGATGAATACATAATGTGCCTGAGCAGAACAGACAAACTCACCCTCATGGTTGGTGTGACGCTCCCGGGGCGGGACTTGCTGTCACGAAGCCTGAGGGTACTGTTGTCCCCGGAAACAGGAGGGTGGAGCTGCAGCTGATGCCTCTCTTCCTGGAGGGAAGGAGGATGAGGATGAGGACTTTCATTGGCCTTATTCGCAGTTGGTGTAGTTGCTGCTGTGTTAGCGTCATGTCCGGAGGATGTGCTTGTTTTCTAAGCTGCCTCGTGTCACGCAGATGGTTGACACAGAACTCTGGCAGAGGACACTTTGAAAAACGTAATTGTCTCCTACTCATACAGCACGACTTCAGATGATTAACGAATATTTGATTTGGTATCAGTGGTTACAGTCATTATGTTTCATGACACTTTTACCTGAGTCCAAGAACTTACCAAAGTCTGCCTGTCAGGTCATTTTGCACCACTGTTACAGCTGATTACTGTTATATATATTCAGCAGCTTTTCCTTTTCATTTGAGTCCGAGAAGCTTGTTTAGCAGGGTTCGATATGTTATCAGTATCTTATCTCATATCTTATGTTCTCATGTCTGGAGCTCTTGACCTCATCTGAGATACAGTTGAGACACAGACAGAGAACACAGAGGACAGAGAGGAGTTCATCCACAGGAGGAAATCAAACTGGGTCACTGCAGTTACATGGCATGCGTCCTAACCACAAGACGACAAGGACACCATTAGCTCCACATGCATTAGAAGTCTCAGAAGTGCTCAGATTAATGAAAAGTTTCCCTGGCGGCGATTGAGCGAGCTTAGATCTGCTAATGAGAAGGAGACATGGTCGAAGGCTGCACAATAAAGAAGCAAGCGGACCTTGAGTGGAAATGGTTTCACGCACAATGAACTGTCAAGCTCAAATATCATGACTGTTGGGCTTGTGAAGACATCTTTAGAGTCACTGAGCCAGACACATTTGAACAAAACATTTGTTAAATATCATTAAGATTATTACCAGAGACAGGAAATGTAACACTTAATGTACTGCTGCCATTGTTCTACAGTGCATACAAGCTGCTGTTCTCTGCCTGTGCACAGCATCATGAACAGAGACTGAATGACTGAGTCTGATATTATTTCATTATTCCCTTTTGTTGACAAAATTTAGTTAGTTAGTTAGTTCAATCCAGCTTCCTGTTATTTCTGACTACCTCAGGCTGTCTGTGGTGATTTGGTCCGACTGAAAATGACACAAACACCAACTTTCATCATTTCATTTCATCAAAAACAGCTGGGCAGTTTTTAGCGAGCATAATTCAAACAGGAGTATATTTGGGATCAGCTCAAAATAAACAACAATGGCGTGGCTCACTGATGACAGGGGTTGAAGCTATCGCAGACTTCACAGACAATGGAGGGGATCAATTCCCTGTTGGTCTTTGGTCTTTTTTGAGATTTGTTATGAAACATCACCAGACTTATCCTTAAAGCGAGCAATTCCTACATTGATCAAAGGAGTGAACATGTTATTATTAGAGTCTGTAGAGTGTGTGTCTGTGTTTGTGTGTGTGTGTGTGTGTGTGTGTGCTCTCACCACTAATCGTTTAATGAGCTGGTCTCTCTCACTCAGCCTCTCCTGAAGTCTCCCCAGCTGCTGGTCATCACATCGAGGTTCCCTCCTCCTGCACCGCTCCTCCCGCTCACGCAGCCTGCAGTTAAAACATGTCCACAAACACACTCGTTTCCTCTCACACCTGTCCCGTGCATTCATTTTAAACGACTGTATTCCCGTCCGTGTACTCACTCGTTCTCCAAGGCCACTATGCGAGCCTGCAGGTGCGTCTGGGCGCTGCTGTATTCAGAGACCAGACTCTGCATCTCCTTCTTGTGCTCCCTCCTGATCTCCTCCACCTCCTCTCTCCTCCTCTCCTCCTCCTCCTCCTGCTCCTTCTTCTTCTTCTTCTCGCACACCTCCTCCTCTTTTACGTCCTCCTCTTTCCTCTCCTCCCAGTGCTTTTGCGACTCCTCCAGTTTCTCCATCTCCACCCTCAGCTTCTCCACTTCCTCCTTCAGACGTTGTGCTTCTTCTTCCAGCTGGGCGTCTCTCTTCCTCTGCAAATCTACATTTTCCTCTGCTTTCTCTTCAGCTTTAGGATGCTTTTGCACTGACCTGGGAAAGGACAGTCCATACAACAAAAATACAAAGGAAATAATGGATCTGGCCTGTGTAATACAATATAATGATTATTACATTGTGGAGCCTGAGAATGGAAATATCACTGCTAATTTAGCCTGCTTATTACTTTATCATTTCTGCATACTCTCACTTTTTAGCACCTTTTCTCAGATTAATAGCTTTTTTTTACATATTATTTCTTAAAGTACAAAATAATATGCACTAAAAAATATAAATCACACAATTTACATACAAACCCCCTGTTAGGGAGAAAATCTCTGTACTGCAGTGTTGAAGAAATGACGCTGGACTTGGATGTGTTATGCTTAACTTGAGCGCTCAAGGAGAATCAGGAGGCATCAGTACAGCGTGCTGCGTGTGATGTCACCCAATTCTGACCTGAGAAACCTATACTTATATAACCTATACAAATTAGAGAATGCTCAAGATAGTTTCACCCACTTTTGGCAAAACCCAAAATAGACGATAAGGCAGGGACTGAGCATCTACTTCATGGGTGAAACAGCCAAAATAGGACAGTGTTACGCACAGAGTCAAGACTCGCCTAGTGAGCATCCAATCATCTGCCACTGTCAAGGCCTTGGTATCAGCCGGCTCCCCAACTATCTCCGGGGGAGACGCCTGGGTGTCTGTCATTGAGATTTTAGAACAACGGCGATGACCAAGGTCATCCCCTAACCTAAAGGGAGAATGAGAGAGAAGTAAAAGAATTCCCTTACACCCCCCACCCTATACCTACAACTCGTAATCATCACCCACATAAATGTCCTTCGTTGTCAACAAAAATACAATCCATCATATGCAATGGACACACATTTAAAATAAAAGAACAACAATCAACAAACAATCCATGCAAAGACTGAGACAGGGAACATAAAATACATGACCGCCAGCAGGGTTTGGTCCATGTCGAGAGCGTGCTAATAGGACAACGATTCAAATGCTGTTATTCTCAGCATCTCTTGAACTGACAACACCCCACAAGGCCCTAACTTCTATTGAGTATTTCTGCTCTGATTAAGACCGATCCATTGCCTAAAACACATAACCTAGGGCTGAACTGTCCTGGCAGTCTTACAGAGGGCAAAATATATCGTGGATCAAAAATTGCCTGACTTTGTCACAGAGCCAGAAAACAGGAATTCAGTGACATCCTCAGTTGACGTGCCTACTGACCCCTGTCTAAGCAATCTGGAGGGAGTCCAGTAGAAATGATGCAACAATCTTAGACTGGATGTGATGTATCTTTGCATCCCTTGGCATTGTTTTAATGTTCTCACATATCCTATCCTGATCATCCAAAGCCAGGTTCAGATCCCTTCAGCATGCCTTCTTTAGAGAGGCATGGTAGACAGATGCCTCCTGAACTTTCCCATGACTCATTAATACTTTACCTAGTAACTCCACAGCTTTGGGAACTGATGTACGAGATCCAAAGAGAAATCTATCACCACTGCAAATCACGATAGATCAAAAATACAAGGAAGGGATGGGGCTCATGCAATATATTTTTGTCAAATACTGCAGTGAACCTGCAAACTAATATTAACCTAGATTTGTAAAACTTCTTAGACATATTTTAACCCTGGACAATGGATGCAAATCTTTGGTCAAGAAATGAACATATAGTAAGCATTCTAAGCACATATGTACTGCATGTTTCAATCTGTGCAGTGGAACTCAAAAACTGAACCTTAGGAACAATAAGAAAAACACATTTTTGAATTTAACTTATCATATAGAATGTAGGTCGAAACTGATAGTCTGGCTATGCACCAAGGTTAAAAATACAGCACTAATTACTAACCTATTACATCACATTTACCGAAGTTACACACCGGGCCCCACAATAATGTTGGTGTGAGCTTTAGAGTTTCTGGTAGGTTTATTTTATGATAAACTAAGCTAAATGAAAATGATAGTGGTATCAGTCTTCACAAAAAGGGTATTTCCCAAGATGTCAAGCTGTTCCTTTGCTGCTGGCATACAGTTTGGTAGTTGGTCATTATTTTTTGTACTGACACCAAGGATATTAGAGCTGAAACTGTAAGTCAATTAACTGATTGATAAATTAACAAAAAATAAAAAAGTGCCAACAAATTTGATGATTATCTTTTCATTTCAGACAACTTTCATTTTTTTTTGCCAAAGATTCACCATTTCCAGCTTCTGAAATGTGATAAATTTATGTTTTTCTTTGTCCTTTTTGCACTGCTGAAGCGTTTAGTTTGAGTACTGATTATGTTCACTTTGTCCCAGGTAAACAAGCTGTTTTTTTCATTTAGATGAATTTTTTGACGTTTAATTTTTTTTATCAGCAGACTGACAAAAAAAACTAATGGTTAGCTGTAGCCGCGAAGGATATCATTCATGCTCCTTACTTTTCCTTTAATTGCTTTTTCAGAGCTGCGTTTTCTCTCTGGAGCTCCAGGATGGCACAGCGGCTCTCATCCAGCTGTCGCTCAAACACCTGATACTGGTTCTGCTGCTTCAGATCCTTCACACACACACACACACACACACACACACACACACACACACACACACACACACACTATCAGTGTCTGCATTCATACTAAGAATTCAGAATTCAGTTTTGAAAATGGTTTGTGCAGCTGTACACACTAACATACACAGTAACATGCTGACTTAATCTCAGAGCCACCAAGGATTTTATTAACATGGCGGTTATGAAATGTGTGTCTTTGTGTGTGTGTGTGCATTTGTACAGCAAAGAGATTATACAGTATACTGTAAGTGTAAGACAGTCCATAACAGACAAAGAAACTGAGAGGTATATGTTTTTCTCTTTGTGCACACTTATCCCATTGGGACTAGTGCATGTATGTGTGTGTGTTAGTTACCTGTTGTAGAGCCATCATCTGTGTGTGTGCCTGTAGTTGAGCCTGTAGGTCTTCTATCTGTTGCATGTGTCTCTGGGTCATCTGTCTGCTCCACTCTGTGTGCTGCTGGGTCAACTCCGCCCGCTGCTTATCTGATATCACACACACAGAAAACAAAATCAATTTGGCCCACTGATACAGGTACCCTTCTGCTGTTGCCATGGTGAAATGTATCCATGGCAATAGCAACTTCAGTGTTGAATTTATAATCTCACTGTGTATATGGCTGTGTGTGTGTGTGTGTGTGTTTGTTTGTTACACAGACCATGCTGCTGTCTGCATGTGCTTATGCTAATTCTCATGGCTGAATGTGTTTATGTGCACGTGTGTGAGTGTGTGTGATACCCAGCTCCAGGTGGTGTATTGTCTGCAGTCTGTTTCTCTCAGACAGCACGTCTTCTTTTGCCTGTCTCTCTAACGCCTGCAGAGCCATGGCGTGACTGTGTCTGTCTGCAGTTGAAGACTGGGTCTGGGGCTCCTGCAACACATACACACACCCAAGCCACACAAGTCTGCCTTTACGCTACAGATTCACTGTGCTTAACTGTATGTGTGACACGGATAAATGCACGTAACTACAGCATCATCATCAGAGCTGCTTAATTATTCATCATTATGAAAGAAAATGAGAGTCCATATGATTTTTGAAAATACCTGCAGCAGCTCTCTCAGTTTCCTGTTTATCTCCTTGGTTTCTTGAACCTCTGTCCTCAGCCGCTCAATCTCGGGGTTGCCATGGTTGTCGTCTCCTGGGCCCGCCTTCTTTTTGTCTACCTGCATTGGCAAGAAAAGCAATCCTGAGATAATGAATTTGCGGCAAGCACTGAATTAAACAGAGATGTCGTTTTTGCTTAAGCATTTGCAGACTCAGACAGCTTTCCTAAAATAAATAAATAAAACACAGACTGCATCGTGCACTCCAAACAGCCTTATGGAACTAATTAAAAGAGTACTCCAGCGATTTAGTATTGCACTTGTTTGGGATGCAAGCGAGGACAAAATATCAGCTCTTTTAGTCTCCAGTATGGCTCAAGCTTCAAGAACACTGGGTACCGCCTGCTGAACACCCACACCTTTCAAACCCCACGGTTCAGTTTGTATTGCAGGCCTCGTGTAGCCTCCAAGTCAAAGCTGAGGCACCCAGATGACAACACCAGGGTTATTTTCTTAGCCTTGTCAAATGAAATGTGACACACTAAAAGTCCTTTGTGCGGCAGCTGAAGGTTGTTGTTTTGAGACTCACTGCCGATGTTTTTTGATAAACATTTAATTCTTCAAGTTATTTCTAAGCAAAAATGCCACATATTTGACAGAATTTGCTAGTTTTCTCTATCAAATATGACAGTAAACTGGATATATTTCAGTTTTGGACTGCTGGAGGCAGACAAGACAAGCATTTCAAAACCATCTTGGTGCATCTTGCAATGAATATATTTCACTATTCAGGGAAGTTGATTTATTGAGAGAATCAAACAATGATGAAATCAACCATTAGCTGCAGTCTACAACTAACCAACAAAAGTAGCTTCATCACAGCAATCTAGACAGAGACTTATTCTGATTGTCAGACGCCTGCGGTGAGAGCAGTGAGAACAAGGATCACAGGCTGCAGGTTTGTGAAGGACACTGACCTTTGACTGCGCCGCGCTCACTTCCCCCTGCAGCTCAGATATCTGCGCCTGCAGCTCCTGCTCTCTGTTCTGCCATCTCTGTTCGCTCTCAGCAACGGCAGCATTCATCTCTATCCTGAACTCTGCTCTGAGACGATCCTCACACTCTGCCCTGAAGGCATGCAGCAGAACAAGGAGTGAGGCAGAGCTAACCTACATGCAGAGTTACTATTTATTTCCTCTCTGTGTTACCATGCCGTCTTGTCTCTCTGCACTTCTTGCTTACTAAAAGCGGACTAATATTTGAAGTTTAAGGTTTGTTACATAAATATCCGTGTTAAGGTGTCAAGAAGTCCCTGGTATTATTGCTCATCTGTTCAACAGTAACAATGTCATGTCTTGTAAACTCTTATTTTAGAGCAATTAAACACACTGTAAAAAGAAAGCAATTAGCTGTTTTTTCGTTGTGTGTATATAGTAATCATAATCAGTATATAATGAAACTGCTAAATATACAGAATCTCTATATGAGACAGGACACCCTAATTGTTTTTTGGGGGTTTTTTTTGAACAACCACTTCAGCTAACATTTATTTGGATAGTAGTATTGATTTAATTTTGATATACTGCCACTGTTTAATGTTTCACTTTGTTTCACATTGCTGCATCTAATTTCATGATGTTTTTTGTTCTGCTGAAGCACATCACATGTCGATAAAGCTCATTAAAGCTTGAGCTAAGACGACATGAAGGGAGGAAAGAAATGCTGCGGCTCAAATCATCTTTGATCTTCTGTAGCAATCTTTTAATGGTGGGAGGGGGGCAAGCAAGAGCTGAGATTCCGTAAAGTAAACCTAAGCCGTTCTGTCAGGTTGGTGTTTATTCCGCTACCTGATCCGGTCTTCAGTTTGCCTCTGGCCCTGATCTAGAAGGCTCCTCTCCGTGTTCAGTCGGCTCTGTTCCAGGACTTTCTCCTCCAGCCGGTGTTTGTCGGATCTCAGGGAAGCGATCTCTCTCTGCTGCCTGTCCCGCTGCCTCTCCGCCTCCTCCTGTGACCGAGCGAGTCGACTCCGCGTCTGGTGAAGTTCTTCCTCCAGACGAGAACACTGTGGTCCAAATGAGGATGCAGCTTCAGGACCCGCCTTCTCTTTCTCATCTTGCTGTTGGATCACTGACTCCAGTCTACAGATCTGAGGGAACAGAAACACGTTCAAATGTTATGACTGAAATTAGAAATATATTATTTAAAAAAAGAAAAGTAATAAATACACACTCCACTAGTGCAATTTGACCTCTGACCTCATTGGTAGCATCTCTGAGTTTTGTCCTCAGCTCCTCTCTCTCGTTCTCCAGCCCGTTGCATAGCTCCTCGCTTCTTCTTCTCTCTTCTTCCAAATGCGCACACACCTTACAAGAAAGATTCATTAAAGACGGATCTTCTTTTTAGCACTTTAACCCAACCATACTATCATCTCTTCATTATTAAGGCTGATTAATAATTAGTTATGAATGAAGTGCACATCATAAGAAGGCTCAAAGGGCAGGCAATTATGTGATTAAAATCTCTTTATATTTCTGCATTTACTCTCAGCTGAAATATTCATTGGACATGCTCTTTTAGATCAGTGGTTCACAACCTGGGGGAGAGGACCCATCGAGGGGGTCGTGAAATGATTAAGAGGACAGCAGATCGGACAAGAAACACTTGCGTTGCATACTGCACACAAGTGACATTTGCTTTTTTTATTAGAAATTATTGCATAATTTCAGCTCCTTAGTCCTCTTAAACCATATAAATTAAACGGCATAAAAATCACTTATTGGTTGACCTGCTTTTAAGTCTGTGGCATATGCAGATGCTTACAAGGGGTCAAACTGAACTGCAAATTATTTTCAAAATTCAGATATAAGTGCACATTATGAAAAAAAAGCATGTCCTCTTTTACTACAGAGTAAATATGAAAAATATGAAATGCATGCCAGGCTTTTGCATGTGAACGCATCATCCCAGTACTCTGGTTTCAGAGCCAAACTAGTTACTGCTGACCTCTTGGTTGGTCTTCTTCTCAGAGCTCAGAGCTTCTTGAAGGCTGTGAAGTTCAGCTGCATGCCTCCTCATCACCTCCTCTATTGCCTTCCGCACCTGCTCCTTCAACCGTTTCCTGTCCTCCTCGGCCTTCTCCACCAATCTCCTCTTCTCGTCCTCCAACTTCTGCTGCACATTGGCTCTCTCCGCCTCGACCTGCTCAATGCTCTTGTCCAGCTGAGAACGGACACGAACCCTCTCGACCTCCAGTTCCTTCCGTAGCCGGTCGACCTCCTCCTCCTTTTCTCTCCTCAGACGTTCTTTGGTCTCCTCCGTTTCTTTCTGCAGTGCTTCTTTCTCCTCCTCTCTTTCTCTGCGCAGTCGGTTTCTGTCCTTCTCGAACTGATCCTTTTCTTGTTCTCTCTCCCTCTGTAGGGTTTCTCTCTCTTTCTCTATCTCCTTCTGCAGTTTGTCCCTCTCATCATCTGCGTGTTTTTGGATGCGACGCAGCTCCTCTGTCTGGGCTCTCACCATCTCTGAACGCAGACTGGACAAAGCCTCAGCATGCTGTCAACACACACGACATGCACTCAGTGGCCACTTTATCAAGGTCTCCTGTACAACTGAATGCAATAGCTTAGCTATAAGTTCTACCATTATGAAATTTATGAGATTTTGGTGACACTCAAAAGTGCTGTAAATTCACTGATATGTTTTAGCATTCAGACAGCTTTGCAACTATAAAAGCTTCCATTCTTATGGGAGGGCTTTCGACAAGATTGAGTGTTTCTGTGGGAATGTTTGCCCATTCAAGAAGCAGAGCATTTGTGAGGTCAGGCACTGATGTTGGATGAAAAGGCCTGGCTCACAATGTCCATTCAAGTTCATCCCAAAGGTGTCTTTATAGACCTTACTTTGTGTGTTTGGGCACAGTCATGCTGGAAAAGAAAAGGGCCTTCACCAAACTGTTGCGACAAAGTTGGAAGCATAGCATTGTCCAAAATGTCTTGGTATGCTGAAGCATTAACATTTCCCCTCACTGGAAGTAAGGGGCCGAGTCGAACCCCTGAAAAACCGTCCCATAAAGAGGTTTGTCTGGATACTTTTGTCTATATGGTGTATATATGAATTATCAAAAACACTGAACATAGGCAGAACAGTTGTATTGGATTAGACTCTACAGGTGTACCTAAGTGAACTTTTAAAGTGAACACTGTCTGTAAGATTTAATATATCTGCACATGTAACTGCACTCTCTTTGTGTGTGTGTGTGTGTGTGTGTGTGCGTGCATGTTTACCTGACGTATCTGCCGGGCATGGTCACTGTTTCGCCCGCTGCTCTGTAGCTCCAGCTCTCTGTTCTTACTCTGTAGACGGCTCACCTGGCTCCTCAGATCCTCCACCTCAGCACACACACACACCTCACAGCCTCCACGGTTCAGCAGCTCCGCTGATACAAACAGGAAGCGCATATCACATAAACACAGAAGTGAACAGGAGCACACACGTCAACACACACACAAAGGAACACAAGCATGTATTGATTAATTACGTGAAACAGAAGCAGATTAAACTTACAGCAGACTGATACAGAACGGGGAAACGCCTCAAACAAAAATCATTCTCATGCAATAAATAAAACTCAGGGCGTTTTCGCTGACTGTGTATGATGACACTTTGATGAAGCTGTTTGCCTTTGTGGAGGATGAATAATGTGCGTTTGTTGCATTCTCTGTATATTTTATAATGGCGTGAGCTGAAAGCTTAATTAACGCTGAGTCAGAATGAATAATGGAAACGCGCCGAGCTCAGCTGATTTTCACTGATGTGAGCGTTCCAGACAGGTGAGAAGACAGGTGGACAGGCAGACTGAACGACTACCTGCTCTGCTCTGCAGCTCGTCCTCCTGCAGCAGCAGCCTTTCCTTGGCGACCGTGAGCTCCTCCTCTGCCCGTTTAGCCACGCCCTCTGCCTCAGACACACGCCTCCGATCCAGCTCCAGCTCCTCCTCCAGGTCCTGGAGGGGAGGCACAAAGGAGTTTTGGTGCAAGGGCAAGTAAGAGTATTGTGGGTTGACACAGAGCACAGGGGAAT
The DNA here is from genome assembly GCF_020382885.2 of Scatophagus argus. Taxonomy (NCBI): domain Eukaryota; kingdom Metazoa; phylum Chordata; class Actinopteri; family Scatophagidae; genus Scatophagus; species Scatophagus argus. The sequence continues at coordinate 16,090,033 of NC_058494.1, read as the reverse complement.
AGAAAAGCCGAGAGCAAATTTGACACAGATAAGGAGGAAGGAGAGAGAGAAAACAAGCCAGAGAGATGAGGAGGGATGAAATGTGGTGAGTCAGGGAGCTATCTCGCCCAGCTGTGAGTCTTTAATGGTCTGTTCTGAGGGCTTATGTCAGCTCTGTGCCAGCTCTCGTAGGGTTTCTTAATGCTCATCCACAAGGTGGTAATGGTGGTGGTGCAGCGAATCTATCCTGCTCAAACTACTCATTAGCAGATAGCTGGCAGTGGGAATAGCACTCAGGGAGGGCAGCCTGTGATTAGACAAGCCAGACCCCCCCCCCCCCCCCCCCCCCGTTCTCTTGCTCTCCTTCTCCCTGTGCTTCCATCTCACTCCCTCCCTGCCTATCAACACCATCATTACCTTGGTGCATCAGAGACAGGATGCTGCAACGTTTCAATTTCCTTTCACCTCCCATTTTCACGGCAATGGATTTCAGTATTAGTATGAATGGAGGGGTTACGGGTGAGTGTGTGTGTTTACCTGGATTCGCTCTTGCAGTTTCATTGTGTTCCTCTTGCTCTCAGCCAATCTCTCCAGGTGACTTTCCACTTCTGCTTCAGCCCTCTTCACTCTTTCTCGCAGAGCGCTGTGCATTCCTTTCTTCTCCTCTTCTTCCCTCTCCTCCCATCTCTGCTGCTCCTCCCTCCACTCTGTCTCCATCCTCTTCCTCATTTCCTCTTTCTCCTCCTTTAGATCATTCATCTTCTGCTCCCATTTCTCCCTTTCCTCTTTCACAGCACGCCTCCTCTCCTCCTCTTCCCGATCCCTCTCCTCCTTCAGTGCCTTTACCTCCTCTAAGAGCATTTTTACTTTTCCCAGGTCCTCCCGTCCCTCTGTTTCTCCCTCCACCTCCTCCTCTTTCTTTCTGTCCTCATCTGCTTTCTGTAGCTCCTCACATTTGGCATCCAGATTCTGGATCTGCATCCCGGCCTTCTCCAGTTCTTTGCTCAACCGCAAGCTCTCCTCCTGGGCATCACTGATCTGGGCCTTGGCCTCCTGGAGCTCTTCCTCTGCAGCCTGCAGCCTCTCCTCAAACTCTTTTCTCAGCTCTGCCTCGGTTTCCCGCTCCCTCTCCTCCGCCTGGATGCGAAAGTACTCAAAGTCTGCCTGCACCTGGAGGCACAGAAGTCAATATGTCATACAGTGCACTTGCATAGAGGGTCACTGACCACTGAGTGTACAACCATTGTAATGGGAATGAAAACATTTTTCCCTCAGAAATGCACAAACACTTTACTTTACTTTTTTGTGCTGAAAAATTATTCAGCGTGTCACACAACCAGCCAGGGCTCATGGATGCTTTATTTTGTAAGTCTGTAATCTCTTAATAACTTTGGAGGGACTTGCCTTAAAGGATCTATGTATTTAGGTAATTACAGGGAAAATATGAATTTCCTTGCATGAGAAACTCCGTGTAATCCCAAGCAGATATTCCTTCATTATTCATTCAGAAGCCTCGCTCTCCATATATGTTGAATTGTATGCTTGTCTGTTGACAAATTTCACATTTTTGGATGTCCACTTGCTCAATACTAAATAAAATACACAGAAGTTGCACATAATTAATTAGCTGGAAGTATACCAATTAAACACTGTCTTTATTGGACCTTTAGTTAGTGCCAAATTACATTGTTCTTTACATGATTACTGTGAAACTTCCTGGAAATGTTTCGAAACTTATGTGCAAGTACAACTCATGACATAAGTATAACACATTTACGAATATATTGCTTTCTTTATCTGGACCTCTCTGAGTGAATTAATGTGCCTGTGACCGCTTGCTTCAGAATAAGACAAATCTAATGGCTGAATGCAGTTATATTATGTGAGAATGTAATATTATAATGTCTATTAATCCAGGCAAAAGGGTCATTAAACTGTTGATGGGAACTGTGTTTGGGTTTTGTTGATAAATGATTTTAAATCTCCTATTAACAAACAATACTTTCTGAGCATTAAGTCCAAACTACACTCTTCTCCAGTCTAGTTCTATAGTTATTGCATTTTCATAACATTTTCATCAGTAGCACTATGGCACCAGTCTGCTCCGTTGCTTCTGACGTGTTCTTCATACTGACAACGTGTCATCAATCGTCCATCATCTCATGCTAGCTGTCAATTGCACTGCGCTTATATAAACCAGACAGATGTGGTGATACATTTCAAAATAAAAGTTGCAAGTCCATATACCTGTTTTATCCCTTTAGTTGTTAAGATACATTCTTTTTCCAAGAAGCTCACAAGAAAGTCTGCCGGTATTAATGATTTATGTTGATGCTTCATTGCGGTGCAGAGCATGTAAATTAGGCATGAAGTCGGTAAAGTAACAAGCTATCTGAACGAGGCTGACTGTTGTAGGTCACGAGGGGCGGATTTGATTTGCTGCCCCCACTGGGAGTTTACACATTAAGTCACTGCAGTACAATGTGCCCTTGAATTCAGTCAGTTTATCTCGTGATCAGGAGGGCAAGAGTGCAAGACCACACACACACACACACACACACACACACACACATACACACACCTGGGCTCCGACTCTGTGCTGCTCATCCAGAGACTCCTGCAGCTCGAGGAGGCGTGTCCTCAGTGCTGACCCCTCCCCTTCATGACATGTCTCCATCAGGATGCGGTGTAGCTCCTCATGGTGGGCGTGGCTCAAAGCCTGCAGGGCCGCCTCCTGCTCCTCATTCTTCATGTTCAGAGAATAAATCACCTGGAGGGTGGCAACAACAGGACAGATTTAACGACTGTACACATTTCAGCCCTGAAGATGCGAATTTTGTAGAAATTTGTTGAGAAATATTTGGTTTTTTCTGCATCTTTATTCATCATCTCTTTAAAAAAACTGGTCATCATACCACTCAGCTCAGGGCTATACCACGTAATAACATTTTTGATGCCTATTAATCACTCCTGTTCATCATTGTGTTTTGTATTCTTGAAAAGTTGTGTATCGAGTTTTTTCCTTAAGGTCAAACTAATTGAGGAAAAAGTGCTTTCATGTACGCTTTCCCTTATTTTTGGAATGAACTACAGAAAAACTGAAAGCAGAAATAGACAGCTTAAGCTGACACTGAAAGATTTCATTGCAGCCTGAGTAATAGATGTTTCCCATTTGATAGGAAAAGATTTAAACTGGCTTTAAGCCTCCACATTTGATTTGTAAGCACGTATTGAGGATAAAACTTTTCTTAGCTGTGGACTATGTTTTGATTTTATCCACCATTTCAGTTTTGTTCACCATACAGCAGGAAAACACCACCACGGGTCCACAACCACACACATTATGGGGCCAAGATTTGGGCTGGCACCTTTATGATAACAAATATTAAACTGACACTGAAACACAACAAGGCCCAAATACAAATAATACAGGTGAAACAGCAACACTGACAAACTGCATGTATTTACTGCAGACAAAGTCCTGTGTGTTAATACAATCCAAGCATTGCAGCTTCATGCAGTGATTGTCCTGCCTGCCAGCATGCAGTCTCCCACCCCCACTTCCCAATATAGACTGTGACTAACACCTGAAATATGGCCTGTTTCGCCCCACTATTCACTTTACCCTCTATGCAATGTCTACAGTGTCATCATCTGCTCTTTCTGACCCTGATGTCTCACTTATCCACTTGCAGAGGCGTGTGTGTGTGTGTGTTTGCGTGTGCATGAATGTGCATGTGTGTGCAGGGGACACATAGGCTCATATTTTACCCAGACGCCTCTCCGTCTGCGGCACACAGCTGGCACAGCACTGCCGGACATTCCCTCTGTGTCTGTGTGTGTGTGTGCATGTCACCACCTCTTTCTTGCACACACACACTTACATGTTCTCGACATCGTCCATTAATCTATGATGTGTTTCTTATAATTTAGGTTTGGATGTTGATGACGGATCTTAATCGCAAACCCACCTCCCTCCTTCTTGTCAGTCAAACACTTGGACAGTATGTGATGCCAGCTATTCAGTCACGTCATGGTGCATGAACTCTGGCTCCCGAACTATAACTCGTGACTCAGAGGAATGAAAGGGACTCCGAATCGAGGACAGGCTCTGAGGGGAGATTGTGTGCTTGCTGTTCTTGGCTGTCCTCAATAGCCAATTTCAAAGTGAGAGCAAGGGACGGGGGAAACGAGGAAGATATAGCAGAAATGACAAAAATTTAGCAAAGGTTCTCCTAAAACTTGTTTATACCTAACCCGGTGGTTCCCAAACCTGGAGGTGAGACATCAGTCGGGCACTGATGTTGGGCAATAAGGTCTGACTTATAGGCCCTGCTCCCATTTATCACACGGGTGCTGGATGGGGCTGAGCTTGGGGTCCTGAACAGGCCAGTGTGCTACACCAGACTCTGAAAAACATTTCTTTATGGACCTGATTTTGTGCAAGAGGGCAGTGGCATTGTGAAGGATGAGAGGTCCTTCCCCGAACTGCTGTGCCTCAAGCTGGAAACACATTGTTGTTTAATATATAATTTCGGGCTGTAGAATCAAGTGTCAAGCATAAAAACATGTGGTGTAAACCTGGGGGATCACTTGATTACCTACATGACAGAAATTAAAACATTCTCCATAAAATACTTACTTTAAAACTTGAAAAATAAATGTTAGTTTTACCCTTTCTGGTCTCTGAAAATCACTTATATTACATAATCTGAAAAGATAAAATGATCACTTCAAAGTCCTGACAAATAGTCTCAGTTAGTCATTGCTTCATTTTAAGGAATCACGAACCACCTGATCTAAACATGTCATTATTTTTGGGTTTTCAATTCACTGCAGATGAAAAGTTAAAAGCAAAGTGTGTGACATTTGAGAGAATCACTAACACATTCTTACTCTTACAAAACTGAAATGATAAGCTCTTGTTCAACAGCCTTATTCGGTTTGGTTGTGATAAGTACATTACGGAGGCTAATGTTAGTCTAAGTTAGCAAACCTTCAGTAGCTTTTGGTGACATGAATGAGTGAGTTCACTGACTTTATGACTCTTCTGTTGCACTAAATTCAAACATTCGCCGTTATAACTCCTAAAGAATTAACACAAGAATAACTGGTTAGAAAAATCAACTGATTCCCCATCTGAGCGCTACTTCTAGTTGTAAAAGAAAAATTTTGCACATGCCCAGTTCAGACTGTGACACAGAAATAAAATTCACCCTTCATTCCATATGACACCTTATTACACTAAAATTTTTATAAGGTGTCACACTTTAATTCGTCTTTCTGGGTGTAAATTCTGAAGAGGTTTGGCATGGCAGCTTGGTCAGAGTGGCGAGAGCCTCCTGCTACTGTAAATCCTGTCTCTAGATCCCCATATTGATCCTGCCAGTCGATAATGTTATTCATGTAGCCTCAGAAGCCGGTGCCTGTGCTTATTGACAATAACTTCATAGTCAGCAAAGCATGAAATTAATATTCTGTCTACAGTGTAAAGGAGAGCTGAGATGGGGCTGTTGAAACAGGAGTGAGCTGTAGAGTGAATGGTTGGTGCACAGAGGAGAGGTTAGGCAAAGAGACAAGCCAGCGTGCACGCATTTTCTCTTACATCACCCCCCCCCCCCCCCACCCACACACACACACACAATCATGCACATACCTCTACACATATCAAAGTGGGTACTGGGTGTACTGGATTACAAATCAGGGAACACTGTGACAGTGAATGCTAGATAAGTACAGGAAATCACATAGACAGAATTAGAACTGCCAATCAAAAAAGTGTGGGCGTGTGTGTGTGTGTGTGTGTGTGTGCGCGCGCGCGCGCGCGTGCACACACAGAGTTCAATATGCTGCCGTGGATCTTTGGGTCACATAAAGAGACTACTCTCCTCTCTGTATTCATGTGGAAGCGTGCGTGTCTGTTCACGCGCAAGCTTATGTGAACATTCACAACAGCTGGCCTGGTCAGCTTTCTTCCCATTGGCTTGTTCTGCCATGTAAACACACTCCGATGTGCTACTGGTTTATATTAAGCAACACCCATTCAACCAGGACAGACCACTCTCACTGACAGGAGTGTGTGTGTGTGTGGGGGGGGGGGGGGGGGGGGGGTGGGGGGGGGGGGCTGTGGTGGTGTAATTGAAGCTTAAGTATGTATGTATGTGTGAGCGGGGGAGTGAGGGCCAGCGTGAGGAGGCGTGTTTAGTATAAGTGCATGACTATGTGTGGCGTGAGTGTGTGCATGTGTGGCAGCCTCTGTGCACAGAGCAGGGGTTATTAAATATATAAGGTTACCACAGCTGACCCATTTCCTGTTTCCTCTCCACTCCACACCCCGCATCAAAACACTCAAATAAACCATGTGTCGCATGCCCAGCATCCCAAAGCTCAGAAAATATGCTTATGCCAAATATCAGATTTGATGATTCTTACATTTCATCAGCCCTCCCGGTTTCAGATTTATTTACTGCGGTCATCAAACATCTAAAGCAGGCTGACAGGGCTTGCATAAAGTTTCGAGAGAGAAACAAGTCCAGACTCCTTCTTCTTTAGGATGGAAGGAGCGGAGGGGCATGAGAGGTAGAGGGACTACGCTGGCAAATTTCCCTAACAAGCACCGACACAAGTGCTGACCCCTCATCTGTGTCATCTCTGTTTGTGGTGTGTCTGTGTGTATGAAGAAGAAGCTTTCTGAACAGCACACAAATACAACTATCACATGTATTGGATTGCACAAATGTGTTCCTACACACACGCGCGCGCGTGCACCTAGAGGCTACACAGAGGTGAACCCATAGAGGAAGAGAGGAACTGCACAGTCATCAGTAATTGTCATAGCTCAACAAGCCATGGGTCGTGCCCTGCCTCTGTAAGCACTATGTGCACCAGAGAGAGGGAGAATCCCCCACACAGCAACCCTTACTGTATGAAAAGCCACGGCAGATACAGATACTGCTGCTGCACCTGTCAAGCATCCCTGCCCGCACACTCGTAAGTGTGCATGGACATGGAGGGAGATGCACTGCATGATATTTTGGTGCTACTAAAGAAAAAATGTAATCTTTGCCAAAATGTTACTGATTACTCCTTTAATGCATTTTAATTCATCAATTTCCTGATTACAGCTTCTTCAGTGGGGGGTTTTTTTTCTTGCTTTTCTCTGTTTCGTATTATTGCTAACTGACACCTTTCTGATCTCCTAGTCAGACAAAGAAATGTCATTTCTGGCCTCTTGCAATATTTGCACTTCTTTTTATTTATTTATTTCTATTTTTACCTTACCTAACCGTCTAAACCGCAGATCGACGCATAGCGAAGATAATCCGTAAATTAGCTGAAAATCAAATCAAATCAGTCTTAATTGCTGCCCCAATAGGTTTGGCTCTGAAATTGCTGGAGATGTGCAGCTTACACTTAAAGCTCTCAGTGATCGCTGATGTCTGATTACTGTGTCAGTCACGCAGACATGAACCCTGATCCAAGTTTTCAGATCATTATCCAACAGTAAATATGATGATTTGTAACGCAGTGCTCATAATTTAGGTGATATTGTTTAATCACGTATGAGTTTGTTTTTCTTTACCGCTGCAATATTTTATTTTTACTCTATAGTTCTCCTTGTTTAGGTCTCATGTTTCATCTCCTGTGGGCCGATTATTTATGTTCCCAGAAGCATCCATCCAGCATTTTTTTGCTGTCTGTAGGTGTCCCTACAATGTGGCATTTATCACAACAATCACAGGTCGCCGTGTTGTAATTATGTTTCAATGAGAAGGCAAACAGCGAGGATGCCGTCAAATCGTCCAATCAGCCTGACGCGTTCAGTGACAGCTCGTCCGTCGGCGCGCCTCTCTCGGTGACAGCGGCAGGTCTTACCTTGGTGAGCTGAGCGATCTTCTTGCACATTTTGCTGTGCATCTGGTAGTCGTACAGCTCCTGCTCGATGTTCGCGAACTCTGCCGCAGTCCCGTTAACGGCGGAGCCCGGCCCGGGAGGCTGTGCAGCCTTACCGGCGCCTGAAGCCATAATGAACCCCCTTCCTCCGCCTCAAGGGAACTTTCCAGACCGGAGGATAGTCAGAAATGATACTCCCGCCTCTCAGATGAAAATTCCCACCCAAATCGTGTCAACTTTTTACTCGTGCATTTCATTCCTCTGTCGGTAGACCCCCTCCCGTGAACAGCGATACGCTGGGAAACATTTGGTAGTGGATCGGCGGGGCTCTCCTCGTGCGTTCCGGTTGTTGCCCCCCTCTCCCGCTATCCGCCCGGTGATCGCCGAGGTCACACGCTGGAAGTCCATCGGGGACGCGCTCGCGCCAACCGATCCTTCCCTGCTGTCAACAGATATTTCTTATTCTCAGGGGGAGCGCTCGAGGATTAGGCATATAAGGGGCCTCGTCCAACCACCTGTCTCGCGTCTGGGGCGGAGAGGGGCGTGTGTATCCTATGGAGCATTACCGGAGACAGCTCGAGAAGCGCACTGCTGCAGTGCTGCCCCGCCCCTACCGGCGCTGCTGTATCGATGCCGATCACCGTGTAGAGGAGGAGGAGGAGGAGGGGGAAGAGGAGGAAGAGGGTCTCTGGGGTCTAGTCGTGTGATTTTACTCCATCAGTCATATACTGTAAACAGAATCATTCAGAGCGTGAGGGATTAAGGACAAACAGCAACATATTATATTTGTAGGCTATTTCTCATGAAGTAGGTCTACGTCTTGTATTAGACTGTCACCACTACTACTGCTAGCTACTGACCAGATTGCTATAGATAGACAAATGGTAAAAAAAAAAAAAAAAAAATGTTTTTACTGTTTTACTGAAATTAACGAATTTCAGTAAGGATGGGCTCCAGTAAAGGTCTGCAGGTAGGCTGGAAAGTGCAAACACTTTCTCTTATGCTAGTGGGCACCATGGATTAAGCTGAAAAGTGTACACTATCAATTTAATACTGTATTTCCATAAAGTTGGGGGACTTGAAAGAAACAGATGACCAAAATATAGAAGTGGAGCTCTACTCATTGTTAGGGAGAAAATCTCAGCATTCAGTAGTGAAGAAATTGGTGCTGCACCGGGATGTCTTATGTTGGAGGATTTATTGAACTTGAGCTCAAGGAGAATCGGGAGTCATCAGTACAGAGAGCCGTGTCCGTTGGTGACATAACCAGAACAGGAGAGCATTACGCACAGAGTCAAGATTTGCTGTTGTCAAGGCCTTGGTATCAGTCAAATCTCAAGCTGTCCCTGAGGGAGACGAAATTCCCTTACGTTTATGCTATAGTCCCTACATAGGTAAACCTTCAAGAATACTGAATCCTATGCTTTCCATTACTCAGCAGCACCTTTTCATGAGACCACCTTATCTATCTAAGTCCAAGTCCTCCTATGCTTTCTGCTGGAGACAAATTGATTCCTTCAAGAAAAAGAATAATAATAATGACGTCCCCAGGGTTATTTCCTCAACACTTGACAAAGATACAGAGAAGCCAAAGAAGACCACCAACTAGTTTCATGATAAGTAAATCAACTGTGTTATTAATGGAGGAGGAGACCATTCATTAAACTCCCCCCCAAAGTTTTTTTCTGTCAGTCCAGGGTAATTGAACCAGCAACCAAGCTGGTTCTCCATCCTCAAGGCCACAGCTCTCCTTTGTCATCCAGTCAGTAGGGGCTTTTATCCAGAATTTTTAAAAACCTTTCCCAAGCATTCTTGCCCATGCACATCAGGGCTATGAAATTAGGCAGGATTTGAACTTCTCTCAGCTCTTCTTTATTCATTCTTCTATCAGTTTTCATTTATCCAACTGAGTACAACAACACAAATGCCTTCATAGAGACTGAATGAAAATGCATCTAATGCCCCTTTGTATGATTCATCATATTTGAGACAACATTTGAGACTACACAGAGTTCTTGGAAAGAGACCAGTGAGGCAGAGAGATGACAGTGTTTTCGCACCTCCTTTTTAGTATGGCCTTTTGGAAAAACAACAGTATATGTGGGTGGCACATCTTGTGTTTGTTTAAAGTATACTGAGGCCTTAAGATGTGGCCACAGCATAAGATAACAAGGCAGGACCAACCTCAGAATGTGCTTTATAGTAGGGCACATGTCCAAACAAATTTACAGTGAATCAAATGATCACAAATGAAGAGGCACATTGCGAACCTGAGGCAGTGAGATATATGTTGTCACATGACTTCAAATGTATACACAGGTCTGTGCGTTTAATGGAGCAATTCAGGCTATAAATAAATTAAATTAAGCGGTGCTTTGTATATGAATGAATGCAAGGTAGTTGCATTTCATTGTTTTAAGACTGCATGAGTGTGTGGATTTCCCAAAGCACGAAAGCCTTTTTTCCCCATCTTTTTGGCTCATGACGTTGTAGGTGTTATAGACTAATGGAGAGACTTTCAGCCCTAGCATCGCCGGCATAAATATTTCATACAGAAATACACCTATCAGATAATCCTACGCCCACATGCACACAGGTCTAGCAGAGTAGAAGCCTAACAGAGTATATTAAAGTGATTTCCAGAGATAGATGGCTGCTGTTGCCATAAAAGAAGGCGCGCTGCCTGTGGTGACATTCATTTCTGTCCTTCTGTCTGCTGTGACTGCATTGGACATTGCAACACCAACAAAGAGTTTACACATTGTTATCCATCCAAATAGGCAATGAAATATCTGCTGATTGCTGTTCAGTTTCATCAGACAAAATAAGCCACATGATTACCTGGTTCTTTCTATTTTTTTAAATAGGAAGTCGTCTCCTAAAATTCAACCAAACCCATTTTAGGTCTGTGTAATATTTTTGTTGTAAACTAAATGATGATCTTTGAGGTCCTGGCAGTCTCAGTCACTGCTGTCTGAGTGCCTTCATATAGACTATGGACTTTTGTTCCCCAGATTTTTTCCTCAGAGGCAACCTAATACCAAAGCTGCCATTATTGTTACAAAATTCATTTTAAATATATTTTAGTACTATTTATATTTATAACTAGAATCATAAAGATTAAAAAAAGAATCAATTCGAAAATATTGACTGTAAAGAAATATGCGGGTGGGATGCAAACAAAAGTACACGTCAAATAAATTTTTCTCGAAAATAATTTCTGTCATTTAAGGTAGTTTTTATGTTCTTGTGCTCATTTGTCAGAAAAGTTTGGTTTTAATTATTTGATGCTATAAAAAGGAAACATCATCACTGACAGCTCAGCACTGCTAGTCAGATGGGTGTAGGAGGGGAACAGCGCCACCACCAGATCACCACTGCACAGAGCACAATCTTGCTCCAATTCATCACCATTGTAAGAGGGCAAGCACTAGTTTAGGTGATATTTTAGATTAATTTTTTGTGCAGTGGATGGATGTGGACCTTTATCATCCATGTTTGAACCTTTAAAAATAGGATGTGATTTGACGTGAATGATTCTTCTCATTCTTTTCATTATTATTAACTTGATAATGCATAATAATAATTATTAAATAATATTAAATTAATTATATTTAAATTATATTATAAATTAACATTTTTTTGATTTGTAAAATGTCATGAAATATTGAGATATTTCTATCAGTGTTTTCTGGCGTTGAGCAACCGGACGCCAAACTGCAAAGATGCAAAGTTTACAGTATACAGAGAAAAATCAAATCTTAACAGCTGTGAAGATTTTCGTTAAAAAGCCATTTCTTAAAAAAAAAAACACAGTTGACTAATTTTTTTTATTCTATTAATTAATTAATGCGCTTTACCGTTTTATTTCAGCTCTACTACTTATGTAGGGACAGCACTGAGACATAACAATGGAGCAGCCTGCCAGGGTAAACTCGGGGCCAAAAATATATAACGTACGTACGTCATTACGTTTGTCTCATACCTCAGTTATCGCGAGAAAATACGACAACTGCATTTGAAAACAGGCGGCAGTGTTGCGGGAAGAAATCAGAGAAAGGTAAATTCCGGAAACTCATAATAGATTTATTTTCTCTGGATAAAATAATGTCCATTTTAATTTTCTTAAAAACGACCATGTAAAGTGTCTTGAGGGACTGAGTCCCATGCGAGTGAGCCGGGTTACTTTGTTTTTCTGCTCTTTCTTTCTGTGGGAGTTGCATCGAGGTGGGGCTTAGTTAACGTTAGCTAATGAGGCTCAAGGGACTGCTGCTGCCGTTAGCGTTCAGTAAATAGTGGAAGTGTTAGTTGAGTTACAACGAAGAAAGTTTGTACGACTGACTGATTCTGTTTTTATTTTGGCTTTCTGTGAAGGAAAGATGACTGCGGACAATGAAATGGACATTAAAGAGGCGTTTCAACGCGCTCAGAAGGGCCACAATAACAAGGCAAAGCTGGTGGCAAGCCTGAGGAGCCGCTACAACAAGGTAAGTCCTTTGCGGTGATAAGTGAAGCTAAAATTGCTCCTAATTCAGCGGGTTAAATATATGTTTGCCGTGTCTTCAAACAAATCAGAACGTGAGAAGACTTTTGTGGGCGTGGATGTTTGTTATTTTGGCTTAACGTTCCTCAGAATTGGTTCTGGTAAAGGAGGTAGGACTAATTGAATCTAATCAGTCTTTACAAGATAGGTTTATTTGTCACACACAATCATTCACCGTACAATGTGCAGTGAAATTCTTCTTTGTCCCTGCTACCAAAAATAGGTAGGTTTTAAAAAGGATAAGAGCATGAAAATAAGAAAAGAGTGCAGGGAGAAATGTGAATATATTGCCCTAAATACTACTTAATGTCTTTAATTTTTAAGTCACAATTTAAATGATCTTCAAGTTGGAGCAGACTTAAATTCTTGGTTGGTGGTCTTTAGGACATATGTATTGCATAGAAGGTGATAGCTGATTTTCTGTGTTTTGTTTGGACTCTGGGGACTGTAATCAGTCCTGTCCCAGATGACCTGAGAGTTCTGTACAGTTCTCTCTCTCCTGTTGGGAATGAATATTGTCCATTTTCAATGAAATCTTGTTTCTCCTGGTTTGCTTCCCCTGTCACCTGTTATTGTTGACATCCTTCATCTCTTCTAACAGCTTGAGGATAAGACACTGTTCCATGAGGAGTTTGTCCACTACCTGAAATACGCCATGATTGTCTACAAACGTGAACCTGCAGTTGAAAATGTCATTGAGTTTGTTGCAAGATTCGCGACAAGTTTCCAGAAGGAGGAGGAGGAACAGCAGGAGAATGAGGAGGAGGAAGAGGAAGAAGAGGAAGAAGAAGCAGCTGAGGATGATCATCCATTTCTGAGTTTCATTTTCAACTTCCTGTTGGAGGTATAAACATTACATGAATATATGTGGTTAAAAACCCGAGACACTGTTTGTTCTATGTGCACTCAGTGGTTAGAAAAGGTCAACTTTGTGACAGATAAATGTTTATACCTACTGCTAAAACCTCTGGTCTGGATATGAACATTTGCTGTGATGCTCTGATGTAATTAATGTTCCTGCTGTTGATTAATCTGATCTTGTCCTTTCCCATCTGTCTCTGTTTCTTTTGTTCCATCTGTTTCTCACTTTTACACACTCTTGTGGTATACAACTATTTTTTCTCTTTGATTTTTGTCCACTCTGTATTCCTGTATTTTCTTGCCAATTCTTTGTTCACTCCAAACTGTTTTGACTGTTGCATTTTCTGCCTTTCTTTCTTCTCAGTCTCATAAAGCCAATAGCCATGCGGTGCGTTTTCGTGCGTGCCAGCTGATCAACAAACTGCTGGGCAGTATGTCAGAGAATGCCCAGATAGATGATGACCTCTTTGATCGCATCCACCAAGCCATGCTGGTCCGTGTCACTGACAAATTCCCTAATGTGAGGATTCAGGCTGCTTTGGCCATGACGCGTCTACAACAGCCAAAGGATCCTGACTGTCCAACCACCAGCGGTTTGTTTGTTTTGCTTTTCCTGGCCCCTCTAGTTTTTTATTGAACAGGAGACACTGCAGAAATTCCATATGTTGTTGACAGCCATTTGTAGTACTACTTCTGTCTATTTAGAACAATATGTTTATGTTCAGCTATAAAATGTGATACCTCCATAATGTTGCTTTGAAAAACATTTTTGATGACCAAATTCTTTGATCTAACTGCTCTATATCTTTCAACTGTTTAGCATACCTGCTGATTCTCGAAAATGATAGTAATGCTGAGGTGCGGCGTGCTGTTCTTTCCTGCATTGCAATGTCCCCTCGCACCCTCCCCAAAGTAATCAAGCGCACGCGGGACATCAAGGAGAACGTCCGCAAGCTAGCCTACCAGGTAGCCATTAATTATAAATGCTGTCAGATGATCCAGTTTCCAAACACATGCCAAATGCAGATAACAATGTAATGAAGTTGTTGTCTTGATCTTACTCAACACTTGTTAAAGTTGTGATTTGAGATTTACTCCAGCCCCAGAAAAAAAAATTCTATTTTTGTTTTCTGTTTTAGGTTCTGGCTGACAAGGTTCATATTAAAGCCTTGACCATCGCACAGAGAGTTAGTCTTCTGCAGCAGGGTCTCCATGATACCTCAGGTATTGCAAAAATTAAAGCTGCAACAAGCAATTATTTTTAACAATCAATATGTCATTTATTTTCCTGATTGTTTGTTTAGTCTGTGAAGTGGCAAACAATAGTAAAAAAGAAAAATACAATGACACAAAATCTCACATACATCATTAAATTGGAGTAACTAGAATCATTGATTTTGTCATTCTTGAAAAAGATTGAAACAATTAATCTATTATAACTAAAAACAAAAGTAGCTGATCAACTGATAGTTTAAGGCCTGAATTCCGTCAATTACCTCAAATGAATATGTCTCAATGAGTGACTGTTTGTGTTGTAGAAGCGGTGAGGGAGGTGGTTTGCTCTCGTCTACTGCCGGCCTGGCTACTTCGGCTGGAAGGTAACATTGTAGAGATGCTCCACAGGCTGGATGTAGAGAACTGTGCACAAACAGCTCTGGAAACACTGAAAGCCATCTTTAAAGGCACACCAACTGAAGAGCTCCTTCAGAACAGAGTGCAGCTCGACAACCGGTACACCTCAAACCTTATCTCTGTAACACCCACATGTGACATAATAAATAAAATACCCTGAGATGGAGATTATGTGTGCTTTTCAACAGGAAGCTGATCCCAGAGGACTCGCTGTCCTGTGAGAGTGTGCTTTACTGGAGAGCTCTGTGCGAGTTCATCAAGGCTAAAGGAGATGATGGTGATGAAATGCTGGAGCAAGTGTTACCAGACTCTGCCACTTATGCCGACTACCTTTATGGGTGAGAGATGATAATTAGCTCACTGGATTACATTTGTAGTGTTCTTGCTGTCAGCTGAATATTTCACCCTTCTTGCAGACTAAATTTTTGAGCAGACAGCTGATCAGTTGCAACAGGCCCTACAGCAGCTTGTTGTTTAAAAAAATAGGGTTGACAGATTACCTAAAACAATAATCAGGTGCCCATATGGACAATGAAACTAGGTTTTCATTCCTCCTGTTTATAGTGCGAGACAGAGAGCCATTCTCAAAGCCTTTTTTTTTTTTCCAATGCAAGTGATTTGGGAATAAATCTACAGATCAAATTTCAAAAACACATTCGAAATAGGTAACAGATGCCTCATATAAGTGGAACCAGTATCTTCCAAAATAACTATCTTTGTTGCCATAAATTCCCTCGATTTATTTATTTTTGTTGCAGTTACTCCACAGTTGCTCGGAATGGAAGCACTGGGGAAAGTCAAAGTATTCAAAAGGCTTTTACTGAGGAACATATTTACTTTGATTTTTCGAGTGCATGCCAAAGCCTCACATTAACATCAGAAAAAGTTTTGAATAGACTTTTGCTGAGAATGAGGACAGTGGCTTTTGTCCCACCTCACTTGCATTAGATTAGAGGGACATTAGGAAGGGATCTATGTCTCATTTTAGTGATCACATGGGAACCTGACTACTGTTTTAAGACAGACTCGAACAATTGTGAGCCTTTGGTTTAATGTAGTCTTAAGTAGTTGTTCTGTGGTCCTCAGGATATTTTAACACCGTTGCCTTAATCAACATGTTGTTACTCAGGTACCTTACGGCAATCCCAGTGTTCACAGAGGAGCTCTTTCTGTATGTAACTGTGTGGCGAACTCATTGCTTATGTTCAGCTTAACCCCGCTAGTTATGTTAAACTGCGGCGTTTACATAAATGAAAGACAAGAAAAACAATTTCTGTTGATGCTCAGTGCTCTTTTTTTGTTTCAGTTTACATGAACAAAGTCACAGCTGTGGTCAAGTTAACATGCATCAGGGACACAACAGATTGTGCATTATGATGATGTTAATATTTAGCTATTGACCTTCTATTATTACAGGTAACATCTTTGTATTTGTTGTACCTGTGAGCTGTTAATATTTTATTCTTATAGGTCTAGTTTTGCTTTTGACTGACATTAAGACGATGAAGCCTTCGTTCATCTTCAAATTAGTGTTCACAAAACCACATATGACCTATTTATTTTCCACAGACTTCAAAATATTACTTTTAGCTTAAATCCACACTTAATCATTCTTTTTAAATCCCAGGACTGAAAATATCATCCTTTCTGTGCACCTGCCTAATGCGTGTGATGCTTTAATGTGAAATAATCCTTAATTAAATTTGCTGTGACTGAGTGGCATGCTTAACATTTATCTGAAAATAAAATACACTTAACATAAGCTGCAGGTTTGTATAAATCCTTCAGTGGCTAGCTGAAAGCTGATATGTTGGTGTAAGTGTGGTTTGTAGCTGGTGTTTGTGCCTTTTTATATAATTGTGTTTTTTTATGCTCAGTTGTATCATAGGCCAGCCTAAATTTAGTCTTTGCTGTCGCTGAGTGTGAACCTGCATTATTGACTGTACTCTGAGAGCTGTTTTTATCACTGACTCTTGACTCGGACTGTCGTAGATATCTGAAGGCAGTGCCTGTGCTGTCAGAGGAACAGAGGGCCGACTTCAACCAGCTGGAGCTGGTCATGACCAAGGAGTTCATTTCCCAACAGCTCATCCATCTCATTGGATGTCTGGACACCAATGAAGAGGGCGGCAGGTAAAACAAGGAGTTGTGTAGTTGGAGAGAGAGAAAAAAAATGCAGCAACAAAGTCTTATTAAATATGTGGACCGTTGGCAAGACCACTTGTGCTTGTTCTTAAACCCAGAAATTTTTCTTTTTGTCAAACAACTAGTCAAATCGACCAAATGTTTCAGATAAAGACTAGTGAACGTAATGGACTTCTTAGTCTGTTACCTGATTGGTTAGTTAAATATCTGGTTAGATGTTGTTGATTGTTGCAGCTATTCTCTGTTAAAATAAGAGATTTAGGCAATGCTTTGAGATCTGAAACATGTTCATTTAGTTTGGCAACAGATCTCTGGGATCAGTATTTCAGCCGTTTGTCCAGGCCTGTTTTGTTTTGGGTATGAAAGCCCTTCATTTTGTCTAGTTTTCAAAAAATTACGAGCTTGCTGAGGTGTTGTTATTCATATTTATTGTGTTGTGTGTTTTTGTAGGAAGCGCGTATTGGCAGTCCTGCAAGAAATGTTGGCTCTTCCACAGACTCCCTCCTCCTTGGTCTCTCTTCTCACTGAGAAACTCCTCACACTCATTCCTGATGACCACAAACGCATCCAGACTGTAAGTTACGTTTTACACCTAAATCAGAACCTTTATCTCTGCTGTAAATTCTGCTATACAGGCGGGAATTATTTATCATTTTGTTAATTTGTCACTAAAGGTCTTTTGTTTGAGGTGTCACCAAATGAAACAGATTTTCTATTCAGTGCTGGTACCATTACCACTGAGACTGACATTGTATTACACAGGTGGCAGAAATCATCTCAGATGTGAGGGAGCCCATCATGGAGGCCAGTCGGCCTGCAGATGAGAACGAGAACCGCCGGCAGCAGATCCAGGTGGATAACACTCTGCTGAGTGAAAGCACACATGAACCACTAGATCTTTTTCAAATACCCTACTGTTTTCTTTCAAATTATTGCAAGGCTACAGAGAGAGCGATCGATTGATTTTTCTGTATTATTAATGAATTATTAATTAATATGTATTATATTATTAATTAATGAATGAACTAAATTGATTAAAGCTTCAGAATGATCCTATTAACTTAATTTCCCCTTTCGTCGCATTTATTCCTTAATTTTACTTCAGCTAAAATCACTGGTTACTTGAGAAAACAAATAGATACAGAGGGATTGCTTACAACTTTGAGCTTCAGAAGGGATGTCAGTCCATCTTTCAGCAAGCACTGAGTGTATGTAATATCTTGAAGGCCAAACATTCGCAGAGGAAGTCAATCCTAGCCCAGGTGTTTAGCTTCTATCCGGTCTGTGCACCTGCTCTCTCTCCCCACCTCTTTCTTTTCAGTGGGTAAAGTGACCTCCAGAGGCTTGTAACCTGTCCCAGAGCCTCAGCTGTTGTTGTTGGAGTAGCAGTTACCCAACTCAACAGCAATCCTCAGGAGTGTATTTCAGCCAAGGAATGACTCTCCTGTTTATATCCCCACCCCCAGCTAGCAGAGGTGAAGGTGCGTATCTTGGAGGCCAAACAAACCCTGGAGGATTGTATCACCGCCCAGGAATTCAGCCGTGCTGCAGAGTTAAAGGACTCCATCACAGAGCTCGAGAACCGCAGGAACCAAGTCATCCAGGAAATCGCAGAGAGCAGCCAGCCGGCCGACAAGGAGATCCGCACCGAGAAGGTTCGTAACAACAAATGCAGTTAAGAGATTTACTTTGTGAAATAAAAATGTCAACTAAAGTTCTTTGACGTTTTTTGTTTGTTTGTCTGTTCCAGAATGACCCGGAGACTCTTCTGAGATGTCTTACAATGTGTGCAGAACTGCTGAAGCAAATGAGCATCAAGACACGAATTGGTCCAACTATGAGTGCCTTAATGTCCTCACTGGTATAAGCCCATACTGCACACATCATCATTTATTGCACTAATGTTTCTGTTGATGTTCAGATCACAATCTCTGAATGCAGTGTGTATACATTGTTTATTGCATTTTCCCTACCACACAAGCTGAAAGATGAAATATGTGTTAAAACAAGAAATTTACAGTAACATGGCAGATTGTCTTGTAAGCATCTAAAACAAAGAATGAGAGGACACAGATACGTGTTCTTATGCCACCTTGTGTCTCAGGCCTCAACTGTTTCTACAATAGTAGTAATTTATTTTGTTGGTGTTGACCTACTGATAAAATCTTGAATCAGAATCATCTGTGATTATTTGCTTATTATTTGAATTGTTTGTTTTGGGCAAACATTCGTGGATGCACAGAGTGATGTGAAGTCAGTAAAAATTGGATGATGTCACTGCTTTTCTCCATCTTTGTCAGATCCTGCCCAGTATAGCAAATGCTCACCCTGCTGTCCGTAACATGGCCGTGGTGTGTCTGGGAACATGCACTCTGCACAGCAAGGAGCTGGCTAAAACCCACATGGTCCTGCTGCTACAGGTGAGAGTTTTATCTACCTAAACCTCACAAAATAGATTTCTAAACCTTTCAGTTGTTGAGGTTTTGAGATTTCTGCCGCTGAGAGTTGGCCTGCTCCAATATAGTGGAGCTAAATTAAATTTCATTTGTGGTATTTAAACATTTAACTGCAACTTAACTGCACAAGTAGCCAATATAAACAGCAAGCACGTGTCAGCAAACTTAAATTTATGCTTTGCATAGCTGTTGTCTGACAGGTTAAATATGCTAAGCTGAAAGCGCCAAAAAGAGTCGACTTGAAAGTAGTTTCACTGGGTAAAGTGGCTGTTTTCTTTTCCCAGAATTCACATTTGGTGTGTGCGTGTGTGTGTGTGTTTTCAGATTGCCCAGCTGGATGAAGTTAAGATCCGTATCAGTGCTCTGCGGGCCATCATCGACCTCCTGCTGCTGTTTGGTTTTCAGCTGCTCTCTGAAGCAGCTGCCCCTCAGACAGCCCTGCCCTCCCAGTCACCAGACAGACAGGAGGAGGACCCACTGGTGACTGAGGAGAAAGGAGATGGACCTGAGGACAGCGCACAGAGTACACTTGTGATGCTTTCTGAGTTCCTGGACAGTGAGGTGAGGAGGGAATTTTTTTTTCACATTCTTCATTTCAGTAGAAATATACATCTAGTCTTTGGATGTGAAACAGGAGAAGACAGTTTTATTCTGGTCGACATTTCAGGTGTCTGACCTGCGTACAGAGACAGCGGAGGGCCTTGCCAAACTAATGTACACCGGCCGTATCGCCAGCGCCAAGATGCTCTCCCGTCTGGTGTTGCTGTGGTACAATCCCCTCACTGAGGATGACACTCGACTGCGGCACTGCCTCGGCGTCTTCTTCCAGCTCTATGCCCGCGAGAGCAGGTCACACATGCACACATGTACAAGTTGCATTGTAATTTTTCTTGTCTTCTTGTTATTAGTATCGTTACTTGTCCTGGTGAAGTTCATTGTCATGGAGTATAAACCAATACAGAGTGTATATTTGCATGTATTAGGGTCCACCAGGAGGTTGTGGAGGAGAGTTTCCTGCCGACTGTTCGGACTCTGATGAATGCCCCAGCCACTTCACCACTAGCTGAGGTGGATATCAACAATGTAGTCGAGCTGTTTGTGGAGCTCACCCGTCCAAGTGCACTTATCAAGCCGTCAACTAACACAGAGGTAAGAAACATCACGAATCAATCAGTCTCTCTTGAGAAATTGCTCTTCGGTGTTGCTATGTTTAATGGCGCGCTAAGCTGTTTATCACAGCTGTTGGAGTCAACTGTTATTAAAAGGCTTAATTTGATAACAGCTCAATGAGGCAAAAACAAATCAAATTTATTGAGTGCGCATGTCTTCAGGAGGTGTGCGTCCATGACTACTTGGCGGTGCGTATGTGTGGAGAGATGCTGAAGGACCCCACAGCCCCCGAGGTGCGTCTCTATGCCAAGACTCTCAGCAACCTGGAGCTCAGCAGAGATGAGACTGTCAGGAAGGACCTGCAGACGCTGCTGCAGCAGCTTGTACAGGTACTTACAGACTCAAATAGCCATGCCAGCAGTTCTGTGGAGGCTGCACTTAAACGCTGTGATAATGATAATAATATGTTGAAGCAACTTTAATCTTTACCATATTCAAACTTAGATTAGCTTGTTAGCATACTAATATTTTCTAATTAGCATCAAACACAGAGTACAACAGAGGATAATGGAAATGTCATTAGTTTTGATGGTACCAAAGTATTGTGCAAATGTTAACTTAGATGGTGGCGCTAGATGAAAAGTTAAGGGTATTCCAAAGTTACTACAATACTTCTGAAGGGAATTTTAATGTGACCCAGATTTCATGAGAATCTGGCTATTATTCAGATTCACTTTTTCACTTTAGAGACAAAGCTACTGGAACTCCTGGCCACAGCACCAGCGGGAACTTTGGTGGCCTGGCTTGCAGTCTCCATTCCAGTTCATTCCAGGGGTGTTTGATGGGGTCAGGGCTCTGTGTGGGCCATTCAGGTCGTGCTGAGGTGAAGGGCGGCCTTCCCCAGGCTCTTTCTGCTAGGTTGGAGGCATATCATTGTCCAAAAATTCTTGGTATGCTGAAACATTAAGATTTCCCTTCACTGGAAGTAAGGGGCCTGGCCCAATCCCTGGAGAAACAGCCAAATACCACACCTGAATTCAATTATAAAGAGATGTAACCGAATACTTTTGTCTATATAGTGTTTTTCAGACTGGGCCAAAATGGAAGACCAATGTAACAGCACATTGCCACTGATTGTGTGGCTGAGAACACACAGCCACTTGTACTGTTTCATGTCTCTACCGCTCTGCCTCTTCACAGATCCCATGTTTCATTTCTCCTTTTTCCATCCTTCTTTTCTTCAGGTGGTGAAGGACCGTGTCTGTCTCCGCGCTCTGGAGAAGATGATTTATCAGCTGGTGGACTCAAAAGAACAGGCCGAGCTCCTCAGCGCCAGCGCGCTACAACCGCTGGACGTCAATGCAGATGGTATGCATGCAAACACAGTCACAGTCTGTATAAAAGGCCACCATGTGTTCTTCTGAGCATCTGTTAACAAATGTTACCTTAGCGCCTGTGCCTTACTACATTTACACCACACATGACAACTCTTCCTGTAAGTCTTGATATATCTATATATATATATATCTATATATATATAGATATATATATATCTATATATATATAGATATATATATATCTATATATATATATATGTTACTTTATTCTATTCAGTGTATGCCTGTCAAGACAAAAATACAGCTAGCAGAGATTAACTGCAAAAATATGAATTTCTGCCTGCCATGTTTCCACAGAGGCTGCAACAGACGATTTATCTAAATCTGCCAAGAGAGCCAAAAGAGGTAATGCAGGTTCTGTATACTCTTCTAAAACTGCACTTGTTCAGAATGGCAACATATTTTTAGAGCTCTTCTTGTCCACCTGAGCCAGTGAGTTGACTCAGCTTTGTGAAGTAACCTGAGTGCATGTTTGCGTAGGTCAGAGGAAAACCTGCGCAGCCAAAGGAGGCAGAAAGCCGAGCAGGAGAGCAGAATCATCAGAGGAGAGGTGGGTGTTTTAACAGCCTCTGTCAGTGTATACCTATGTGTACACACTTTGATCAAATCACTATATTTTTTTCATTACTCATATTTATCTTTTTCTACTGTTTTTTTTTGGTTTTGTTTTTGTTACAGTGATGGAGAGAATGTTCCAGAGTCAGTCCCTGTGGTGCGACCCTCACGGAGGGCCAAGACTGCAGCTCTGGATAAGACAAAGTTGGACCTCAACCCTCTCATCAACCAGGAGGCCAATGTGTCATAGGAGTTTGTTTATGGAGTTGAAATAAGTTCTTTTTAAATCTTTGAGCACTCCAGTCTAACATAACTCACATATACTTTAGTTGTGGGAATATTTAGTTTTATAGTACAATGACATTAGTCATTGTAACTGAACCTGCTACATCTGACTTAATAGTCTGAAAAATAGGTTCACCTCTTTATATGTTGTCATATTTCTTCTCAAGTTGTTGTCTGTGTTTGCCAGTTTCACATTCTGTTATTTTAATCATTAAACTCAAACATGTTAATATAACTTGTCTTCAGTATGTTCAGTTCAAGAAAATTGTTTGTTCAGATTCAACCATTTACTTTATACCAAAGAAGAAAAAGTAGTATTTTATGTAAGATGTTATCAGATAATCCTGAACATTTTTCAGTGTATAGCAGCATCTCACCATACTCCACTCTGCATTTCACTGTACTCTACAATAAATCATTAAGTTCACTGTTTATGTCATAAGACTTTATTGTTCCAATCACAGATGCCTCTCTGTTACATCTGTACTGGACAGTATAAAAACACATGAGAAAATATACAACAGATGTTTAGCACCAGGTTCTTCAACAGAGGGCTAATGGTTATTTATCACAAGACTCCACCACCTCATATCCATCTTGTTGAAATTGCAATACTAACATACATACAAGGGTAGTCAGACACACAATACACACTACAGATTTAAGTTTTAACCTATAGCCAGACATCTTGGATCTTTAAGGGGCAGGAAAAAGTGATTTTGATCCAAGATTAGTGTTTATTGATCATCTGTCTGGCCTTGTCTATCATACGGGTTGATAAGCAAAAGAGCATTAGGCCTAGCTGAGCCCCAGTGGAGGTATGTGTCATTTGCTGCAACTTCAGAAAAACAAACCTTAAGTGCAACACATATCCCACCTGCATTTTAACAGTAAATAATGCTTGTACATTTATGAATAAGAAAAATTTAATGCTATCATAATAATTAAGAACCTGTTGTTTTTCTGCTTCATTGAGGAAAACAAAGCAGATGATAAAGAACAAAGTTTGTATAGCAATAACCTTTAAGATCACATTACATGGCTATGGAAACAACTGAACCAACATCCCAGGCCACTGGTACTTGCGTACATCCATTCGTCTGTCAGCAATAAAATAATTACTACATACTGATAAATCATCTGGGTTTGTATTGCACCAAATATATTCTCTAGTTTTACAGTAGGGTTTGGTAGTGGGACATGGGATGTGCAAAAATATGGGGGAAGAATACGGGGGAAGAATCTGTGTAGTGGGATTAATAATCTCAGATGGAATAGTGCAAGAAGTAGCTCCGACACCAACATCTAATATATGCTTTGGGTGAAAAAAAAGACAACGAAAATAAGTGATTTCAAACAGACCAGCGAATGAATCAAAATCTACTGTCTACAACTGCATAATGCTACTTTCTTCATCACCTCCCATATACCTCTACATTTTGTGGGTGATGGGGCTGGATATGTAGTCACAACGTATGTTTGTGCTAATTGCAGTTTGGTGCTAAGACTTGCAATTTTTTTTGAAAAATACTTGAAAAGAAATAACGATATAAAAATATTTCAGTACAGGTGCATGACCAGTTACTGTGGTTAAATACACAAGTTTGTAGGGTGGCCCACACACACAGATTGGGGGGAAGATAGGGTTCGTCTGATAAAAAAAAAAAAAAAAAATCCTTCATTTGAACCATGTTTTTTGGCTGCTGACTTGCAATACAACAGTGACTGAAGCATCAAAGAAAATATTGCAAACAACACTTGGATTCAAGAAATGTCATTAAATTTCAAGATCTAAAATAAAAAAAACAATTCATTAAATTAGCAATCTGGAATTTTAACAGTGCCAAAGTAACTATAAATAAATATGGGGGATGTTAGAGCTGTACATTTTTAATTTAATGTATTAAAAATTGTTACTGGTTTCAGGATAAGAGTAACAGAGCAAGGTCATTGTCTGAAAAAAGTGGTGGCCTTGATAATGAGGTATGTTTTGGGGGATGGGGATGGCACTATGCAGTCAAGCTTTGTCTTTCCTTCAATACAGCCGCTCTGACAGGGATCACTGTTTAAGCACTTATCCTATTAAAACTCTGTTTGACGTAATGATTTGATCTACTATACACGTTCAAAAAGACAAAGGCAAGTTGACGATTAAAAAAAAAAAAAAATCAAATATTCTGTACATATCCATGGATAAAAATAGTGCAACATCAAGCTTTTGTTAAGTTAGACTGCTACATAATTGCTGAGTGTAAGACTGAACCACAGCGGGGCGGTCAGTCTATGTGGTCAGCTCAATGTCCCAAGGCACCACGTTAAACCACAGTCCCTTTCTCAGGTCGGAGAAGAGGCTTCATTTAGTTTTCTGTCAGGAAAAAGAGGAAAGCACAAGTTGATTTTGTAGCGATTTCAAACTGAAGCTTAATAACAGTTGATTTGTCAAGTGTTATTCTATAAAAGAAGATAGTTACCAAACACAAAGTCACACCACCTCGGTCCGGTTAGGCCCCTCATTCGCGATTGTCTCAACTTTTTCGCTGCTGGTGGCTGTGGTGGTTCAGTAGACACAACCCTAGGACGCTTGTATTTGCCTTTCTGCCTCCCCATTGGCATCTCATCCTGCTCCTGCACTGATTTAGGAGCAGAACCCACTTCTCTTGAGGCAATTCTATTTGTGCTCACTTTTCTTTCAGTTTTCACAGCTTTAACAACTCCTACCAGTTCTCTCTCCCTTGCGGCAAAGAGGTATGCAGAAGGTGACCCATCATCCAGTGTCACGGTACAGGAGTCCCACTCTTCCTCAGTTGATTCATTGTCTGGAGAGTTGATCTTCCTCAGAAACACCCGGCATTCCTTCAGCGTCTCAGGACTCCAGGCTTTAGAGCAGAGGTTATGCTCTTTGGGTACATCCACAGGGTCCTGAGTTTGGTCAACAGAATTGGCGGCAGAACTGTTATCCAAACAGTCAGATAAGGGATATTTTGCTGAATGCTTGTGTAATGCTTTACGTTTTTGCTGTAGTCCAATCACTGCATGTCTATGTGAACAACTTGTAGCAACTGTTGTGTTATTCTTACTCCTCTGCCTCTTTTGCCACCTCTCCCTCTCTTTCCGGTTTAGGAACCTCGTCCTTGCTCTAAATAGAGCAGCTTGGTATTTACCAAATGTCCTGATAGCCTGCCACTGGGCTCCTTGATTGAGTCTGTCTGCTGCAAACCTGGGAGTGAAGAGTTGTCGCCTAAAATCATGTGTTGATAGACTGGCCTCATTCCTCTTCCTCAAATTTCTTTGAGCCTGTTGATGTTGCAGAGGACTTTTTGGCACCATTTTGGCAAACTTCTTGATGTGTTTGCGGAGTCGCTCTGCCTGAGGACTGTGGGAAACACTTTTCTTATTGGCAGAACGAGGGAAGTGCATAAGTTCATAAGGATTACGGGAGCTTGCCTTTTTGACAATAGCCAGAGACTGTGTTTCTGTGGTTTGCATAAACCAAGAGCAAAGCTGCTGCATGCTACAAGAGCGTGGTTTGTTAGGAGAACAGTCAAATAGCGTTCGAACTACTGAGGAATGTTTCGACTTTCTGCTGCCTTTAGCGCCTATTTTAGAATTGAAGGCAATTTCTTTTTCTTGGTTCTCCACAGTGTCTGAAACCCAAGTGTCAGATATGAGTCGTATTCGCCTCGCAAGCTCCTGGTTCATAGTCTTTTCCTCAGCAGACACTGCCCACCACCTTAGCGTCTCTTTTTGGGTAAAGATTGAATCTACAGATACTCCTGCCACTCTGGTCAGGTCCTGAGAAATGTTCTGCCTCTCCTGTCCACAGATCTGTCTTTCCTCCCCTGAAGTTTCCACATTATTCTGCTGCTCTGCCTGTCTCCTTTCATTGTTAGCCTTGTTCAGCAGAAGTTGTTTAGAGCGTCGTAGCAGAGCATTACTGTGGCTGTATGATCTAGATGTGGAGGTTGCAACAGCATGCAGAAAGTGAATCGAGGGCTTTCTCACTCTCATTGAGTGACGCACTGCTACAGGCTGATTTGACAGTTTGTCTTTATTTTCATCCTTTGTTTCAATCCCTTCCTCTGTTAGACTGATTTTACTTGTTGCTTGACGATTGATTGTCCAAGGCTCTTTGGCAGATTTGAATTCTGGGAGAAGTATTTTTTTACTCATTAAAGTTTCAGGAGACTGTCGAGTGTCCTTATTTATCTGAATTTTACGTTGTCGAGGCGACACTGTGGTTACTGTAACAGAGATTCCAGAGATTTTAACTTTTGCAGGTCTACCTGGTTTCCTTGAGGGTACAGAATCATCCTGCCTCTGACATTTGATGTTGCTACTAGACTGAAGAGCAGAATCTTTCACGGGGCTGACAAAATGTAATTCCTCCGTCAATTCTGTCGAGGCTGTTTTGATACTACCTGAGCTAATACTGGAGTTGTGCATTAAAATGCCCAAGTCTCTTTTAAGGCCCACTGCTTGGCAAGCATCATGAAATTCTGTTTGCAGCTGGTCAAAGCCCTCAGACACAGTTCGTTTATTTCTTCTTGAACGACCATAAACTACTGTTATTTTGAGGTTCTTGTTTACATTCTCCTCAACATCAGATGATATTTCAGACCTTCCGTTTACTGATTTTGCACCCATTACTGAATCCACAGCCTTCTGCTTGCGTGGTCGACCAATTGGCCTCTTTGCTTTTTGCTCCAGCCGTGGTCCCAGCTTCTTTGGCCGACCTGGGCGCCTTTTTGGTGGAGTGGTTTCATGGAAAGATAACAAGTCACCCGGTGACCTTTGACTCTCGTTTCCAACTAACCGTTTAGTTGGAGTACCTTCGCCTGACCTCCTGGAACTTATTTTAGGTGATGATGACGCTGACTTTGGTGAGGAGGCAGACTTGGCTGGTGAAGAAGACTTGCTTGGCGAAGAAGCTACCTTGAGTGGTGAAGAAGCCGGCTTGGATGTCGGTGACAAAGCAGACTTGGATGGTGATGAAGCAGACTTAAGAGGTGATGATGAAGGAGACTTGGATAGTGGTGAAGAAGCAGACTTGGATGGTGATGCAGCAGACTTGAATGGTGATGAAGCAGCCTTGGATGGTGAGGAAGAAGCAGCCTTGGATGGTGAGGAAGAAGCAGACTTGGATGGTGAGGAAGAAGCAGACTTGGATGGTGAGGAAGAAGCAGACTTGGGTCGTGGTAAAGAAGCAGGCTTGGATCGTGGTAAAAAAGCAGGCTTGGATCGTGGTGAAGAAGCAGACTTGGGTTGTGGTGAAGAAGCAGACTTGGGTTGTGGTGAAGAAGCAGACTTGGGTTGTGGTGAAGAAGCAGACTTGGATGGCGATGAAGCAGATCTTGCAGGTGAGGTAGCAGACTTCAGTGGTGAAGAAACAGATGTTTTTCGTGAAGTAGCAGACTCTGTGCTCTGGCTTTTGTTTATCTGAACTGTCCCTGACCATGAAGACTCTTCACATGGGTCAAAGGGTTCCTCTGCTTGTTCACTAGAACCAGAACATGCTGATTTGAGACTGTATCTGACTCCTTCCTTATCTTTCACCGGTGATACAAACATGAGCTTAATTGGGCTAGTGTACTGGACCTGTGAGTTAGGAGGGCTCTCAACACAGGTAAAAGACTTTATGGCGACATTCATATTTGATGTATTTTGGGCAACTCTTGAAGTGGTCTTTGAGTTTTGTATTCTTTTTGGAGATGACCGTAGCCTTCTAAAAGATTTGGCGCCACAGTCGCTGCCATTTGCCTCATTGTCCGAGCTGTGTTGTGCGGGGCTCTCCTCTTTGGCAGCCACATTTCGTGGAAATATCTGGTTTGTGATAATACTGTTTGACTCTTTGTAAAATGAAGGTCCACATTGTCCTTTCTGTGTGGAGTCAAATTCAAGCTTCAATGTCTGCTCAGGTGAGGACAGAGGGGTTTCATTTCTTGATTCAAACTTAGCGTCCTTAGCAACAGGATCTTGGGATAAGGCATCCAGGTTGCCAGGTGTCAAAGTATTGTCCTTTTGTGTTTTCTGATGGAAGATGTTTCCAGAAAAACATGCAACAAAGTACATCTTCCTGGGCTCTGTGACGTAGGAGGAGAACCGCTGTGGAGGGACTATATTTCTCCTTGATCTCCTTGTCTCCTTGGTGTGACACGATTGACATTTCTGCCTGTTTCTAATAGGACGATGGCAATCTTTGCCTTTACCTCGTCTATTATCACTGAGTGATGTGGCTTCTTCATTAATTCTATCGCTTCCAGCATAGGTACCCATACCATCTTCTTCACAAGGCCTGACACACTGTTTTGCTGAGGATGCAGTCACTGTCATGACCTGTGCTTGTACACTGTCATGTTTGGAGCCTTGTTTGCCATACTTGCTTCGCAGCTCAGGGGTCAGTATTTGAGTGCCTGACAGAGGACTATGTTTTTCCTCAATGGATATCTCTCTTTCTTTGTTTTCTGCCTTAATGTTTTGAACTTCCTCTGTTACTATAACTGTCTGTATCTCCTCTTTTACTTCACCCCTGCCACTTTCTGCAGTAAGAAAGTTCAGGGATCCCTCACTAACTCTATGATTCTCTACAGCTTCCAGTTCAACACCCCTCAGTTCTCTTTTAGGCTCTTCTTTTACTTGGTTTGAATCTGATGAAATGTTAATGTCAGTTATATTAACATTGTCATCTTTCAATCTTGCTCTCTTTGATGGTGGCACCTTTCTTCTCTTGTAAGACTGGTCAAGCATGGCAAGCTCTCGTTTAATTTTTAAAGTATGCCTTCTGGTTGAAGAATCATTGGCAGAAGTTGCTATAGCAGCACGGACTTCTTGGCGACGACGGGAGCGGGTATTGGGTGACTTAGGCTCTTTGCTATCATGCCGATTGAACAGCTCACTGAGATTGTAGTCACTTGCACTGCCTGTATGTAGCACTGTGGTGATGATTTCAGTTAGCTGGGCATCAGCATGAAACCCCAAGTGCTGACTGGTTGAAGGAGACTCCTTTTCAGAGACATAAACGGCTGTGGAGACCAGAGACGGATCTTTCTCTATAGGTCTGATTGTCTCCAGTTTCTCACTGAAGCGATTCACTACATCCTGCAGTGAAGTCCCACTTGGGTTCTGCTCAGCACAACTACTTCTTGGAGTCCCACACTCTTGCTCCTCTTCTATAGCTGTGTCCATATCAGCTTCCTGTTGGCTTGCAGTCATAAGACCATGTTTATCCATTACGTCAGTTTCTGCCTCCTCTCTGTGGTGAAGTAGGGATGGTGGCTTTTCATCACTTTTCTTACTGATGTCTGAGGGGATGGGGGACAGAGGGGGAGGAGAGGGGCTCTGCTCTCTCTTCAGGACAGGACAAGGAGGATCCGTATCTCCAACAACACTGTCTATCGTGTTCCTGTTTTGCATCAGATAGGCATGGCTTGAATAACAGGTACAATTGTGGGGATTGTGTTGGTTACAGCAGATCGATGAGGAAGGGCATAAACTAGAGGAGGGAGTGCACAGTGAAGGGGATTTGGATGACAAAGCAAACGAACACACCATGTTGTTGGTATGACCTACAGACAGGCTTTGGCAGGAAATGCAGTGCAGCCTCTTGGGGCAAAGAACAGTGTAGGTTTCCATCCTGGACCTCTGCAAACAGCAGTACCTTGAGCCTAGGGGAGCATCACTTTTACAGTGTGTTAAAGGGTAATGATGGATGCTACAATTTGACTTGCAGTCTCCTGGATGATACATAGGACTGCCATGACCTTGATGATCACAATCAGTTAAAGGGTAGTATGGGCTGCTGCTATGGGCTTTACATTCAATAAGGGGGACTGCATTAGGACTGACATTATCCTGTGAGTTTACACCACAATGACAGCAGTGAGATTCAATCTGACCTACAGGTCTGTGATTAAGGAACAACAGCAAATTTTCCTGGTGTGCCAGCTTCAGTATCTGGTAGAGTAAGGAACTGTGTGATGGGCAGAGTGAGCCGAGAACAGCATCCAATGCAGAGCTCTGATGACATGTAGTCCCTCGCTGTCCCAGATCTTCCAATTTTTCCGCAAGTGATGGCAGCAGGGAGCTAGATGCAAAAATAAAAAGATTGGATTTACTCAAAGCTCCAGAGTCCAGTTTCAAACAACAAACAAGCATTCACACAGAATCTGACTATGTTTTAAGTTACACTATTATGAACTTTATATTACGTTAATTCCATCATGGTCTGGCAGACGACTTTCACTTTACCCACAGGCAAATTATCTGTAATCCTGTGGCCTGTTTAATGAGGCAAACATTTTCTTTAGAGGCAGAATTCAGAGGCAGTGCAGAAAAGACACTTAAGCAAACAGCAAATGCATACACAGTGAACAATATGATTACTCTGTTATCAATTAGTTTTCCAGTTTAGTTTATATTATTTCTTTATTCTAAAAGTTGTGTGTAGCCTGCAACATGCGCCAACTGCAAATTAGATAAAGCAGTGGGCATGATCTACTTTTAGCAAAATCAGTAATAACATTGTTATGCTTTATTATACGCAGTAGTTAAAAATTAACCACATAAAAAGTGTTTAATGATGCAGCATGTGCTCTTAATGAAACATTTTGCTTGAAAATATTCAACTTACAACGAGTGCAAGAAAAAAAAATTGAAACCAACACATTGCAACTGCCTTTTCCTGTACACACAGCCGCATCTATGTAAAAGTGCTCTTAACTGGATTAGGATGTTTTGGGGTGGGAAGAGCAAGCAGAGCAAGCATGTTAGGTTTTGTCAAGTCAGCTTTTGTCAAACCAGCATAAAAAGCCAGTTAACAGAAAACAATTAAAAAAATAATGAATAATCAGCAAAGCCCTAAAACAAACTGATTACAGAACTGTTTTATTGATGAGTTGCTGGAGGCAAAGGAAAACATTCTGCTGAAAGCAGAAGGAACGATTGTTGAAACGCTTAAACCGAAATGTTTTTCCACTTTCACCAACAAACAAGCAGCTCAAAAAAAGTGTTGAAATCAACTTACAGGGCTTGTGGTTGACTTATTTCAAAATAAAAGCAAGTTATTGATTTAAATAGCATTAAAAATTCTGATAATAGTTCTCACAACAATTAAAGTACTATGTAATGTATCCTGACCTGTTCAGCTGGGCTGGATGCAGTGTAAGAGTGTTACATTCTGTAGTGTTACTGTTGAGTTTGTTATGATGACCAAATTGGTTTTTTTTTAAATCACTTAAATAATTTCATCTTAACATAAGCACTAAACAACCACAATATTCAGGGGTGTCATTTCAGGACTAAATAAAGTTTATAGGCTAACATTTAAAAGCCTTCATGCAGTTGTAGCAATACACATTTCACATTGCATCAAAGCGTCCCACAAAAAATAAAGATCTACAACAATCAGACTAATAAAATCACAGTTTTGAAGCACAATCAAGAAATAAGTATGCAGCAACAACACAAAACAGGTTTTCCTTCTTATAAATCATAGTGCAATAATCAATGTATGCATAAATAGCAGATTTCTGTAAAGTCATTTCAAAATTTGCCAGCAATTTAAATCGAAAGAAAAAAAACCCCAATTTGAAAACAAGCCCAGGCGTGTTCACAGAATATTGTATACTGCAATTAAACTTGAGCAACGGATTAATTATCTTATTCTATTTAGGAGGTGTTTAGGCTTGTTTACAAACTGGCCCTTTGATATAAATCGCAGATATTTCCCAGAGTAGAGACATCATGCTGCACTATGCTGTGGCCCCAGACACAGGCACTGTGTACTGTTATGAGGGGAGACATTCAGAGACATCAGTATTTGTAGAGTTGCCAAAGTTACAAAGGTTGGAAAGCCTAATGGCGAAAAAAAAAGAGCTTAAAAAAATTAAGTAGCTTCACAAGATTAAAATTAAATTAAATTACAAATAACACATACAAAGATAACCAACAAGGACAAATATTTGCACCACAAATTTTTGCTCCTCGGTGCAACCTATGAACATGCCAGATGCTCTGTAAACACCACTGGGCAGAAATGAAACCATTAAAAAACATAATAATAATAATAATTCACACTTCACTTAGCGACTGACTGTATAATAATTTAAGTTTACATGTTGTTGATGGCGATATATTTACACTTAAGTGTTGTTCCTGGAGAGACAAACAGCTCAGAAGTGTTCCTAAGCTAATAAGAGCTCACGTCCCAGCAGATTCAGCATGAAAAGACAAAGGCTTCGATGTGAAACCTGACAACGGGCTATAGGCAGATAAAGTTCAGAGGTATATGTGGCAACGAGGTTAGAGAGAAAGAAAGACAGAGCGAGAGAGAGTGACAGGCAGGCTGACGTCACAGCAAAACAATCGAAGCAGCTTTGTATGGGTAACCCTGAACTGCTGCTTTGGTAGTAGCACTGTTAATGGTCACAGACCCATCTCGGAGTCAGACATAAGTGTGGACGCAACATTTAGCATTTCCCCAGACAAAGACAAAGAAGCCTGCAAGTCATTGTCACACTGCTGACTCACCGGAAAATAACGTAACCTCTAGTAGTAGCCTACACAATCAACCACCAATAACATTTAACCCTATGCACACACTAAATTCTGGTTGAGATGAGCTTTGCTGTAGCTACGCTTCTTTGTTCCAGGGAAACAGTCCAGTAGCGTTAAGTTTAAAGCAGCAGTCATGTGTGAGGTTTACAGTCAAGCCGTGTTTCAACCGTGTGGTACAGCTACGCTCAACTTGACTCAACTCATTATTGGTACCAGCCACTATTCTAGATTTTGTTTTCCAGTACAGAAACAGCATCGGTTCAGCTCGGTGGAACCTTACCAAAAAAGTACGGTACCCAGTACTATACACAACTTTTGACACTGGAAACCAGAGAAAGCGAGTTGAGTCCAACATACGATGCAGTGAAAACACGGCATGATACAGCTACAATAGCAGAATTGGTAAATATCTGTGAGAATAAACGACCATCTTTCACAAAAAGTACACATACACAATAACATACATTTCCCAAGCTTATCAGTGCACATTATAAAACATGCTGCACAGTTGCATTCCAACTACACTCAATACAATGTTCAGACTAGCTTGCACAAAGAGAGAAGAAAACTACGTGGATACAAAATGGCTTTCTTAAGCTAATCTCTTCAACAAAACTCATAAAGAAGTTGTAGCCACCACAGCATTTGTACTGTACAATCTCCCTGTTTGTGGAGGTGTCTACCAATAGCAATGAGTTTTTAATCTGTTATAATGGCTCTAAGTCACTTCAGTAGCTTGGGTGAAATACCCAGAGAGAGACGAAAGCTGCAAATGACAATCAATAATGCTCCATCAACAAGGAGCTTTAACAATTGAATCAAACCTGAATAACCTAATAACTTAAAAGCTAGCAAACATGAGAGTCACACTTCATTTCTTAGCGCTAACTGTGTTTCTCATACTTGATCCTGGGCAATCTAGTGGACAACAATCACTATCTGTTTTTGTCTTTGAAGAAAAACCAAATCATATTAACATGAAAACAAAGTTAAGAACTTCCTGAAGCTCTTTAAGGATAGCGCTGCTGTTATTTTATCCTGTTACTACCAACAAACCTACTAAGAAGACCAAAATCAACAACTGATTTAACCTTGAAAGTAGTGTTTTTAGCCACAGATGAATACAACTGTGTGGTACTTTTGTCAGCCCAAAGTTACTGTATATAATCGAATGTACATCAGTAAAACAGGGACACGGGAGATTAAGTTCAATCAAAAAAGTAGCCGAGTAAGCAGAAAAGTCTCAGTAGTGCCAGATTAAAGACAAAAATAACACTTCTTAAAAGGTTTTATGCAGACAATGTGCACATCTGCCATTTTTCCATTAAAAAATAAATCTTAAAAAAACTGCTGCCACTGAGAAAAGAATCAGGCCACACATACACCACATGCTAGTAGGATTAAATTCATTTTTAGTTTTGGTCTTTACATGTGTTGATAGCAGTAAAAAGATATTATAATTCAAGTGATATCCTTTAAGATCTTTAAACATTAGTAATAAAACCTGAAGCTATGAGGAATTTGTTGAGTTCAGCAGCCCTTGAGAACAAAAGCTGCAATGAGCACCACTTCCTGTTGAGAAACGCTGCATCTCATAGCTGCTTTAAATAAAGCCCAAGACTAAGCTAGAGAAATACAGCTAAAAGTATGACTATCACATTACAGATATAGTTAAAAGACCTGAATATCGATATCCACATATTTTGTAAAGGCATGTGTTGTGTTTTAACAAGTGTCTCCAGAAAACATTTGTCTTGTCAGAGGTGATGAGTTCAAGTGTTGAGGAGGTCTGGAGGTGTTTCGTGGTCTAGAACCTCTTTACGTCAGCAGCTGAGGCAAGAGTCCCTGAGTTAGTGGAACTGGTCATGATACCAGAACCAGAAGAGTTGGAATTGGATGAACTATAGTTGGCAGATTTCTTTTTGGGCGGGTTCTTCAGTGTACCAGAACGCTCTTTGACTTTGTATTCCAGTGTGCTATGGGGCACCCCATAAACCCCCTGGGCCTTGGACACACTCATGCGACCTGCCATCACCATGCTGATGGCCTCTTCCAACAGGTCGTGGTTGTACTGACGGTATCTTCCACGTTTCTTTCTTGGCTGTTTGTCTTTATCCCGGCCACCTGCCCCCTCTTCTGAATCATCCAATGAGGACCCCCGTGGTCCCAGGCGATGAGGTGACTGATTGGCAATGCCCGGACAGCCATGTGGTAAGAAAGGAGGTCTGAGTTTGAAGAGAGATGAAGGTCTTCCACTAGCAGTCGATGAACTGGCAGTACCTTCTGTTGATGAGGTTCGTTGATAAATGTTTTCAGCCACGCTGCAATTCTCAGCTGGGATCGACCTGTTATGGTCAGACATGGAACGGACCTGAGGAATACGCAGGGGCGTAGGTGGCTCCAGACTGGGGGTGGGGCTTGGTGAGGGCTGGAGAGCATCCCTGAGCTGGGAAAAAGTGTGGGAAAGGGTTTTCTGTAGACTTCTCGGCTGACAGAAGGAAAGAGAGGATGAAGGAACACTGAAGTCTCCATTCTCCTCTGCAGCTCCTCCGATTTCAGCCCGCTCAGCCCACGCCGCCACCTTCTGCAGGACAAGGCGGGCTTCACCACCCAGCATTGATGACATCACATTGTAAGATGTCACTTCATCCCTGAAATCTTTGCTTCCTGGTGCAAGTTGGTGTGACATCCCCACCCTTCCCTCAGCCCAGCCATCCAGACCTTGTCTCAGGGTGTGAAGGGGTATTCCATAAAGCAACGCAGCCCGCTGCTCCTGCAGCCTCCCTGAACGTATATCCTTCAAGGCCTTGGACAGCAACCCCTCAGACAGCTCCAAGCTCCTCTCAATGAGCTCCTCCTTCTGCCTGTGCTGCCTCCTAGGGATGGGAGGACCAAACAGCAGGGTCAGGATGGAGGTGATGGAGGGGGTTTGATTTTGGCATATGGGACGGGGGGTGCAGAGCGAGGGGTCCACTCCTTTATGCCTTGTGTTGGTAACATCACTGCGACTCTTAAGTTTCAAGTCTGCCTGTTCTCAGTCTGTTTCTGCGCCCTCATACACACTGCTGCGTGTCTCTCACGCACACCCATTGTTTGTGTGTGACAAAGCCTCTTCACGTCCAGGTGGGACAGTCTGTGAATGGCTGGGGTTACTTTGGTGCTCACACACAACCCCTGTAGTTTTATGATATCCTTCAGTGAGAGTCCTACATGCTTGAAGGTTGAATAATGAAACTCCTCATAACTGGATCAGTTAAAAAAAAAAAAAAAGGAAAAAAAGGGAGGTAAAATCCTTGTGAGGTACTGCAAAGTTTTCCTCATTGTACAATCCTGAGCTGCTGGCAAATGTTATAATGCAATAAACTTGCTGTGACGTTACCGCTCAAGAGATAAAAGAGTCAACCCCATAGAATCAAAACACCAAAAACAAGCTACCTCTTCATAAGAACTATCAATAAACTGACCCAAAGCAACACCAAACAAAGGAGTATGCATTATCAAGAAGGCCAGAGAGGTGTTAGCTGACTTAAACCAAGCAGTGCCGGCAAAAATGAAAGTACGGATGCTAACCTTCCAATACATATGTACACCTAAAATGAAATGCAGTCAACAATAGGGTGGAATTCATACAGGAATGAGGATTTCCTCACATGTGAAATAAAATTCAAGTCATAGTTGGTTTGGATAGAAATGTCTTGGTCATGTAAATTTATTGCTGTATTTAAGAACCCCCGATTTTAATCCATGGTAATGATAGGTCTTCCTCATGCATTTTTCCACAAAGCCGAACACCAGTAAAATTTACAGACAGAGGAAATCCAAGAAAAAAAATCCTTACCCCAAGGCTTTGTGATTAGATGAGGATGTTGAGGCAGAGGAGGCAGAATTCCTGTTGGAGAGGTCGAGCACACCATCTGTTACAAGAAAAATTCATTTAAACTGGTTAGGGTTTGAGATACAGTAGTTAGGTCAAACTTTGGAAGCTGGAAACATTCATTTATTGGCTTTGAATTCATAATATGCTCAGCGCTTTTCCTACCTGGTTCACTTTCACTGTCTTTCTCCTCCTGGGGTCGGCTCACTGTGAGGTCCAGAGGGGCATCCGATGTTTCTGACGATGGCAATGAGGTCCTTGTTGTAACACCATTTGTATTGGTGTGAAGCAGGCACTTGGACGCGTACTCCAAGGCAAACTGATGGATCATCTTCTTCATCAGCTCCTGAGCAACCAGAGGGATGTTGGAATCACAGCCAAGTGGCACATCTAATGAAAAATACACAAATGCAGACAGGAGTCAGCACTCAGGTGCCACTGGTAAAGTGAAGTATTTTGGGGGTGTTTTTGGTCCTCTCAGAAAGATTTTTTTGACCTCTTGGGATTAATCCATTTGTGACAAAAATCTCCCCTCGTCCAAACATGTTAGCTGCAAACGCAACAAATGTGTCCAAAATGTCCGCAATTACAGGAAAAGCTTCATGGGCAATGTATTAGGTAAGTATTAGTAGGTGGGAATCAGTTATTGCTTTAACTTCATGGTTCATTTCCAGGTGAAAAAGTTATTTCACGCCTTAACAATTTCCACACTGGTTTCGAAGAAAATATTATTATTATTATTATTATTATAAATAAATCACAACCATTATGGATGAGCAAGTACACAAAATCATCTGTATCTGTTCTTAGAGTGGGTGTGGCCTGGGCCAGAAGTAGGTGGTGCTTAAACCTGATCTGGGCAGGACTAAGAAGAAGTTAATTTAAGCCTGAAATTCAAATGTGTTGATCAGAAGTTACTACATTGATTATCATTAGAAAACAATGTACAGAATAGCCTCAAAATTGAGTTCTCTTACAAGACTAACACAACTATTTTTAATAGGGATGTTCGATAAATTTTTGCTCGAGGGGTTGCTTCATACTTTGGCTTCACAACCTTCATGAACCGCCGGAACCCCACATTCTCCACAAAAGAGAGTGGTAAGTTGGCGAGTGCAATCATTTCTGCGAGTTCCCGTGTTATCTGTAATGTCCTCGGATTGATACTCTTCCATTTTTCTGTCTTCTGTAGAGTTTGCTGTAAAGTTGGCTGTCAGAGCAGCCTCAGCCTCTTTGTGCTCGTCCTCGTGTTTCTGCAAATTACTAGTATTAAACGAACTTCTCTTCATACCGCCTCTTGAAACTTTCTGTTTGCAGAGTTTGCATTCTGCAGAGCTTGGGACTTCTATGTTTATGTCAAAACATTTCCAAACTGACAAAGTTTTCGCAACAGGAGCAGTCATGTTTGCGCGGTCATGTTTATCTGAATAGGACGTAACGCATGAGTCGCCGTGGTGTCACACCACGGCATTGTAGCGCCATCTCTGGTGAGGAGTACTACTTGACATAAGTTATTTTTGTCTTGAGTATCGGAGGCTGGTATCGACAGCCTTTAACAAGTATCAATCAGTCCTTTGAAATAAGGCCAGTATCAGCCCGATACCAATACCTGGTATCGGTACTTGCCCATCCCTAATTTTTTAATAAACTAGAATGCATAATATTCAGTCAGCTATCCAAGAAAAATGTTATGAATTTCTTTCATTGAAACATTTACTCAGAAGATACTGCATTATCTCTAGCGGATACTCATTTCAGCCATTTGCCCACTTGACCTCCATTATCACTCTCTCCTACCGCAAATTTTTGAAACTACAAGGCTGAGCCGCAAATGTGTAACGCTGCACTGTCCTGATTTGAGACACGAAGTCATTTACCAATAAATCAACCTCAGAAGCAGTTCAACCAAAGGTCACCACGGTCAATGTTCTTGGGAAGACATCAGACAAGTGTACTAGGGGCAACACATCAATGTCCATGTGCCAGAATAACAAAGCAATCTAAAGCCTTTCAAGGATGACAAATCAAACCAGACCAGTCCTATTTTTCACATCGATTCAAGGTTTTGCTGGGGCTATTTCTTCTATAAAGAAAGCAACTGAATAACTACAAGGTGAAAGCTGATGGCTATGTCCCTATGACAGGAGCTTTAGCACATCTCAAGTTGACATATTTGTGCTATTGCTATTGGCTGAAAAACATCCATCACCTTTCTTGTGAAACACAGCTTGGAGGAACCTGTGTGCTGACTGGCTGCTCTCAGAGATGGTTGGAGCCTGACAGGGAGAGTAATCAGAGGGGGAGGAGAGGGGTGACGCGGCTGCAGGTGCTTGCTCCTAAAAGTAAAAAAAAAAAAAGGTTACTGTTCTTAGCATGATGAATACAGTATATGTTTACAATATCCTATATCTCATGTTAAACAATCTAACTATTAAAACTGCCCCCCCGTCTCTAAGAAAATACAGACACTATTTGTGGATTAACTTGAGTAAGACCACTCTTACACTGAGTTTGTCCAGGGGAAGGCTGCAGAATGAACACTGAGAGCAGTTTGCTTCTGGGGACCAATCATCCACTTCTTCCGGTTCACAGTCTGAAAGGCACAATATCAAAATAACCAGGCATTAATAAATGAGCATACATCAAGGATCAACAGACCTCTACTGCGGTCACAATACAGAATTTCATCAAAGGCAGTAGTGGTTTGTAAACTCCATAATCACTCCAGTTTTATTTAAGAGACCACTTTGACTGAAGCTTTGCTGCAGTATATAGGGCAGATGACATTCATACAAAGCTTTTGCACCTGAGAAAATCCTACAGAGAGGTGTGATAAATTATTGCATGTAGAATATTTTGGTTCTTCTACTATACAATTTAAACCAATTAAATATTGTTGTAAATATCTCTCGTGGTAGACAGCTATGGCTAATGTTGCAAATAAAAGAGCAGGACTGCTTTATGACAACTTAAGACAGGTTATTATCTCTATAAATGGATTCTAAATTGAACTTCCTTTGTGTAATAAAATATGACCAGATCAGTACTTTTAAAGCTAAAATTTAAATCAATGTCACTCAAAAGTATTTTTATCTGCCAATCCATCAGGTCTCTATCACACATTATCTGATATGTTCCTGTCAAGCCTCACTCAAACTCCAGATGGCACTGCAGACTACAATGACACTGCAGACAGTGTCAAGCCAGCTGTGTTTTGGCTGCTAGTGAATGTACCACTAGCCTGTTGTAGCATATGGCAAGTTATTGGGGATAGCAGTGCTACCACCAGTAAAGAGAAGTGTATGTCAACCACTGTCAAATTTGATAAAATTAAATTTAGCCGACATATAATTTCATTCATTTGAGATTTTATGTAAACTACAATGAATCTGCATTATCTGTAAATAGATTAGGATTATGATTTTTGACAGTCTAAAAAAAAAAAAACAGGACAAAGTCTGATTTGTCAATGAGTTACAAATCAGAAGCATTACTATGACAACTACAATTAACCAAATGACCCCAAATAATATTTACTGCCTCTCAGTGGTGGGCAGTGGTGTACGGGTGAACATTTTGGCCTGCCCCAAAGGTGAATTAAAAACAAACAACGGAAAACTGCTGACCAGGTTTTGTATACACTGGTTCTAGTGTCAGCTTCATCAGTCTAAACACAGCATTTTCATCAATGTTGCATAGGCTTATGCCCTTGCAAATAAAACATTTCAACACACAATATGATATAGTTGCATTTCACTGTCATTTTTTGTAATTATTTCCTTTCATTGTGTCCTTTTTATGAGTCTGATGGACTTCCAAACTTAATACATATAAAATACACATATGATAACAGTCATCAAGACCTTTTCAGAGTACAAACACAAAAACCCACCATCAAATAATTTGAGGTCTCTCAGCAACATTTGGCCATAGATTCCCTCCAGTATACTTTCAAACCCTGCAAGACAAAATATACAGAAACAACCCTTCAGCACTGACATGAAAAAGATCTGCATGCTAGAAATCCTTGATGAACCCTGTGGCCTGTGCCTAACTAGACCAGTCTGACGACAACACAAATTCTCAGTAATGAGGATACTGCTACAGGCACTCGTCACGGCAAGCACCCCTGCCACCTGTTATGCCTTTATGATCAACTGGCTTACAACACAAACAGTATGATCCGTGCATAGAAGTGACATTAATATTCCACATTTGTATTCAATGTTTCGCGCATTATGCGATGGATGTCACTCTGATTTAACGTTATAAACAAGTAGAAATACAGCTAACTTCAGCTGAACCAGCCTGAGGTTACCGGCTTCTGTAGCACAAAAAAACCTCTGTGTTCAAAATAGCACTCGGTACGCGGAACACCATTACCGAGACCACTGAGATGCATGCGTTTCTCGTAT
The DNA here is from genome assembly GCF_020382885.2 of Scatophagus argus. Lineage (NCBI taxonomy): Eukaryota > Metazoa > Chordata > Actinopteri > Scatophagidae > Scatophagus > Scatophagus argus. The sequence goes on along the minus strand of NC_058494.1, from coordinate 16,048,337 downwards.
TGCATGAACATAAGCTGTCCTAATGTACCAACAACCCCCTCCCCCAAATAACACCAACAGCGTTACTGTCAGAACAGCTTGTTAGCATAGCTTTAGCCAACATATGTCAATAAACAAATCTACCGAACGCTAGTACAGTAACTATCTGTTACATACAAATTATATGATAAGCCTTAATACTACAAGCTCGATATCCCCGCGGTCAGGTAGCAATATTTTAGGGAGCTAGCGCCGATGAGTAGCAACCTAGCTCAGATGGACAAAGAAAGGAGCCAAATCGAACGGCTAGCCAGCTGGTAAATATTAGCCTGCCAGCTTAACTTAACCGCTAAAGCTGACCAGGCTACATTTAGCTAGCATTAGCTAGCAATCTAACATAGCTCGGGGTAGCGATCCTTCTGTTACCGGGCAAAATCTTTTAGAAGCTTGATTTTTTTTAGTGAAAATGATACTGCACATGGATCATACCAACGCAGTGTATCAATTTGTGTCGCCAAGAATCAAGTTCCCGCCGAAACCCTTTCCTTTCTGCCGTGCATTTGGAGCACTGCACGGTAGCCATTCTGCGTCCTTCCTCCCTCTCCCTCACTCTGATGAACGACAGGAAGCGGCTGTGGAGGCTGCAGCACAGCTTCTGTCATACACTTAGTTCACCGCTAGAGGGACAGGCTGGAGAGAAATTGGATATTTTTGCCCTGAATTCTGTCTCATAGATAAAATCGAGTCTAACAACCCGTGTCTTTCACTTAAAAGCCTGCATTTTTGTTAGTTGTTATGTGTAGATAAATGGATAAAGATCAACCAGCGCTTTTATAGCTTAATGACTTTGACCTCGTTGAATGCGATGACCAGCTCCTGATAGATAGTCATAGATAAATAGTGCTGCAGGTATTGAATGCTGTCACAATACTTTATAATGTTCACATTTACAGCAAAGATATTTGTAGATTTGCAATAGAATATGTATATGTGTGTGTGTGTGTGTGTGTGATGTGATCATGTGAGTGGGTCAATACAGTATATACGCTCATTTATATTTATATGTCATCCCCCACTGACTGCTATATTATGTGTATAATATATTTGATTTGTTTACTTTATGAATACTTTTGCTGTTGAAATATTATTTACGTATGTGTATTTGACTTTGACGGAATGTAAAGGCACATTGATGCATATTATCAGCTTCATGGCGTTTGATGGAAAACTGATGGACAGGATCATGGTGCAATAAACGGTTTTGTCAAATCATTGGCACTGGTGGGGCACTGATGCAGAATAAAACAAAACATGACAATTACCACACTGTATAGCTAAATCGAAATCACTTCTTAGCAAACAGACATCATCAGAGTCGCACTGCCAGTTTCTCCCCAGGACGACCACACGAGGGCAGCAGAGAACTTTAGATTTTGCTGAATGAATAAATTACATCCCGTGTACATTAAGGATGTTAGGATGAACATGCTCCTCATTATCATTTATCCAGCTTTCCAAAACCTGATGAATATCTTTTTTCTTTCTTTCTTTCTTTCTTTTTTTTTTTTACATCCAGTAAACAGGCCAGCCAAGACTCAGATCCCTAGGGGGTCTTCAGTTTCAATTTGTCAGTAAAAGATTTTAATTAATTGCAGGTTTGATTAAATTATGTGCCACAAAATTATAATTAATCTCTTAAATAATGGACTTTAAGATGGACTGTATTATCTCTAGGACCATTCTTAAAAGGGGACAAAATGTAACTTTGTAAGAATCCGATTTTGTAACTTTTTTATTATTTCAGTTGACAGCATGTTTAAATGGTACATATTACCACATGTTTTTGCCTGTAGTTAAATTATACAAATGGAGACAAAACAAACTGGGGGCCAGGTAATCCACCATAAGAGTGTTGGCTGGTCTCAGACTATAGGCAAACTGTAATAGGGATGTTATGTGGGTTCTTCTGTCTGCACTGTACTTGACAGGTACTTATGCACACTAATGCACAGACATTGGGAAAAACAGGGCTTCAACAGGGGCCCCCAGATAATTTTTGGCACAGGGCCACATTGCTGGTTAATCTGCCCATGCTTCCAAGTAATGGAAAACATTGAAAAGGTATGAGAATATCTATCAGAAAAAGGGTTCACAGAGAGTGTGCCAGTGATTGAGCAAAGGATGGAGACAAGGAGGCCGATTAGAGAACACATGAAATAGAGGTATAAAGAGCTACGAAGGGCCGTAGAGCAGACAGGGTGATGTGATTGAATGTGGAGCTTGGAGGAGGCAGCCAGTGTCACAGGCCCAGGTGGAATTCGTTGTCACGGTGACTTAGAGCGTGGTTGCCGTGGAGATGGTGATGAAAGACTGCGGCCTGGTGAACGGTACTTCTGGGCCGGAGCGTGACCAATAGCATACAGGCCAGTGTGCCCTGCGGACAGAAAAGATTATGTGCAGGTCACCAGAATGTTTTGTGTGTTTATGTAAGTATGTGCACGTGTGTGTGTCTCTGAAAGCACATGTGTTCATGTAGAGCAACAATGAAGTCTACCTCCATTAGGACAGCGTATGTATTAAGTGATCATGAAATGAGCGGCAGCTTAGCACCAAGGTGGTGGTCCCTCTGCTGCCTCTGCAGCAGCCCAGAGGAACTTTTAACACCTCAGCCACCAACATATCTCATTACTACAACACCACACAGTCCTACAGTCCATTCAGAGATGTGTGTGTGTGTGTGTGTGTGTGAGCGTAAGCCCGTGTATGACTGTGTCAGAACGCACATGGATCTTGTTATGTAGTTCAGAAGAGGGGCACAGTAGCTGCACATTTTCATTTCCATCAGTTTCACTGCCTCAACAAGTCCAAACACAACAGCCAGAAATAGACTGTGCTGACAGACTATCAGGTATTAAATATAGCTACAGGATAAAGAAATCAAGATAACTCAAGATAAAGCACATTCTCAGAATAACCAAAAAAAAAAAAAAAAAGGAAAGCTGATGACCAAATTATCCTTCCACCCCATCACGCTTCATCTCTTCTGGTTCACTCTCTGTTCCCTGAAGTGGGTGGACGACGCTTTTTAAGAGGATTTCAGTCAATTAAACTTGCAGGTGCATTTCATGAGTCCATAGGTTTTTAAACATGATTAGAACCAGTTCTCTCTATGCCATAAAAGAAAAACCTCACATATTTAATATAAACAGGATTTAGCTGGTATTAGCAGAATTTTATTGTTCACACTAACAATTAAAGTGGCCCTGATGCTGGCTCGGTATGAACTCACTCTCCTCGCCCTGCGTGCCCTCGAACTGACTGTGACGCATGTTTCCCGTTGTTATTTTCAGGTTTCATCTCGTCTTAAATTCAAGACATCTTGCTGAGTTTACTACCTGGTTGTAAGAGAAGGGGCTGAAACTTCAGGGTTTTTTTTTTCACACTTGTGTATTTGGTTTTAAATTATTTTTCCCCCAAAAGTCTCAGCTAGGTTTTATTTAACTACCCTGTGCTGTGCACAAACCAGTGAGGATCACGTTTAATTAGAGGTGGCTTGATAAATTAGAAAAACAGTCCAACAAGGTGTTATGTCTAAAAGCTATGCTTATAGCCAGGGGCCTGGCTGATTTTAAGGTGCTGACTTGTGAAAGCTGATGGATTGAGTATGCCATTTGTGCTAAGACTTGGATCCAATATGTTTAATCATTTGTACATTGAATGACTCAAAATGAGCCTTTAACTGGTGCAAAACCACAGTCACACCAGATTGGGAGAGTCTGGGGTCTCATTGAGTTTTTGGCAGCAACCTCACATATAATCTCTGACATGGCACACACGGCCACCTCACTTTGAGGGGGTCCTTCAAATGGGATTTCAAAATCACTTATTTAACCCACTTTAAGAGGCTTGGCATTGTTTTTAATGAAAACAAATGAAGGGGAGAGGAATATGAATGCAAAGAAAATAAATATGGAAATGATTACCTGAGTGTTTTGTTGAGCGTTCGCGCTTGAGTCTCTGCGCATGTACAGTTTATACATGCATGCGTTTGTGAGGTTAAAGTCTTGGGGATCAGTATTATGGTTGGAACAGCGCCATTGTGATTACTACATAGGTGCAATATTATCATCCCTGCAGAATCCAGTGTGAACCTTCACTTCAGCTTCCCATGTCCAAACACACTGCTGCACTCACGGTTGTGCAAGTGAATGCATAAAGACATCTGTTTAGAATTCCTGGCTTTAAATGTTGAGATCATGGTTTCTGTATGAGACGGTAATGTTTATTTGTGATGGAACGTTTCTCGATGCTCCTTCCTGAAGCTCTGCTAATACATTCTGGCTTGCCTTAAAGACGTATCCTATGTTTTAGAAGTTGTGCATGAGAGTGATAATCTGCAAAATTGGAGGAGCAGAAAGGGAAAGCAAATATTAATGGAGAAGGTGGAAGGAAGGGCAGTTAAGTGAGAAAAGCAGTGTTTAATCTAAGCTGGAGTGTATGTGTGGACATACATGCGGAGACCTGGAGAGCCGCACTGCTGTGATGGGGAGACACCAAGCCACTGCTGATTTGAAGAAGGCTTTCATTACTTCTGCTCTGACCAGCTGGTTCCAAGTGACCCCCCCCCCTCCCCAGCTCTGTCTGAGCTGTCTGTCTTTTGTGCATCTGGGCCAGTGTTTAGGTAAGACAGAGCTCAGTGAGACGTGTGTTGTTCTGGAGGTAAAAGGTATAAAGGGACTCGACGGGTTTATGCTTTATGCAGCGCAGGAGCACAGAGGATTATCATTAATTCTGCGTACAATAATGCACTTTACTTTGATGGGAAATTCTCATGCCCACTTGTGCACACACACACACAGCGCTTTTGGGGAGGGCAAAGGTGCGCTGTGGAGGGAGGCTGAGAAGTGGAGGGTCATTTTAAGTGGAGGTGCACAGGGCCAGACCTTGCCCCAGGGATGAAGGGGGGAGGGAGGTGAGGGAGGGCCAAAAGGAAATAGCCAAACCAAAAACACATGCAAGGTCAAGTGTACTCCTTCATCTAGCACATAATGGAGGATAAAAACCAAGAAAGAACCATGTTGCTGTGGGACTTGTCATCTCTGTCTTTTTCTGGCTGCCTTTCTTTCTAGCTTTTTCTGTATTTCATGTATTATAGGTCTGTTTATCTGTCTGCCAGTTTCTGTTCCTGTCAGCTTTGTCCTAAGGGTGAAGGAAAGCATAGGATCTCTTTTGTATTCAGTCAGTGGTCAGTGAAGTTACCTTTGAACAAGAGCCGACCTTAGATCAGCATGTGTTTGATTTGCTCCTGTTTTTTCATCAGAGGAATATTGCCAATGCCATGTTGGTAATTATTCATGTATTGATAATGTTCTGGTTGAGTGACTCTAACTCTCTTTTCAATTACCCTCATGGGACATCTCATCCTTGTGAAAGGTCTTGTAAATAGGCTCTCTCATCACCCTTCCTGATTACTTTATGCTGCCTCCCCATCAAATTCACTGCCCAATTTAAATTTGCTGTGATCATTTCAGAGCTCTGTTATAGTTAGGCATCATGCATATCAGTGATTTATACATCTCAAATAATTTGTCTGGGCCTAAAACTAAAAAAGATTGTGCCTTTAATATGATGACTCCAAATGATGGGAGATGAAAAGAGTTACGTTTGCAAAACAACAAGACAAATGCCATTTTGACCTGACAAATATCCACCTGGGAAGAGCTAAAAGATGTGTACCGGACTTACATTCACCATGTCAACTTAAAAGATGATATGTCAATGTTGTGTTAGCAATAGGTTTCTGCTGCCCCATAGTGGCCAAAATACATTACTGCAGATTTAAATGAAATAGTGGTGTAGCTGCGTAGGAATGACTCTTTTCATTGCGTTGCGGTATTCCTACTTTCCTTTAGATACCTTTAACCAGCTAAGGCTCGTCTGGTGAGACTTTTCTAGAGTTTCAATTTCTTATATTGTACTCATTCCTGCCTCTGCCCTGATCTGATGTTATTTACAACCACTCCTGTAAAATCACTGTAAAATCCTAGCAGCTCGGTCCAGATATGGAATTCTCCCCTGACACTGGTAGAAACAAAGAGACTGTGTTTTGAGATGTCCAGTGCTTATCTCTAAGAAAAACTAAGACCATGTTTCACTGTGCAGAAAGATGGTATTTTCAGGCAATTTTTCTATTGATAAAGAAATGAAATAGTAGCTTGATATTTGAAGCCATCAGTGCTCACGGACCACTCATAAATCCAGACAGCTGTCTTACTGTATTAGTATATGTGTGTCTGCCGTATGTAATGCAGTTATGAATCTTCTACGGGACTCATGTTTCTGCGAAGACCTGTGACTGACTGACAAGAAGCAAACCAGACAGCAGCATGTTTGTATAATTCTCCATTTGTCCACTAACTTGTATACGCATTAGCCTGCCTACCTGGCTTTAGCAAGATAAAAGGAGAGTTGGGAACTTCTTGAAACAAATTATCTTTATTAATTGTAGATTTTATCATTAAAAGTAAGGGGAAAAGCATGAACCTTCATCCACCTCCTTTTTTAAAACTCATCTTTCCTCTGCCCTTATTATGCGTATGGGTGCGCAGCTATGAAGCTTAACAGTAATGAGTTTAAGAAAGGCCTGAAATCTTTATTGGAAAACATATTTCAAACTGAGAACACAGTATTGGATAAAACAGAATTATGATAGTGTCTGCAAATCCCAGGTAACAAAGATACCAAGCAATCTGTGCTAATCAATGCTAACTTAAGTTGACATAGATTACATGCATTGTAACAAGACTAAGAACCTTGTTTTTAAACTACAGTGAACTATGAACTATAGTGCATGGTCTAAAATTTATGTCCCACTTCCCGAGATGAGTTGTCAAACACCTACTACGTGCATTAAAGCACATTAAAGTATTAAAGTATTGTTGTTAAGTAAGGTAAGGATATATCTGGATCAGCCAAGATGCCAGGCACCTTGCAATGAAGCAACACTCACATTTGACCTCACTCACAAACCCACAAAAAATTCCACATGATACACGCACACACACACACAGACCCTTTATATTTTTTATTTTCTTTAGCTGAAATGCACGTCAATCACAAAGTGTGTTAATGTCAAGTGACCGGGTTTCGCCGGTGATATACAGCAGGACCTCAGGAGAGAGGAGGGTTGAGATGGAGATAGAGGAGGGTGGAGGGAAAAGGCAGTTTAACAGCTGTCTTCATGCATCATCCACCCTTCTGATAACCCCTCTCTAAGCTCATGCACACTTTTACACACAGAAAAGCAGTAAATACACTGTGCTTCATGCCTGCAGTATCTGACTTTGCATGTATTTGTGTTCTAATGTGTGTCTAGTATGCATGCATATCTGTGTTTGTACTGTATGTGTGTGTGTGTGTGTGTGTGTTAGTGCTCTGTCTCTGAAGTGTCATTAGTTTAAAATTTTCCAGACAGTTTTGCCTCCTTGCTATACTTTCATCGATGCCCCTCTGTTTCTGGTGTCTTTGGTGGAAACTTACCACTGCTCCCATGTCTCAGTTGTACTCCTTTCTGGTAAATATATTAGAAAGGACCCCCACCCCACACCCACCCCCCCTCTCTGTCTTTCTGTCTCAGTAATAGAACAAGGTTTATAAGGCTCGGCAGGCTTGGATAATCTAACCCACATGCCAGTTGTGCTGTGCCCATTCTCTCCCCTGCTCTAATGAAGCTAACACAGACTCTGAAATCTACGCTAGTGTGTGTGTGTGTGTGTGTGAGTGACCTGGCGATAGAAAACTCCACCTCTGTCTGTGCCAACAATGAGACACCACAGGGAGGGAAAGTAAGAAAGTAGAGTTTCTCACTTTAAATCAGTTATAATTTACACACACGCACACACACAAACAGATGTTTTGGCTAATTGATTGCGAGTGTGTGCTGTGTGGACTCATTGCTCGTGATTGGCTCTAAGTGTGTGGTGTGTTTGTGGCTGACACTAATAGACCACACAGCAGTACTTCCCTCCTTCCCCACCCACACAGATATAATTTAATCAAGAACCGAATCTAAGGCAACTGTGCTCCGCTGCTTTATATGGTTACATTTGAAGTTGCTGTTAGATGAGGCTTTTCTTTGTGTGTACGAATGTGTGCATGCATTTTGCCATACAGTGGTGGAAGTGTGTGAGACAGAACACACATTTATAATGCTGGAAATGTCTGTCACTGAGTGCATCGTAAATGTGATGAGTGATGGAGTGTGTGTGAGAGTGACTAATATTGGCTGTGTCATCTCACACATTCACGATACCCAGCTCGCCACCATGAGATCCAGGAAGGACTGCAGGAAACAAAGATGGCATGTCTTTGTGTGACTGTGTGTGGATTTAAGAGGGAGAATTTTATAAGTTTAGGCAGAGGAAGTAAGGGAAAGGGAGGGGACCTCTGCAGAGATTAATCTGGCACTTTGTCCAAGTATTTTGACTATCTGTGTGTGTTGCATGAACGTACGCATGAACAGCATGTGTGTGTGACAACTGGTGCATGTGTTCGTCCCACAGTTGGTGAGACATCCTGTAGGGCTTGGCAGCACAGTAGGACACAGCGTACCCTTTTGACTCCACTGCATGTGTGAGTATATATCTGCGATGTGTGTGTGTGCGTCTGTGTGTGCGTCTGTGTGTGTGTGTGTGTGCACGCACGCATGTGTTTGCTGACAGGATTTACTATTTGTCAGTCCATCCTGTCATTAAATCATAACTCCTGGACCTGGTGGGATCCTAAAAAGACACAGAGAACCTACAAAAAAGTTTAGTTTTAAGCACATCTAGCTTATCACTGGCACAATCCTGATTTTTATTATAAATGTGAGACATCAAAACACATCACAGAGAGATAGACAGATACTTTATTGATCCCGAGGGAAATTCAAGATGTTATCGTGTTATCATGGTATGTGGTCTGCAATGTTTCGGTGGGTGGCGTGTGTCAAAGAGCATCTTTATGATTGCCAGAAGCCAAGGTTTCCCTGCAGAACATTGCACTGTAAACACGTGATTCATTTAATTCACTTCACCTGTCGGTGGTTTTAATGTTGTGTTTGGTTGGTGTGTAGTCCATGTTGGCAATCGTTGATGTTAAAAGTTCATTCTTGACCTTGGAAATGCATTTTTGCAAATGATAACTGGGTGTCAAGGTTAATAAAAAGCACAACAGAGTGAACATGCAACAAGCCTGATGCAAACTACTGAGATACACAGTTCTGATTATTCGGGGCACCAAAAAAGGCATAAAATGACCATTAAGTCTCTCTCAACAGCTCCTGCAGCACAATATATGTGTCTCGAAGCCAAATGATTGCAATGTGAGTCCAACTGGCTGCAGCTACTCCAGTGTGTAATGCTAATGTGGGCAGAGGGAACACAGAGGAGAATATGCAGCTTCCACTGACATCAGAGTGAATATGCAGAGTGACGGTTCGTAGATAATTCTCATTTCAGCGTAAACTGTGTAAAAGAGATTTGGTACAAAACTGAAAGTGACAGTCTTATTACAAGAATCGATCTGCAGAAACCTTTTAGCTGGCACAATTTTTGTCTTTCTAAAGATATTGGACACTGGGATGAGGGTGATGTATGTATGGACGTGAGGAAGACAAAGGGAGAGATGAAAACCGTGCTGAAAACATCAATAGGAACATAAAGGTATATTGGTCAAATCTTTGCTTAACACCACCTTCTCTGGTGCAACCCACAAATGTCAGTCATGGCTTGTGAGTGCTTGTATGTGTGAGTGTGTTTACATGTGTGCGTGCCCATGAATTTGTGTGTTTGCTGGCTTTATGGATAAGAGTGACTTTCCTGCCTCCTTCTATGTCTGCTCCTGCAGTCATGATGTGAAAGCAGCATCAGACTGACAATGGACAGAGAGACAGACACAGTGAGGGAAAAAAGAGAGACAGGAGAGTCTGGGACCTGTCAGTCAGATGGATGGATGGACAGACGGACAGACTGACTGACATGAGACAGAGGCACAGAGGCCTGTGATTGGCTGATTCCCCCAGGGAGGTGATGTGGTATTCTGTGGTCATTTTGGGCCTAAGCTGAGTTGATCCCTGAATGTCACCTACTGAATACATTACACGAGGACAGAATTTTAGCTGTTCATTATTTCCACGTACTTGACCTGACTTTATTTTACTTTTTTAAATTTAATTTAATTTTAGCAGCTGTTATCTATATTTTTATGTGGACAATGAACCATATGACTGCTTGAAAGGGGTTGCTAATGTGTGGCAACCTGTTGCTGGAGTTCTCCTCAGTTTAGCATTTTCCAGCTCAGTTTTTTTTCTTTTTTCTTACACACCGCAGTGTTTAGGTTCACTTTCACTGCTCTCATCGACATTGTTTCTGGCTGCAGCAGGCAGCTGTTTGTTGAAACAAAGCTTGAAAACCAAACTGCCTATGCTTTCTGCACTTCACCGGATGGCAGACAAACAAAGTTAGTGACTAGCTGGTCATTTATCAGCTAAGGAACCACATATTTCCTTCAGGAGTAGGTGGAGATCAAAAACGCAGCTAAAAAGAGAGTGACCTCTGGGAGGTGGCCAGAAACATGATTCAGCATGAATTTTAATATCTCCTGGATGTCTGAAAAGGCACCTGTTTGCAAAGAAATTCAGCATATCAGCTTTAAAGATGATGCCATGTTGTGTACATAGTGTGCCTCCACTGCCCCCAGTGGCCATGAAAAAGAGGGAAAAAAGATCATTTTAATGGCATTTTATGCTTTTGCGTATGTCGAAGAAATGGAGGAAAAACAGCTTCTTTTGGGCCTTTTGTGCATCATCGGAGCCAAAAAAAGACATAAGAATGAGATGTAAAGATATCGCAGACCCGGAAGATTATTTCCATTCTTTCTTATCACTCATCATCCCATTTTATCTCATCCCTTGTCTTCCTCACAACACAGAGATCAAATGCCCTCCAGAGGCTGAAGGCTTCTTTTGTCCTAAAGGGGAAGCGATAACTGGAGAACCTCGATATGTTCTGATGGTGAAATCGATAGAGCTTGGAGAGCTGATTTGAACACATGGTTCTACTAATGTCCATCTGGAACTCATCTGAATATTATCTGCATACTTTGGCTTTAAATAGAAAAGAGGAGAGATTCTGAGACTGTAAACGTGGAAGGTGAAAAAAGTATTTTTCAGAGTGTTGACGTTCTGCATTGATATATGGTCTGAAATCACGTCTGCAACCTCAACCGTTTATGTCAAACTTTCCCTATTGAAATCCAACGCTGTTTATACGTGTACATTGCTGTGTAAGACTACATGCAAGCTGTTGCATATTTAAGTGCTTGCAGGCAGTGAGGTTATTGATTTGCAAGGGTGAATGCATGTTGAAATTCAAGGTGGGCTTTCCGTCTCATCCGTTCCCCTTGGCTGACAGGGCTCCCTGTAGATCTGAATGCACTCTATACACCCTCTGATCACTAATTCATTAGTTTCACTCTCGCACAACTATCAGACACCATCATCTGGCATGGAAGTAGCTGCTGAAGAAAGTTTGCAATTTCACCTTTGGGAAGGAAATGCACAATGCAGCATACTAAATGCCATACAGATGTTGAGAAGAGCTCAGCTGTAGAGCTCCCACTATTTTCCTGTGTTGAACTGCAAAGCACTGCTGCACTAACAGTGTGTCTTGTCTGAAAGGACGTGCATTCTTCATCTAATAGATTTTACAACTTCATTTACATTAGTCATGCTTTGGTTTTTTATAGGCTTGTACTGGGGTGATGTCAAGTGATTTTAATGTATCACAAAAACATCTACTATGTTTTAAGTTGGAATGAAAAGAGTGCTGCACTCGACAAAGAAACACCAAAAAGGAATCTGGTTTGTGTCTAAAAGTCCAGTTTTTAGTAATACTGGCAGCATGATTGGATGAAAGTCAAAGTCAGTGGTCCAGGCTAAAAAATCTCATTTATGGTCCCCAGAGGATGAATCCTATGGATTATGTTGGTTTCCCTGACTTTCAGTCGGTGCCACGAGGAAACTAGCTTCTGTACAGCAGTTTAGATTGAAATGTTTCAACAACTCATTGATAGATTGCCATGAAATTTGGTTCATGTTCCCCACAGGATAAACTATAATAAACTGGATGATCCTTGATAATGATGATCCTTGACTTTTAATCTAGTGCTAACAAAATTCATTTATCTTTGGTAAGGCAAAGATGGTGAACGTAACCATTATACCTGTTAAACAACAGCATTATGAGTCTGGAGGATCAACACTCGTCACTCAGCAGTGCACACACCTATATTATTACTAATCACTATATTGTTATATACTTATTTATTAAGGTTGATAGTTTTAAAAATAATTTTAAATTTTACTTCAGACCTCATCTGTATTCTTCCTTCTTGTCTGTGAGGCAGTTCTTGACAAGCCTTTCTGCTGTGGTTTGCTCCTTTTACAATTTTACTTCTTTTTCAGCAGTGCTGCCGCCACCTGAGTACTATAATAGTCGTAAATCCACCAGGCTGCAGCTTTGCTAAGACAAGTGAACCCAACAATATCACAGATTCCATGTGAAAGAGGATCTGTGCTCTGTCTTTGTTCTCTCCTTCAGTCCCTCTCTAGCAAAAGTTGTCTCTAAATGCTTAAATAATGTGAGTCAAAAAGAGAGCTTTGGTTTATTCACTTATTCATCCTCTAAAGCTCTCTCTCCCTCTCTGTCTCTCTCCCTCCCTCCCTCCCTCACCTCAGGGACCGCTCACAGCGTCACTGCCCATAATGTGGTGCTAAGTGTCCTTTTGAATGCTGACCTTCTTGTGAACGGTGACCTCCGGCCAGGTTCACGAGTCACCACAGCAGCCTACGTAGCAGGCCTGTCATTTCATCCACAGGGTTTGCCTGGTTAACCACTGCCCAGCAAGCAGGAAGTTTGTGTTTGTGTGACTGAGAAAGTGTGTGTTTGCGCACTTGTTCAAAGTGCTCAATGAGCCTCAGGATTCCCAACTTACATGCCTTACAAGCACACACACACACACACACACACTCACACACACACACAGACACAGACACATGCACGCACACCCACACACAATAGCTGTTGGTTCCCATGGTGACTGTGTTCCAGTGAGTGGGATTTTCCAGGCGGCGTCCGGAACAGTGGACACTCCAGAGTTTGTCCTGGAAGTTTGCTTTGATCTAAGTGGGTAGATCAGCCCAAGCGGAGGACAGTTCCTGACCCTTTATACACACACACACACACACACACACGCACACACACACACACACACACACACACACACGCACACTTGTATTTCTATTCTTGTGAAGATGACCATTCATATATTACGTTTCCTAGCTCTAACCCTGACCGTAACCCATCACAACTATAAACCTAAATCCAACTCTTTGGTCACTTGGGGGCAGCAGAACAAGCTGTAAATATAATACATTATTGACTCTTAGAAAGTTGTTATGATAAATTTCCAACAGACACAGAGTAATATTGTCATTTATTTTGTTGATTCACTCCATCTGATGAAGTTAAATCCAATAAACATTCTTTTATTTGCTCTGCTTTTGTCTCTACCAAAATGGTTCACCAGCTTTTAACTTTGTGTGTCAGTTGTTTGGTGTCAGCGAGTTTATGCAAAGGTTTTCACTGAAAAGACCCATAAAACTACTACTACAGACTATTAAACCGAATGATAGTTCTGAGTTCATCACCATATGGTCATTTTTTATATAGGAATATTGATTTGTGCAAATTAACCTGAAAACTGGGCACCACAGTGTTGTGACAGTTAGCACTGTCACCTCATAGCAAGAGGGTTCAAGAGGGTAGAGTCCTGGTATGAGCCCTTCTTTGTGGAGTTTGCAGTTCTCTCTGTGCCTGTGTAGGTTTTCTCTGAGTACTCCAGCTTCCTCGCACAGTCCCAAATACATGCTCATTAGGCTGACTGGCATCTCTACATTTCCCCTAGGTGTGAGTGTGTCTGATTGTCTATCTTTTGTGTGTTTGACTGCCGACCAGCCTCGGCTACGATAGCCCCCCACCACCCCACCCTAACCCTGCACAGACAAGCAGTATAGAAAATGGAACTACAAAACCAGCACAAAGCAGCCATTTAAAGAAGTGAGAACTAGTCAAAATGTCATCAGTGAACAAAAATCTCCTCACCCCGAGGTGTAAGACTCAAACTGGTCCTCACAAGGATAGAACAGTCACATGCAAAGCAGTATGCGAGTTGCAGTTGTCTTTATGATGTCTGTAGAGAAAGGGTGGACTAGACACCAGTAATAAAACTTCTGTGTCTCAGGCTGAGTCAGACACCAGATTTTATGGCACTGGCACTGCTTTCTGTATGTGCGCTTGAGAACGCAAGTGTGTGTGACTGCAGTCGTAATGAAAGTTAGTACGTTTCTACCGCGTCCTACTGACACATTTATTATCTGTCTGAAATCTATGCTGAAAACTCAGACACGCAAGTCCAACTGAAGTTCTCACCACACAAAGAGTTGAGACTGGGAAGAGCACTCACTCACTCAGACACACACACACACACACACACCATTATCAAAAACTGAGCAAGCATCAAAAGTTAAAGCTTAACCTTGGGAAGAGAAGTTTGACAAAACAATCTTAACGACAGACTGCCCCCACACTCCACCCCTTGGAAATAAAGACAGTGATCAGAGCACTGACTTTAAAGATATAATGTGTGACATTTCTGCAGTAAAGTATCTGAAAATGACCAGACCTTTCTTATATATTTTGTTGAACTCTTTCCTTACTTTTCCAACAATGTTCAAGCAATACATTTTTTTCAAGGTAACAGTGTGTTTCATTTGGTCACCATGACTTCTGAGAGAGTCAGGAAGGAAATCAGCAAGCGCAGTGCCTGAAATGGGCTGATACTCACCAGTACTGAGTACAGACACTGACAGATTTTTGGCAGATTTTTGAGTACCCTTACTTTTTATTGTGTACTGCCACTTCCTGGTGAGTCTTGGTATACACTTGAAAAATTACATGTTAAAACGAATTAAAGAACAAACCAAGAACAAACTTTAATAACTGAAGTGGGTTCCTTTCTGAACACTGCTTCTGCTGCTTTAACTGCAGCTGTTGCTCGCTGTAGTGCAAATATGACTCATCACCTGTCAAGAGTCAGTGTTAAGCTAAATTACTGTGAGAAAGTTAGTTGGCTAGCATATACTGAATAAATTAGCTAGCGAGCAGCCCATACATTAAGCATATCCCATTCACTAGCTTAGCATAAAGTTAGGATTCATGAGTGTTCCCATTAGTTATTGCTGGGACATTTATTGTTATTGTTCCAACAGTAACCCTTCACTCCATGGCTATAGTTGTACTTTATTGATCCCATATTTCTGCCATTACATATCATGAACAAAGAGGAATGGAAAATAAATAAATATAAAAGTTCATCCTATGTGTTGAATATTTTAATGGAAGGAAATACGGTTGAATTTTGATGAATTTTTGGATGAAGACAACGACTCCCATAATCCCATGCTACTCACTACATCATGAAACTACATCTTTTGTTTTTATTTTTGTCTAGAGCTTTGTTGCTTTCAGAATTTCACTGTTAGGTCACCTCCTGGTGCCTCAACATTCTGCATGGCTTACTGAGCAAAACCATTTGTTGATAAAGAGGGTCAAATGTGGTCAAAAGCTTGAAAAAGAAAATGTAGGTTTGGTAACCCTGTTAATGATGCATTTTTATTTTCTGAGGTTCTGACTCTCAGGCATTTGATTTTCAGTGATACTCTGATATGTGAACATTGTGGAAACCTTTTTTATTGTCACTTCACCAATATTTTCTTGTGTTCCTCAACATTTTCATGATTTTGCCCACCTGAGGCCTGTATCTGGTTAGCTTTAGGCAACATCAATACTTAGTGAATTTTTGTTAAATGTTAATAAAGGAAACATGTTCTTTCTCAAGCTTCAAGTCACTGTTGACTTTTTTCAATATTAAACCACAACCACAATCTTTCACTTGAGAGAAACCAAACACTTCCACTGCCTGAACACAGTCATCGTGCTTTCATCGCTACGAGCAGCAAGTGTGTCGCACAAGTGGATATGATAAGGTAAAAAAGCAATTTCCACTCGTTTCCAACCTTATTTGCTGAAATAAGGGTATAAGCATACTTTTGAGCAGAAGGGGTTGCTGCATGGCCAGGACATATCTGTTTTTTCAATACCATTTAATATTTTTAGTTTCATTTTCAGTAATATGATGATCAACTGATCTGGCTAAGG
Organism: Scatophagus argus; assembly: GCF_020382885.2. NCBI lineage: Eukaryota > Metazoa > Chordata > Actinopteri > Scatophagidae > Scatophagus > Scatophagus argus. The sequence continues at coordinate 16,032,039 of NC_058494.1, read as the reverse complement.
CAAATAACTTGATGTTCCTGCCTGCAGCTACTCTACATGAGTTTCAGATGGAGTTACGACTTATCCGCAGAGCATATAAAATCAGATTATGAGAAAACTATTATTATTATTCTGGGATGAGTTTCATACATCTTGTCTCTCAGATAATCTATTTTCTGTTTCCTTTCATCAACATGACTAAATAAATACATTCATGATTGCACATCTTCCACTACTTTTATCACACATAATTTGTCTGTCATTTTCATTTTTGCCAGCTGGAAAAATGCAACAGCCTTTATTTGCGCATGGCGAGAGAAGGGGTGTGTTCAAATTATGGTATTGGACTGGCACTGATCTCTTGTGTGTCATAACCTCACTTTGTGTGTGAGGGGAAATTTCCTGTAACATTATCCTGAAATACACACTTGGTGTCTGGGAATTGCTCTCAGAATGTCACAATTTCGGCTTTTTTTTTTCTCAAACACAGATTCGACATCTGAAAATAAAAATGTCCTATGATCAAAATGACAGAGCTGAAAATATGAATGAGAGGTCGCCTCTTTTTGTCCGCCTGCCTGCCTCACCCTCTTTCTCTTTCTTATTTTGTAAGAGGACACAGATTCCTCTCACTCTCCAAGTGGTAATTTCCTTTCTATTGATTGATGTGTCCTGTTAAAGTTATGACAAAAGAGCCAGTTAACACACAGTCACCTGGCAGGATCGGGTGACACACACACACACACAGTCTGTGCAGATGCTGTGGAGAGCTTCTCTGTGTATGTTGAGAAGCTCAATCAAGATGAAATGATATTATGGGAGATTTGATTTCAACAACTGCCTTCCTGGTTACTCAGGGGGCTTCAGTTTCATGGTCTTGTTTACATGGATAGAATACATCATTTAAAGAAGTTATCTGTAAAGTGATACATGCGCTGGAAAGTCACTATTCCCCAGTGAAGCATGGACATCATCCACTTGTTTCAGTGTGCTTTTGCTAATCTAAAAACAACACCGTTAATGTATACACGTATGCATGTTAGCTACAAGAGAGCAACAAATTTAATATTTGACATTGTGTCTTTAAAGCAGTGGTGTAAGGGTCAAATTATGCTCAAACAGAACTAGATTGTATGACGATGTTGGAAATCAAAAGTGTTGTTCTGAACTGCTACACTGGAAGGCAACAAGGCAGATGTTTCAGAAAGGGAGACCCGATATTGTTTAAATAAAGGGACAATAGAACACATTTTTCAACAATTGCTCTTGGAAGACACTCGTGGTGTTGAACTCAGTTGTTCCTATGAAAAGTGACAGAAATAACTGTAAAGAATGAGAAAAAGAGGGCTAGAGAGAGAGGTTCAAACCTTGGCTGCTTCCTCATCCCTGCACAGCTGGTCATTTGTGGCCTGACCTGAGTGTGAATGTCAGATTGTCAAAGAAACATCCTGGCAGCTTAAGCAGCATATTTCTCAAAATCTCTTAAAATAAAACTGAAACTGTCTGCCTAGCTGGATAGTATGTTGTGATTTGGGCGAACTGACCCTTTAAGCTTTCAACTTGAACACTTTACATTCATTTGCTTGTATTCTGCATAGTGATTGCAAACAAGAAAAGACATAATAAACACCATGACATCACATTGTGTTGTATTGGGTTTTTATGCCCCTTTTTGCCCCATCTGTTAATTTGTGTTTACAGGTTGAATTTTGTGTTTCCATTTAGTAACGGTTGATAAAGCGTGAAAATGAGCATGTTTTTCCATTTAATTAGGCTACATGTTGCTCAATTTTTCCATGTATTTAAAAAAGAAAGGCTGCCTCAGTTGGTGAGCTGATCCTCCCTGTAGAGAACTGGGCAAATGGAAAAAAAAAACTCTCTACTTTTATATTGTTATCTTTGCTGTCACTACTGCTGTATCTCAAACTGGTACTCAGAGACTGTGTTCACCCTGTTCAGTTCACATGGGAACATAGAAATGTTTCACTTCAGGCAGTCTGGCCTCATAAAAGATTTTCATATTAGCCAAAAAACCCTCAAAGTCCCTCATAATTTGTGCACATAAATCACCAAACAACTATGAACATGTAAATACAGTTGTTCAGTGTTCTGATCATGTTGTGGTCGTGTTCTGGTAAGTTTCTGTCCGACCTGAGGATGTTATGGATGTAATAGGAGACAGAACCCCAAAGGCTACTTATCAGGGCCATCAACAGGTGGGCTTTACTTTATCAGCACACACACACACACAGACAAGCACACATGCATGTCAATCCACACATATACAAACCGAAACTTGTGCACAAATGCCTCTATGTCAAGAACTGCAATCCCAGCCCCCACTCCACCCCAAACAGAGAGACACACTCATTCACCTTCTCTCACTCACACACACACACACACGTCCACTCTCACATACCTCAGAGTAAAGCGAGCGTAGCCGACCACTTGCAGCTCACCCCCCACCCCTCTCCTTGAGTTTAATCTGATTTCACATTCAGAAATACAGGAACACACACAACACACACACACATTCTACATATACTCAAAACACACACACACACACACACACAGGAGGAGGGGATGTGGGGGCGTGTAGTGTTTCTGCGTTGAAGTCTTGTGTAAACACCTGCCAGTAATCTAGCGGTTGAGATGAATCCAGATGAAACAGAACTTGAAGTTCCTCTTGCAGTCTGTTTCAGTCTTCTTCACATCTCGGTGTGAACTCTTCGAGGCCTCACTCGACTCTGCAGCACACTGATAGGAGCCTGGCGGCTTAGTTGTGGCTCTGCATATGAATGCGATCTTTCATCGTTCCACATGATTGTTACATGATTGCTGCACTTCTTTGCTGTTACCCGACCCTCAAAAGAACTTGTGTGGAGGATCCAGCAGCAGTACCGCACAGGATGCAGGGTGGGGATTTTCTGCAGTGGCTACCACAAAAGACCGGAGGCCGTGATTATGAGAAAAGCCTATTTCATGCTCTCCAATGGCCCGATTCCAAAGTGCTGGTTCACTGAAAGTATCTCAGGATAGCTGGCCGGTCTGTGGGTCAACAGACCAAGGTGCTTGTGCTGAGGAGTTTAAGGCTGCTGCATGGGAGTCATCCTTGTTTTGTTTTTTTTTGTCCTCCTTTCCTTCTTATATTTTTATGTTATAAAAATTATTGTCTCCCCCTCCCAAAATCCCCCAAAGAAAAGTACAAAGATAAATGTAAAATTGTGCTTGTAACAGCTTTTGATTTCATGTCCACACTTTGTCAAAACAAATCATTCATCCACATGAACACTGTGCTCCTACAAGTACTGGTGATAAGATTCAATACAACTGACAAAATTCAAGTTTAAGTAATAAATCATGGGGTTTTGAGCCTTATTAGATGCCAAAACACTGAACAGTGAAATGGATCGAGGGTAGAAAAATGACGTTACAAATCTCTAATGTTGGGGTGACAACTATTTCATCCCCAGCCAGGTACGAGTGGCCCTGTGGCACTGACTTTACAAACTCTATCTGTAATGTGTCAGTGCACATATTGTTGCATGATTTTGCATTTTATTGCCGCAAAAGTTGAGCCACTTCTGCCCTCAGTTGCCCTCAGATTGCCCTCAGTTTTGTTTCTGGGCCTCTCAGCATTTGAACCCTGCTGTGCCAACAAAGTGCTCTCTCTGAGTTTTTGACGCAGCCCTTATGTTTGTCTGAACAAAGTCTTAGCCTGGTCATACACCTGTGATCTCCTGTAATGCTGACAGCAAATTTTCTATTTACTCAGAAAATAGAGAGAGAGACAAAAGAGAGAAAAAGCTGGAGTATTTAAGCTGTCAGCAAGTGTGTAAACCACTCAAATTCATACATTTCATGTGTTTAAATCTGCTTTTGTGGGTTTTCAAAGCTTTAATGCACACAGGATTGTACATTTCTAAATATGTAAACTGGAAACAGCTGTAGCTCCAAACTTGGTCAATACAGTAAGGAGACTTCAAAGTTGAGCTCATTTCAACACTTTTGGCAGATGGCCCTGCATTGTTTTACTGGAGGCCTCTGCAGTCTGATCCTGCTATGTCAATGCAGTGCACTCACTGAAATAAATGAGGAGGCCGCACTTGACACATGGTTTATGACAGCCTGAACATGGCCTTAGTCTGGTCCAACACTTGTGATTACCTGACAGAATGAAATTTTGCCGTACAGCAGAGACAATTTTCATGGACCTCTTGTCAAATGTAAGAGCAATCAAACGTGAGAACAATCCCTAATCAACGATTTCCTCAAAATCAGCGCCAATAGCAAGTCTAATTTCCCAGTGATTCTCCATAATCTGAACAAGATTGCGTTTCATGATAACTACGACCGCGGTCAGAACACAGCCCTAAGTGCTGGTTAGCAAAGGTACTGTATTCCAGCTCCACGCCCTGTGAGAAGAATACTGTTTTCCACTCGCTTTTGAATGGAAAGTGATTTTTACATTCTTTCCTAAAGGCAAGAGGATAGAAGGAGAAGCCACAGAGGGGAAAAGATACTCTAATGGCAGTATCAGAGCACAGTAATGATAGATGCAGGTTTCAGGCTTAATCCGCAGGGATGCACATGCTGGGCATGATGGGACTGATAGAATCATTAAGGTATGCTTTGCTGCTATCTCTCCCATGCCGCTGCTGATGATCCTGCTGATTGACGGCTCGGTGCTGACCAGCCTGCTGAGGTCAGGTTTCTGGGATGAGATTCATTTACCTTCATTTACATTTCAATCTACCAGACTGGAGACTGGGATTATGCAGGGATTGTCATTTAATTGCTGCTCAGAGTGTCGTGTGAATGTATTACTTATTATATGTTCTCTACATGAGGAAAGTTAATTTTGGCTGTCAGGTAGAGACTGAGTGTGTGTATGTGTGGGAAACAGAAAGAGAGAATATCTTCTTCCTAACTGATATGATGTTTGACATTTCATTTACCGCTCCTGACCGGTGAGGTTAATAATGCTACCAAAAGCAATCAGGGCTAACCGCACATACACAATACATGCACAGATACAGTGCATGCACGGGCTTGCGTGCGCACACACACGCACACATACACGCATTTACTCTAATGCTTTCCAATCATGTCAGCCTAGTTAAATGGCCATAAATAAAATGTCATTTTAAACCCGGAATTTAAAACCGTCTCCAAACCTTATTTCCCCATCAGCAAGAGCTCTTTCCCAGCTTTGGGCAGCACGTACACACACACACACACACACACACACTTACTCAACACTGAAGATATATTGTAGATCTACTCTATGTGTGTCTGATGGTTTGGATTCCTTCACTAAAGTTATGTTTCTCATATATTTGAGTGGCACTTTCCAAGAACAATAACTACAGCCAACATGAACATGCCTCAGTTACGATGAGGTCTGCTCCCATACTCAAAGTCAAGTCAAAGCAATGCATCAGCTCAGAGGGGAAAAAGGTGGGGTTGGTGGTGGAGTTGCTCTTCTGTATATTACCTTGTGTTTAATGCTTGTGCTTGTGGTTCATTCGTTCTTGCTCTGCTGCTGTTGTTTACAGTGAGCATCACTGATGTATGTTCTTCAACAGACCCTGCTGACAAACATTCGACATCATTCACTGCCCTTCCCGGTTAGTGAGGGTCAGTTCAATGCACCTGCAGAGCTGCTCTCCCGACACTCAACTCCAAAATCAATTGACATTAACCTTGTGTTTTACCACGACTCATGTTTTCATTCCTCTGTTCATCATCCATGATGTTAAGACCTCAGATTTCTGCACAGTGAAAGTAAAAGCGTTCATGTCTTACTGCAGCCCCACAGAGCGTCTCTCCTGCTGACAGCGCTGTCAGCCAAAGAGTCAATCATACTAAGCAAGAGAGGAGATTGAATCAGTTTCTGGTTCAAAAGCAGTTAGAAAAACTTCACTAACATCCAGCGCTGGAGAATAAAAACAGACCCAATTGAGCTGCCCCGCCTCACTGTGTCTAGTGTCGTGCTGCCCTTCATCATGTTTCTCTGTTTCCAATACAATTAGGTTTATGGTGAGGTCACTTTGAGATTGCTTTGTGAACAATAAAGGACAAAATGTGAGTTGACTTGAGATCTTCTTGTCTGATGATTGTTACTACTCTGTTTCTTTCTCTGTTATACATCACACACACACATATACACACACACACACTGGCAGATCAGCTCAGCGAATGTGTGAGCAGCATGCAGAGCCAGTATAAACGGTAGGATCTCTTGCTGTTATAGTGTAATAAGAGCGACGATCAACAGGTGGAGATAATGGAGCTCAGTCTCACTGAGCCAAGGCAATCACACTACCTCACCCCACCACATGCACACACACACACGCACGAGCCTGTATACTACTTCTGACCCGAACACGTGCATGAATAAATGACATCAGTTGCATAGATTTCTGGTACAAATCCTTTCCTTAATATCACGTACTGTGTGTCTGCCATTGATTAATGTGTGGTTTTATCAGCATCCAGAAAAATGCACTTTAGCTGTGAGCGTATGAGTGTGGAAAATGGGAATGTGAAGTGGAAGGTGGTGGATGATGGAGCTTAAAGAACAAGAGGTTTGGAGTTTTTTTGGGGGAGGGGCTTTGTATGAGACCGTGCTAGTGTAAATGGACATGAACCAATGTGTGTGTGTGTGTGTGTGAGGCCCAACCAGTGAGCATACTCTCCTGACAAGCGTTATGTTGCAACCTCAGATAGAAAAGTGGAGCAACTGGAGCTGAAGGAGAGGGCGACAGATAAAGGAATATCGAGGGATGAGGTTGAAGAGAACGACAGATCAAAACCATATTCATTATCTCAAATAGGGAAAAAAAATGTAGGAACGTGTAAGCAAATATTCATTTGTTTTCTATAAAAAAGAATGAGCAGTCCACTGAGTTTTACTGTTTTTTATTTACTACAAAAACAGACACTGGAAAACAGGGAAATAAATGCAAGGTAGACCTACAGCTCTTTTCACTGAAGAATGTACATATTTCACATGATTATTACAATACGACTTTCAGCACACTAACATGTTCACAATGGCATTGTTAACAGCAGAAGTTTAGCTTGTATAATGGCTGTAGGGAGGTTTAGGGACAGTTCATCCTTGGGGGGACATATCTGCACCAACTTTCATAGCTATTTAAACTAGCTGTTGAGACACATTCCTCATAGCTTCAAGTGCCCACCTGCTGCTGATGCCCAGGGAGCAGTCAGAGAAGCACCAAGATTCATCTTCTGGGGATCATCAACATCAAGATTTCAGGGCAAACCAACCACTGACTGACACTGTCATCCCCCCAGCTGCCAGCATGGAAAATATTTTTACCATTGAACACTCAAGAGAACAAATCACATAAAACATAAAATTAACCAGCGCAACAGAAATATCTAAGACTCCTTCACACTCCTTCACCAACTTGTGATTTGTTTGCTAACACATGAAGTTTTCTCTGAAGTGTTGGGGGGCACATTGACTTCTTCTATTGATGGAGGCTTGAATTATCCGCTGAGGCAGAGCAACAGATATCCGTGTAATCAAATCTGCTACGCTAGGGGCGCATTTCAGAGCCAAACCCTCTACAAGCCAAATTTATACAAATGGGCCTCTTTTGTTCAAAGGATATAATACAGCTGCTCAATTTACTGCTGCACTTCGAACGGATGCAGAAGCACAAATACACTGAGGTGAAAGTGAGTGCGAACACACACACAAACAACACAGTGTTTCTATGTTTGTTCTTTTCTTTCTTCCTTTTTATTTTTTGATTTTCATTCCCTCCTTCGTTTTTCATTACACACACACGCACAGAAAGGGCAAATTTTATCCAACTTGTGCTGACCAAACCTTTGAGTGAGAGTACTAGATAGGGAGGGTGGAGGAGGTAAATCAATGGCAGTGTAGTGAGGCTGTGTTCCCTATTAAAGAAAGGCTGACGCATGCCCGGGCTTCATCTGCTAACTGACAGATGTAAAGATGAACAATGAGACTCTGCTGCTTCATAACCCGGAAACAGAGACCTTTCCTGGAGCATGTGACGCCGTCTGCTATCACATTTGTTCTTATTGACAACAAATTGTGTGTGTGTGTGTGTGTGTGTGTGTATAAGGTGGAGTTTGCCTTTCGAGGTGAACACAACCCAGAGCTCTTTATTAGGACAGTAAATGGATGGTATAAAAGAAGGGTCGCAGGTGCTCATGTTTGCAACCTGAAATCAAGCATGTGCACATAGAACAGGCAAAGGTTAAAAGGATTCACATATATTGTATGGATTTTTTTTTGCCTTTGAATTGCAGCCTTTGCTTAGAAGTGGAGCGACATTTCATTCTGAACCATGCAGGAAGCTGATTTAAGATTCATGGAGTCCCCCTTTTCTGTGCAATTGCATTGTCAGAGCGTCTTGCTCAAAGCACTTTGTGAAGCCGTGAAGTCAGGCCTTCGGCTGCTATCTACAAGTGTCCTACCCTTTCCTTCCTTTCTCCTCTCCCTCTCCTTGTCACTAGTTATCACTGTCAAAGTCCAGCTGCAGTGTTTACCCTGGGAGCTGTCACAGCCATGTGTCACCACGATGTGATGCTTCACACACTTGGTGACAAAAACGCCAGTCCTTAGTCACACATGTGGCATCAATAAGTCTTTCACACACACACACACACACAAAACCATATGCACTTATCATCGACTACCTGTGGACACATTATTTCTCCCTGAGGTTCATTTTTATTTGACCAGACACCACAGAACTCAATTCAAGTTTTCCCTTTTTTCTTGCTTTCCAGGAACAGTTTTTGACAGGCTAAGGGGAAAAGAAACATTTTTACAGCTACACTGGATTGCTTCTGTCTGTTCATACTTAGTGAAAACTTTGCTGCTTGCTAATGACTGTTTGGCAAGCTTGCTAATAGCTTCTTGTAGTCACAGCTTTGTCATAAGCTGCCGGCTGTGGCATTTCCACGAGCCTGCTTCGTGCTATTTCTAGAAGCTACGGCGATATGAAGAAAGAGAGCGAATGAATGTGACAAGAAAGGACAGTGCAGCCAGAGAATAATGAGATTCACCATTAGTGCCAGTGTTAACATTCAGATGTCCTTGTTAATGAGGCAGTCATAACCTTTATTGCATCTTGAGAACAGATATCACACCGTGCTGTTACATCCTCTGTCATATTGTTTTCCTTTTATTTCTGAGAAACAAATATGTGGTCATTAAAGTGGACTGAAAATGAATTCAAAACTTTGTTAAAACTACCAGAAAGCAGCCCTGTCAAACCGGATAAATGAATGTGTGATGTGTGTGTCTTATTTCGCAGAACATGTTGTGATTTGTAAGCCACCCTGGTTGTGCGCCTATTTGATCAAAGAGAAAACTTCCCAGGGTGCTAACTTCATCTTGGTTCATCATATCTTTTTTTCACATCACAACCGTGCACCATCTTTGCCCGTGAGCGTTTTGTGATGAATTGAGTTTCCTTTTGAGCCAGGCAAATATTTGACAACAGCAAGAGGGAGATGTTCCAGTGACAAGATTTGTTTTACATTATACACTTCACTGCAGCTCTTGGTGACGACAGACTTCCATGGAGGTGATGGAAAGTGGGCTTCTTAGCGTCCTCTTCCCTTCAACTTGCTGCCAGGTTTAAAACTTCAGCTTGTGTTCATCTTCCAGATGCTGTACTGTGCAAAGTAAAGCTAAACACTATCAAGCCATTGCTTAGATACGCTTCCCTGGTTTTGCATTACTTGAATAACGAATTAATCCAGGAATTTATCTGTTGTTTCTGATTTAAAAGAACAATAAAACAAAAATCTGTTTGAGAATCAGCTTTTTGAAATGCCGCTGACGGTTCAAGCATTCTTAGTTTTTACTTTTACGTAATTTGGAGGACTTGTCTACTCTTTCTTTTTACTTTATCCATTCAGAATGTTTTGGTTTTGTGAAAATTACAGTCATTATTCTCTTTTCTTCTTTTGGGCGTGTGGAGACAACATCTGACTGAAAATGAGTTTAAACTTGATCTCTTCTCCTTTTATAAAATAGTGGCATTTTTTTGTGAAAATCATGAGCCTTATAATTAGAAAACCTGCCTTCATTTTTAGACATGACCTTATGGAGAGAAGAGGCACTTGTTCTCTCACTGGCTGCATAAAAAAAAAAGAAAAAAAAAGAAGGATCCAGTAGCAACAGAAACACACAGTCATGCATGCAAACATACACACAAGCAAACCTTGAAATGGACTGAATGATTTGAGATAATACTTCAGATGAACTGATGTGGTCGAATCTGATGGGATTTTCACGTGTGTGTGTGTGTGTGTGTGTGTGTGTGTGTGTGTGTGTGTGTATGTATAAAAGCAGATAATGATCCAGCTGTTAAACTGTCGACCAGATTCACACACACACACACACACACATGCACAGGGACACACCGTCTGCCAAAAGTTAAGCTGTAACAGAGACAATATGCGCAATAAGGCACCATTAAATGAAGAATGTGGCTTTAAAAGAGCATTAAAAGAATACCTCGTCTGTTGTATTTCAGTCCCACCATGTCATGTGTCAGGCTGACGTGTGTGTCTGTGTATTTGTGTGTGATGTATGAGTGGTGTTTGAACCTTGGTGTAGTGTTTGTTTTCTGATAACGTCACACATGCTTTAAAATACTGAAATAATATCATAAATGTGCATGTGTGTGTGTGTGTGTATTTGGCCACCATTCTCAGTTGCAGCAGCTCATTCATGCCTCTGAACTTGCTGGGTGTTCTCAGTGTGTGTTCCCATATTTTCATCTGTTTCACTGCGTGCACACCCATGCTTATATTTTGTCAGGCTCATGATGTGTGTGTGTGTGTGTGTGTATACAGTACATGTACATTGTCAGTAATGTCGCTCTGTGCCTACAGCTGTTTGACACTGGAGTTATTTCTGGGGTAATTTTTGTGCCTGCATGTCTGCATCTAGTTAGCTGAGTGCAGAGAGTCACAGCGAACATCAACTTCAAACCAAACAACAACATTAGCCACCACAAGCCCTCTGACTCCAGCCACACACACAAACACACCCCTTTGTGTGAGCGTGATCAAAGACATACATAAAAAAACAGTCTGTGAGTTTTTATAAGTGATTAAGGGCACTGCTGGGCTGCATATGCAACTCCTTCTCATATAAAGTATTTTTCTTTTATACTGATTTGCAACAGTAAAAACATGTTGAAAGAAACAAAGTGCCAAAGTGCTGTTAATAAATGTTTTTTGCAAGTCACAAAGTGTCGATACTGATACCTGAATATTCACTAACAGTGTATTTCTTTTGTTTTCCTGGAACATTCACTTACACAAGGAAGAGGTTTTCTAAATTGAATGACAAAATATGTTGTTGTTGTCCATTTCTTCTAGAAAAACACTTAAAAGTATTTTCTGAAATCACTCCCCTATCAGCAGGATGACATCATGTTTGTTCCTTCCAAAACTACTAAAAATCACTGTTGAAAAGGAAGTGCGACAAATCTCTGGTAATGGAATTAGTTTAGATTTGTTTTAGGTTAAGACATAAAAACAACGTTTAGGGGAAAAAATATAAAATAATTGGTTAAAATAAGTGCTTGGTGTTTAGTCGAGTACTTATTTTAACCCAAATTTGTGGTTTGGGTTAAATTTACCAGTTCATTAAAGATTAAGGGGACCTTTATTTTCATGGTTATGATAATAAAAGACAAAATCCACATGGATTTTGCTGCTTTACAGCAGTGAACTGCAGCTGTTAACTGGTGGCCCATGAGCCACATCCAGCCTGCCAAAGCTTTCCATCAGTCCCTCAGAATATTAATGAACAGGAAGAGGCCCAGATCGTCCTGAGAGTGACTGTCAAATAGCTTTCCAATCCATGGAATGAGACAAAAAGTCTGTAATTCATAGTTAACTCATTACACCGAATCAAATTACTCTCTCTACTCTGTGAACGCACCATCTAACGTGCTGGTTGCCAGACTGGCCACTCCCTGGAGCTAACTGCAGCACACTGGCAGGACTACAGGAGGCAACTATAGAGTTGTCGGAGAATTTCTAAGCTTGTCTTTTAGATGCAAATGCATCTTATACTTGTATCTATTTCAACTATTTAATTTTAACCACTTGATTTTATCCACTGCTTTTAGCATTTTCACCATTTAACTTTTTAACAACTATTTAAACATTTTATTCATTACTTTGAGGTAACAACTTGAACCTTATATCCATTTTCCCTATCTAGGCTATTTACCATTTAAAAATTATGATTAGATGGACAAACAGTTGAAATTCTGTTAGAAGATACACTATATGTACAAAGGTGTTGAGACACAACTCTTTATTATTGAATTCAGGTGTTTTATGGGGCTGTTTCAAGGGTTGGACTTGGCCCCTGACTTCCAGTGAAGGGAAATCTTAATGCTTCAGCATACCAAGACATTTCGGACAATGTTATGCTTCCAACTTTGTGGCAACAGTTTGGTGAAGGCCCTTTTCTATCCCAGCATGACTGAGCCCCAGTGCACAAAGCAAAGTCCATAAAGACATGGCTGGATGAGTTTGATGTGGAAGAACCTGACTGGCCCACACAGAGCCCTGACCTCAACCCCATCAAACACCTTTGGGATGAACTGAAACTGAGGTTGTGAGCCAGGCTTCTTGGTCCAATATCAGTACCTGACCTCACATATGCTCCACTGCATGAATGGGCAAAAATTCTAACAGAAACATTCCAAACACTCTTGTGGAAAGCCTTCCCAGAAGAGTACAAGCTGTCTGGGCTGCAAGGCCTCTATGTATTTAGAATGCATGTCATTAAAGTCCCTGTTTGTCTAATGGTCAGGTACTTTTTGTTTGTACAGTGTAAATAGATACCCATGTCAACCATCTATGCACTATTTTTCACTAACTTTTCAGATATTATTCTGTTATTTGTCTATGAACTTCTCTTCTTGCAAGTTTGCGATACAGTATGTAGTGTTCAGGTGTTACAGCTAACTCAAGTGGATGCTCATACAAACCATACATACATCCATAATTACTACAGCTACTAGAGGTTGTTACCTCACACTAAGTGTAAATAAGATGCTTGCACAGATGATCTGTATATCTGTTTTCCTGAGTATGGGCTGCATGAACAAGAGTCACAATTACTCTAGCTGCTAGATGTTTTGAACATAACGTTAAGTCAGTCTTTACTTTTTCAAAACGTAACCAAAAATACAATTACTTTTTCTAAGCGAGTGGTGTTTGTATGCGAGTATTTTGTTGTTTAATTCAAAGGTTTTGTTGATCCTTCCCCACCTTAACCAAAGTGTTTTTATTTCCTTTAACTAACCACATGCTGCGATGTGAACTTCGGTCTCTGGTACCAAAGTCCTGTGCTTTGTAAGCTCACCATCCATGCTGATTACCTCCTTTATGATGTTGCTAGTGAACACAATCTACAATCCAGGCTACAAATACATTTCCCATGTAAACACAAGTGGTAAAATAAATAATAGTTGTATACGGGCATAATTTTAAAGAGATGGGATTAACATATGTGTCTGCTGAGTGAGTCACATAGCTGCACGAGTGTTTTTAGGATGTAGGAAACAAATTTGCAGACCTCTGTAACCTCCTCACACACACACACACACACACACACACACAGACACAGACACCCTCCCGAAAAGAAAATCCTGTGAGCTATCAAACGTGTATTCTGATATCACTTCCCTGCCTAAATAAAGTTTAATTAGTTTATTAACCGTCAGCACACGCCAAGTTGCAATTATCACTACATGGTGCTCTGGAATACCCCTGCTCTTATTTTCCAGGCTGAACTGCTGGCAAATGGTTTGTCCAAAACAGGCTCATCAGTGAGTCATGAGCTAGGGAAGACTCCCGTCTCCCCAGGCCAACGAGCAGTTACAAAAATCACCAACAGGGGAGAGAGAAATTCAAATCCTGCTTTTTTTATGCTGTTAATTATGGAGGCACTGTTTTTGACTCTGCTAGTCTAATAATGAATGAAGCCATGCAGTCATCTCACATATACACTCTTTCTCCTGGCAGACGTTATATGAAACATCTCACTGGGTGTCGTCATCTGACTGGCCCCCATCCCTGACGTCTGCCGTCACCAAGTTGACCCCTGACTTGGGCGACGGCGCGTGTGGTTGCCAGGTGGCCTCTTGTCATCCAACAACCAATGGATGCAGGTCAGTGTTTTGTGTGTGTGTGTGTGTTTATGAGTTTGCGTATGAGAGTTAAATCACATCCACTTTCCCAAGGGTGGATCTCTCCAGCCTCTCCTAACCCTCATGTCTCTCACAACACCCTCACCTCTCCTCCCTCCTTCCTGCGATGACTCACTGTGGTTGCAGACCTGGCCTGGAGAGTGGGACTGGATGGGTATTGGTGGGTGGGGGTGATGGGGTGTGGTATGGGGGTCAGTGGGTGGATAGCGGGTGTTTCGTCTCATGCTCTGGATGGCTACACACGGATAAGTGTGTGTGTGTGTGTTCGTTTAGCGACCTCTGGAAGGCTTTTGCTAGGTGTGGACATTATGACTGGATTCAGCTGTAATGATAGATTTAGTTCGCACCACATGCAGACACAATTACAAAAACACACACACACACACACACACACACACAACCAGCTGCTGGAGCACTCAGCAGTGAAGCCATATTTGTAAAAATCACATTGACAAGCGGTATTAACCCTGAATGTCAGTGTCAATTTTGCTAAGAGTAGTGCAGCACGTTATGTGTCTTGGGCCAACATTTGGCTTGGCTGGAACCCACAGGGAAGGAAACCATACTTTACTTTTTAAATACACCACTTTCAATTATGTTTTAAGTTTCATTTTATTATGCATTTTAAGAATCTTCATTCAGCCGAGTGTCTTACTGTAAATGCAAGTGATTTATCAGGGTTAATGTGCACTGTGTCTGATTGTGGAAATAACTCACCTTTATGAGCCATGTCTTGTCATCTGGTTTGATTTACAAATCCCACACATGTCAGTGTGCTATCAGCTGGGTCTCAGATCACACAATGGCAGATAGATTTAGAAACACATCTTTGGGCGTCCAGGTGGTCTGGTTGTTTGTCCTCTAGAACGACGTGTAGATGTATTTTCTAAAATACCTCTATCAACAGGATGACATAACTCATCTGTGCCTGTAAAAATCATTATAAGTAACAGGTGGCCTGTTGGTTAAAATACATACAGATTCTGGGGCTGTTTTTGTACGTTATAACTCTTTCTTGTGCCTTAAGGTGCTTGCTAGGGAGCACTCAAACAAAATAAATCAGTTTTGTCAAGGATTCATCTCCAAAATCTTTCAAAACACTGAAAAGTTGGATTCATTTTATGGATTTATTTTACTTTAAAATGACAATCTAATGTTGTAGTGCTGACAAGGAAAACACAGTTTTCCAAAACAACGACTTGAATGCTTTCACAGTGTTGCATGGCAGCGGTGAGTCGATCAGTCTGCTTTGCGTTTGCTCATTTTTAATGCAAACCCAGTTAATCAAGGAATCTAGCACTTATAAAGAATCACAAATGTTATATATGTCATCAGACAACAGTTTCAGTGCAGCTGCCCAGTTATTTCTGTTGGCCTTAATCAACAGGTGGCATTTTTTTTGACAGACTTTTATTTCATACTCATTCAGAAAACACAACAACACAGAACAAAGCATGTAAATGAGAACAGCATACCATAAGTGAGGGAACTGATGAGGCACTGATGTTTAAGCAAGTGAAATCAAGGCTGTTTTGCTCTTTTTTGTGTCTGCCACTGAAACAGGGTGAAAATGAAGAAATTAAACTCTTGTCAGACTGTAAGGGTATTTCAGTATGGATAGGCAACTTTAAAAAAAAAAAATACCTGCACACATTAGTGTGGACACATGTAAGCGCTATTTTCTAATGTATTCATATTAGTGTGAATATGGCCTCAGGTTGGTATCGCAGTGATTCAATTAACACTTACAAAAGACCACTTAGCACTACCAAACTAGCCATGAGGCTATGACAAACAGACCTCTATACCCTGACAGATGACACAGTAATGTGTGTGTGTGTGTGTGTGTGTGTGTGTGTGTGTGTATAAATTTGGGAGGATGGGGAATGTCAGTTTTGCTTTTGTTAAAGAACAACCGCAGGGGACACACATGTGCAGAGGAGAAACTGTTCTCACAGTTGGAGGAAACAGACTGTCCACAGCAGGAGGGCTAGAAAATCTCATAATCAAGCCAAACTTTGTCACAGAACTGTGACATGTGAGATGAAATACAACACTGAACATTTTACCACTATGCTCATTCTGTGGTCAATCCTGTTACCTGACCTGTTACCTCTGATAGAGGTTACCATAACCTAACCTACGTCCTAACCCCAACTGGTAACATAATTTTAATGGGAAAGAAACACTATTTGAGAGGGGAACAGATGTTGACTCAAGACTGTGATCAGCTGATCGTATTCCTGTTGTAATGGTCATGGTAACTGGTCAGAATATGTTGACAGTTGTGTTTTTTTCTAATGTGGAAACACGGAACAATATGATATCCTGACAGAAGTTGTGAATTGTGTCAATCCAATATTTCTTCGAGGAGAAGAAATGTGTTTCATATTTGTATCGTGGACCAGCTGAACTGTGCCACAGTGAACTGACAACCTGCAACACACGTTTGCTTGTAGCACGTCGACTTTCTGTTTGCCATGTGTTCTCCAGCGCCCAAGGTCGAATAAGCTGCATGTGTGTTCATTGTTTTTGTGTCAGGCGAGCTGTTAGCGGCGACAAGGCTACAGTGGGGAAACTGGTACGCTAATGACATGTGACAAGGGTACACAGAGTTGACCCAGTCTCAAACTTTCTCTCCTTTTTCCTCTCTTTTTCACATCATTTTGTCTCTGAGCATAGTTGACAGCAGTTGTGTGGAAGGGAAACCCTCTGGCGTTGTTTTTCCATGTCACTGCGAAGCACTGTCATCCAGCCACAACCACATTTGCCAATAGTCACTAGTCGTGATTCCTTTAACATGCTTTTGGTTAGCAGGGATTCTGCAAAATCCTCGAGCAATGTGAATCTAATGATCTGCTGGTGCCACACGTTTTAAAGTCAGCTATGCGGCTCTTGCTCTGATTTGAAATGAGCTAATTAGTGCTATGTTCTCAGCAGAAGAATCTAAGTAAGGATTAGGAGAAAAGGGCAGGAAGAATGTGTGTGTGTGTGTGTGTGTGTGTGTGTGTGAGCGGGTAAAACGCAGGAAAAAGTAAGAGGATGTGAACTGAACAGAGAAGGGGGAGAGGGTCAAACAGAGGGTGACACGTTTGTGGGTGTCTTAGTGGGGAGAAAGAACTTGATAATTAGCCCGTTAATCATCTGGTCTGAATCACTGGTATTGCACCAAAAGCCTTCAGGTTAGGTTGTGTGTGTGTGTTTGTGGTGTGTGTCCACACAGTACCACTGCACAGTCGGTGACCCCATAAAGTCCTGCCTGCAGCCATAACTCAACATCTCAACCAACCTTCACACAGACGGTGACAGAGTGCTGATCTATGCTGCAGCAGCAGACAGGAGATTCATGCCCGTCCATATTCTACAAAGCAACGACCAACAAACTCCATAAAACTCCAAGCTGACCTGCCGTCACTGGAGAGTTTCTTGTTCACAGTCGTTTCGGCAGCAGCAGAAGTTTCACCTTACAGCATGAGGTCCAAAGTGTCCTGATATCGATTTGCACTTTTTCACATCTTAACTGTCTGAACTGCAAGACTCTTCATCTTTCTTTGCAAATCTCTCCCTCTGTTCTTGTGATTTCTTCATTAATTGGCAGTGATTACAGGTACCACAATATTTACAGTGTGCAGAATAGGACTTTTTTATGTTTTTGTACCTCTTTGGTTTGAAAAAAAAAAATATTTTGGTATTTCTTTACATTCATTCATTCATTACTTTACTATAAGAAGATGGTCGTTCAGACTTTGTGAAAAAGTAAGTTTTAGTTATTCAGAGCAGTCCTCTTCCTTGCTAACGTATCATTTTTAACTCATTGCTTTTTTCTCTTTTTCAATTTAACAGACAGAAGAAGCCTGTAATGTTATGTATTACACGTCTGTAAAGGGTTTTAAGCTAACTGTTGCACTTGAATGCATTGCAATTAAATACAGCTGACAGAAATAAAGTACTCTATATTTGCTATTCAGCAGGCAAACTGTGCTGTATCCAACAGCAACACTTGTAGGTGAGGTTTGGCCACAGATGCCCAGTAGTGGCTGTGTCAGGTGTGCCGAGGTCCATGAATGGAGGTGAGTTATTTTAGTATCCACCTCAGTTACAGTAGCTCAACTATTAGCAGCTGTAATGTTCTGGCCAACATACACTTCTGCCTTTTACATCTGGAGCTGCCTCAGGACATGGACTGAAGTTGACCGGTGTTGGCAGGCCTCTTTGACTGGTCATTGGCGTGCTGATGTGTGTGTGTGTGTGCGTGCTCCCTCACCTTGCTATAGGCGGGACATTTCAGCTGAGTTGAAGGGTCCTGCTGTGAGGTCACACACCCACACACTCACACAGCTTCTCCTCGAGGCATCTTGAGGTCGACGTTAGCGTTTCCCTGTTTTTTAGGCGGATCTGGGAAGATCAGACTCAGAGAGGCACTGCAGAGACTTGACTCATGCTTTTGAGGGGAAGAAGGCAGAAAAAGAAGGAGAAGGGGGTTGGAGGGTGCAGGCGAGCTGGAAGGCACTGACACAGGTATGAAGGGAGGAAGAGTTTAGCAGGGGACGTGCTGAGCAAAATGGGTTTTAGAGTCGAGTTGGAAAGGTTGTTTATGATGGATGGCTGGTCGTTTATTTGATCCCAGTGGGAAGACCTGTGGCCATGACTTGTGGCCTATTAATCCTGCAGATGTATAGCATGTTCCTTCTAGAGGAAGTTATCATCATCACTCTCGACTTCCTGCTGTGCCGAGCTTGATGTCTCATTATGGGGAGTGACATTATATATTCATATAATAATATATATTGGCTTACAGAGGCAACTTTCTGAGTGTACATTGACAGGTGACGACAGACATTTTGATATTTGGGGTTCAAATACATATGTAATAAACAGTCAGAAATAATAGGATACATTATGGTTTTCCTGCCCCTCCCCCTAAGGGCACAGGAGAGGATTTTGAAATACTTTGTGTAATTATATTAGCAACAGTTTACTGTACACATGACCTACTTACACCACCTGTGATACTTTGTCAAATTGCAGCGCAGTAAATACCACCAATAAGAGAAAATGTGTGTTGTTTTCTCCATTTGCACAATTCATATGACTGGATAAACCAACAAACATCAACAAGATAAAAACAATATAAATGTATAGATGATATAGAAGATCAATACAAGATAACAGTCATCCTCTTTTTTTGTTTCTTCCATTCAGAGCTTTTCAAAAGCAGCTCATACTGCCCCTCCTCTCCCTCCTCTCTAGATCTGTTTTCTCCATCACCCCGTGTCCTGTAGGAATCTGACAAGCATATTATTAATGTGATAAAGACTTTTTGTTTCCTCCTCCTCTGGTCTGTAATAAAAACCTCTGCGTAAACACAGCAGACTGGTCCAGATCAGACACTATACAGATCCCTGTCTTGTTTCCTGATTAACATCTCTGGCTCGTACCGTGTGGTGGAAACCTAAGGCCCCGCTGTGTTTTATTCATCGCAAAGAAATGCAGGAATGAATGATTAGCACTAAGGCTCTTTGGGGTGGGTTTCTGAAAAATGCACGCCTGCACATCCATGCACGCACACACACGAACACACACCTGAGGACGCTGGCATAGAAAAGCAAATTAATGCCAAATATGAACCATGCAGTCACCTTTTGTGGGTCTGAGGGCCATCTGTGACAACAGCAGAGGTGTTCTGCATACAAGCTGCAGACAGACGTGTGAGCGCTCTGTGTGATGCTCGTCCAGTGAGACATACTTTCACAGTCTGGATCAAAGCTTGTCTGTTTACTCCTTTGGGTTACAGAAAGTCAACGGACCTCATAATAATGTTTAAAATTATTGTGGTTTATTTTCCATTTTTCTATTCAATATTCACCTTTTTGCCAGGATTCTCTTCCTGCAGCTGGCAAAATCATGTCGTCCAAGCGGATTTCTCAAAGTTGTGACTGATAATATTTTAGGCAATGTAGGAATGGGATCGCTCTGTTTGCTGTGACTTTGCTGTGAAGGCCCAACATTCCTAAATGACACCATTCCCACAAGTTTGCCCAAAAAAACCAAGCGTCATATCCTTTCTGCCCTTCTAAGGACAACTCTTCACTCTCCAATGAACGGGTGCAGACATGTAAAAGTAGAACTTAAAACAATAAAGATTCATTTTATGGGACAAAGAAACCTTTGAGGCAACAGAAGTTCATTCTTCCAACCTCAAAGTTAGGGGGAGAAATGTTTGGGCCATATCAAAGTCTGTGTTTTCTTATTGTCTGTATGACTTCGCCCTGTACATTTTGATCCAAAGAGCACCTGACCATGTCAAGAGGATAAACTGACCTGCTATTCATAATTCATCATTTGGGGGGGGGGGGGGGGGGGGGCTGCACCACCCAAGGGAGGAGCTCATATTATTATGTGCTTTATTCTACTGTCCCAAGATAATTTAAGTATGTGTTAAAGTAAGCTTTCCCAAAGATGGAGTTCAAAGAAAGGCTTATATAATGTCAGTGAATGCATGTACAGCAAATGTACTTGGCTCACTTGGTGGAATGTGACTATTTACTTCAGTACTGTTCTTAAACAGAATGTAGTGGTACTTTGACTTTACTTAAACATTCAGTTGTGCGCTGTTGTATTCTTGTTCCACTACATTTCAGATGGAAATGTTGTGCTTTTTACTGAAATACATTTATTTGTCCGCTGTTGTTACTCGTGTACAGACAAGCATATGATCAGTTGCTCTCAGTTTCCATCTTATTAAAACAGGACAGGAGTTAAAACTAATGCCTAACTAATAATATGTGTGATCCAATGTAACAACTAGATGATAAATCCTACTTTCATGAAGGCTATAATGATTAGTTGTAGATTTATATCATCTGTCTCGAACGGTTAGCCCCCTTAATAAGTAAAAGAATCGATAATGATTTTATAATGATAATCTAATAATGAAACAGCTGACATTTGGAAAGGGATCACCTCATACATAGACAGATGAGTAGGGCTACTTTTACTTCACCATTTTAAATAAATACAGCTGAAAATACTTATTCATTCATGTTTTATGGTATAGTTTTGCACTTTTGCTTAAATGAAGGGGGCTGTTTGACATTTTGAGAAATGTTAGCTCAGCTTAATACAAAGACTGGAGACAGAAACAGAGATGGTAACTGGGTGTAGCTTCATAGTGACTGCAAGCACACATGCCAGTCATCAGAGCGACAATGCACAAAGCCATCTTACATTATAAAATCTTGCGATCTTCCCATGTAAGTCAAAAAGTGTTTCACGGTTTTACAAAATGTCAAAATTAAGGATCACATTACTTGCGAGACTACGTGTATGAATCTGCAGTGAGTGTGTGATTATAATGTGTCTGATGGACGTCTACAGATATGTCAATGTGTGTGCACCTGCTCAGGAAATAACCTTTTGGTTCCCTTGGATCGTCCTGTGTTTGACCAGATATGAACTAAATGTTTTTGTGTGTAATGCTGCTCTTAGGAAATCGTTCTTTTTACATTCTCTGTCGGTTTCTTTTATTTTCGGCTGTTTTCAACGGGGCTGCTGCACATCAGTTTAATTCCATATCTTATGTAACTAGACAGTGTAATTTAACGACGGTATTAAATTCTAACAAATAAAACACTTCGCTATTCAATGCCACAAGAATGCAGTTTTTGATTTTGTGGTTCAGGCTGAAATAACCCAAATGTGTAATTTTAGAAATTTATTCCTGTGCAGACAACACAGTGATAATAAACAATGTTCATGCTGAGAGGTTTTTAAGGCTTTGCCGAGGTTGTTAATCTAAAGTAACGATTAAGTTGTTTTCCTCTAAAATCAAACCGTATCAGCGTGCTGCTTTACCTCCCTGAAAATAATACTTTTTGCTTCACAGAATAATCGTTAGTCATTTCCTGACTTTATTGTAAAGGCAGCTGTTCTTGTGCGTGTGTGTGTGTGTGTGCGTGTGTGTCACTGAGGCAGCAGATGATAGCTTTGTGTAACGATACCCTTGTGTACCCCAATACGTGTGCGCACACATACACACCTTCTCTCTCACACACACTGCCATGCATATTTTTTCCACCCTATGTGACTGTCCAAGTGGTAGAAGGTGCCAATAGCCTTAAAACCACAGGAAAATTGCATTTCAGATTCATAAATTCAATCGTAATATGAATAACAGCAGATTGGAGGCAGGCAGAGGGCTGTTTTCCCCACGAAGGCTAAAACCAAACTAAATGTAAAGATAATGACTTTTTCCACAGTCTGACTGCACCCCAAATTGCATCTCATCTTACCAGACAAATAGGCAGTGAAAATAAAGTTGCACTTGAACCTTACATGGTCATTTCAATTTTAATGTTTTGCTCCCATGAGTGTCTTCAAATTATTCAGCGGTCAGTAAATGTGAGTGGTGAGGAAACGTACACAGAGAAGGCTGTTTGTGGCCGGCTTATTGCCCTCAGTTTTGAGGTTGAACAGTGACTTTGCGTTTGTAACGTCTGTTCTCTGTTCTTGTCTGAGAAAAGTGCGCATGAGTGCACATTCCCTTACGAACATGCTCACACACACACACACACACACACAGATGGACACAGTTTGAGACTAGCAGTAAGTTACTTGGCGGTGGTGGTTGTTCTCATAACATTGTTTCATTGCTGGCATTTTTCTGTGGTTCTAAATCTGGGTCCATGTTTGTTGATGCAAAGGGTGGAAGTGTGTGTGTGTGTGGACATGCATGATGAATGGGACTCATATAGGCCGCCTCTAGTCATCTCTCGTCATACCGTCTGTATTTATTTGAACAAAGTAACTTTTGGAACTTTTATGGGCACTATTCCTCGTATGGGTTTTGTCTTCTTCCATCTCTCCACATTTCTGTCTCTCTCCCAGCTCACTGCTGTAGTCAGGTGTCTGTGTTGAGCCCTTAAACAAGGGGGACAGAAAAGAGAGAAACCAACACTTGGGTCTTGTTTTCACTCTGTTTGCATGGCGGATTAAAATGTGTGTGTGCACGTTAAATAAAGTTAGAGCCAGGTGATTAGCTTAGCATATAGCCTGGAAGCAGGAGGGAACAGCTGACCGACAAGCACCTCTAAATTTGATTAATTAGATCATCTTATCTTTTTTGTGTAATTAGTCTTACACAAGTCAAATTGTAAAAAAAAACAACAGTTTGTGGGTTTCATAAAGAATCTTCTTCAAAATGGCAAAAAATTTCCGAAAACATTCCATTAACTTTACTGCTTTACAGTAAGCATAGAAATGCTAATATGTTAGGACCTTACAGCATAATCAGATCACCATTAACAACAACAATAGAACAGAATAAGAACTTGGACTCTACAGGGGACCTGTAGTAACCCAGAGTTTAGGCCACTTGTTAGTTCAAAGGCCAACTCGCCTGCCATGTTAGATTAAAAGCACAAATCACAGACTATTTTCCTCTTTTTTCTCATATATGGCAAACATGAAGAACTGAAACTCTTTAACAAAAAACGTACATGTAATTACATGTGCTTTTGCATGGCAGAAAAACATAAAGAAACAAACACACAGCTGTCACCTTCACTCAGTCCGTATTAACTGAATGAGAGGAGCTCGATTGCTCCCGACGGAGACCTACAGACTGCAGAGATCACTTGTCTTATCCCAAAAATCTTTACCTTTAAGTAACAAAGCTCTCCAGCAGCCTGAATTATTATTATGACTCTTGTCAGTCAGGAACAAAGGACTTTTGTGTGATGTGATTGTGTTCTCAGAAGTCAGGGTGCGTGGATGGAACAACGGTTGTTTCATTTATCCACAACCACGAACATTACCAAACTTTAACAACTTCACATTTGTGTGTAAACCTAACCAAACCTTAAACACATCTGCGCACAATCATAAAACTGTCCTATTTGTGAGATTTGTAACAATTTTGAAGGATACTTGAAAATCATGTGGCCCGATCAGAAAATATGCGTCACCATTAAGGGCTTTTATAAGCAGTGTTTATTTTTTGTTTAATTTGGGGGACTTCTTATTTATTAACACACACAAATAAGGATCCTTCAGCACTGGCTGCTTATTCATCACACAGATCAGCACCATTAAAAAATAATGAGACAGTTTCAACTGAAAATAAAATCATCCTGCCTTCACCCTGTGTGTGTTTGTGTTCTTGCAACTGAATGTATGCATTTTTTCAACCCCTCGATAAATGCACACAGGGTCAAACAAACACACACACGCCCACACACACACACACATCTGACATAAGTTCATAGGCCAGTCCCCATATCTAATCCCAGACCTTCAGTCAGACAAAGGACTCTGTTCTCTCTACGGCCACCATGTTAATCTGCCCTCCAAACTACAAAAGCGCTCCAGCGGGCTGCTCCCTGCTTCTACAGGGATTATCATTCACTTATTGAATCGGCCCTTATGAGTTCGGAAGAGAGCGAGAGAAATGCAGTTGCATACAGTTTAGGGGGAGCAAAAGGCACGAACCCACTTGAGGTTATTTTCTTTCACCGAACTAAAAGCGTGATTGAAATGTTAATATAGGGGAGCCTGCAGTCCCATATTCTCCACTCACATAAATTTCTCTATTGGTAGAAAGGGGGAATAGAGAGAGAGAGAGAGAGAGATAGAGAGAGAGACGGGGATTGTAAAAGAAAGAAAGAATGAGAAAGAGCAGCAAATAAAGAACAAGAGTTAAAAAAAAGTGAGACAGAGGCTGGAATGTGGGAGCAGCCAGTAAAAGCGCCCCATGTAATCGCCAGCATAATCCTTGTAAAATAACCCAGCAAAAGTGGTGTGTGTGTGTGTGTGTGTGTGTGTGTGTGTGTGTGTGTGTTTGTGTGGGTTTTCTGTGTATGTGCCTAATTAAAGTTGACAAAATAAAAGACTCTATATCTTCTTCCACTTTGTTATTTATTTATATATTTATTCTTACATTTTCCTCTCTGTTTGTTGATAAGCCACAGTCTATTTCCTGCAATCCCCCCCCCCCCCCATAAACCCTCCAACTCACCCATATGTCTCCCCCCTCCGTCTCTTTCTTCAACTGCTTAATTCCAGTCATGCCTTCATTCTCGAACAAAGCTTGCCAAAACTGATCATTTACATGGCGATACTGTGCTTGTCTGCTGCAGCGGGAGGACAGTCAAGGGTAAAATCTAACAGTGCAACATTAATAGGATGAGGTTAATCTCCATAAACTTTAGTGGATTAGTACTCAAGTCTTGCTCGAGGAACAGGCCTGACATGAGATTTGCAGCGTTGCATAAACATCAAATTTCTGACCATTGTTCCTCTCGCTTCCTCGACGTCTCGTTGACCTTTACACAGAGCAGCAGGCAGCATCACAACACATTCATAAACTCCTAAACACACATGTGTGCGCGCACACACACACACACACACGTCAAGCAGGACACACAGATATGGATCTCTCGGATGTGAACACAAATAAACGTTCTGATTGGGGCATTAATCAGGCATGAGCGCCTATATGCATACACACACACACACACACACACCCCACATATGCCACGCCCCTTGGTTGTTTAGCAAATTAATTAGGCCAGCATTCAATAGGCTTTTAGCTTTAATGAATAGAGCTATAGAAAAGAAGGATTGATGGCAGGAGGGAATGGAGAGGGACGAGCAGCCTGAGAAAAAATCAGCACACTGGTTATTGCTCACTCTGGTTCGACCTCAGAGGTTAATGACCTTTCTTGGCAGACCAACACACACTGTGGCTTGAATGTTTCTCTGATAATTCACCGAATATTACTTTTTTCGCTTGGGAAAAGTCTGAATTTGAATAAACACTGTTGGAGTAACTCTGTTGTGACAAACATGAATTTAAATCTGTTCTTATTAACCCAGACATAACAATTTTGACATTTTTGTTACACAAACTAAATTGTGCCTGTGTCGCACTCACTGCATATATTATCATGTTCAGAACCCCACCACCACTAAGTCTAAATCTTTTCTGTCTGTAAATGACTGAGGAGAGAGTAGTCTGAGAAGTAATAATCTGATGGAACTTTCAATCATATGATGGAGTATTAATAATAATGTTGATTATTACATTATTGCACTTAACAGATACATATGTAGTCCTACATGTGGTGATATGAAAATGTTTTTTTACAGAACATAATGCAGAACATGGGATCATTTATTATAATTAAAATCAGAGTGACTTTTGCTGCTTCAGGACACCAGTGTTATTTTGGACAATGATGTTATATAGTTATAGTTAAACTGTAATATCCTCCCAGTCAGTTTTCAGATATTTTAATCTTTACTATTGGTATCAGCACCTGCCCCAAAAACTGAGCAACAGTCAGATTCTAATTTGTATGGCACCTTTCTTAACAAGATTGTAAGTAGGAATGTTGGGTATGCAGTTGTGCTGTAAATCTCTATAAAAGTATTTAAGTAAGTATACAAGTTTACAAGGATAAAGTATTAGTTCTTCGAGTCATAATGCTACCAGGATACACTGATGATATTATGAGACGAAAGTAATTTTTGAAAGAAAATTTGACAATATTATGACTTCACTTTCAATGGAGTGAGATTTTTCTTTTTTTCCAACAGAGGCCCTAAAGTCATCAGTATGCTTTGAGCTAAGTGCTAAGCTGAGATCATTGAACAGATTCTGAAAGCTACTTCCATCACATCTTTAGGACTTTGGATTTGAGGGGGGAGCTGCATCTGAAAGTCTTTTTAACTTTTCAACACTGACAGTCTAACATGCACGCCCATTTTATTCAGCAATTGGCCAGGTGTAAAAAGATTTGAACTAAGCTCACTGTTTCTCAGAAATGTGGCTTTGCCTCTGTGGATAAAGTGTGCTGGCCCACTGTGTCTTTTCTTTCCTTTTATTTCTGACATTTCTCTCACTGACCTGTTTGTAACCTCTCTGTCTCTTATTCACTTTGGAGAGCAATGATTACTGTGCTGCTGAGTCACTGTGGACTTCCTACACTGCAGTGACATAGGTAGCTGCATTACTGCAAGCACTCCCACTGAGACAGACTGAACAAACGACGCAGCCCAGTCACCACTGTCTATTCTCCTTCATCGCCTTTCCCTCATCCATCTGACATCACGGGTCGGCGTCTGTCTGTTGCATGCAGAGAAAAATCACGCAAAGATTACGACTCCATTAATGATCCAGAATATTATGTCCCTTTCCAGCAGTATTTATCACCTAATCCACATGTAATTCATCCCTGATGAATATGAGCTCCTGATCAAATATCTTCTCAAAGCTCATTTGGTTTTACTTATACTTTGGCTTCATACCTCACTGATAAATTTTGTTTCTTGCTCCATAAGTCTAATTTCCAGGAAAGAAAAGGCCCTAATATTGAGTCCTTTAAAAGCATTTGCTGAGTACTTGGCTCTCGATGTCTATGTTCGTGTGAGAGAGGGCCTGGATGCAGAGGTTTATTCTTATGTGCAGAGCACTTGTATTAAATTTGAGAGTGCAGAAACATCTGTCAGGACCTGTGTGTGTGTGTGTGTGTGTGCAGATGTCAGGCCGATATGTGGTTTACATTAGTTCTGTTTGATGTCTCCATCAGAGGCCTCTCTCCTCCTACTTCAACACTACTGTTTGATCTGCACCAATCTGGTCCTGATCACTCTGCCTTTGTTTACTTTCAAAGACACTTTTCATTTCTTCTTGTTTCTCTAACCCCTACTCACCCACTCTCCCTGTCACTCTCGCTCTGTGTGTGCGCGCACGCGTGTGTGTGTGTGTTTGCAGGTTTGAACGTCTTTTGTTCTCTCAGCAGATGTGTGTCAGAATAAAATGCAGAGAAGTCGAGGGTGTTTTACATCTGTATGGCTGTCATGCGCTCTGGGTTTCATTCCTTCTTTCAGGATTTCAGGAATTTCCTTTTTTTAATGAATTTGAGCAAAAACATAACTTCTGCGCTGGACATTTTCGTGAGGCCCTGATTGCAGATTGTGATCATTATGTGAAGGCAGACAGTTGCTTGAGTTTCTGCACACTCTAGTCCAAGTGTGGCTACGTGCCTTAATCGCTTGCTTAATCAAATGTTAGAAGGTCAAGTATGAATCTCATTCCCGTCGCCTGTGATGAAAATATCTGTGCATGACCAGCTTTGAGTTTGTGCAATGGCCCTGTGGTCAAAGATCCTCACGTGGAGGTGTATCTTTAATCTGTCCACAGCGACAGCTCAAATGCACCCTGAGGTTTTGACCAGTAGTGGAGCTGTGGAGTCATGTTTATACAAGTGGATCCCTGATTTGTATTGTGGGGAGGATGTACATTCTTGTGTGTGTGTGCATTTGGGCTGCATGGTCCTCATTCCTGATGTTACTTCCCCACGTAACCTCTATCAACAGTTGGTGGTGGTACAACACAAGGACATGTAACAATCCACCAGCAAAGACAGAGAATAAGACAGCAAGCTAATGAATATGAAAGTAATTATCCCAGATTTAAGATGTCCAGAAAAAATACGCGTTTATATGAGAAAGGTAAACACACTGAAAATCATGTTTGTCAGACCTCAATGATGCATTTTGGTAAGAAAAGAGAACATAAACATGATCCTGTTTGTTCACAGGAGAACTTCCAATCAAAACTTTTCAAACCAGTTTGATAATAAGCCAAATACCAGACCAGACTGGTGATGCGAAAATTTACCACAAGGTGTCAAATGTGACTCAGTCACTTCCAAGTGGAACATATGAACAACCGAATATGGCAGCAGCACAATCCTTCAGGAAAACAGTGGCACACTTTGTTTTTATTTCTCACAACAGCCATTAAACTTAACTTTTCTTAAAATCTTATCTGTATACAAATACTCCTCTGTAATATGTTACTTCATTGGGCAAACACATGCCCAGTCGGAAACAATGAAAGTCTGAATGGTCGACAGACTCAACCAAAGGCATTGTGGGATTGCTAGTGGATGGCTAATAACTATGCTAACAAAACCAATTCTGTGGAAAAATGGATAAATTACAGATCTTCAGTGCTCGATTTAACATTATGGATTTATTTTTACAAAGTCTCCACACCGCAGTTCAAGGTTGGATCACAAAGCTTCTGGAGGGCATACGATCACATGCAGCCCTTGTTGGAACAGCTTACTGTCTATCTTCTGCAGCCATATTCAGAGATATTTAGTGTCTTGTGTTATGTTGTGTAATGTTATGACATACTTTGATGCTGTGTACAACATAGGCGACCTGAGGAGATTAATCATGTTGTCATATTGCTCGTTACTATTTGCACTTTCTGTTTCTGAGGTAGGCTACTTTTTAATTTGGCAGAACATCTCATAATGACAAAAGCCGGTTCAGTTGGTTCATATGAAATCTAAGCTTTTGCGCCTGACTGGACCAGAAACTGATCCAACCCTGTGCAGCATGGCAATGGTTTTGGCTGGTTTCT
The DNA here is from genome assembly GCF_020382885.2 of Scatophagus argus. Classification (NCBI taxonomy): domain Eukaryota; kingdom Metazoa; phylum Chordata; class Actinopteri; family Scatophagidae; genus Scatophagus; species Scatophagus argus. Next base: position 16,002,354 of record NC_058494.1, on the reverse strand, counting down.
TTTGTGGCAAAACAATTCAAAATAAAAAATACCTCAGACGAGGTCATATAACTTATATAACAAATTTCTACAGTGCTTATATAATTGGTGCCTCCATTTTGGACTCACCTGCAAATCCCCCACAAAGACCTGGCCTGGATGGATATGGGTCATTTCTTCCCATATTTATCATTCTTTGAGGCACATCTCTTTATCTTGCTTAAATCTGTGTGCTCATCTTTTTACCAAAAAGGAGGAGCCTTTTTAGAGGGGTTCATGAGTTACATGTCTAAGACCCATTAATACTGAAAGCTGTAGACATATAGTGAAATGTCTCTTCCTGACAAAAAGTAATTCAATACTCCTTTTCATTTATCTTCCAGCACCGTCTTTCTTTGTCCATCCAACTCTGTGGGATGCTCCATGTCTCACGTCGACAGACAGATGCGGATAGAAAGACATTACAAAGAGTGGGAATTAATGGTGCAACAGAGGGAGAACATATAAAGTGGGTGAGAGAATAATGATGACGTGCAGAGAAAAAGCCAACAGACTCGCTTGACTGAGAAAACTGTGTGAAACATCGACAGTGTTTACATAGTTATAATCATGCCGGCATGTTCAGGGGCTCATACACGAACATGTGCACATATGCACCCCTCATTACATGTGTCATCACCAAGGCAACAGTGAGGATTAATTGTTGTTTACAAGGTGGGACGGCTTCTGTCATGACCTCAGGTTTGGGTCACTGATGAATCTGTGATGCGTGTGTGTGAGTGTACACATTTGAATTTAACCAAACTTTTCAACTATTCAAACACCTGGACTCTTGTGCGATGAAAATATTCATTTACAGACTTTAAAGTGAAATTCTTTCCGTCTGTGACAGGATTTATGTGGTACAAATTATGCAATCAGTACATAATTAAATAATTCTTCTGAGTCAGGCTTTACACTCTTAGATCTTTAAATCATCATGGTTGATCATCTTACCACACTTCTGTAATGAAAGCCACACAGTGGAGGACCGAGGGCTGATTAGATTGGATATAATTAGGTCATTGCAGTTTGAGATAATGAAAGTCAGCGTTGCTCTGCTGTCGTCCCGCATGTTCGGGGTCCTGTGGGACTGAAACAGGCCTGTTAAACTTTATTAGAGCGAGCAGGCTTCCTGAGTCCACAGCACACTGGGCTCTGGGAGGAAAAACCCACAAACAGAGACCATAAACACAACAACAACAACAGCCTATTGTCTCTGCAAGTGGGGGAATGAATGGATGACAGGATGGATAGATGAATGAATGACTGGTCTGTTCTCTGCTCCTCTTGAGGATAACAGTTAGTGTGCTGAAGCATATATTTATTTTTTTTTCACAAAGGTTTAAGGTGAGTACTGATAATATATAAAGTTTCTTACTGCAGTTTTTTATTTCACAAAGTAATGTGAGACTGTTGGATGTGAAGACAAGTTATGACAAGTGATAATGCATTACATTACATTAGACACACAATTAATTGATAGGACATCAAAACAAGAAGATGCCGCTTATACTTGTGTTAATGGTGAATGTAAATTATGAAAGTAGAATGAAAGTACATTTAAATTATATTAAAACAAAGTATGTTCTTTGCAACAGATTTTCAACAGACTTTCCTCCAGATGCTCGACCCACAGTTCCTGACAAAATGAAGCTTCATAGTTTCCACCACATCCATCTTCAGCAAAGACCACAATGAATAATAACAAAAAAAATCCCTAAAAAACAAGTCTAACGTCCAATCTCTTGGCAGAACCCAGATTCAAAAGTATTCAAAGTTTCCATGAACGAGAACTGACTAAGAACTATTTGATATATGATTTACATATTTTCTAAAATACAGGAAGCTAGGAAGGGACTTGTTCCGGATATTGATTGACGTTTACAGTATTCAATAGCAACTTTCACCCAAGTCTGTGAACTTAGATATTTATGAAGTTATAAAGATGTGTTTTTTACATTAGTCAGTGAGGTCAGGCACCAGAAATACCAGCAGTGTCATAAAAATCTAGTACGTCAAGTAACTCAAACATCTATGTTGATTTCATGGGAACTTTGAGTGAGCCTCTTGTCTTCATTTACAGTTGTGGAAATGGCAATAATAGCAGCGTTGCCTCTAATCCAGAGACACTGACACACCAATCTTATCTGTTTATTGTGTCCGTCTCCCATTAGCAAACCACTGACTTCACAGCATGCTTAACTGGAGTCAGAGGCAACAAGACAGAACTTTCTGAGTGTAAAGAAAATCAGTCATTTCAACACTTTAGTGCAGTTCCTCCTCATTTTTTTCTCCTTTTTCAACAAACTAAAGACCACAGACTGTTGCAACTTTTCAGAAGGCCTACGCAAATCGTCAAAGACTGTCGTCACACTCAGAATTAAAGCATCAGTCGTTTCAGTGAGTGAAAAACTTGATAAAATCCTCCAGTGCTCCAAGTGTTTGACAGGACTGACCAAGTCCACACAGACAGGATGTCAGTCCTGATGGACAGACCAACAAACGACTTTAACACAGGACACTGCCTTTTAATTTCCATTTCCTAAAATGAGGTGTTTATTATTGACACCAGATCACCCCTTTCTCCCTGTTTCATGGCTTTTTTTGAGAGGTGGTTTCTTATCCAAATCAAGGGTCTCCAGACAGAGGGTGTTGTTTGCTATAAGCCTGCAGATTGTAAAGGCACTTGGGCCAAATTATGATTCTGGGCAATAAATTAAATTCACTTGATTTGACATGATGGTGCCATAACCAAATGCTTATTTCCACCCAGAGCATGATCTTCCTCTAAAACAAACCAAATCAAACCACCAAGGATTATCCTGCTGATTGAGATGTCATATCAGCCAAATCGCTGTGTCCAAACAACTTATTTTGTTGTTCAATTTGGAGGACTATATTCTCCATTTTTACTCCTATCATTAATAGGACCTCTGAAACATTAGTTGACATGAGCCAGTTTAAGGTGATGTGAGGTGACTTGAGCCTCGTTGGGACAGCTTTTCATCATATTTATCAAAAAAGTTTGTTTTCAACAGTCCAGTCTTAATAAGCTCTATCATGGACATCTCCAAAAACAGATTAAAAGGGACATAACCCCTGTAAAAAAAAAAGTAGTCATTGATAATGACACGCAGAAAGCTCATCAGAAAGAGTTTCATGTGGTAGTAAACCACCCGTCTGGCTTGTAGCGTTTGTGGGCTGTAACAGCGGCGCTGTGTGATCACTGTCCTGATTAGCTGCTGCATCTATCACTGAGTGTTTAGATGGGACGAACAGCTCTGCTGACGGACATGAGGTCACTCCTGTGTGCAGGTGCTGAGAGGGTGGAAACATACAACACACGCATTCACACTATGAGAACACATTACTATTGCCCGGATACTATTACATAACGCTGTAATCAGTGAAATGTTTATTTCTGGCAATGTTATAAATGATAAACAGTCACTGTGCTGCCAGTGATGTATTTTCCCTTTGAGTTTGATGAAGGTTGAGTTTCTGTAGGTGTTGCCGTTTACATTGTCTCATCAGTCAGACTGACTCTCAATACCCAGCATTCAATGTTTTTTTCCTCACGTGCCTCCACAGGCTCATCAGACCCTGCCCACGTTTATTATAAAGTACTCCATCCCTCGTGGTTTGTTTGACAGATCATGGATCCATATTTCTAAAACACTTAGGCTGTGCTGTGACTTCTAAGACTTGTGTCCAGTATACGCCGCTTTGCTTTTTATTCCAATGCATTGCTAAATTGGGGAAGCAAATTCTTGTCAGCAGATTTTTCCAGACAAAGAGGAGGTATTGTGAAACGACTGATAAGTTCACAGATATGAGATTTATTTTACATGATGCTGCAGATTATTATTTCAGAAGACTTTCAATGTGTGTGTGTGTCTGTTTAAAGCAGTAAGCTGTGTGTAATCAGCAGCAGCAGGTGGAGATCTGTGTGTCTGCAGCCTTTTGGAGCTGATGAATCTCCAGAGCTTCAGAGTGATGACTCCTCTCAGTCTTCCTGATCTGGGAATAATCATTTCCTGTGATTTGGGAATATGGTGTCATAGACATTACACTCTGTCTTTGTTAATTAATCATTGATTCTGTTGTGCTTTTTTTGTGTCTGAAGGACATGGAAGCCATTTGCTCTTCATACGTGCAAGGTGTGTGTTTTTGTTTTGTCTCCTCTGTCTCTCTCTCTCTCTCTCTCTCTTTCTCTCTCCATTTCGCTGCCTCTTATTGTCTCTCTCTCTCTCTTTCTCCTTCTGTCCTTTCTATCTTTAAGTTTCTCCATGTTTCTCTTAATTGTTTCCAGAGTGTTTGTTTGGAAAGTTGTTGAGCTCTCCATCACACGCAACCAGGATCTCCGCCAAGGCATTCCCCTCTCTACACACAGAAAATACCACAATAAATCCTTCACTCTTCACTGTGTCACCATGCAGTGTGTGTGTGTGTGTGTGTGTGTGTGTTTGTTTCTAGTTTGTGTGTGGGTGTGCATGTTGCTGCACATACCAGTTTCTATTAGGCATGTATATGAATGGGAATATTAAGAATCCTACAGAATGTATATAGTTAGACAGGATGTTCTCTCACAACACACACACAAACACGCACGCACACACACTCCAGTAGCTGATGTTTGTGTTTGCGTTGTCATGGCGATGCCACTTGCTCTTCTTGTCTCGGCAACAGCAGTGAGAAAGGTGAGAGCGTCTCCTTCCCTTTTCCTCCCTTCACACTGCTGTGCTTTGGCTGTCCACTTCCCCCATTTAATCTCCTCCATTTTCATTCAGCCTCGCTTTTTATGCCTCCAGGCCAGCAACAGCCGTTGGCCACAGGTGCCATGTTTCCAGATTGTCTGTCTGTATATCTGTACTATCCATCCGGTCCCATTCTCAATATCCCAGGAAAGCTTTGGGGATTTTTTTTTTTTTTTCAAATTTAGCACACATTTCCACTCAAAGGTGAACTGATTAGAAAACCTTTTTAGGCTTAAATCAAGAATTCATGCGCTAGCAAGATAAAATGTGATGACAGTTTATATGCAAAAGAAGTTCAACTTCACTGTGACATCATAATGTTTTCTTGTCATTTTTCGACAGCATAACTCAGAAATGAAAAGATTGTCATATTTCACATTTGTTTAGATACTGAACTGCTGACAGCAAACTTGGAACTGTGCTGACTGTATAGATCAGGCTAAAGACGTGTGCAAAGGATTGTTTTAGAATTTGTAGATTTCTTGCAGCAAGATGCGTATTTCAAGTCTTGTAGTGCAACACAAACTCATGGGTTTGTTGATGCTGAGCTTCAGGTGATTGTTGTTGTGTCATGTGACGAAGCTCTCTATCGGTCACTAAAAGTATCATATGAGTCTAGACAGGCATGGATGTAAACTGCAACTTGACTGCTGCCTTACCTTTTTTCTATATTTCTCTTACTCTCAGGATCATCTCAGGAGACACCTTTAGAGTCTTCCTTTCTCTCATCCTCCCATAGCCGCACAGAGAAAAATATTAGGATTTCTTTCATTTGAATTCCTTACCAACTGTGCACCTCCTTCCCTTCTCTCATCATGTTTCACTGAGGCAACAGGTCAATGGGTCACATCATATACTCTCAGCAGGAACTCAATTTCCCATCATCCACATCACGCTGAGCTGAACCTGTGCTCACGCTGTGACGGGATAAAAGCTCCTGAGCGAGAGATGAGATCTGACAGACGAGTAAAGAGACATAAGAAGACTGTGGATGAGACACATGGATGTGGTGAGAGATCTGAAGTGTGATGCAGGGAAGGAGAGAGGTGGAGAAAGAGAGGCGGAGGGAGGGACTGTAAGGTGCTTTCCCAATTCTAGTCTTGAATTCATTCAAAAACATGTGGTCTGAATTTATTGGAAGGCGAAAGAAGGACAAGATCACACAGAAGTGATACACACACACACACACACACACACACACACACACACTCCACTTATAGCAGTCTATGAAGTCATGTTCCACCTCTGGGAACAGACAAAATGCAGCAGAAGATACAAACCAGTGATGCAGATGAAATGGGTGATTGACTGACACTGTGCATGTGTGTGTGTGTTTGTGTGTGTGTGTGTATGTGTGAGTGAGTGTGTGTGTAATTTTAGCCGCGCCCCCCCCCCACACACACACACATACACACATTTTTACAACAGTAGTAAATAAACCACCAACGATTTAATAAATTGAGGATGAGGTTTTTCCAATTAATCAACCTCTCTGCTTGCTCTAATGAGGTTGTCAGGTGTAAAGCCCTTTGATAGGTGGAGACATGGTTGTTTAAGAAAGCTAATTGGTTAATGGTGCTTTTCCCACATCTTTCATCACCCACCATTCCTCATCTGGTTTCAATCGAGAAATGAACCGCTGACTCGACTTCTGGCCTATTCTTCTTTCTTTCTTTCATTTTTTAATCTTTTTTCCCCTTTTTTCTATTTTTTTTCAGAATTTCATGAAAAGGGAAAACCCAAAAGTTGTTGTTCATGATGAGAAAATTGCGTATCCACTGAGGTTTCATTAAAAAGCACAAAAACACATACTCTCTCGCTTTGTCATATAAATGTGATATTGTACACAGTTTAATAATTTATAATAGGAGCCTTACAATTCTTAATACTTTGTGTGAATGCAAAGCACTTAAATAATTACTTTGAGAGTTATTCAATTCATCATCCTTTTAGTGCAATCCATTGGTGAAAAGTAGACAAGTTATCTTCACTGTTTTCTCTCTGACAAAGTTTCTTGCTTGGACTCCCTTTTAAAGACTAGTGTCAGGTTCAGACTCCACTGTGTCACTGTGTCAGATTAACTGGTGACAAAGCAGAGCTGATTTATGCAGAATTCTCACTTAGTTTTAACCAAAGTCTTCTGAATAAAATGCCATCTAGGCTTAGTTATATTTCAGTCATCTGAACTGTTTTAGTTTTAATGCAGCTTTAGCTGATTATATATCAAACGATTTTAGTAGACTAAATCGTAGATTTAAAATCTTCTGAAATCTAACAGGTCTAGTTAAAGTGTAATGTGTTATTTAAAGATTTCTCTAGAAGTTTCATTTCACTCATCGTCTACGTCTGGAAGAAACATCTATTAACTTGTTATCGTGAAATCATAAAGACCAAAAACTTAAGCAAAACTATCACTGCCCAAACCCTGGAATTTTCATTAACTACAGTAAATGGTCCTTTTAACTTGGCTGAACTCTTTTAACAAAGTGACGCTCGTAACAGTAAAACAATAACATGTCTTACATATAACCAAATGAAACTTACAAAACCTTTTATTCTACTGAGGTTGTATGTGTTGACTGGTGATTGTTGCAGATGCTGTCGTATTCTCAGTTGGAAATGAACTTCTTTGTTGGGATAAAAGGTCTTCACTTCAAGAACCACTGTGAAGCATTCATCAGACTGGTGAGGGTGCAGTGGTGATTTATGTATGAATGTGCGTGACGGAGCACATAAATGGTTTGCAGATAACGTGATGCAACAGAAAGTCATTTCTTCATCCGCTTCTCTCGTCTGCTTGGCAATCGAGTGTTTCTGTATCGTCTTGCTTCTAGAAAGGATGAAATATCACAACCTTTTTCTTCTTCATCATAGGTCTTCCTTTTTCAATCAAAATGAAGACTTATAAGGGGTCAATTTGTGAAATATGGTTTGTAATCGCTGGAGACCAGTCCAGGTTGTACCCCGCCTCTTGCCTGCAGTCAGCTGGGATAGGCTCCAGCTCCCCCGCGACCCTGATGGATAAGCGGAATAGAAAATGGATGGATAGATGGGTGGGCGGTTTTTAATGGGGCAATTTGTAAAATATGGCCAGAATTTAAAAGTAGCTTCAAAAATGTACATTTCACGTATAACACCAGAGTAAACACCAAGAGCTACTCACTATCTTCTTTGCTGCAGGTAGCTTTGGCTGTAGCTCTAGCTACTGTAAGCTCAGTTAACCATGAAGGTCCATATCTTAACCAGAGCTCCACATCCTAAACACGGCTGTGCACCAGACTCGGTCTGGATGCAGCCTCAGGAACCAGACGAGGTCAGTTTGGCAGGGTTTAGGGTACGGGGTGATTTACAGCAGCTCAGGCAAGGATTATGACTCTGGGGAACAGAAGACATGGCAGGCAAGGACAGAAGAGAGATGAGGCGTCAGAGACACGAGAGAAAGTCAGGCATAAGTAGTGGCCAAAAATGGCGTGCTGAGACAGAATATTTTCACATGTTGCTCTGTGGACTAAGGATTTATTTCAACCAAAACAGAAGTGATTGAAGAAAGACAAACCCAGACGCACATGAGGCTCAGTTCAGTAGTGTGAATGTATGTCCTTGTGTATGATACAAACAAAACAAGAATTCGTTTCCAAAAAAAACTGCTCCATAGCAGCACTAGAGGTCAAAAACTCTAAAGGCAACTTTTAAGTTTAGGGAAAAGCAAACTATGGTCAGGGGATTTAGGTTAACTGTTAGTGAACTAGTTCATATTAATTGGGTTAGGTCTGTAATGGGACAACAGTCTCACACCTGCCTGCCTATGACTTCCAAACCCTGACTTTCCATGTCTTTACATAAAGGAACCATAATTTCCTTCAGTGGTAGTGAACTTAAATTGTGACCTGTGGAAAGTTTGTTAGTACTGTTTATCCTTTATACTAGATGCTGGATCGTCTCAGTCTTTCAAAAGAGTACAAAGGGAGTCCATTGTGCAAGCAGTGCTGAGAAAATGCTGTTTAAGTTATCAGCGAAACCTCAATGGATACGTTTTATTCATTCAAGGCAGTTTCAGCTCTGGAGCTGCCATGAGAATAAAGGTAAAGCTCAAAGAACCTCCTGTAATTCTGCGGGTGATATTTGGAAATCGCATCAAGCTTAAGCCTGAGGATGACTCACTGTAAGAGCATGACTCTAAATCCCTTGAGGAGTAATAGGCAAAGGAGAGGAGATGAAAACTTGGAAAGACTTTTTCTGTGTGTTATAAGATTGCGGATGAGCAGAGATGATGAGAGATGGGATTTTCTCAAGGGTCCTTTGAGGACACTGTAGTTGATTTTAACCTGTTATCAGAATTTATTGTGTCATATTAGAGCATACTCTCATGCTGGAAAACAATTTCCTCCAGAGGCTGGGGACATAAGGAGGGGAAATTTTGTAAAATTTGATCTGCATAACTTAAATTGCTTGTAATCCATCTTGTTAAACAAAATCTCATTGAAATTTTAAAGAGGCCCAAAGTATCTCAAAAAGAAAAATCTTAGTGTTCCTGTGTGTGTGTGTGTGTGTGTGTGTGTGTGTGTTAATCCACGCATGAAACCCCTTAAGAGCATGTATGTGGTTCAGCCACCGAGTTGTGAATATTCATAAGCAGCTATAAGTGGTTATGAATGTGTTGAAAGTGATTTTCAATGGCCACATTATGAAACATGCCCAGCAAAGGAGCTCATTCAGAAGCATCTGTTGCCTGATGCTGTTGGTGCCAAATGAGTGTGTGTGCATATGTGTGTGTGCGTGCATGTGTATGTGTATGTGTGTTACTCTATATATTGTGCTCATTGTGTCAAAGCATGGGGAGTGTTCTGTGTAAGTAAATGTGTGCCAAAAGGGGCCCTAAACCCTGTAGGAGACCCTTATCTTTGCCCTGTGTGTGTTTGTGTGTGTGTGTGTGTGTGTGTGTGTGTGTGTCTGTGTGAGAGAGAGACTTACTTTCTGCATTGCAGAGGTTCGAGGCAAATGTCACTTTTTGATTTAGTGAAACTGTCGGTTCTCTATTCCCATGAAGAGTGTGTGTGTGTGTGTGTGTGTGTGTATGTGTATGTGTGTTTCTGTGCATCAAAAGAAGAGGATATAAAAGGTGAATGTCAGTCTTTGATGTAAAGCTTCCCACTGTTTAACTTCAGCTTCAATCAACATCTTAACTGCAACACACACGCCGCACACTCACATACACAAGCGCAGCCACTGTTTCACATTACAGTCCGCACAATGAGAATTTAAAAAGAGCTGAGACAGACGAGACAAAGGAGTCAGAGAGAAAAAAGATTTAGATCGATGATGTTACAGCAATGATCATCCCCGCTCACCTGTTTATCTCACTACAGGTGTGGGCATTTGTGTGTGTGTGTGTGTATGTGAGCTTATGTGTTTGTTTATGTCTTAGCGTAGTTGCAGGGGCGTTTGTGTTACTTGAGCATTTGTGTGCATGTGATCATTTACATGATCACACAGTGAATTTGGCAACAGACCACCAGCCTACCATCTGCTACTAACAGAGCATGCAGAGTGAGTGCACACCCACCCACCCACACACACACACACGCACACACACTTGTCAATCTACTCTGTTGTGTGTGTGCAGTGTTTCGATACGCCACGCTGACTTGTTGGATTAATTGTGTGATTTATTCAGTTGGTTCCTGATTTGGGGTGAGGCAGCCCTTTCCAAAGGGTGGAAACCATCATTAAATCTGACATCACCCCCCAGCCACACACACGCATTCTCTCTCTCTCTCTCTCTCTCTCTCTCTGTCTCTCTCTCTCTCAAAGACATACACACTCTAACAATGCAGCTGTTCCATAGCATAACAGTGAAGATGAAAGAGAAGTCTTGTGCATTTCTTTTGTTTTGAAATTTTGATTATTACTTGGTGTGTGTGTGTGTGTGTCTCCCCTCTTAGCAAAGGTGTCATAATAGCCCCCTGCTGTTCAGACCTCAATTAACCCCCTGCGACTGCACAGCAGAGAGGCAGAGCAGCGAGGAGGGCAGAGGGAGGGAAGGGTAAGAGACGTGATTGGATGGTGGCGGCAGAGGAGTGATAGAGAGATTGAGAAAAGTGCATTTCATGACTGGTAAATTTCTCTCTCTCTCTCTCTGAGGAGTTGTATTTTTCCTGTCTGCTCTTTCATCTATCCATCTACCCCCTTTGCCCCCCTGTCAGTCTGAGAGGCGCCTGGGGGCAGATGGAGGAACTGAATTCAGGAGTGGGACTTGGACAATGGCAAGTTGAGCCAGCTTTATAAACCCAGAACATCGAGTGGATGGCTTGTGAAAGCTGTTAGCTTCAAGGCTTGCTAAAATACTAACCTTCTTTATGTTGGTAATAATAATAGCCATATCAAAGCAAAGACATTTTACAAAAAGTAGCCTGGGACAATCTGAGAAAATCTGGCCCATAGCCCGTAGCTTGTGAGCAAATGTGGCCGCCTTGAATGGTCCTGACATAGATAGAGTTAGGGAGGAAAATGACTGATAGCCACCGTAAGCAAGAATCAACACATCCAGGGCCAGTTACAGCCGCTAGTGTCCATCTGCAGATGTGACAGCCTCATCCTATTTTAACTTTGCTTGGAGTGTTTGTTCGATCTGTCCTCTGTCATAAAGTTGATAGAGGAAGAGTAATGAACTTTTATCCCATTAGCTACCCTGGCGTTGTTCTCCCACCCTCAGCGGTCATGCCAATAAAACATATTTTAGCTGAGGACAGCAAACACAAGAGGACACACACACACAAACACACACGCACACATACACACACATACATGACCAAAACCACACTTGCACGCTTGCTTGCACGTATCGGCAGTTGAATCTCGCCAAATTTAAAATCAATGGGCAGGCATGTTGCTTACAAACACATACGGCATGTATGAATTAAATTAAATACATACTCAAGCACGCACAACCACCCACCCACACACACACACACTCACACACACACACACACACACAGTGACACCAAGGGGAGACGAGGGTCAGACAGGACTGATTGTCTCTTCCAGTTACTCCAGAGAGCATATTGATTTTTCCCACACTCCTCTCTCTACACACCTCCCTCTCACTTCTCTCTCTCTTTTCCTCACCAAAGGACCCTTCATATTTTTCTTTCCTCCCTTTCTCTGCCCTGTTGTCCTTTCCTCAAACCTTACTTTTTCTTGCCAAACTCATCTCTGTCTCTCCTCCCACTTTCTCTCCCTCCCTCCATCCCACCCTTCCTCTCTGTTTCCCCGTGTTTTTCAGCCTCTACTACTACTGAATGGGGTTGACCCTCACTCTTGAGATAACTCAGAAACTGACTTTGATTTCTCTGCAACACACAATTCCAAGGTGATGGATACATACACTGCAGCAAAGGACTTTCAAGCGTTAAATGATTTACTTACATGCCTTATGCTCTTTATATAGTCCACTCTCACAGGATGCAGGACTCCACGCATCATTCCTCGCATCTGACACGAAGCGGGCCTCTCCTATAAAGCCCCATCTGCAACAAGATTCCTGCCCTTGTCAGCAAATCATATACTGTGTCAGTATTTAAGGCCCATTTCTTCAGCACAGCCTACAGCCTGCTATAACTCATTCACTCAGTCATCCTGCTGCAGTAGTGCTCGCTACTCTCAAAACTAGCCTTGGCCTTATTTCATCGTATTTGTGACGCACAGCAGTTTTTCTGCCTTGCAGTTCTGTTAGTCCTGAGTTTTTGTTTTTTGGCACTTTAGAGGGAAAAAAAACAAGAGGAAATCCTCAGACGAATTCCAGGATTATGCGCAGTGTGATAAACAGGTGATATATCTCCTGCTTGTTGCTAAAGTGTAGGAGAGCGTGTCAGGATCAAGTGTTTTATGGCATGAGTTACTCACTCCATGTGGCCTTTATCTGATTCAGCGTGCAAGGAAAACAGCAATGGAAAGGCGAGAAAAGAAATGAAAAGTCGTTTTTCTTTCCTCTTTTCTCCGATTTAGCTCAGCGAAGGAAAAGAAGAGAAGATTTATCTGTAATCTATTCTGTCTGTTTCTACCTGCTCCCTGTCACCTAGACCGCATCTTCCCCAATTTGGCGAGACAAGGGATATGTGGGATATATTCTATTTCCCTCTTAATCTCAATTTGACTTCAGCAGTGCGTTCAGACAGATGTTTAATCTGTTGTCACAACAATGCTCCTCAACAAGCCAGCTCCGCACAGCGCACAATTAGTTTCACACACATGTTTATCTTGTACTTAAACATGGCTATTTTAGGGTATTTGGCGGTTGAGCTGTTTTGGTTCACGTCCATGGAAAAGCCGCAGTCAGAGTCGCTGTGCTTAAACACACAAACACTGAGGGATAATTGTGTAAAAGGATTAGAATGGCTCAGACTCTATTGTTGAGCCATGAAGGGAAATATGCAAGACTATCATGTCTGGTTGGATACCTTCTTCTATCGCTGGTAAAACACATGTTCAAATGAGCTAAAACCTAGTAATGAAGTCTACACCTAATTAAACCTCAGTGTTTTATCATTTTCACAGAGGAATTCAGTCTGTTCTAAAACCCGATCAGTTTAAATGTTGGTGTGTTTTGTGTGCTAGGAGATGCTGATATTTTATAGTAAACAAGGTGTTCTTGTGGCTAATACAAGATAGAAATCTTCCAGTTAGATAAAGTGAGAAACCGTGGTTGCAACTCAGCAAGGTAATAAGCTCAAATGCAAAGATGTGCCAACAAAGGCAGGGACGAGGTGGGTTGCTAGCAAGGAGAACATGAATCTAACTGCCTGTTTTCACTCCCAACACGTCTCATACGGCAGTTTGGTCAGCGGCTCTAAGCTTCTGAATATGATCACCTCTGTGGTGTGATTGTTGGTTAGGAGTGGGAAAAGTCATAAGTCATGTGTGTGTGTGTGTGTGTGTCTGAGACTGAGACTGAAGTTCCCGCCTTCTGTGTGGCAAAGTGTAGAAGTCAGCTCTTTAATTAACATAAGTCTAGCGTCTAAACTTAGGTAACTGACGTACTTACTTGAGGTTTTTCTAAATCTAATCAAGTCAGTAGCCTAAACTGACTACTGCCTAAACTGCTTCAGTTTCAAAATGTTAATAATCGTCCAAAAGTCATAATATGTCATAATCTTTGAATCTATCAGCAAGGTTTCCTTGAAACGAGTAACCACGCATTGCATATTTGTTACTGTTAAAATGACATCAAAATCCTGTATATTCAAAACGTATGCTTGAGGGGCAAGTAGAGCATCATCGTTTGAAGCTTTTAGGGATGAGTTGCCAAATTGTATCTTAACTCTATTTTAAACATTTGAAAAATCAGCTTTACAATTTTTTTGTGAATGAAAAAATACACTTAACATAGTTATTATGTTTAGTTGGTGGTTTGATCCCCAACCTTCCATGCTGAAATGTCCTTGAGCAAGACACCAGAGCTCAAAGTGTCCCTTAAGGGTTTGTGTGAGTAGGGAAAATCTATTTGGCAGAAACACAAAAATCCTTTTAAAAGTAGAAGATGACATGTTAAGCTTTAAACTGTATTTTTTTCATGGAGTTTTCCACAGTCTGTTAATTACTGATAAATTAAAATAACTTTTTAAACAAAAATAAAAAAAAATAATGAGCCCTGTCCCGCTTTTGGACCACCTCTGTCTTTTTTCAGATGACATGATGAATTAATCCTCACACACACACACAGACACACACACACACCTGACATGTGAAACCAGACACGCCTTTCTCCAGCAGCAGAGGAGTGGAGCGTTTCCAACATACCAGTCCCTTCATGAGATCCTATTTGCCTTCTCAGCATCTCCCCAGGCCTCAGCAACTGGGTGTGTGAGACAGACAACAGCCTCTCAGTCCCATCACAACAAAGGCAACCAGCCACCTACACACCTCAGGGCCTCAATCCAGTTTCCATACACTACATGGAGGGATCACATCAGCACGAAACTGACATCTGGGAGTGAATGGAATCTGAGACAGGAGGAGGAGGAGGAGGAGTAGTTTTGTTTTTTTAATGCTGCTGTTTGTGTGTTTTGGTGTGGCACTGTGTGTTTATCCCTTTTTCTGTGTGTGAGTGTGTGCGTTTGTGTGTGTGAGTGTGTGTGTGTCTCTCGGTGCAGCTGTGTAACCAGCCCCTGTGTTGACAGTGCCAGTTCAAACACAAACATCATTGGTTTTTAATAATATGATTATCAGGCAAAACACACACGCACGCACACACACAATGTGGTTCTGAAGACAAACTAATGTGGCTAATTAATACATAGACGTAATAAACTGTTTGAAATGCTGTGTGTGTGTGTGTTTGTGTGTGTGTACAGTGGGACAAGCTCTGAGCAGCATGTGTCTCAGTAGCAGCTGTCCAGAGGCCAGGTGGCCGAGTTGACCAAAGTCTCTCTCACATACACACACACACACTCACACACACACATACGCACACACAGACACACACACACATATTGACCCCCACACCTTCAGCTTTACTGCATGGCCATAAACCAAAGATAACACAAACAGCTCCTAAATCAACAGGCCAGATTGAGCTGCACCAACATCACAGCCGTCAGACAGATTCACTTCTCATTAGCAGCTCCGCAGCCCTCCTGAGCTGCCAAATCCAGCATCGGTGGGTATTTTATGTTGTCAGGCTTATCAAGATGTATGAATCAGGCTTCAGAAATTGACTTCATAATTACTGCATACTTACAGTTGGGGTTTTTTTTTATTTTTAGGAACTTACATAGTTTGTGGTGTGCTGCTACGCTTTGTCTTTCTTTTGAGTGTGAATGTTAATTGGCAGAAGTCTTTACATGTGGTATATTTGTGTGACACTTAATGCAATGTGAGATGAGCCATTTCAGTGGTATGACATGAATGAAATAATAAAAAAAAGGCTCCATTCATTATTTGTTGCTACTGAACAAAGACTGCTCAGTCTATAATTGAAAAGCACTGGATTTTCTGCAGCTCATGCACTCACTGGTCTAAATACCTGTTGTTGTTATTGAACCCTGCAGGTGATTTTAATTGATGTTTTTTACCCAGAAGATCGTTTTCACACAAATTTGGAGCTTGGCAGGATCCATCCACTGAAGTGAGTCAGTGCCTTGGCTAACAGATGACACAGTGATTGTTATTTTAACGCTCAAATGTGTGGCATATTTCAATAACAATCAAATTGTTCTATCTATTAGTATGGCGTAGTGTGGCAAAACACCAGAAATGCACTGCTGTGGTTGAAGATGTTCTCCTCTGTAGAGAAATGTAAATCAAGTTTGTCAAGTTGCACCTGTCCTCACTGACAATGCTAATGTTGTTTAACTTCCTGCACCCTGAAAATAATAGATCTTTGTTCATCTTCCCGGCAGGGTTGATGGCATTTTAGTCTCATAAGAATAACCACAACATTTCATAATTTCCAAAACATGAGTGTGTCATTGTTGTTTTGAGCGTGTGTTTTAAAGATTCAGACTTTAGTCTCAATAGCCAGTTTATTTATTTAGCATATTCTGCACCATCCAAAAGTGTCTTTTTATATTTCTATTTATATATTGTCAGTGTTTTTCTGCATACTGAGATTTTACATTCGAGATTTTAGGCTTAATAAAAAAAAATGTCACTGTCTTTGTTAACAGTAATTAACTGATTTACTTAATAGTAAAATATTCAGATGTGTTGTGGAGAAATGGGAGAAAAAAAAAATAGCTGCAAATCAGGCACTCAGTCTGTACTGCCCTCAGCAAGATTTAAACAATCTAGTAGCTTAACCTGGTCTTTAGGTGTAATCTGAGAGACAGAGAGAGGAAGGCAGGTCAGGATAGGCCCTGTCTAAACAGGCCGTGTGCCCTGAAGCCCACTTGTATTGCAGGACATAGGGGTCATCCTCCATATCCTCCCCTTTGCTTCCTTCCTTCTTTTCTCTCCTCGCTCACTTCGGCACTGATACTCCACCATCTACGACCTCCTACTCCTCCTCCACATGTCTGCGGTCATGTTCCTCTGTCTGCTCTCCTTTGTTCTGCAAAGTTCTCTCATCCTCCACCTACAAAAAAAGTTTTCAGATTTGCTGTGGGATGAAATTTCCCTAAGTGTACTGTGTGATTAGGCTGCATGTGTGTGTGTCTGTGAGTTTGAGTGAGGGATGGCTTGGGGGATGTGAGGGAAAGGAGAAATAGTATAAAACACACACACACACCAGCATTACAATCACACACAGCTCAGGGATCAAGAGAAACAGAGAAGAAGACGAGTTTCACCACAGACTTATCATCCACGTGATATATTTACATGTCACTGATCCCTGATGAAGAGTCACTACAGTATTTCTGCACTGTTATAAAACAATGCAGATCCAGTTTGGACTGGAATCTCACAGGGAGGATAAGACAACAATTTCCAAGGAGAGCTTAAAGTCAGATCTGTTGGAACAAGCAACAGGTCAAAACCAAGAGATAAAAATGGTCTCTGGGGCAGGAAGTAAATATCTCAGTGGTGGGGTCTCATATTCAGAGGTTGTTCTGCAATGTTGGAGTCATAACATGAAGACCATAATCCTCAGTGAATGTCACCCCTCGACTGTGGATCACCCAAAAGGTTTTGGTGACCTGGAGGAGACTTTCAGTTCAAGTGTTATGACATATAAGATTTCAATAATCATACTATGATATGATGCTAAATCTCCAAAGAATTAAAAAACTTGTTCTGGCAAATGTTTTTTCTGTTTTGTTGTTGCTGTTTTAAATATATGCAGTTACCTGTCCTGAGTGACAACTCTATGCTGGAAGGTGCAGATAAGGCAAGAGGTCAGGTCAAAACAGCTGGATTTATATGCCACAGTGTAGAAATACAAAGACATGTATTCCAGATTGTACTTGAGTAATTGTCATTGACAT
Source organism: Scatophagus argus (assembly GCF_020382885.2). Lineage (NCBI taxonomy): Eukaryota > Metazoa > Chordata > Actinopteri > Scatophagidae > Scatophagus > Scatophagus argus. The sequence goes on along the minus strand of NC_058494.1, from coordinate 15,984,656 downwards.
ATACTTGAAGTACAAAAAGTTAAGAATCTTCTCTTAATTGCGATAGAGTAGAAGTATAAGGTAACAAAAAAAATGGAAATAAGTGAAGTACTTCAAAAAATGTATGTGGGTCCACTACTTGAGTAGCTGTGGTAAGTTGTGGTATAGTAAGTGGTGTAGCTTTGTGAGTACTCAATAGCTGATTAACTTAACTCTACATGACATGGACGCCTTACAGTAACTGATGAGTACTGCGCTGGTACAGTTACACCAACTAAACATCAGTAAAAGTAAGTCAAGATAATCTGTGTGCCAATCCATCAGTATGTTGCTGCTTCGTTCTGTTGCGTTACTGATCTTCATCTTCAGAGGGAGCGTTTCTGACTGTTTGAGTGCTGGGGAGTCTTCCACCAAATGTTTCTCCACTTTACTGAATGCTCTAATTTAAACAAGCTCATATTTCTCAATTTATGAGGCTGCTATTGTAGCATTTCAAATTGGAATTTCAGTTGAGTTTTCACGTCCAGTGCAGCTAAAATCTGTAGAGGGCTCATCAACAAGTGTGTTGAAGCCTTACTTTGAGGCACTGAGCATTAAGCTTTGCCTAAGTCTCAAAGAGCAACTATCAACTGACTGAGATGCAGCGCTTCGTTCTTTGTTCAGCTTTGGAAATGGTAACAATCACACGGGGTTTTCCCCATTTCGTCCACGTTGGATTTTTCACGGAGAAGCTCTGTCGCCTTCCTGAGGCCAGATGAATAAGGCATCAGGTGACCGGGACACTGCAGTGAGAATAAAAGTCCCTACTGAGGTCAAACTGTGGCTGTTTGACCGGCAGCCAGTTGGAAACCTGCTGCTACTTTGAGAGAAAACGCAGTGCCAGTGTATGTATGTGTGTGTGTGTGTTTGTGTGTTTGTGTTTATGTGTGAAAGAGAGAGTCGCCTGGACAGACGCAGTAGCAGTCGTGCCCGCTCCCGTCCCTCTCTCTCTCTCTCTCTCTCTCTCTCTCTCTCTCTCTCTCCTATCACACACACTCTCGGGAGCAGCGCTTTGACGCACCACGCAGAGTTGGATTATAGTATTGCGCGCTGGTCTTTCACGGGGTTTTTTTCCTCCCTCACGTTGTCTACACTCTTGCCACTGACCGGCAATTGATATATGATCGGAATCAATATTTCTCCACCACGGTGACCTCTGCTGAGCTTTTGGAAAATCCGAGCGCTGCCGCTGCTGCCTCTCCGGACGCGTGTTGTGAATTAATAACCAAGACCAGCCTCACCTGGAGTGTGTGCGTGTGTGTTGTGTGTGTGTGTGTGTGTGTATGCACTGAAGTGTGTGTGAGAGAGAGTGCGTTTCTCTGGATCAGATCAAGGATCGAGGTGTTGCACTTGCTTGGTTCCGCACGCGCACGTATACATACACAGACACCACACACACCGAGAGGATTTGGGCACCGCATGCCGGGGACATGTGGAAGTTTGCGCCGCTGTAGCGCAACCAGAGAGCCGGTCCACCGTCTCGTCGACCTCCCCTCTTCCTGCACTGGGGGACCAAATTCCTGGTTCACAGCCTTCAAACGCACAACGAAACCCCTCTAAGAAGACCCAAATGTAAATTCAGAACGAGAAATTTCAGAAACGCACGTCTTAAAAGGAGGACGGCATCCCGTTGCGTGCAGAGTTTGGTGAGCTCTTTCGGGGATTCCAGGGCTTTTATTTATTTTTTTTAACGCCCTTGTATTTTCTCAGTATTTTGTGGGTCTCACATTGGCCCCCCACTTGCCGCAGTGATGATGGGAACTCTGAGTCCCGTTGGCCCTGGCCGCTCCCCGGTGACTGCGCTGGGGCTGCTGGTGGCTGTTCTGGTACTGGTCCTGTCCAGCGGAGCGGAGGGACAGCCCTGCCCGACCCAGTGCTCTTGCACCGGGACTACAGTGGACTGTCACGGCCAAGGACTCCGCAGCGTGCCCAGGAACATACCCCGCAACGCCGAGAGACTGTAAGTACCGAGTGGAGCAAAGCTTTAACACCGCAGCTTTGCTTTGATCTGCGCACAACAGAGCAAAACGCTGAAATATCATCCATTTGTCTGGGTGTCAGTGATGCTGAATAGCAGGGGTGTGATGACCTTATGCTGTTATTGGTGTGCTTAATGGTGTACTTAATAGAGCTGTGCTTCTCCCGAAGAGTTTACGGCAATCTTAACGCACTTTCTTGGATTCGATACCCTAAATGATATCGCCCCCAGTGTTTTAATGATCATATTGGTGTTAGAAAATTTGTATGAACACTCTTGTTGTCACCTTTGGATTCTCAGTCGTTTTAAAATGCATGCTGACATTGTATTTTCCTAAGGGACCACATCTTAGCGCAGCGCTTTACATTTGAAGTAACGTGTCAAAAACTGCACCTTCGGATGTGTAAACGCTGTTTAACCCATCTGATGTTAAGTCCCGGCTGTTCATGTAACCATGTAACCTGTAGAAACAATTATTGCTGGTGTTGAATGTGAGGAGACGTTACTGCTGATCGCGGAGCTGAAGTTAGTGGCTCTGCTGTGGTTGTGTCGGTGGTTTCGCACTGTTGCATTAGCACAGCCTCCGTAGACCACATCGGTTTGTCTGGAGACCAGCAAGTTAATCAAAAACGGATTTGGACAAGTGGGCTTTGAGTTAAACAGGCCGTGTTTTATTAGTCCGAGAGCCTTTGATGAAATTCATTCTCAGTTTTCTCTAACGCTCAAATGACAATTATGCGGTGGCCGCGACACAGCAAGTTTCAGAAAAAAAATAACCTGATGCAGACTTGGTCATCTGCTTTGTCATTGCTTTATTAAGAAATCGTATCTCGTGTAAGCTGCTCACAATCCCTTCTTCACCCGTGTCTCTGTCTAGGGATCTGAATGCAAACAACCTCACTAAAATCACCAAGGCGGATTTTGCGGGACTGAGACATCTGCGAGTGTTGTAAGTGTATTTTTGATCTATTTTATCTCCTCCTTTCTTTTCTCTCCTCTTTCACAAGACGCAAAAAAAAAAATACTCTCACACACAACTCTGACAAGGAGCGCTTTGCAATTCCAACAACTTTCCCCCTTAAAATACCAACAACAACAGCACACACACACACACACACACACACACACAGATTTAACTGTTTCCAATCCCGTTTCAGCATCAGGCTCATCCAGCCCTGGAGCTGCCGCATGCAGCACTGCGTCTGAAGCGGCGCGCTTCCACTGAGTATTTGTGTGTCTAAACAAACTATCAGGGGGCACCTGTTAATGCTGTCGTGTTAATCTGCCAGTGGAAGTGTCAGGAGGGGCTTATTTTAACCACCGGGCAACAGGGGAAGGAGATACCGGTCATTAGGTGTAACCGCGGAGGGAGGAATGCAGCAGGAAGGGAGGGAGAAAGGAAAGGAAAGGAAAGGAAAGGAAAGGAAAGGAAAGGAAAGGAAAGGAAAGAGTCATGTAAGAACAGGTTTCTTACCTGGGATGGATCCAGGTTAAGAGTGGGACATGGATAGCCTGCTCTTATTGAGTGTGTGTGTGTGTGTGTGTGTTATTCAGCTTCTAAAACTGAATGGCAGGGAATACACATTGTTGGAATTCCTCCTGAGATTATCTCCTTAATTGTGTGTGTGTGTGTGTGTGTGTGCTCCAGTCTTCATCCGTCTAGCGGTTTCCTGTGTGTTCAATGGAAACCCAATTTCTCGCCAAGTTCTTTTGATAATTTACTCATTGTTTGAGCCACCATACCCAAACTCCAGCTCGTCAGACATGAAGATATGCTGAAGTCACTTAATCTGAAAATCAGCAGATTAATTGGTGAAAAACAGAATTGTTAGCTGCAGCTCTAACATCACTGTATAAACCAGTTACATCTGCTTATCGTGAGTGTTCACCATACAGTTTATGAAGCTGTGTGTGTGTGTGTGGATGCCTGGCTTGGTGCTCCTGGTGGAGTTGTGCTAGTGCAAGTGAATGAGTAGTCACAGCTACGTGGTTAGATAGAGGGTAAATTGGATGATAGATGAGTCGCTGTCCCACCGATGGGCCGGTTTTAAAGTCAATTCCTACTCTCTATTGCCGCTGCTGATTGTCTTCTCTCCCTCTTTCTCTCTTGCTGTCTATCACTTTCCATCTCCACCAATCTGTTTTTCTTCTTTCTTTCACACAAACCGCCACCTATCTTCTCCATCTCTCCCTCCCTCTCCTCTCCGATGTCAATCTCTTTGCCTCTCTCGTGCCCTCTCTCGCTCTTCTTCACCTCCTCGTCTTCTTCTCCCTCTTATCTGTGGTCCCATCCAGCTGTCTTTCTCATTTTCTTTGGCCTCTCACGGTGTCACTGTACAAATCGCTCTGTCAGCTCTCGCACTCTATCTCTATCACTCTCTTTTCAATACCTCTTCTCATTTTTTTCCAGCTCTGTCTTATTACTTATTGTCTCACTCTGTCCTGGTGTTTCTCCTTCAGGCAGCTAATGGAGAATAAAATCACCACCATTGAAAGAGGAGCCTTCCAGGACCTGAAGGAGCTTGAGAGATTGTGAGTAACATTTTGCCACTGAAGCGGATGCCATTTTATGCCTGAACACATTTTCTGTACACATACATGTTTCTGGATCCTCAAAAAACACATGTTCATTTTCACATGTGTGGAAAGGCGACAGACAGGTAACAAATGTTAGGAAAAAACCCAACATGAATTGTTATCGGACCCCAAAACAACTTAAATACTCCTTGTCCTTGATTTTTTAGAATCTTCTGCAGGGATGAACATTATCATCCCTCTGAAACCCCTTACACACTGTGCCATAACAGCACGCTTGCAGGTTCACTGCATGTCACACAATGCGAGATGGAGTTAATAAAATCTTGATCACAATCTGCATATGAAGATGCGACATCCTTCTTGAGGGTTGTCAGATTGTGTTATGATTAGCTGCGGTGAATCGTAGTGCTGAGGAGACATGTTATCATTCTTTGTCATCCATCTGTGCAGCTCTCGTGTTGAAAATGCAGCAAAGCGATAAGAAACCTTAGCAATAGCATCAACAGTGTTTTTTTCTTTCTTTCTTACTTTAATAAAAAGCGGGGTTTACAGCGACATTTTGGCAAGTATATTCTTCTTTCATGGCTTTTTCTATGCGTTGTAGAAGTTTTTATATTGTGTGAATTTAGTCCTGAATTTCAGTACTTTTCACACAGTCAAAAGTGTTATTTTGACACAGGATGTCTGTGCTGATTAAAGCTGTAGATCATCCATCAGTCAGCCTGTCACATGATGCTTCCAGGCACGATGCTGTTCAGGGTCATTGTTTTGACTTCCAGGCCAAAGATTTCACCGCTTTAGTTTCATATTTTCTGTTGCGTTGTACAGCAAGAAAATGCACAAAAAAATTGAGCTTAACCACTTTGGTCAATTAGTTTGAGGTCTCATGACTCATCAAAACCATTGAGACACCCCTCTCTCCCATCCATCTAAACGTTTAAACTGATTGTCATGGCGTGCAGCTGCCAACATCGCCGTCCAAGAGGAACATTTTAAAAATGAGCGACAGGGAAACAACTGAGGAGCAGGCGAAGGTTGTTATGGAGCTGGACTGGAATCACTGGTATTCAGCATCCAACCCTAAGGCAGTTATGGCATAATTAAGTCTTGGTAGTGTGTGAGTGAGTAAGACAGAAGGGGGATGTGGACCCCTGACTGCTGATATGTCCATTGTCTCGACTGTCAACTTTGCTTGATGTTTAAGCTGTCCATATGTATGTGTGTGTGTGTGTGTGTATGTGTGTTTGTGCGTTATGTGACCTGACTGCTAACTGATGACACACTGGAATGCAGCAGACTGTGACAGTCTGAGCAGGCTTAGACACAAGCTTTTAATTAAAGACACATAAAAATCCGTAGTGCTTAAACACACATTTACAAAAACACAGACATACCTGTACACACACAGAGACATCCACCTGTACACATACACAGACGCACATACGATACAAAACCAAATGAAGGAGGTTAATCTTTTTGATAGCTGTTTTGGGTTAATTTTTCAAGAGTCGCCGGGATGAAAAGGATGAAATACCGTGATTCCCAGACCGCTCTTGTCTTGGGCGTGTCGTACTTGGCTTTCCTCCGCTCTTTGCTACACTGTGGCTTCTCTTTCTTTGTCAGAGAGAGAAGCGGTGTGGACCACTATAGGGACTCTGCTAGTGTTTCTCATGCAGCCAATGTTGGGTTCTGTCCGGATAAGCAGTTCTGGGAGCTGCAGACAAAGACGACGGTATTTAACCGCGTATGGTCCGACTTTAACCGTAAACTTTGATAGCAGTTGCCCTCTGTACAAAGAGAGATGGTAAATGCTGATAAATACAGTATCTCACACATACATATGAGCTTAACCCGCTTTAACACACAGTTGCACATGCGTTACAGACGAGCCCGTGATAGCAATAGCTCTGTGTTGTCTCTGATTGTAACAAACACCTTTGACAGCGGCTTAATTTCTGACACAACATGGCTGTTTTCTGTTGTCCTCGCGAGGGTTTTCTCAACTGTAATTCAGCGTCTCTGGCGTGGCGTATTCACAAACACAAAGATGGAGTCAGTCATCAATGCCCCCCCATGGCCACTGGACAAAGGCACGTCCCCGGAGTCTGGAGTCTGGGGGCTCATTTCAAAGGCCTCCATCATCTGGGGGGCTGGAGGGGGCCTGCTGGGCACCACTGCCCAGTGGAGAGGGCCCTAAGCCGGGCTGACGGATCCACAGTGACTACCCCCCACAGGGGTGGAAAACGGCTCCTCTTCTCACCCCCCTCACCCCTTTTTTTTTTTTGCAACAGGCCCTGCAGGGATGGGCAGGGTGGGGTCAGGTGTGGGGCAGTAGCCGGGGGGTATGGAGGAGGGGTAGGTGGTTGAAGGAGGTGTAGAGGAGATAGGCATGTCACAACACACGCGCACATACACAGCCACATGCATGGGTATGCGTACACTCATGCATGCGCATTAACTTACGCAAGGCTGCTCTGTCAGTATTGGTTTTATCTTGATTTTACCCCCAATCCCCCCACCTACTCACACCTTCTGTCTTTCATTCATTCATTCTTTAACCTCTCCTCATGTTTTTCTTCCATGCCCACCCATCTTGTTCTCTCTCTCTCCCTCTATTGTCCTGTGCATGTAGGAATGTCATGCATTCTTCAGCATCGCTCTGCGCATGAAGAATAGGATGGAGAGGAGTTCCTGATCCCGTTATTTTACTGGTTTACAGCCCCTATCCAATTCAAAGTCTGGGAGACTGAAGGCGATAAGAGCCACAGATATGCACAGAGAAACAAAACAGTAATTACAGGCACTGAGACAATCATTTCAGAAGAGATAAAGCCTCAGATAATTAGCCTGTAATTGAGTGATCACATTGTCAAAGATAATTTAAACAGTTATGAATAATTGTAAAACTGATTACAGGTAGTGAGATGTGTCTATCAACAGTGATTACAAAGTAGATAATTAAACCTCTAACCAAGTGATCGTGCTGCGGACTAGCAGAAGATAATTGCAAGCGCGATCCCACGTAGCAGGGTATGGATTTCAAAGAAAAGCACTGTATTAGTGCTAAATGATTAGTTCTCAAGAGTGATAAAGTTGTTCTGGCTGATCATTATAAAATGTTTTTTTCTTTCCATTTTTATTGAGCAACAGAGCTTGAAATTATCTGCACTGTGAAGACACACAAAAAGCCGTTTTGACTACAGCAGTTGGGCCTGAACTGTAATTTGTGACAGATTTTCCTGGGCGCCTGCCTGTTTGTGCTGTGCTCTGCGGCACCCAACACTTGTTGTATTTGTTGGTAAACGCCAGGTGGAAGTTAAAACGCTCAAAGTTCAGGGCGAAGCTCTTCAAAGTCGCTGAATGTGAAAAATGTGTTTGGTGACAACAGAGGAAATCAAAGGTCAGGGGAAAGAACTGGATTTCGGCTATGCTGTGCTTTTAGGGCAGATCTGTCTTTAGTGTTTAAATAACAGATTAGATTGTGTAGGTCTTCGGTGGATGAAGGTTCACTTTAGATCTGTACGTGTGTGTGTGTGTGTGTGTGTGTGTGTGTGTGTGTGTGACTGATTGTTAGTGCACAAAGAGCATTATGGCAGCAGCGGCATCAGTGCAGCAATAACTGGATTCTGAAGTGGTTTGTTATCTCATTTCCAGCCAGTATGCGAGCATATAGTAGTAGAGCAGTACCACACATCTAGCCTCTGAGGTGGTAGTACTGTGTGTGCGTGTGTGTGTGTGTGTGTGTCTGTCTGTTTGTGTGGGTAAACATGCATGTATGCATGAAGATTTGGCACCCTGTATGTGTTTGTGGGAAAGTGTGTGTGTGTGTTTACTGTGTGGTTTGTGGTCCTTTAGAATCTGTTTATGACTGCAGGGATTATCACCGCACTGCAGTGTGACATTAGCTTGTTGGAGTGACTCTCACACCTCACACTACTGGCTACTCATTCTGGATTCACTTCCAGGCAGGCAGACTTTGACTAATGAAACATGCCTGCGAAGTACACACACACACACACACACACACACACACACACATTGATACATGTGTTCAGGTCCAAAACCAAACCACTAAACCACTACAGACGACTAGATTACATGAGTCAGAAGTATCAGTGCATCAGTGCTTTTAACTGCACACTAGAGGTGTTCAGCTCATGTATGAACATAACACTGAATCTCCAAGCTGAACTGATTGGACAGAAGCACCATCGCTGACTGAATCAATGATATTAGAATTAGGATATTCCCCATAAACCAAGTTTCTGAATCTTATGAAAAACCTTTCATAACTGGGTCAATCCTAAAAAAAAGACAGCTATTATTTATTATATTATTATTATTATTGTCAAAATAACATAATGAATTTTAAAAATCAAACTAGTGCAGTCAAGATATCAGCTTTCTACTGCACAATTATTCTGACCAAAAGAATTAACAATCATGATATTGTCACAATATCCACAGAAAACTCATCTTTAATTGTGTTTATTGCTTGTTTTGTCTCCTTTTTGGCAAATAAATTGCATTCAAAATGTGAGTGTGGGGTGGTGACGAGAGTAACCATAACTGTAACCATAACTAACTGAAGAATTACACTTAATCAATAGTGAAAAGACAATCGAGCTGAATCGTTTTCATGGTAACTGAGGTAGCTGAGGCTTGAATGCTGTTTTACTGTCCCTCTGAGAAGCATCCAGTTTCTTCATGTCCTTTGTGATGCATTCAAGCACTGAACAATCGGCACACATGACAAGTCTCCTTCATAAAATCCATGAATAATCAAGCTTTCTCATGTTACATTAATGACCTTAATTGGATGAACACTTCTGGAGGATGATACGATGATTAAGCTACTCAAGTTAAAAAACTAAATAATAAAGTGTATTTAAAAGAATGAGACCTGAGAAGAAGCAGAGCGGGTTTGATCCTCCACTGCCGACTTCATTCTCTCAGTGTCCTAGTCTGACAGCATTACATCTATTTTAGGAGGATGAGCTCATACCCCCCCAGTCCTCCTTCCTCCTCCCCACCTCCAGCACCAGTCCGTGCACTCACCCGAGGGAGGTCTAGCCCACTCGCGGGTGCTCATGGCTGGGCAGGACCTGCAGGAGGAGTGGGCCTCTCCGCGGGACCACGTGGGGCTCTTAGCCGCCAGAGCCCAGCGTTAACGGAAGAGGAGTGAATAATTTACAAACATCATTTCTGGGGGATGTTAAATATTTAAGTAGCCTCTGATGTAACTGTGGAGTGTGAATGTGCATGCATGTGCGCAAGCACGTTCATATATTTGTGTACTTGTGGGTGGAAGATGGACACGGAGGGGGTGACGTTATTGGGGAGGGTCCACAGCAGCTTATAGTGAAGCAAAAAGAGGTGAAAGCTGAGGGTGAAGAGGAAGAAGTCATTGAGAGACTTAAAGAGAGAGTTTGAATGGAGTTGGGGACCATTTTGGAGTGTTTCGTTTGAGTCTGTCACTTCTGGATTAATGTGTGTAAATCATGCAAAGTGTACACTGTTAGGTGGCGCTTTTGCACTTTTCTTATTCGTGTGAAGTCACTCTTTCCTCATCCTGCCTTCATCCCTTATTTTCTTCTTCCCTCCCTTTATTCTCTTCCAGTAGCAGCCAGCACAACATCCGTCGCTGGGCCTGTCAGTGTGTGTGTGTGTGTGTGTCAGGGTTAAACTGTTTCAGCAGCCTGTCTCTCATTGTGTCACTCAGTTGCCTCACTCTCCTCGGACTCACATCAAGGCACAAAAACACACACACACCAACAGCACACAAACCTCTTCACTCCACTCAACCAGGGTTAAATGATCGCACCCAGATTATTAAACTCACCCGAGTTCTCTCAGCTCCTGTCTTTGTGTGTGTGTGTGTGTGTGATGACGGGTTGTTGTGAGTTCTTTCCCTGCGAGGGCCTTGTTTACTCAGTGGGGTCCTTTTCACACATTCGGTAGTCCGGCCAGACTGCCTGTTTGTTTTTCCCACATCATCTCCTCTCCTCTGCCTTTGTGGTATAAAAAAAAAGAAAAAAAAAGTCCTCCCCTCCCCTTCATCTGAACCCCTTCTCTAGTCTTCCTCCCCCTGCTTTCCCTTCATCCTTCTCGGGTTCACTGTTTGTCTGGCAGCCATGTTGTACCCCTTAAATCATGGGTAACCTGGAGTCTGCTTTTTTTGCCTATCTGTCCACGAGCATGTTTGTGTTTTTTGAAAAAAAAAGTGCCTCCATCAATCTCCTCATTCGTTCATACTTCCCCTCTCTGTGATGAATTGCATTACAATCAAAACAGCCAAACATAATTTGATATGAAGATCAGGAAACAAAAATCTCACTTGAAAAAGCTAATTATACACACATGTAACCGCTTCACCCACACTGTCTGGAAGGGGTAAGGTAGAGCTTATTCCCTAATTTATGCTGTGTTTTTCCAGGCGCCTGAATCGGAATAATCTGGCTGTCTTCCCCGAGCTGCTTTTCCTGGGAACGACAAAGCTCTACAGACTGTAAGTCTCGTTTTTATTTCTCGCTTTCGACCAGTTTCTCTTTATCTTATTTTCTGTTGTGTTTGGTTGTACGAGAGCACTGCAAGGAAGATCTGAGATCATTCACAGGAATTGTTGCAATGCTGTGTGTGTGTGTGTGTGTGTATTGCCACTACTTTGTATAGGTCACTATGGCTTGTACAGATGACTGTGGCATAAAATGATGTAGTGAAATATAAAGTAGAGAAAGATATCTTGTTTTCTCAGCAGCACAGCCGTGGTGTTTCACTCGGATGAAGGAGTGAGAGAACAGATTTTACATGGGCCTCTCCATAGAAGCCAGTTCAGTAGCTAATGGAGATTAGCACTCCAACAGCTGCTGCCCACTGGGAGAGATGTGTGTGTGTGAGTGCCTGTGTGTGTGTGTGAGGATGGAGAGAGAAAGTGAACAACACAGACCAAGGGAGGTATAAGTGAAACAAAGAAACAGGTTTCTCCTCTGAGGTTACGTTTTGTGTTTCACAGGCAGAAAATAGTTTCAGTTACAGATCATAAATGTTCCAGTTCGCACTCAGACCAGTCAGCCGCTGTTTGTTGTCATCAAACATCCTCCCGCCATACTCACAGCCTGATCATCTGCGTTGTAAACCAGAGCTGTGGATTTCCAGTACTGTAGGGCTGGGCTGCAACTCTGCTGAAACTCTGGGAACTAACTTCCCGTCATGGTCATTCGTGGTCTTGGGGAATAATTATGGTTGAATATATTTATATGTGTGGCTGAATATATTTATCTGAAACAATATTGAAATGCTCAGATGATTCAGAGAGTGTGTGAAAGTTGTTTATGTTCTGCGGCTGCTATGGTGGTTGGCTGGGCTTGACCTGTTGTGTCTAAGGGTGTGTGTCTGCATGTGCATCTGTATTTCTGTGTGTGTGTGTGTGTGTGTGTATGTGTGTGAGTTTCTCAAGGCCAAGAGCTGGCATATTGCTCACCGTGTGGGCTGAGGTAAAAATACAACTCGGATATACTGCTCTCTGCTCAGCTGTCGCAGACAAGTGGCCTCTCTCTCTCTCTCTCTCTTTCTCTCTTTGTATGTGTGTGTGTGTGTGTGTGTGTGTGTGTGTGTGTATGTGTGTGTCTGCTCTCCAGGTGTATTTGCTTAGCAGATGGTCTCTTGTTGGCTGCGCATCTTCACTGAACAAGCACATTTAATTCAGCATAACAACATTCATGATGTTTTCTAATTGTTCTTCATTTCCCAGTGAGATACACTATGATGTAAAATTCACAGGGAACGAATCAAAACTCTCAGAATCAACAGAAAATTGCTCAGTGACAAGAATAAATAAATAAATAAATCGCTGGCACTTTTGCAGCCACTAAACGTCCAGCAGATTTTCCAGACGTATGGAAGTCATTCAGAATGAACGACAACAGCGGAGGCGAAACCAATAGTATTTATGGCTGTGCGGTCAATATTAAACCTTATGTCTGCTTCTTCACCCCCTACAGTCTATTTTTTATTTTTAGAAAACACAACAAGAAACCCTTGAGAACCTCTGAAGTGGAATCTTGTTAAGTTTTATGTAGAGGTCAGACGGTATGTGCAAACTGGACCAACTTTGGTTGTTGCGACAGTATGGCTATAAATGAACACTTGCTCAACCTGCTATTATGAAAATTATGTTTTCACTTTTTGCAGCATGGAAAATGTGTGTGTGTGTGAGAGAGAGAGAGATAGAGAGAGAGAGAGAATTTGCTGGATGTGTTTAACCTTTGCTCGCCAGCGTGGTATAGGACTTTGAGGGCTACATTAAACTGTGCTGAGGTCAGGTGTCATACATACTAGAGAAAATGGCAGAAACACAGACTTCTTTTCAAACCAGGAAGTGTGACATATGTGTTACTGCTGGTTTGGGTTGGCATGACTTGTTGTCTAGAGAACTGAACAGTTTTAGATTAGGGAATAATCATAATCTTGGTTATTTAAAATGCCAGTACATCTGGTCACTTGAGGTCAGTGTTGATTTTGTTCATTAATAAACAACACGACTCTTTCTTAGTTTAGTTAAGCTTAGGTCCAGTTCATAGTATGAGAGTGAGAGCATCCTAACAATAGAGTGAAATTTATACACTGTGGTGGGTACCATCTAGATTTTTTTTTCTTCTTGCTTCTCACAATGCAACGTCCTTCATTTTGTAGCTGTGAAAATGAATGTTGTGTGACTCTACACCTGTCAGTGATGACTCAACGTGTTGATGACTCATAGCTGTCTGAACTCTCGATTTACTGCTTACTATAGCATTAATTATTCAGTAGTGAATGAGTGCACGAACAAGCGATTTCAGACGGCAGCTCAAGACGCAGGTGATTAGTACCATCAACAAACCAGCAGGGTGAACCTTCACTCAGCTGCCAGTTTATTTTGCATGCCGAGCTAAAACCATTGCAGTCTAATACAACTTTCTTGCAATAAATCCCACCTTCAGGAAGGTTAAAATGTTTGAGAGAGGCGTTAATTTTCTCTTCTCTCCTTTTTTTATGTTATTTTTTTTTTAAATACATTTTTTCATCTTATTTCACCCTCCTTCATTGTCTACATGTGTTTCTGCCTTATGCGAACACTTAAAACACACACAAAAGGTGAACATTTCCATTTGCGTGGCATTTCTTCTCCTCTCTTCTCTCTTTTCCTCATCTGTTTCTCTCTCTCTCTCTCTCTCTCTTCACTCTCAGATGAAAGAGGGAGACATGAAAGAGGGGTTGATGAAGGGATGGGTGATGGGAGGATAAGAGAATGGGTCACTGCTTCCACAGCTGAAAAGTCTGGCTGGCCTGATGGCTGACGGTGTTTCTGGGCGTGCGTGTGTGTTATTGTGCTGCTTGGACTCTTCTGGTAAACGTCCATCAGTAACAGCTTTCCATGTGTCCTCATCACTGCTTGTCTTTTGATTTTTGCTTTGAGGTTCGTTGTTCTTAACACTTCAAAGCTCTGCTGAGTTCATTTGGTTAGCACAGACAAAAGCGAAAGATGAAGACCGTTAGTTGTGCTTCGGTCCTTCATCATCGTCATCATCACTCCGCTGAGAGGAAGAGTCAACATAGACAAGTTGACTGAGACTTGACTTAAACCTGAGTTAAAGTGGTATGGGGGGTTGAATTAATGAGTTGATGAGGCTACGTTTTTGGTGTGTGTGTGTGTGTGTGTGCTTGTGCGTGTAATAGTCTCTAATCCTCTGCTAAACGGTGCCCTGATGAGGCTTTACTAGTCAGCATTGTTGCTTAGCAGCCTTGGAGGTTGTGGCTTTGTCTTCTGTGAGAGCTTAACCCTTCTGCACACACACTTGCGCACACACACATCATACCACCTCGGCCGAGACGACAGGCTCAGCACAGCGCGTCACCAGAGCGCAGAGGATGTGGGCTTTCCCAGCGTGTCGACAGTTAACTAACACGGAGGGAGGAGAAAGGAGAAGGAAGAGAGGGGTCAGAGGTAGAGAAAATGAAATTTTCTCAGAGTAAATAAAGCTTTTTAATTAAGACGGAGAACACTGGGCGTTTTAGTTGCCACAGTGACGACGACCTCCGGGTCCCGCGGAGGTCGAAGGTGAAGAATGTTCCAGTCAGGAGATCTAAGCAGGAGGTGATTTATAGAAGTGAGGAGGAGCAAATCTCCTCCCTCTCATTAACAGGAATCATGACAAATTAAACTTGTACAGCTGTTGTCTGCGGGGAGATTTTTTTTTTTTTTTTTTTTTTTTTTTTAATTTTAAGATCTAAGTTGGAGAAATTCAGAACAACTTCATCAAAGCTGTCACACAACGCAGGAACAATTAAATGAGATGAGCAGTAAAAAGCCGAACAAAGAAAATACTTTTAATGACATAAACACAGAGGTTAATTTTATAATAGCATTATGGTTTTTTTATATACCGTACTCGAGATCCACAAGTACTTCTCCTGTTTGTTGACCAAGTATGGTCATGGTGTTATGTTGTGCATATGCATTTTGTATGTGGTTTTAGGCAACAGAAGCACTTTGGTTAAGGTTACTGAAAGATCAGCTGGGGGTCAGTTCAAAGTTAATAAGGTAAACGAATCCTGCTTCAAGTTAGTGTTGGATTTTACTGTGTTTAAACAACAATGCAATCTTTTTACAATCTATGAGTGAGCATTTTAGAAAAAATGTTGTCTTTGAATGCTCTGCAATGTACAGATGAATGTACAATGTACACTGAAAAAATGTATTTCCTGTTGCAATCTGGAAATACTGTTTTCGAGGACGCATGGTTGGCCATGAGGTATCGTACTTAAGCCAAAATCAATTAATTAAAGTTTATTTTACTCAACATGAGTATGTAGTGTTAGATCAGTCAAATTTCTGAGTGGTAGGAGGTGGTGTTAATGCTGCATGTAGTTTGGATTTTTGGGAATCTAAGAGAGGACATCTTTTCCCAAATTGAGCTTTAAAAAAATCATTATTTATTTATTTACATATTTATTTACTGCTAGATATCATATGCAAAGTGTTGACCCTGATGAAGGCCACAACATCAGTCTCATCATAAAGCTGGCGTCAGTACTGCGGTTATAATAAAAGTCGTGCTGAAGTTGTGATCTTTTAAGTCTTCTTGAGTTGTCCATACACCTTCCAAACAGAGTTTGTGCCAGAATCCACGCTGTAGAAGTTTGTAAATGATCTTTTCCTTTGGTAAGTTCAAGGCCATGCTGTACTTTTTGTGATGTTCATGTAGAGGGAACCAGCAAGAGAAAGAAAAAAACAAAGCATGTTGAAGGATATTATTTGGGTTTGGGATGCAGCTTTTAAAAAGTCAGTATCTGCTGGTAGTAAAGTTAGTTGTCGTGTTTTGGATGAGAAGATATTTGGCCAGCGACTTTGTGTACATAGGATATGCAAATATCTACCATTATGTCTGTCCGAGGAAATGGAGTTAAGCCTTTGCAGCCCGAGGCGTCTGTAGATGGGCCTCTCACTCTCTCCCTTCCCCTCACCCTGTCTGTTCCTTTCTCCCTCTTTCTTTCTTTCTCTCTAACAAACATAGACACATACTGGCACAAACACACCGCTTTACCATTCAGCAATATTTCCTGCCCCCTCCTGTTTCTCTGAATGCACTTTTAACAGATATAAAAACTGACACACACTCATGCATCCAATGCACACTCACACAAGAAAATAACTCTTTTCAGATCTTTTCAGCATATACAAAGACATATTGTCCAAGAAATGTTTTCATTAGAACTTTTGGATGGCACAGATTGTATCCAGCCAAACTGTGGAAAATGAGCATAGTGTTGTTATTTTTCTCTCTTGTGGTTGGATTTGTGTGTTTTCCGATATTTCCAATGTCGTCTGCGTACACATTATGAATCACCTTGAGCGCAAACCACCAGTTCTAACAGTATGTCGAGGTGTTGAGTGTCAGTGACTCACTCGCTCGCCATCGTATGAATCACATGACTCCCTATCTGAATTGCTCAAGGCCACTCATTCCAAAGAAGTGATTTGGCTATTCAGATCCCAACACAATGCTGTAATTCATTCTCAAGTGTTTCAGAGAGAGCCTGCCAAAGCCGAACTGGCATTATTCACAGGGCACCAGTACAAAAGATTATGTTATACAGGCAGAATGTAAAGATATGAAACGCCCTGCTTGACTTTTACCATAGCCAGAGCTAACCTGTTTCTGAATGGAGCCCAGGAAGTGTGTGTGTGTGTGTGTGTGTGTATGTATGTGTTGTTTCTAATGAACCTTGTTTATTTTAACTGGAAACAGAGATACAGATATCAGCAGAACACCACACAAATGTAGAAGAAGAGGACAGCATGGCAGCATCTTGGACTCTACATTAAACACTTAACTGCCACGTTTATTAGACAGTCCGAGCTAAAGCTAAAGCCGTACCTTCATGAAGGTTAAAATGTTTTGTTTGAACTGTTTCACAGAAGTGTTGATTCAATTTTATGATCATCGAGGAGGCTGTACTTTGAGGCTGAAGTTTCTTTAGACGTGTTTTTAATATTTAGTGCACCTAGATGTAATCAGGGGATGAACTCCAGCCAATAAAAAGAATCTGCAGACTCCACTGCACAGGCCGCTCTCCTTTCTGTCCAAAGAACTCACAAGACATATCACAGCTGCGCTTTGACAAAAACATTGTCAACATGGCATAAAAAAGAACATTAAATCATTTTTATGCAAGTCTTTTTCAAGAGGAAAACATCAGTATACTCACACACATTAATCTTTGTGGTCTTTCTTTTATTCTTTGTTCCCAGAAGTATCTTCTTCATTTGTTTGTACACTGGCAACAAAGTTGAATCTGATCTTATCTGGAGAAAGTGAGTGAGTTTATTCTGTAAAAGAAAGAAAAACTTCTCTTGTACACTCTGTATGCAGTATTTATCATGTATGACTTTAACGTTAGTACCATCATACTGTGAATTGTTGTAGCCATAACCCAGCTTTTAAACATAAAAACTTAAATAACAAAAACAACAAAAAAATTAAATAAATAAAAATAAAATAAATTAAAAAAATAAAATAAATCTCATTTTTAATTTCAGTATTACTTCTAGAAACAAAAACTAAAACATGGCATGTTAAATTCTAAAAGACAGTTTTCACAATGCAATACCTAATTATTTTGTTGTAATTTTGTTTGTTGAAATTGCCATGCAAATTCATGTTTTATATGTTGCTCGTTTTGATTTTTCTGAACGAAGCCCAATTAATCACCTGTCGCCCAGGGCGTGCGAGTGTCAGAGTTCAGAGCTCACGGGTGAAAGGTCAGGGAGCATCAGTGTCAGCCAATGAGATATCCAGGATAATGGACATGCCAGCAGTGACGGCGCTGCTCTGCCCATCAGATTGCAGGAGGAGTGAGAGTTACGCCAGGAAAAAGAGACATGGGGGGGGGGGAGGGGTCGACACAGACTGACTGAATGAAGGGTATTTAAAAGTAAGATTAGAGATGTGTTTGCTCTCTTAAATGGTGTGGAAAAAAAGAGCAGGGAGGAATTTGCCGAGGTGAAGACAGAAGCGCTTTCTCCGTTGCGAGCTAGCTGTGAAAAGAAGAAGGAAAAAAACAAAGCAGTGGTGTAAAGTGAGGGACAGAGAAAGTAAAGAAAGGAGGAGAACTAGAAGGGGAGAGTCATGTGGAAAGGAGAGCAGAGAGGTATGTCAGTACTTACTGTAGATGGCAGGTAGCCTGAAGCCTGGAGCCGGCATGTCTGTCAGAAAGAAGTGCCCAGGTGTGTGTGTGTGTGTGTGTGTACCGTAACCTGAGCGCGGATCATTTAGGGAGGGTTACATACCTATGCAACGCCAGGAAGAGCTTACCTGGAAGCAGGTAGTTACGATAGCAGAGTGTGTGTGAATCTGCGTGTGCGTGTGAGGTCTTCCAGAGCATCAAAGCATTTCCTTACCTTGCTTGTGTGTGATTAAGGGTCACCGTGTGTGGTAATTCCTCCCAACAAAGCATCTAAATCATCCTACATCCTCTCTGCTTCCCTCGCGTCTTTTTAAGTCTGCTTCCTCTCCTCTTCTTGTTCGCTTAAACCCTCAGTGCTTAACTTAATAATATAACTTTAAGGCTGACGTTACGCAGCTAAGAACCAGCAGGATGTAGATTTATTCCTCTTATTCTCCCTCTGCGGCCATTCTCCTCTCCAGAGTACCTGCATGTATGGATCCAGGCCCTGTATTGATGGATGAGCAGGCCTGACCAGTGAATTATGTGAGGGATTATGGAGTAATCAGGACGATTCATCATGCAATGCTCCTCTACTCACCCCAATCACAGCCACTCAGCAATATTGACCCCTGCTTGCTGTGTGCATCCATGTGGAGGAGTGTTGTTGTTTGTGTGTGTGTGTGTGTGTGTGCTTTGTGTAAGGTGGTGGGGAGGAGGCAAGTTATGAGGAGTTAACCCCTTAACGAGTGGAGCTGGGCCGGCCATTACAAAATCACACACTCGACAGTATGTTGTTCTTATAATCATTCAAACATTATTCCTCTGTAATATTAAATAACAATCAGTAAAAGTAATGTTCTCAGTTATAAGAGGTGCTCAAAATGGCAGAAAATCATGTAGAAACCCCAAACCTTCCAAAAATACCAAATATGTCTGGAATACATCTGAACGTGTTTCTGATTGTAAACATCATATAGCTTCAACTGAACTCCAAGGGGAAACTTTATTTCAGCGGGTTATTAATGCTAATCCACAAGAGAAAACTCTGTCTATCAAGTCTCTGCTCTTTCAGAGACTAGAACAAAAACTAGAAACTTTAAGCGCTCACAGAGACTCGCCAGTCAAATGGAAAACAGAAAGGTTTCAGTTTATGTCAATCAGTCAGCAGACCTAACATGGCTGTCTTTCTCTTCCCTGGGTGCCTCCCTCCCTCCCCTCTAATCCTCCATCTTGGCTCCGTGTCAAGCTGCCTTGTCCAGTTGCACAATATCCCTCCTCTGGGGCAGGCAACTGCATCCCCTCTCTGGCTCCATTAGTGCCACTTCACTGGCATAGCCGGCATTCTCCAGTGGGACCGTCATCGCTGGCCACTCTATTGGCACCCCTGTCACTCTCCAACCACCACAAAAGAAAACCTCTCGGCCCTCCCCTCTCTGCCTCTCCTGCTCGCTTGGTCTTTTTTTGTGCCCCCATTTTCTTCCCCTCCTTGTCTCTCTCTGTCCCTGCTTGTCTATTATCTTCCCTTTCTCTTTCCAGCACCTTTCTCTTAAGGCTTTTCCCTCTCATACTCTTTCTTGCCTACACTACACCCCACTCCCACCCCCTTCACTCCCTTGGCCATCTCTCTCCTAACACATTGGTTTGGAGAGGCTTATGCAAGACCCTCATCCAGGGTAATGATGCAGTAGGAACCGAGAGAGGAAACTGGGAGCTGACCAGTGATTCCTACCAGAGATGTTCCTCACCAGTTTAGAGCCTCTCACATTATTTCATCAAAAGCTGAGTGTGTTTGAACTGACCACAGCAACCCAGCCTCATTAAAACGCACTATGTTTACATAATGTGAGGACTTGGGACCAGAAAGGGACCCACAACACATCAGCAAGTGTCACTTTAAGTGAATTCCCTGCTTTAAAAAAAACAATCATTTTAAAACCAACTTGTTAGAAGGTAGAAATTTAAAATGAAAACACATTAATGTATAAAATATTGTCAGAGCCAGAGGAGATGGCAGAAACATGGCAGATTTAGGAAGAGGCAGAAAGAGAAAAGGAGAGAAAGTGTGACACAAGTGTGAAGGTCTGTAGCTGCAGGCTGCTGATAGATCAGCAGGTTTGTAATCACAGGTTGGTACCTGAACTGCCAATGTGTATGTGCGTACCCCTGTGTGTGTGTGTGTGTGTGTGTGTGTGTGTGTGTGTGTGTGTGTGTGTGCGTCCTTGCAAGTGTCTAATGACAGGTTCCAACACTGATGTGTCATTATCCAATTACAGTTTTCTCTCATCTCTACAGCAACACCATGCTCCCCGTAATTGGACGACTGCTCTTAAGAACTCTGACCTCTCAGCAAGTGTCAGGCAGGAGAACACACACTCTCAGGATTGCACATGCACATGCAAACACACACACACACACACACACAGAACATGCCAAGGAGATTGGGTAATGCAAGATAAAACAGATGCTATCTGAAAGAGTGATCAGCCAAACTATGCAAAGACAAGTTAGGACTCTGATCACATCATATCACTCCTTCCTCCTCACACTTCATCTGTCTGTCTGTCTGTCTGTTTCACTGTCTGGTATTAACAGTAAGGGGGACTCCTGTGTTTGCTCTCTTCATCCCTTTCTCGTTTTCGCTCCTTCACTCGCGCTCTCTTGAAAGTGTGTTGCCTCTAAATGGGCCTAAATGGGCCGAGTCGAAGGAGAGCTTTTGTGGTTTATGGTTGTCCTGAAGCTCTCTCTCTCTCTCTCTCTCTCTCTCTCTCTCTCTCTCTCGCTCTCTCTCTCTCTTTACTTTTTCACAAAAACAAAACACAGAGCTCTCCCCACACTTTCCTTCTTAAATATTTCACACGCTTAGAGGGCTTCACACCCTCTCCTCTCCCTGTTTGTGTGCGCATATCTGTCTGTGTATTCCTCTTCATTGCAAGACTTTGTGTGGTTGAATGCGATGATAACATAAAGACAGATCCTCATCATCGAGGCAAATTCAATAAAGAATTACTGGCAGACATGCAGAAGCACAGAGGAGGGAGATTTGGAGTAAACAATAGGAGTCATAGAGGATAAAAATGTGTGTGTGTGTGTTTGTGTGTGTGTGTGTGCAGGTTTCTTCCTGTTCCTAGTTTAGGGGTCAGATATTAGGGTCACCTGCATCCTGAGAGATCATTGGCTGACAAGTTTATGAGTTAGTGAAGAAAAATTTTAACAATTTGTTTTTCTCCTCATTGGACCATATTGTTTTTCATTATTCAAGCTGTTTTGACAACTGATGTGAGGTTGTTGTTTTTTTTTCTCTAATCTGGACTACAAATGACATTTGTCCCATATCTGTCTCATTTTCCGTGTCTCATCCAGCTGCAGAAAGCCTTCGGTAAAGCATTTCTTTCTGCTGAAGCTTTTCTTCCTTTCCTGCTATCATATTGCAAATGTCATTGCATTTTTATGAGTCTTCATTCAAAGTTATGACTGCCTTTCACATTTCAGCCCAATAACAGCATCAGCTAAATTGATAATGACACATTCTTAATGTTTACTGCTTTGGCCTGCCTTGAATTTCCCCCCTCATTCAATTGTTTTTCTCTTATCGTCCTCGACTTTAGTCTGTGACTCTCTTCACTAGACTATGAGTTCACCATTGAGTTATTTTTTGAGTGTGTGTAGGTCTGTGTGTCTGTGTGTAGCAGCTGATTAGAATTGCTTCTATGGTGAGTTGGGCAGAAAATTAAGTTTAGTTTATCATTTTGGAACGGACTGGACTGTTGCTGGTTGTTACAAACAGAAGGCAGTCGTGTTTCCATCACTTCTGGGGACATTAAATAGACTTACATTCATTTCCTGGAGGCTTAACCAGCACCTTACCATCAAAATAAACATTACTTGCCCAATCCTAACCCTTACCTTAACCAAATTCTAACCTCAATCTAATCTTAAAGCAAGCCTTCACCCTAATATTTAATGATTTACATTGTGGGAATTTGCATAAGTAAGGTGGGTCCTCACAATGTGACTGTGTAAACAGATTTTTGTCGCACAACTACAACTACAGGAATACGTGTCCACACACACACATGTGCACACACACACACACACACACACACACGTAACTATAATATAGTTTGAAAGACCAGGAGCAGGGGAATGAGCAACCCAAGGCAATGATGTCAGCCTGTTTTACAGCTCTCATAATTACAAGCAGTGCTCCGAGTGGGTGAGTATCTCTCAGCGTGCGTGCGCATGTGTGTGTGTGTGTGTGTGTGTGTGTGTGTGTGTTCAACAGTGCACATAAGATTCCTGTCAGAGTTGCCGTAGTGACCCGCTAGGTAACAGTTGGTGTTTCCCAGACATCTTAGTGGCTCACGATATCATCTGTTCTTGTTGAATGTGTGTTATGTAGAACCGCAGAGCGCAAGCTGCAGAGGAAGAGAGTGTGGAACGTCCCGTTAGTTAACATAAAACCTGTTCTCATATTTTTATATTTTTTCCCATGTGTGTTCACAGAGAAACTGGACACAAACTGACTGTTCTTACTTGTTCTTTCCATAAAAAAATAAAAATAGATTTAAAAAAAATATGAGAAATTTGCCGAAATGAATATTTAATTATTTTTCTTCACTTCAGCAACATAAAATATTTTGAAATTTTCTTCAAGCAGACTGCAACTGTAAAATAGATAAAATGCATAATGCATGCATAATTATTATTAAAATCATGATGGAGCATTTGATGATGACTTTTTGTGAAGTTTAACTTCAGACACAATTTGAGCAGAAATCAAGTCGTGAGAGTCCTTCACCCGACGCGTCAGCACAGAGCTGTACTCTATAACACGCTAAAGTTGTCATCTTTTTAGTGCAGAATTCAAAGTGTCAGTGTCATAAAGATGTCTGACTTCTCTCATTAAACTTTACTGACTGCCACTGGCTTCATGCTGGTTTTAAATTAGATCAATAATATTCTCAGCGGCCCCGAATCAACCAGCAGCAGAGCAGTGAACGTTTCTTCCAGCAAGCTAGAGGTTTGGTTAAGATGATTTAGGTGCAGAATAGTGTGTGTGCGTGTGTGTGTGTGTCTGTATGCGTGTGTGCGTGCTTGTCATGACCCTTCAGCACCTGGAATACGGAAAATAGGAGGGAAAGAGAGGAGGAAGGGAGCAATAGGATGGAGGGGGAGGGAAGGAGGGAGGAGGGGAAAGGGTTATTAACCACAACACATTACCGCCTGACAACCTGCATGTTCGGACAAAGCCCGCAAGTCATAATGCCAAAGTTGTGTGTCTGTGTCTCATGCAGGTTTGTGGAGGATCGTAAGTTCAGCTTTGTAAGCGTGACAGGCCTTGTTTGAACTGAGTCTAAATGCGCGTGTGTGTATGTTAGTGTCTCGCTGTGTCATCGTGCAGCTGGTTTAAGACAGAGGGAGGGAAACACTTTGAATCTGCATTTCTGAAATTATGGTGCTTCCATCTCCTGCCTCATTTCCCTCATTCAGCTCTCTCTCTAGCAGCCGTTGGATTGGCTTGGCTGACTTTTATAGCATTTTGACTGGCCTGCATTGCTCCGTCTGTCTTCGCTTCTGTGACTTCCCATACTCTCACACTCTCTCAGTTCATTGTTGAAGTCTTTTTTTTCTTGCCACAAACATACTTTCATTGCAGTGTTGCCAAAATTCTCTGAATATCTTGCAGACACACAGTGCTGGAAGCAGCTAAGTAGATTTACTCAAGTATTGTAGGCTACTTTATATTTCTACCCCACTACATTTCAGAGAAAAATATTGTTCTTTCTGTCTTCATTAGATTTGGCAGCACATTTCTATTTTTTTTTTTTAAATTACCAAATAGTGAAACTACTTATTGACTTCCAAAATGCACTGATTTAGGTAACAAGGCCCAGACTGTCTAATATTTCACAAAAAAAGATTACAGAAAAGCCTAGAAGGAGTACAAGTTTGGTAAGCAGAATTCATTTTCTTTATATCATAATAATCTCACAACTCTCCAGTTATATCTTGAGACATTTTAGAAGAGTCCTTTAGATTTAAAACCACTGGATTAAACCACATATAAAGAACAGCTGAAACAAGATGTTTGGGTTTTGGACTTTTCATTGAATAAAATAAAAATTCCCCTTTTTCCAGTATTTTGTCCCCATTGGCAGATGTGTGAATAATTTAAATAATTTCTAGCCACAGCCTTCATATGAAGGACTGAAAACAAACTCTACCTTGACCTGCTACCAACAGTAAACTGCTGCTTATATATTGATCCATCAACATTAACTATCTAATAATATTCAACATTATGATTTGTCCATCAGGAGACATTTTAATGCAGAAAAAGTACTTTTACTTTGGAGTTAATTTATCTGACAATCCATTGGTACTTTTACGTCATTTGAATGCGGAACTTATAATGTGGTATTTTTAGTGGTACTTTTACTTAAGTAAATGAGCTGAGGACTTTTTCTGCAGATCCTTAATTAATTTTTAAGTCCTACCCATTAATGCCTTGTGCATGCGTCTTGTCTTCTCGTCCCTTTGTGAGTCCCTCCTCCCGTCTGCCCGCAGCTCCTCTTCATCTCTTTGAGTCGATGGGGCAGAAACAGACAGACAGGTGATATCTGATGGGCCGATGGTGATGACTGTTGCTAGTCAAGCAGAATGGATGGGTCTAATTGAACCCTGCATTTAATGTGTGTGTGTAAGCTGGGGGGGGGGGTGTCCGCAAATGGCAGTTGTTTCCATGGTAGCAATTAAGTGCTGGGAGGTTTCAGGTCAAGGTTAATTAGCATGCAAAGATGAAAGAGAGTCAGACGAGAGGGGCTGAACGTTTGATCGCTGTTTGTCCTCCTCCAGTGTGTGTGTGTGTATGTGTGTGTGTATTTCAAACTATCCACCAGTTGGTCAGAAATAGTCAGCACTACTGGGCACAGGCTACAGTGCATTATTCATGATGCTCAGCACAAATTGTTCTTTATGTATGAGTTGGTCTGTTGGCGTTTGATGGAAACGTTAAATTCCAAACGGCGTCTCATGGAAAACAACCGCAGATTAGAGCTTCATGAAAGGCAGAATTTAACCAGAAGTCAAAGATCTTGACAGGTTTTTTATTTTTCCTGAAGAAAAAAAAATGTGTGTTATGTTAGTTATTTGCCACTGAAGCGTTTTGGTATACAATGATTTAATGTAATGATTTACACTCGTCTGCATTTGGTAGCAGCTGAAATTAATTTTTTGAAATTCACTTTAAATTCATTTTCCAAACAAAAATGTTAAACATCCTCCAGTTACAGCTTCCACATTGTGAGGATTTGGTGATATTCTTTAATATTGATATTCATCTAATGTGACGGTAAACTTAATATCTTTAGTTTTACACTGTTAGGTAAGTGCTTAAGTGCATCTTTTAGTTCCGTGTGGATTGGAACTTCTTTGGCCATTTTACAGTAATTAACTAACTGCATCAAGAGTGCAGATGCCAACCTGTGCAAAGTAGCAGATGCCCTTTATTCAGTAGTAACCATATGTTAAATATGAAGTGTGGAGCGTTGCTCTCCAGCACTACAAACAGCATCTACACGTTAAGTCAGCACTTCTGATGGTCTCAACAAAAATCACAGCTTATGAGCTTCACTAAATTTGTATTTACTTCAGGGCTACGGTATTGTATCATGAGGTGTTTCTGTTATTTTGTCCACCTCTGTAATCACCTGTGTGTTGCAGGCAGCTCTCCTCTTCCGAATCACTTTCTCATTTTCTTTTCTTTTTCCTTCACTTCCACCACTCTCCGCTCTCTCCCTGTGAACTTTCACAGCTCAATACTCACTACTGAGGCTTTCAGCTCTGTTATTCACAGTTCATTGATACAAATCCCTCTGTATGTGGGCTGTGTGTGTGTGTGTGCGTTTATGGTGATTGATATGCATTAATGATGTAAGGAGAACAGCCATTAAAAGCTGGGAAACTGGGTAAGCACTGCCTTGAGCTGTGACTATTAGTCTGAAAGTTTCCGGTGTTGGCAAAACACAAGGGACTGCAGTGGCAGATGTTAGGGAAAGTGTGTGTGTTTGCGTGTGTGTGTGTGGACTACCAGTAGCAGGTGGTAAGTTTATTTCACCCCGTTGGCCCAAACTCACGGTCACAGGGGATTTTGGAGCAATCTAAAGCTCAGCTGTTCTTGCACTGTAACTGCGTTTGTGTGTGTGTTTGTGAGAATGCTTACAAGCTCTGGGACAGATCGTCTTTTTAAGTGCGTAAGAAGCTTTCAAAGAAAAAGATTTCCTTCTCTATAATGAACGGGACTGAAACAAAGACACACTTGAAATCTCTGGTCATAGAAGCCTGCATCATCTTCCCAGTTTCCCCTGCATAAACTGAACCGCAGCGATCTTCTCTGAGCAGGTACTTGAACACTTTTCGAGGTCTTTGCTTTAGTTAAGCTCAAGTGTTTCTTAACCTTTTCCCAATTGAAAATCCAAATGAGATCGTTGTGCACTCTCACCTTTTGACCGAAACTCATTAAAACTAATTGCTAATCTGATCATGTGGAAACCCAGCAGCAATCGGCAAACAAGCTGTGGCCTTGACACACAATTTAAGCAGCTGAGGCCTTGGGTTTCCAGTTCCAGATGGGCAGGTTTACTCAGCTCAATGTAAATAAGGGTTGGGCAGCCTGGAAAGACAAAAGATGTCCATTACTGAAGTGTCTGTCAGGAAAAGAAAGGATGAGAGGGGAAAAAAGAGAAAGGAGAGATTGTTTATTATTAAATTCTCCCTTCCTGAGGTCAGTGACATGAAGGCTTTTAATGGCTGCTGGAACCACTCTCCTGCAACACCACGTCTAATTGGTTAATGACATCTGATGTCATAACATGCCCCAACCACCCCCCCCACCCCGTCGTTGTGCCAACCCCATCCTTCATCCCTCTCTTCATGTTGCACTCTCCACATCTCAGACAGCTCGATCCCTTTGTTCTTTCAACACACACCCCCCCTCGCTTCACCTTCACTGAAAAGTAGGTACAGAAAGAAAATGATAGTGAACAAATCTTGTCCTGCATCTTTTTTATAGCCCCTGCTTTGCTGTTGAATAGGACAAAATAAGTTTGTGTGCCTGTGGCCATTAATAACAAAAGACATAAGACTTAAATACTTGTTCACAGGTCAGAAGGGGTAGAAATTAATACAATACAATACAATACGTATGGTGTGGGAGCTAACAGTTTTAATATAAGAAGTGCAAAATTGCACTTGTAAACATGTGAGTTGCTGCCATTTTTTTTCCTGAATCTATGAATTAATTAAACTACTCAAGTGGCCTTTTTCACAGCCTTGGACTTGTCATGGTAGGTGGCTCAGTTCTATTCAAGTGTCCCAGTAAGTCATGTGACAGTGTGACTATCAACCAGCATGAACAAGCTCCAGCAGCTCAATGAAATTCAGCCGTAATTAATTTTATTACTTACACATTTGATTTCCTTCATGCCAGAATGTCTTTTGTGAAAGAATCCTGCTAGTTGACTAATTGTTTCAGTCTGTACACTTTCAAAGCGCCATAACAGTGGTGACATGTGAAGCTGTATTCACTACAGATCACACATATGCAGTTTTATTGAAGACTCGTTTAAAAAGTCTATGTGTATCATCACACACAATGAAAATTTGATAAAAAATTAAATACAAGCGTGATGCTCACTGATGAATTACGCAGCTCATGCAAAGATAATGAATGGATGCCTGGAAAAGTACAAGACAACTTAAAGTGTAAACTAGTTCATGTGCACTTAACAAGCTAAAACTTTCAGAAACTGCTGCTTTAACTGTCTGTCTGTCAACCGCCAGTTTGCCTTCTGTCTGTCTGTCTGTCTAGCCTTGAACCCCCCCCCAGACCAAAAATAACATCACACTGTCCGACCTCTCGCTGCTACCTTCTCACATAGCCCATAAACTTAACGGCTCTCCACGCCGCCTGCAATGTCACTGTATACAGACACAAAGTGCAAGCCAAGTCATGAGCGCTCCGGCAGCAGTCTGTTTGTCTATCTGCTCGTAACAGACTTGCTCATCATCACTGCAATTCATTCATGAGCGACTGAACTGGGCTCCCCCCACCACCACCCGCTTCACCAAGTGAACGCCTCGCCTCTTAAAAGCTCAGTGAACCTCGCTCGAAATACTGATTTAAGGCTACTGACGATGTTTGTCCCCCCCCCCCGAAACCCCAATATGTGACCCCTCCTACACCCCTGGGGGAAAACAGTACTGACCCATATGTGGTATGAAGCATCTGAAATACATCTGAACCCCCTCAAACCCAACACTCACCCCCCAACACACACACACACACACACTTTTTCCCCTGCATAAACAGGCTATTCTCTCCCCAAGGAAAAGGCCTAACAGCAGGCTCCACACGTTTTCATCCTGTAGAATGTATTGAGGCAGACATGCATTCATTCACTCAATTGCACACACGGACACACACACACACACACACACACACACACACACACACGTACAGACAAAACACAGAAAAGGGAGTAATGGGCTTAGTGCAGCAGAGCTTCATGTGTGTCATAATCTTGTCATGATACTGTCCTAATCCTCCTCTAATCCACTACTCTTCTGGAAAGATGAAATTGGGATTACCCCCTCTATCTCTCTCCAGTACACAAATGTCTTCTCTTTCAGTGTGTGTGCGTGTGTGTCTGTGTGTGTATGTGATGAGTTATTGCAGCATTCCCTGGAATGTCAGCTCTCGTCATGCTCTCAGTTTTTTTTCCGCTGATCCCAGGGCTCTGGTTTTCCTGCTGCTGGTGTGAGTGTGTGTGTGTGTGTGTGTGTGTGTGTGTGTGTGTGTGTGTGTGGTTGAGCATATATATATGTGTGTGTGTGTGTTTGTATATTGTTGGCTACATGTGATTCAGGTGTGATTTGAGAAAAATGTCTTTCTCACAATGAAGAGAATGTTTCCTCTCCTGAGACAAGGGTGACATTTAAAGGAGAGAAATAATGTAGCCACACGGAGACACACTAACACTCAGACATTAACACACACACACAAACACACACACTTCAGTGGAGCAGATGGTCACTGTGTGTGTTTGTTTGCGCTCAGATGATCATTCATATGCACAGTGAAAATTAACATACTAACAAGTAGCCTGTGCATATGGGTGTGAGTGTGTCAATCCTTGATTACCACTGTGGTTGTGGGACAGGAGCTGAATCTGTGCCCGTGTGTGTGTGTGTGTGTGTGCGTGTGTGTATTTGAGTTAATAACAGAGGCTTCACTGACCGTGGCTGGGGCATGAAAAGGCAACCCGCTTTCACTTAAAAGCTATGGCATCTTTACAACTCCTTCTCCCTCAGGGCTGAGAGACAAAAACAGGGACGGGCAGAAAGGGAGGCAAGTTAGAAGGATGTAGAGAAGAAGGTCAAGAAATGTACCAAAATGGAGGTTGGATAGGGATAGATGGAGAGGAGACCGGGGGATGAGGTGAAGAAAGGGGAAGAAAGAAGACAAAGATGCAGAGGAGTGGAAAGAGGCAGTAAAGTGATGGTGAAAGATGATGAGAGGCAGTTAGGAGGGCAAATAAAAAAGAGGAAAAAGAGGTTAAGGACCTGCAGAGTTGTGGAGACAGAAAGAAAGATGAAGAAGAAAAAGAACCATAGTATACTGTGTGGTAGCATAAAAAGGCTGCTCTCACTCTTTACATGCCTTAGGCAGAGATGGTCTTAAAAGACACTGGAATGAACAAAGATCCATGTGTGTGTGTGTGAGTGTGTGTATGTGTGTGTGTGTGTGTGTACTTGCCCTCAAGCTTTTGGCCACTAATGGGCAACAAAGTCTTTGTTCCTGAGTAACATGGTTTTTCAGTAGCAGCACACACACACACACCTATGAATATTAACCTTCTGTAAAAAACTAGTGATGTTTGTGCATCATTGTGTGTGTGTGTGTGTGTGTGTGTGTGTGTGTGTGTGTGTGTGTGTGTGTGTGTGTTTCTGTGTACTTCGATTTTGTATGTCAGCTTCTGGTGGTTGATTGCGACTGCTGCGAGTCAAATTCTTGCAGGTCATTGGCTAACAGTTGCCCAGGGAGACAACTCAGCGGGCCACGATTGGCAGATGATCCTAACATGGTCTGACAGCCTTGTTAGTGCAACCTGATTGGTCAATTAGTAACATCACTTATTCTGAAATCCCCCGAGAAGTAACGAGAGAGAGAGAGAAAGAGAAAACAGAAGTAATAACCATTTGTATTAGTTTCTATGTGGTCATTGTATTTAATCAAATGCATCAGTACAACTTTTCAAAAGAAACACTTTGCCTCTTTGTCGCACAATAGGTGAAGTGTTGTTGGACGAAGGAGGGAGGTTGACAGAGATGGAGGCAGTGAGGGAGAAGATGGGAGGCAGGGGAGGGGAGGGGGTGGTTGTGTTGTGGAGACAGATCCAATCTCTCCATAAATTATGAATGTGTTCCGGAGGAAAGCATTCAATAAGCAAATGCCACATGGTACTGAGTCAAGGAATCCAACTGTGTGTGTGTGTGTGTGTGTGTGTGTGTGTGTGTGTTTGTGTGTGTGGACATGCAAGCCTCTTCTTAAGCTAGATATACATTTTGTTCTGCAGAGTTTGTTTGTAAAAGAGAGCCCAAACAAGAAGGAATCCTGAGCCGCTGTGTATTCATGTTTGGCTGAACATGCACGGAAAGCCCTTTTTTCCAGTCCACCGCTGTTTCTGCTCATCTTTTCCCCCCGTATTGTAATCCAAACCTCTACTTTGGCATCACTGCTGTGCTCATGTCTGGCAATGCTGCTAGTAATAAAGTTGTGTTGTTTTGAAGGCCAGCCACAAACGACTTAATGGACTTGTTGAGCTTGCGAGGCGGCTGTCTGCGACTGTGTCAATAGACTGGCTAATAAAGTTATGTTATCGGGATGGCAGGCAGCCTGCATGGCCTGCTGCTTTTAGAGACATGTCATGCTGTGTGTGAGTTAATAAAGTTACATGTCCTTTGAATTGGTGTAATACAGTTGTCGGGGGTGCTGTGGTGTGATCATAGCCTTACGGGAGGCATTTTGATTGTCAGTGCAATAGGCTTGAACCGAATGCCTCTCAGTATGATGAGGAAGGCCAGCACAAACAGAATGTTTTCCATTTGGTCTGGTTATGTTTCTCAAAGCACGAGTGTGCAGTGATTTCATGTGTCTGTGCCATCAGGCCTTAATACGACAAACGACAAACAGAGAAACCACAAATAAGAAGGTGAGAACACGGGCAACAAGCACTCCCGCAGACACGCACAAACAGGAAAGAGAGTTTGGTATGCGGCTTCTGTGTCAGGTGCAGCTGAGGAGGGTTGACACCTCGTCAGAGAGTCTGGGAGAGGAGACAGGAGATCTCACTATGTGACACCAGGCTTTTTATAGACACGGGAAGTAAAGACAGATCCAAATGGATCACCTCTGCCTTACGGGGCCCCTCCACCAGTTTGTCATGTAAGTTATAGATCAATCAGCTGGTCTCATTTAGAACAAGCCCGCTTTAGAGACCACAGAAGATACAACCGGACATGCAAAACAACTGAGCAAATTTAAGATCAAAAACAGACAAAATCATTGCAGTGCAGTAGAGGTTTCCTGGTCAAGGTGCCAATGGGACTCACTTTATGTCATTTTGCCACTTTTTTGATGATTTTTTTTATTCATTTATGCCTTCATTAATTAACATTGTAGGGAGAAAATGAAAGCAGGGAAGAGGAGAGTGACATGCACCAAAGGTCACCTATCAGTTCATGGTCAACACCAAAGCCACCAAAGCACCCCACTCAAGACACTGCTGTACTTTGCCTGAAACTCTTTTAATCTCCTGAAATGTATGAAAATTGATGGAGTTTTTCTGCATCTTGATTTGATGATCTAAAGACAGAGGATCGCACAGCCATATAACACTGCAAGTACAAATTTATCATTTGGGGCTATATGCTTAAAACCAACTTGATTTGAATTCACTTGGGACTTGTGTGCTGTTTTGACTCTAGCGTTGTCATGAAATTTCTTCAGGCCACATAGAGAAAGATGGAGGATCTGTACAACAAATGTATTGCTTTGTCTTCCGTAACAAAGTAGTACATTTACTACCAGAAAACATGTCCAGTTTGATAAGCAGCACCTTCTTTCTTTTGGCAAGAGAGAAAAGTTTGTCTGCTATAAGACCAGTTTAGGGGAGGAAAGGATCTCAAACCCAATAATCTTTTTAAGAATCGCCATTATTAAGTTCAAACTAATTGACTGAGACAAAAGTAGAGGACAAACTGCTTTGTTCTGCAGGATAAAATTGCTGTTATTGTGTCTGGTGGCACTGAAATGAGTACGACTTCAGTTTTCTGTTTGAAAAGACTATCTGGTGGCAAGGTAAAGTGGTATAAAAGTTCTAAATATAGCATAAATTTAAACTGATATTGATTTTTTTAGGTTCTTGGTGGCTAAAATGTGTTTTGCTTCTGGCCCTGACCACAGCAGTAGATTGCTTTGTGTCCTACAAACTAAGTAGTGTGCCAGCTTTCTACTGCAGGTAATACAGTAGGAGTACCTCATGCAAACCTGCTTTAAAAAAATGAACTATCCCTTTAAGGTTCTTTGGAGGTTCTTACAATATGTTTTCATAGATTAATGTCATATCCTCTGTAAGGAAGTTCGTCCAGCTCGGATAAATGACGCGCATTAATTATTAGGCACAATGTGCTGTGGTATACTGTGTACGTGTGCGTGCAAAGGTGCGTTTTGCGTGTGTTTTCATATTCTTTTGTGTCTCCATGATAAATGGATTCCGAAAAATAAGAACGTCACACAAGCTGAAGCACAATAGGTTGTAGAAGTTTGTATGTGCTTGTGCACATACATACAGAGATACGTGTGTGTGCTTGCTTGCATGTGTGTGTGTGTGTGAGAGAGAGAGTGTGAATGCGCTGCGTGCTCAGCGTGGGTGTGTGAATGAGAGTGAATGATGCACTGCAGGAACGCTGGCCCTCTATAAGAGATGAATGCGCTGATATGACAGTGATACATGGAGATGTTTACAGTAAACTGAGAGAGTGAGAGTGACTCGACCTCAGGGGGATTAAGGGAAAGAAAGAATGAAAGAAAGGAAGAACGAAAGAAGGGAAGTGAAATAAGGACCCTGTTTGCAGGATGTTTTTACTGAACTCTGTTGAGCACAGGAAAATTGGCAAAGTTTACATGAATGAGTGAGGACAGTTCATCCATCTCTCTGCGTCCTTACAGTGAAGCTGATCTCTGTCCGCTCTGTATGATATCACCAGAGGAATGTACTTATTATGTGAACTGACAATGCTCACTGACATGGTTGGCTCACGTTCAGCGCTTGTTCAAACAGCCAACATACCCCCCCACACACACACAAACACACACACACACACACACACCTTCAAACACACACATACACACACAAAGGTGCATGGGCACATTGAACCTACTCATCCCATCCCATTACTACAGACAATCCCTACAGTGTTTGTGAACCAATACACGCTTAGGTTGCTCAATGCAGAATAAATCTGTTCACACACAAAACGCACACACACACACACACACACACACACACACGCTTGTATGCAAGGCAGGAAACGCAGCAGCAAGCACAGGACTTGATTGACGAAATAAAACTGTTTCCCTTCAGTAGCATTATGGACTTTATGGACGCTAAGATTTCCATAGTTTACAATGAAGCCCCTTGAGTACTGTGTGAACTGTAGCGGTAGCAGAAACTCTATCCTTTTAGGTGAATTGGTTTTACAGCAGCCACACCACTCTGTGCAGCTCTGTATACTCAAGCACAACTAGCGTATAATGTGATATTGGCTGGCTTTAGGAGACTTAGTGCTGCTGCTCTTGATTTGTTGCAACTTTGTGGGAAAGTTGACTGTGAGTGGGATAAGCCCTTATTGCCTGCCGCTGTGTGTGTGTGTGTGTGCGCGCGCATGTGTGTGTGTGTGTGAGTGAGCTGATGGATGAACTTGCAGTCTGGTAAGCAGGGACATTCCCCTCTCTGTTCTCTCTCTGTGCCATGGAAACCAGACGGGAGGGCTATGGTGGCCCACAGGAGCCAAATGAGGCGGCAATAATGCAGCGCTTAACCCCACATTGAAAAATGACTTCATTCTCTCATCAATAGAGCAGTTCTGAACGCCCCGCCACGCTTATGCATGCACATACGCACACTCACACATAAACACACCCAAACACGTATGTGTACGTAATTGAAACGTGCGGTGGGTATTCCCCATGGTTAAGGTGTGATACAGTTAACTATTATGTTGTTCAGACACACACAGATGCACAGCTCCTCATGCATACACAGTATGCTGCAGTGCAGAGAAACCGGTCTAGGTTGATTGCGGCTGGTTTTAAATGTGTTATTTTTTCTGTTCCTGTTTGTCTGTTGTGTTAATATTCAGTCTGCGTGATGCCTTCTGCTTTGTTAGGATTTCTATTAGCCAGTCTAGCAGATACTAATCTCCCTGGGATCCATTAATATTAAACAGAAATACAAAATAAGCAACAGACACGACCAAGTGTGACAGATCTGGCGCATTCCAGCTTGTTGTAAAACTAATCATTTCCTGAGCAGCCATCATTTCAATTCAAGGTCATTTTAATACATTAATACAACATGTGCCCGCACACATCATAGAGCTTACTTATCTGGCCACAAGTCCGAGACGTTAATCTGACCATCGCTGCTATTTATGTGTGACAGACAGAGACACCCAAAGGGCTCTTTAAGATGCTCCTTTTTCTGTGTCCACTGGCTCTTTGCTCACTTAGTGCTGCCATTGTACGTCTTTCTTCCATTAGTGTGTGTGCATGTGTGTGTGAGAGAAAGAAAGGTAAAGAGAGAGAGAGAGATTTGAGGTCTACTGTAATATTATAAGTTGAGCCCTGAGGGCAGCTAAGAGCTTTTAGAGAAAGAGCAACAGGGACTGATGACAGAATGGCAGCCAAGCGTGACTGACAGACAAGAGTCAGACAGACAAGAAAATGACGAAGAGACAGAAGAAGAAGAAGAAGAAGAAGAAGAAAAAGAAGAGGAGAGACTGAAGAATTTAGAGGAAGAAAGAGGACAGCAGAGGTTATAAAGGGAAGAAAAGTATTATTTCTATGGAGTCAATACAGAATAATAAACTCAGCAATCAGGGATTTCCCTCCCTTGCTGTATGCGTGTGTGTGTGTAATTACTGGTGTCTCTTAGATACCACTTAGCATCTGTATATTTACCTGAGAAGAACAGGGTGCGTACGTTTTTATCTAAATGTTTGCTTGATAATGTCCATGTGTGTGTTCTGTCAAGTTTGTTTACACACGCGCAGTCATTTCTTCTCCATGTTTGTTTTTCATGTGTCCGTTTGTGTGTGTGTGTGTGTGCATTTATGTGCGCGTACCTGTGGGTGTGTGTGTGTGAGAGATGGTGCATGCTTGCCCCGAAGCAGCCTCTTTATACTGTCTCCTCTGTACAGGGCTCGAATTGAAAGCCTTTTGAAATGATAACCTAGAGTTATGAATGGTTGTATACGCTAGAGAGAGAAAGTGAGAGAGTGAGAGACATGCAAAGAAAGGAGGAGCGAAAGAGAGATGAGAGGCCGACAGAGAGATATAAATGGTTGATGAGCAGAATAAAAAGCAACAGTCGAATTCAATAAAAAAGAAACGTGTAGGGGGAATAAAGTCATTATTGGAGGTGAGAAATCGCTCCCTTATTTCCTTACTAGCGAATTGTTTTCTTATTCAACACTGTGCCCTCTCTCCTTTATCTGTAAAAAGAAAAATTGGAGGAAGGAAATATACACAGAGGGAAAAATTAAAATAGATAAAAGGTTATGGGGGGAGCATGTTTGGAGGTGTGTGTGTGTGTGTGTGAGTGTGCGTGTGTGTGTGAGTGAGTGAAAGAGAGAGAGAGCGAGCAAGGCCGACAAAAGAGGACAAAGTGTGCAAGACGTGAAAGGCAGAGGTTAGAGGCTGGTGCAGTGTCTTGTTAACCTGCGTGGTGGGTGACAATAGCTCAGTAGGACCCCTGCACTCCCAGGCCTGTCTCAAGTGCTGCCTGTCAGTGGTTAGAGTGCTCTCCTTCTAGTCAGGCAGCCCGCTCCAGCACCTCACTATGGCCTCAACTGGGGCCTCCCAAGACCCCCGCTGTAAAAAGAAACAATGTCACAACACCAACCTCTCCAGTCCGCTCTACCACCAGCCCTACTGTGACTGGCACAATAAATATAACCAATGTGGTTAAAGTTGCACCATTTTCCTTGAAAATGGCCTGTGCTGCGTTTAAGTGGTTATCTTGTGACTTTTTAATACAAGCACTCAATTCTGTGTTGCACGTCCTGCAGATCACCTGTCAGTCCAGCAGTCATTCAGCCCACATGGAGGCGTCTTTGCATTGCATTCACCTCCCGGGCAGTTTCTGTATGTCAGTCCACAACAGTGTGGTTTTTCAGTGCAGTCAGAGCTTTCGAAATGGTCAAAAACCATTCTGTAAATAATATTCCATGAAATCTAGCCTGTGGACGCTGCCCACTTTCACCAAGTTGTGAACCTGGCAACCCTGCAGGTCAAACACTTTATGTCTGTTGTTTGCCACAGTGGTTCTTCTGTTTATTCCAGGAAAACCACTGTTTCTGCTGTTGGAAACATTTAACGCATACTTACTGTGCTACACTGGACTTTTTCCTGGGAGAAAGTTATGTTACTTTAAAACAGAACTTGTGGGGTTTCTTTTGTCGACATGGGAAGTTGAGTGCGCAATATGATCGGTGGTTAAACGGTTGCTAAGTGACCAACAACATAAATGAATGCTGCCTTGTTCTCGTGTCTAAGAATTGTCAAAAATTTTAAATGATTTTGTGGTTTTCGCCACTTTCTACGTCATGCTCAAGAAAAACAAATTTACTAAAAAGTCTACAGGCTCCATTAAATATACATATTATTGCATGAACCTTGGGAACTTTTCAGGGCCAAAATTGCATTGATAGATAATAACATGTAATAGCAAGAATATTGTGTCTTTATACTGAGTGTCTGTGTGTTTGTGTGAAAGAGAGAATATTCGTGTCCTGCCCTGGCCACCTCAGGACAATAAATTGTGGTGGGAAATGTGTGTCTGCAGCGTGAAATAGACTGAGACTATTTGGAAGAAACCATAGTAGTACATCCTCTTAAACTACATAATGACATCATGTTGTGTGTGTGTTCATTTGTGTGGGGTATTTTATTGCCTTGCTTAATGTGGAGGACTTAAAGGAAGCATGCGCGTCCTCTTTGGCATCCACTGAGAGACAGGGAGAAGGGCGGAGGGAGGAAGGGAGGGAGCAGAAGGAAGACGATAGATTAAGGAAAGAAAGTGGTTTGATAGAGGACTAAAAGGCTAAGTTGGATAGGAGAGAAGGGGTTGTAACAGAAGATGAAAGAGAAGCAGGTAAAAGGCCAGTGGGATGGAGGCAGGCAAAAGAGAGAGTAAGGAGTGTGAGGAAGGGAAGGAGGAAAGAGAGCCAGTGGGGAAGAAGGAAAATAGGAAGCAGGAAAGATTGAAAGTGGGAAGAAAGACATTTAGCAGGGAAAAAGAAATAACAAAAAAGAAGAGGCAAGAATGAAGACAGGCAGTGGGAAAGTAGGAAATACCAGGACAGGAAAGAGGAAGCGCTGGGAGGGAAGGAAACTGGAAGTTAGAAAGGAAAGAAAGAAGGAGAAGAAAGAAAAGAGTATGTAGAAAGGTGTTTGTGGGAAGGAAGAAAACCGAGCACAAGGAGTGAAAGAGGGTGAAGGAAGGAAAAATGGAGTAAGGGAAGAGAAAAAATGGAAAGGATGGATAAGTATGAAAAAAGAAAAGAAAGAAAAAAGTGTAAAATGTGTGTGTGTTGTGTGTGTAGGCAGGGGTGAGAGGTCTATGTCTGTCTTCACCAGGATTAAGCTTCAGCCTTATTACAGCCTCATTACATCAGTCCACTTCTTCCATTACACACACACACATTGAATGTTGTGTGTGCGTGTGAGTGTGTGTGTGTGTGTGTGAGTGTGTGTCATTGGTGCACTTAGTTACAGTTACACACACACACACACACATGCATTTAAAAACAGTCTCTTGGAGGTCACGGCTGAAGTTTGGTATTCTGGTAATGTTAATCAGTTTATGTGTATGCAAGTGTGTTGGTATCTGTGTGTGTGTGTGTGTGTGTGTGTGTATGTGTGTCACAGCTGTTCAATGCATTACCAACTAATATGACACTCCTGGCTCACCCACAAACACACACACACACACATATACACACCCTGCTAATCTAATTTAGCTAACAGCAGTAGGCTTCAAAAAGCAGTCTGATGTTGTCTTTTTGCTCACATAGTGCCCCCTACATCCCATGGAAATGTAGCCTGTCTGATGTCACTCATCATGCTCTGACCTGCACATATTCTCTATATTTGGGGACACAAACCTCATCGTGGACATTGTAGCGTGGTGGGTCGTATTTCGACCGGACCAGCTCGTGTTGTGCTGTGGTTAGTAAATGGAACAGTGGCATCACTCATGTCTGAACTCAGCTCTCAGCCTGCAATGTCTGAACTTGTCCAGTGGAAATGCAACGTGCCACACTTAATGAGAGCTTGGCTGGTCAGGATGTATGTGGTCAAACTTCATAAAGACAGAATTGTGGGGCGTACAGGGGAGCTGTCTTTTAGATGTGATACATTGAAAATAAGACAAAATGTAACATAAGAAAACATACTAATCATACAGCTTTGACCTCATGTGGCTCTTCCATGCTGCTTCACATGTTTTCTTTCAGTTGAGCAGGGGGTCTGGAATATGGTTATGAACAATGGTGGCAGATGCTTTCCACCAGTTAACATCAACTACTTGGAAAAAAGCAAATAAATGATTAATACAAATTAATGGTTTCAGAGGTCATTTTATTTAGTAGTTTTTTTATTCACACATATTTCCCCATGTCCAATCACCAACACTAATGTTTTTATTGATGACACTCCTGTATACTTATATGTATGTATCTTTGTGTGTGTGTGTGTGTGTGTGTGTGTGTGTGCGTGTGTTGTCTGGCTGGTGTCCAGGAGACTTAATGGCCAACACTGTTTGCTTTCATGCCCCGTCTTTCCAAGCTGCTGGTCATAGGAATGCAGGACTCGTGTGCATACACACACCCACACAAACACACACACACACACACACACACATCATTCAGAGTCATTTTTGCTCCCTTCAACACATATGGTGCTTGGGTCAACACATAAAAAGACCAAAGAACCAACCAAGAAAGCCTACAAGCAGTCCAGATTATGCATGACTTATCATATTCATCTTTGGTCATGTGGAAATGGATCTCCGCTTTTGTTTGGAAGTGTTTGCTCTCTTTTTTTCTCTTCACCTCTCTTTCGTCTCTCAGTCTCACACTCTTTGTATTTCTCCTATCATTGTTGAATGTACGTATTATTGTATTTATTTTGACACAGCCCAGTAAACATAAATCGGGCCTGGTGTCTTTGCCAGTAACTGCCAAATTTTTGTGCCAGCGTTGCAGTGTGCCGTGTGCACGCGCGCGTGTGTGTGTTTGTGTGTCTGTATGCGTGGAGCGGACAGTGGACAGATGGTGCAGGACAGCTGGTCCAGAGTGACAAGTGTGTGTGACCCGAGCCTCTACGGTGGTGAAAGAAAGACAACATTGACGGAGAGAAACTATTTGAAGAAGAATATTTCAGCTAGCCTGTGATTGCCAGGAGCTGGCAAACAGAGGGGTGGGGGAGGTGAGGTGGGGGACTGGTAGGGGGCTTTGGAGACATCTTGAATAGATTTGAAGCAAGAACGAGAAAGAGGAGGAGGAGGAGGTGGAGTAGTGATAAAAGAAAATCTGAAACGATGCCTTTCTGCCAATTTGTTCTTTTATTATAGTGCTTGGATTTCTTTCTAATGGCAACAAATGTTGTTCTTCCATCTTTTTGTCCTCTCCTCCTGCCCCCTCCCCTCCATCTTCCTCTCCTCCTCTCCTTGCTCCCTCTGTCTCTGTGCTCTGAAAGCACTGTGCAGGTGTTGGGTCAGACACTGTAAACTGTCGTAGCCTCATCGCCCTCGCGCAGCCGAGCGGCTGTCTGACGAATCCCTCATTGCCCTAAACAGCCCTGAGCAGACGATTGACAAGAGGTTCAATCTCACACTGAGCTCAAGTGAGAGGCCTCGGGGGAGGAAACACTTTCTGTCTCTAACATATACACACACACTAATAGACCCTGACAGGAGAAATGTGATCTGTCTCTGTGCTTATTGAACCAATGATGAGCGACTCGCTCTCCCTCATTCTGTCTATAAATACGTCTCAAGCCACCTGTTTTATGTGCATTTTGAATTAGCACATAAAGAAACTACAGCAGGAGAAGAAAGGAAAACTAAGTTTGCACATTTGACTGGAGATGGAAATTTAGGGGTTTTGAAAAGACGATATGGTAGAAAAGTGGATAAAAACACATTTTACCGGTCAACTGATCAATTAGTTGGCAGAGAATTATTCAGCAACTTAACTTAATTGATTATTTAGAACTCTGAGAATCCGATAAGATTGGTTGCAATGTCATTTTTGGAGCTACTTTCAAAAATACAGGTGGCAACATATCACCAATGTTACCGGCAAACTGCTGCTCACTGTCTTGTTTGTAGTTATCTGTGGCTGTAGCTATAGCTTAGTAAGCTGTGGAACTAGTAGCCCTGTAGCTGACCAGATTGTGGCTGGACTGGATCACAGGGGAATCACCGTGGCAGCCTGAACAAGACTGGACACCAGACTGGGACTGGACACAACTTCCAAGACAGGCAGAGTGTAGTTTGAAGGCAGGGCATATAGTACGGAGGTGATTTACTGTGGCCCAACAATGAGTATGACAAGACAACAGGACACGGCAGGCGGGGTCCAGGAAAGAGGTGAAGTGAAAGAGAAGTAAGAGAGAGTCTGGCATCAGCAGCAGGCAAAAGCAGCAAAGTATTTTCACATTTTTCTCTGTGAATTGAGGATTTAAAACCAAAAGGTGATTATGGAAAGATGTACCAAGACCATTTTGGTGAGTGTTATTTCACTTATGTCTTGACTGAGTGAAGTGTGTTTTATGATGAGTTAAAATGCAGTTGAACTCATCCTAGTTTGGTAAAAGAGAGACACTTTAATTCAGAAGGTGGACGGTTGCAAATCTCGGTTTAGTAAGGAGAACAGCTGTAACAATGGTTTGTTTTATCAACTCATAAGACTAAACGCTAAGAGAGCATGTGAAAATAAGTAAACTTGTTGCTTGGTTACATCTCCCAGCTGTAGCTCAGGGCGGAGGGGCCTTGGGGTTGTCCCTTACAGAGGACAAAGTGGTATTAGTTACACACAAAGTTATATAAGTGAAGTTCAGGCCATATCCTAGAAACTGCACCTTAAATGTCCCACAGTAATTGCTGCAGTAACTTTGCTGCGCGCATCCAAACATTGAAAATTACTAAAAGCTGCCTCTCTAAATCGAAGAAAATAATCCGCTCTGTTGGTGGCGAATGCTGATCATCATCAGCACAAGCTATCATGCTTTCCTAAACTTGCAGTTGTTATTCACTTATATATACTTATGTATATTATCGTAACAATGAGATGAATGAGAGGTCACTGTCGCCGCCTCAGACCCATGCATGCTGGACTGCATTTGTGAACGCAGACACCATCCTGTCTGTCCTCCACTCATATCACATGCGTGTGCTTGTTTTAGAGAGTTTTTGTTTTGGTGCAAACGACGCAATGTCTCCTTCCCCTTGAAGAAAAAAAACAAAACAAAACAAAACACAAAACAAAGGAACAATGAATCATTCGATTACCATGGCAGCAATGGAAGCTTTGAAGCATTCGGGT
Source organism: Scatophagus argus (assembly GCF_020382885.2). Taxonomy (NCBI): domain Eukaryota; kingdom Metazoa; phylum Chordata; class Actinopteri; family Scatophagidae; genus Scatophagus; species Scatophagus argus. The sequence goes on along the minus strand of NC_058494.1, from coordinate 15,942,463 downwards.
CTGCCCTGTTATTTTGTTAACCATTCAGTCACTCATCAGTTTCTCCCTCTGTCCGTCCGTCTGTCTGTCCGTCCGTCCGTCTGTCGGTCTGTGCCGTCTGTGTGCATGTGTGCATGAAGAGGCCTCGCCAGCATGTCACTCCAAGCTGCTGGGTAAACACAGCGAAGGAAAGACAAAACCGCACACAGTGTTGAATTAAGAGGAGAGGATGTGTGTCTGTGAGTGTGTGAAAGAGAAAGAGGGAAAGTGTGTGTGTGATTGCCTTGGCCTGTCTTGTCATGGTTTGTAAACTGTGAATAATGACACCAGGGTGAGTAAGGCATCTCTACTGCAACCCTCTACAACTGCACACACACACTCACACACACACACACACATTTGACGGCTCTTTCCACTGATACACTACGTTACTCCTCATTTGTCATGTACAAACACTCTCCCCAACCACAAACATCTCATCTGAGGCTCAGCTGTCAGTCATACTGAAAATACAGTTTGAGGAGGAAAAAACTGACCTCTTTATTGCATAGTTGTTGAATTGTTTATGAGCTGTTTAGTTGTTTATTTTGACGTTGTCCCCGGTTGTTTGTTTTCCACATTGGGCCACACAAAACAGCAGATGTTGAAGCTGTTGGCTTTTAATGAATTTGATTTAATGACATGAATCAGACTAATACAATGCACATACAGGATGAGGCCTTGTGGGTTCGCCCTCACTGTCTCTCAGCTCCCCCCCACCCAAAGTTAAATGTTTTACTTTTAATCCGTCGCTTCTGGTCGACTGACGGAGCCAGATGACAGATGAATACAAAGAATGAATGATTGATGTATCAAAAGAGCGATGTAATCATTGAGCAATCAGGAGAATAGTGCAGCGACTGATGGATGAAGCAAATTGTGGGGGAGAAACATAGATGGAAAAGCTCAGTCTGAAACTGACAAAGGATTGTTGGTTTCCAGACTGATACATTATCGTGTTGTGAGAGGATATTTTTTTTGTGATATGTTGGGGTTTTTAAGTGGAAAGGAGGCAGACAAGAAGGGAGGAGGCTGCTTCAGCTTATTGGGTCACGGAGTTTGTGGCAGATCAGGTCAAAAGCGCTGGTGAAAAACTTTCTGACCTGGCAAAGGACTTGCAGACCAAAGCACACACACACAGAGACACACAGACACACACACACACACGTGCACAGGCCTAGACACGCGTCCATATGCTGTCACTTTCTATTTATCTGTTCTATTTATTATTGTAAGGCAATGTAAGAGGCAAACAGGAAAAGGATATGATGTCACTAACCAAGACTTTGTGGCAACCGAGTGGTCTGGCAACACATCCAGCGGTGGTCATTTTAGCTGTGGTGTGTGTGTCTGTGTCTACATCTCTTGTGTGTTTTGGATGCTCTTCCAGGCAAAGACTGCAATAAATTTGGTCATAGTGCTGAGCTGGTTTTAAAATTCACACACACACACACACACACACACACACATCTGTCATATGCAGTGTGTAGGTGTTAGAGCGAGGGTTATTGACTCGTAGAGATCAAGACAGCAGCGAGCAACGAGTGAACACACTGCTATCGGAATACGATTAATACTGTCTGGCTGATGGATTAGACTCATTACACAGGGAGCAGGGCAAAGGAGGGCGGTGGAGGGAGGAGAGGATGTGGGAGAGAGAGAGGGAGAAAGAGGGAAAGAGGAGAGGAGGGAAAGTATGGACCAGAAAAATCGACGGAGAGCAGGGATCTAGGATGTGACGTTAAAAATATTTGTTTCTTCTGTGCTTAAAATATCAAAGCAGGATGAGGGCAAACTCAACTACTTTGTTCTGTGTCTGAGTCTGGGAAAAGGTCCGACTGCAAACTGATCAGAGGACAGGTCAAAACGTCAATCACAGATATACCCAAATTCATTTTTATTTTACTAGACAGTATGGGCAGCAACCAGCAACTACTTTTGCATATTTCTGTTACATTTAGTCATGACTCTGTTGCCATGTTGTGTTTTGAAAGTTACATAACAGCACCATGACTGACACCTTGGCGATACAGATGAAGTGGTAAAAGCAACATGTCAGCTATGGTGCTGACAAAGCATTAAGTATTCATTCACGTTCACCTGTGTTGACAGGCTGTAGCTAAGCGGCCTAAATGGCAGAAAATATACTTAAAGTGAGGATTAACCTCTGGATCACAGGTGTGCCAATCTGTAGCAGCTGTATCTGTTCCCAGACACATGCAGTAAGACTGACGACTAAAGAAGGAGCAGCTAAAGCACCTGCTTTGTAGATTAGACTAATGATTATTTTCATTGTCGGTTGATATACCAGTTATTGTCTTGAATTATCAGTTTATTTTTTGGGGGGTTATAAAATCTAAGAAAACAGCGAAAGTGCATGTTGCACTTAACTTCATTTGACTTGTTTTGTCTTTGTCTCAACAGTTCAAAACCCAAAGAGTTTGAGTTCACTCAAACAGTTTACTACAGTGTAAAAAACACCAAATACTGACAATGCAGACCTGAGAACCATGTTATTCCTTTTTTTTACTTTTATGAATTATGATTAATTTTCTGTTGATCGACTCATCTGTTAAGCTCATTGCAAACCAGCATAGTTAGAGGCCTGGAAATATGAGTGTTGGATGCCATTTTCTTCTGCAGTACTTGCTTATTGCTAAGCTCACTAGCATTGCCTTCTGGTTAAATCATTGCTCACCAATTGTCCAACAGGATCTGGTTTTGTCACCATTTGAGCAAGATTTATTCATTAAGATTAATGACACATACTGCAAGCAGAACTATGAACTTTGCTGACAACGTATTTCCACAAAAAGCACAAAAACATCAGGCAACCCTCACTGTCTTGTGGTGAATTGCTACTTTAGATAATCCCACTCTGAATCATGTGCTGAGCTGTGGCAAGAAGAGCCTTCAGTCAAGCTTCAATCAGTGTTTGTATAGTTTATTTACTATGCACAGTTATTCTCATGATGATCCATTACCACTAAAACTGATTTCAGTGTGATGCAGAGAGGGTCTGCGTGTACCTGGAGACTGTAAGCATGTGGGCTGCGTAGATCAGCAAACTCATGTTCTTGTTCCTGCCATCTGTATGCATGGAAAAAATGTTTTCCTATTGGATAGTCTGCCCCCTTCTAGGTAAAAGTATATCTTGAAATTGTCTCAGAAAGGGGAGCACAGGTGCACAGCGTGACAGGCCTTTCTGTTGAGGCAGCTTTAAATCTAAGTATCATCATCAGATATTTAGAGGGAAACCGTGTCCCTGTTACGGAGTGCTTCTCAGCTCTCCTCATATGCAATTACTGTATTACTGCAAGCCGCTGTCCATTTCTCCTCTGTGTGTGTGTGTGTGTGTGTGCGCGCGCAACAGATGTATTCCTCACTTGTCTATAATTACATGTGTAAACATTTCTGATGATGTCATGGCCTCAGACCGCTGACTAATCTGTTCCTGGGTTGGAAAGCAACGTAATCAGTCTGGTTTTAAACATGCTTTTACACTTTTACACACACACACACACACACACTATACCTGATCTTTATTTTTTCAGCTTTATTATTTAACCAGTTAATCTTACAATATAGATGTGACAAGAGATGTCTGTTGACTATGTCCTTTCCTCAGCCACAAGACACTTGTCTTACAAGTCTGGCAAGCAGCTTACAGTTGGCTTTGTTAAGAGCTCACTACAAAAACGCTTGGTAGCTGAATGGAAAGAGCAGGAGCTATTTGTGTAGGAAATCAGTAGGCAGAATGTAGCATTTCTACCAAGCAATCATCTTGGCTTTGCCGCCTGTATTCATAGTATAAAGGAAGAAACGTTGCAAAACAAAACCAGCAAAAATAACACAGCTGCTACCACAAGAGCTTTTTGTAAACTGGGTGCTTTGCAATGTTACAACTTGTGGAGGCAACACACACACACAGATCTTTTCTGGCAGATTGACATCCCTGCTATCCAGACAGCCACAGTCACGCACACACAGGGGACACCCTCTCCGTCAAGTCGAAATGTCCCCCAGGTGTCCACCCTGGTCCGGTAACCATAGCAACCCTCTTACCTGGCATTTAAAGTATGTGTGCGAGGCATGATGGTGAATAAGTGAAGCAGACAATGAGATGGAAAGAGGAGGAGAAGGAGGAAGACTGGAGATCTGTCATTCATGAGCAGAGTCAATATTAGTTTAGAAGATAGCGACTGAAGAGAGGCTGAAAGACGAGGCTGTCTGTGTGTGCGTGGGAGGGTGTGTGTGATTCTGCATAATAAGAGATAATAGTAAGATTTTGCTTATCATATCCTGCATGGATGGTTTTTAAAATTCTGCCACCCAAGATTTCCAAGACACACTTAAAAACCAGCAATTCACCACCACACACACACACACACACACACACACACACACATTCCTCCACATTCTCAGGTGCCAGTCCTGGCCGGCTGTGTTCAATAATCCTCTACATTGTCTTCACCAAGCCTCCTCTTCTCCTGCTCCTCCCACTCCTTTTCTTACCCCTCATCTCCTCTCTTTTCTTTGGGAGTCTTTCTTCTAATTGCTCACAGAAGTGTGATCTTTGGGGGGTCCACTTCATGGCATTGCTCCCTGAATTAATGAAAGGATCCACACGCACTCAGAGAATCCCAGTCTCACTTCAGTCATGGTCTTTTTCCATGACATGTCATGTCCTAAACACCCCTCTACCAAAACCAAAACTCCCTCCTTCCCTCACCAAGTGTCCATCTTCTCTTATGAATTCACATTTCGCTCCCTTTGCTGTCCATCCAGTTTCTCTTCCTTTTTCCTTTTTGACTCTTTCCAGCTCTGTCTTTGCCTATTCACACATTCTTATACTTAATAGGATTAAGGTCTCCGAAAGGGATTTGAACAAGATGATTAGTTTACTGCTCTGCCAACTTCGGCCCATACCCGGTCGCACACAGACACACATTTGTATATAGATCCACGGGAACCCCCAGTCTGCTGGACCTGGGAAGAATCTCGTGGCAGTAGGGCATGTACAAAAGAGGTTCAGAAACTGTATAACAGTAGGTAAGAGTGTGCATGCGTGTGTGTGTGTGTCTGTGTGTGTGTGTGTCCAGCGTGAGAGAGAAAGGAAGGGAGGAGGGGAAGGATGAGGGGTGCATGTGTGAGAATTGAGTGCTGCTCTTTCATGCCCAGGTCTTCTTAGACACGCAGGGCGTCAAAAGCTCCTCTCACTGTGAAAAGACCCTTTAGAAAAGCAGCACTAAGCTCTTAACACTGGAGACCTGACTCTGTAACGCGCGCACAGACACACATACACACACGTATACACACACACACACAAACAGGGCCACCAGAGGTGAGAAAAACAGACAAAGCGGAAGGTCAGAGGATGTAGAAAAAGACTACGTCCACAAGATTCTGTCTCATTGTTAAAACCGCATGTGAAAATGATGTGCGTTCATACTTTTGTTTGTAGGGCCAGTGAAACACCAGCGCAATATGAAAACTGCTAAATCCCCTCATCTTCTTCCTCTTTTGGTCAGCAAATTGTGCATCACAACCAACATCTGCTCGAGACACCATCCCTCTGCTGAGTCGAGTTAAGTTAAGCCGAGGATTTTTAGTCACTGGACTGGACAGTTAGTGCAAAGCATGTGTATCATCGGGGTGTAGCACCATGACCGCGTGTGTGTGTGCGTCAGACAGTTCCTAACCTAGCAGCGTGATATAATTCCTGTGTGCATTTAATGCCTCCCGCCCCTTCAAACAAAGACACACACAGTTACAAACTTGCATGCACGCACACGCACACGCACCGGGACCCAGCAGGAGCCTCTTTTAATGAAGGTAACCTCCTGGTTTAGGCACAGGGGCAGAGGTGAGGGGTTAAACCTTGGGGAAGTCCAAAAACAAGACAGGAGGAAAGGAAGAGCGAGAGAGAGAGAGAGAGAGAGAGAGAGAGAGAGAGAAGAGAATGGAAAGGCAAAGGTCAACAGGAGAGGAAGCCAGAGAGGGATATTGGGAGAAAGAGAAGGAAAGTGGTAGGTGGGACATCGACCAAACGATTTAACTAAAGATGAAATTGAATCAGGTGCCTTGGCGCCAAACTGAGGAAAAAAATCCACTCCTAAGTCCCAGAGAAGTCAATTTCCTAGTCAGGCTAAAGCTTTTTTATTCACCCACTTTCTTACTCTCACTCTCTCTCTGGTGGTCTAAGTGATGAATAGGGTTTAGAGTGGCCTCCTGCACTTCCTTAAGAGCCCCAAACCTAACCCAAACTGCCAATCACATGTGCATGCATGTTCGGCTGGATGTGTAGGTGTGAGTATGTGCATCCTAACTCTAACCTCAACCTAACCTTAAGGCAAGTCTTCACCCTAATATTTAATGATTTACATTATGGAGACTTGCATTTTTTCCTCATAAGTAAGGCAAGTTGTCACTAGACACGACAGCTACAGGAATATGCGGTCCTACATGCACACACACAACTTCACCTCTCTCGTGCACCAGTCTTTTACTTAACCCTAGAACACTAACGTTAAAAGTAGTAACACCATCACTAACGTTGGGTATATTTTACCCGATATAATATCTCGGATAAAATACAGTTTATCACACCAGCGTTCATCATGCCATATAGGACACACAGTGGCCACCTCTTGGTTTTTCTTTCACAGCTGTACTGAGCACACATTTGGTCGAAAGTATCAACACATCCCTTCATTTGGTTGTAAAATTCGATCACTTCAAAATTGTGTGGGTGAAAATCACCCGACGTTAGTGTTCTAGGGTTAAATCCACCTTCTGACGGTGTTTACCGTAGATGCATTACTAAAATTGTGGCAAAGAAGAGAGTTGTAGATTCCCAAGTGAATATGTTAAGTGTGTGTAAACACACTCTGGCCAGGATTAGCTGAACACGCGCTGCACCATTCACAGTTAGGTCCCAAAACATAGACATTAAAACTGTCAAACTGTCAACTGCTCACATATGACTCGTCACGGCAATGACTTTTTACTTATTTCTAATCTGATAGGCAAGTGCTGTAGCTGCAGACTGCAAGGTACATACTGTGTGTGTGTGTGTGTGGGGGGGGGGGGGGGGGGGGGGGGGGTATGAGGGGAGGTTGTGGGGGTTAAGGAGCACTTACAGAAAGTTTATTTGGTTTTTTTAGAGTTCCAGCAGCTAAAGCAGCACGGCTGTTTTCCAAACCCCCCCAGCTCTGTAAAAGTATCAGAATACACTCTATTTGATTTGATTCAGACCAGCCGCTGTGTGTGTGTGTGTGTGTATGTGTGTGTGTATGTGTACACAGACATGAGGAGAAGCACATGTGTTTGCATTGTGTAAAACAAAAGAAGAGAAGCCTCGTTTTCATCTACGTCTGTTTGCGCTGTCTTATTCCAGGAACCTGTTGATTGATCCCTGCATCAGAGTGCACTGAAACATGATGTGAACTTGCTCTGTGTGTGTATGTGTGTGTCCAGGTGACTATACATTTATATACTGTATGTGAAGTCCATCTGAAATTAAATAACTTGTCAATGCTTTATTTCTTCATTTCCAAGCATGTCACATTTTACATTTTTTTGGTCACTTGAATTCTTTGCTGTTTGCTGCCAATAACAATTGTTTTGCCCCTCATAATTTCCCGAGGGAGCCAGAGTTGATGATTTTATCTTGCTCATCTTGTCCAACCAACGGTCAAAGAAATCCGATTTTATCCAGTCATTTGCAAAAGATATCAGAAGCATAGCATTAAATTCGTTGCAGTTTTAAATAAGAACAGGGTCCTGTTTTAGTGTCAGTTGCCCAGTAATGCTTATAACATGCTGGAATTAACAGGCCTGTTGTTTTAACAAAGCTATTCTTAAACCTTCAAAACAGAAATACGAGGTTAGTCTAGTGTTAGCACTGTTGGAATTGGATCGCAGAACAAAGCCTGACAAATCCCATTTAGTCTGAGTTGACTGCAGAGGACCCAAAGTGAAATGGGTTCCCAAAATATTTAGAGCTCATTTCCATCGTTGTGGTTCACTCATGATTTAGGGTGACTCACACTTTTCTGGACTGGAAAACAAATTCAAAATCAAAGGGTATTTGGGGGGAGGTAATGGTTACAGCAGTATACTGTGGAGACACTGAGCAAAATTTGCATTTGGTGGCTGAATTATGCTGTCTAATATTATATACATATATATTAAAGCCTGAATCTAGTGTAGATGGATGTCAAAAAAGTCAGACTATTAACTGCAGCAACCCAACCACAACATCTCCCTCATATTTTGCACATATTTTGTCCTGCAACTGGGCAAAGACAAACTTCTACAGTTGTAATTCTTACAGTCCTGGGTGCTAGCTGGCTAGCCAGCATGTACCTGCACATGTCATAGTCAGGAGGTGTAGATGCAGAACAGCGAAGTCCTTTTCCTCCAGCAGCAAACATGCTAACATCTGTTCCTTTTCTAATAAGCTACGGTCCCACTAGGTTCATGTCTTAACAGGACTAGTTTTGTCACTTCAGTTGGACATTAAGGTTACAAAACGTGATCCTCAAGAACAAGGATACAGGCACTAAGTATTCTCAGTCTTTTAAACACCCTCTCTGACAGTTTTTTCTTATTCATGCCAACCAATCATCACTCCACACACAGGTATAGAAGCAGCAGGTGGAAAACACTGCAGCACTGATTATATGATCACACCAACTAGAATGTGAGGAATGTGGCTGGGCTTTAGCTGCTAGCCGATTAGCATGGTGGAGGTCAAGAGCTGGAAGGTCAATGGTGAAAGGTCAAATAGTCTGTCTGGAACTCGGCAGCAGGACAGACACACACACACACACACACACACACACACAGCAGTGTGCGGTTTCCAGTGATGTTGATTCATTTCTCTCATGATGAGATGATGCGGTTAATTTTTTTTTTTAAAACCCACATTTAACATTGTCTGATACATCTGCATCTTCCAGAGAGCTGAATTCATTCTCTCTACTTCACGTTACTCTATTTATATTTGCGTGTGCTTCACACCTCGTTTCATGTAACTATTTGTGTGTACATCCTTCAGCACCTACGTGCGTGTGTCCCTCTCTAAATCAAGTTGCTATACCAACCAGTGATAGCATGTCTTTCACCCAGCAGCAGGCAGCAGATTTAGTTAATGTGAGACACCTGTTCATGTGTGTATTTATGTGCTCGTGTGAGGATAATGTGAACACATATTACTGCAGTAAATTTAGTGTGTTTCTTTTTGTTGTTTTCTATCAAGCTGCAGCTTGGTCAAAGTGGCTGAAAATTAAATCTTTGTGAAGCCCCAGTGCTCATAGTTACACACACACACACACACACACACACACACACACACACGTCCATCACTCACTCCTTAAAAGCAGAGGAAGGCGGGGGCTTGGCGGGGGGGAGCAAGGGAGAGATGAGTGGGGGAGATGAGAGGAGGAAGAGGAAGCTCTGAGGGAAGCAGAGGTCACTAGTGCCCCCTACAGGTTGTTTAAGCACTTGTAGCCTCAAGTACCTGAGCTGGACGGATGTTTAAAGCAGACAATTGAATTGCGTCTGGCTCCAGATGCGTGGATACCTGTCAGAGGAAGCATTTTTTGTGTCACTGAGAGATGAATAGAGACAGCTGATTATATTTGGAGAAGGAGTGTACACTGTGTGCAAGGAACTCAATTTTGCAGATGATCTGTCTGGTTCTGAAGTTCCCCCGCTGCATTTTGGTGATTACATCAAGTACTTGTGCTGCAAAGCAAGTGGCTCTGTGACAGCTTGGCTTAACTCTCTGCCGCCTTCTTTATCTTTCTCCCTTTTTCTCTCTCTCTGTGTCTGCGTCCAGTGATCTCAGCGAGAACCAGATTCAGGGAGTTCCGAGGAAAGCCTTCAGGGGAGCTGTGGAGATCAAGAACCTGTAAGTTGGACTTTTTTTTTGCTTTTGCAATACTTTCCATGTATGTGAGTGTAGTGTGTGCATGCATTTGTGCATTTGCGCATATGTGCATGCTTGTGCCTCTTGCTTTTCAATGTGTTTGCAAATGTGCACAACCCCCTTGTGCCTGCGCATCAATATTTCATTGTGTTAAATGTCATGTGCCTCCTGCTTGCTGTATTGACCGGCACCGCTGCTCATTAGCAGCTGTAGGTGTGTGTGTGTGTGTGTGTGTGTGTGTGTGTGTGCTATGGATGTCACCTCATGTGGCATTTCTGCTGTTTTCTCCCTTTGTTTTGCCTCAGTCATAGCTATAATGATTAAAGATAATTGTAGTTCATTTTGCAGGTAAAGTAATTGCCCGGCAGTAATTCTAGATATATGGATTTTTCGACTATTTCTCCGCATCCTGTTTTTTTTAAATGCCTTGCAATTATTATAAAAGGACAAGGCAATGTGTGTGTGTGTGTGTGTGTGTGTGTTTGTGCACGCGCCTGCGCATTAGCGTGCGGGTGACAGCACATGATTTACTGTCCTTATGTCTTAATTAAATTGTTTCAGCAAAGTGATTCTGAGAAAAGGGGAGACAGAGAGAGAGAGAGAGAGAGAGAGAGAGAGAGAGAGAGAGGAAAAGGTAAAGAGCAGCGCATACAAATTAGACCTCAGATAGAAGACAGCAGGAACTGGGAATGGATACAGAGATAAATACATGGAGAAATACATCTACAAAGAACAATGAGCTCAGGAGACAGAACTAAAGCAAAAGAGAAAAGGACTGAGTGAAAAGGAAGGTACAGAGAGGTTGCAGATGAGTTCACCAGGGGCAGTTGATGCAGTTTCTTCTGTAGCTGTCTGTCTGGCTTGAATTTCACCTGAAGACATACTGTTAGACACTTTTACATCTTACAGCCGCTTCCTTTTTTCTGTCTTTCCTCTCTCTCTCTCTCTCTCTCTCCCTCTCTCTGTGTGTGTGTGTGTGTGTGTGCAGCCAGTTGGACTACAACCACATCAGCTGTATTGAAGATGGAGCTTTCCGAGCGTTACGTGACCTGGAAGTGCTGTGAGTACTTGTTTATTCAGACACCCTGCTAACAACAGCAGAGCTTTGGTGAATGATGAACACTAACAGCAGCGGGACAAGGAACAGCTAATATCCTCGTTGACCTTTAAGAGACTGCATTGCCTGTGCGGCTTCCTGAAAAAGGGCAGTTTCATATATAATCGTTATCAGCATATAATTAATTTTACTGATCACCACGTCTTTAGTGGCACTGCAACCCTTGTCTGTCCTAAAGTTAGCCTGACTGAAAAGCTTGTTGATGTTTTTAATGATAGATCATTATTTTCACTGTATTGTGAGGCAAAAGCACATTGCTTTGACTTTAAAGTCAATAGATGTACATTTAATTTTGACCTTTAATTTAATTTTAATTTACACCATTTAATTTAATTTTCAAGCTAAAAATAACAATGTAAAAATAACGAATATGCTCTGTTGTAAATAGATGCACAAGGAGTAGCTTGAAGCTCGGTCAAATTTCAGTTATGACCGCAGTCAACTTCACCTAAATTTGAGATTTTCAGGGTGTGTAATTGTTGGTGTATCCAACATATTGCTGTAATGATCATTTTGTGAGATTAATCAAAAAAATGATGAAGAGCAGGGAACGCAGGAGGTGGTTTTAATCAAATGAGACTGCAGATAAGAGAGCTACAGTTAGCAAATTAATTGTCTTAGGCATGACTTCATTGAAAGACAGTTTAGTTGACAGGATTTACCTGTCAAAATAAATCTGATTACATGACATTCAGACATACAGACAGTTCAGCTTCCCTACTATATTTTGCTTCTCTGTGTCTGAGTACAACAACCTTTGTGATTGCAGAAGAGACCAATGAATCAATATCAGGCTGTGTTTTTTTTTCTCTTTTCTTTCCTCAGCACCCTCAACAACAACAACATCAGCCGACTGTCTGTGGCCAGTTTCAACCACATGCCGAAGCTCAGGACCTTGTAAGTGCCACCGCTGAGTATTTGGTACACACTGTCGACTCGAGGGGACATATTCCTCTCATCCGTGCCTGTTTGTTCAATTGATTGATCGATCTGTACTCCTCTGTCCACCCCTCCCGTCTCCCCTCGTCCTCAAATCTATTATTTCTGCTCTCCCTCCCCCCACCTGTTCTTGCCACCTGTCTGCCGCCCCCCCTGTTCCTGTGATCGCCACATCCCCTCTCCTCCCTCCTCCTCGTCCCTCTCTTCCCCAGTCGTCTGCACTCCAACAACCTGCAGTGTGATTGCCACGTGGCCTGGCTGTCAGAGTGGCTGCGACAGCGCCCCCGCCTGGGTCTTTACACCCAATGCATGGCCCCGCCGCACTTGAGGGGGCACAACGTAGCTGAGGTGCAGAAGAGGGAATTTGTCTGCACAGGTAGGTTGAGTTGACGTATTTGCTCCGTTGTCTATTTGGTGACTGACATCCGCTTGCTGTTTCACAGTAGCAAACCCATCTTTTTCTCATTTTTCTTGCTGTCTTTTGCTCATGCTTTTCAAGATGGGGACGAAGGCAAGTATTCATCTTCCATTACACAGCTTGGCTATGACCCCACATGCTAAAATATGTGCTGATTTTCTGCACATCACTGTATTTGAAAGGGCGCAAGATTAAAAATAAAACTGTAGCTAGACAAGGTCACTATCACATTTTGGGGCAGTATCTCTCTCTCTCTCACACCTGCACACTTTTTTGCTTGGCTGCCGTATCACACTTTGATTTTCTTCACCGAAATCTGTCAGCTTCAGTGTCCTTTGCCTTTGGGTTTTACACCAAGCATACCTATTATCCATGGATAATACTGGCCCTCTGTCTCTCTCTGTGTAGGTCACCAGTCGTCGTCATCTTCCTCCTGCAGTGTGTTACAGTGCCCGGAGTCCTGCACCTGCAGTAACAACATCGTAGACTGCAGAGGGAAGGGACTAACAGAAATACCCACCAACCTGCCAGAAACCATTACTGAGATGTAAGGCATACATGTACAAGCACACACACATACGCCCGCTGTGCTCCACGTGCATTTACATGCACACATAAACTCTTGCATCAGTGCTTGGTGCAGTGATATTTCTCTTCCTCTTTCACTGTGCTTCTCCCCAATTTCCTTCGTTGTCTCCTTCCACCTTTCTGTTTCACTACTTCTCTTTTTCTCTGTGCAGTGGAATAAAACCACACATCTGTGAAATGAGAAAGGCTGGTCATGCAGCTCTTCCCTGCTTAAGAAAATAATGAAGGGATGAGGGAGGAAGAATTGAAAGATTAATCTGAAGGACAAGAGAGATCATATCTCTTTCTAAAGTGGGCATCAAGAAAAGAGAGAGATGATTAGAGGCAGCACATTTAAAGTGAAAAAGATGAGACTTGATTTGAGTCACAAAGATGAGGATTTGAGACTTGACTATAAAGACTTGAATTGAACAGAAACATTCAAGCCTCAACTTCTGGCCTGGTAAAATTCCCGGAAAAAATAAATAACAGCTGTAAGAACGATTTGACTTGAGATCTGCCTCGATTGATTTGACACTTGGATTTGTCTCATTTGATTTGGGACTTTTGTTGCAACATGCTTTGACAAGACTTGGGACTTTATTTGGACTTGAGACCTGCTTTGTCAGGACTTCAAACTTGAACTGCATTCTATTGATTTTAGATTTGTCTTGAACTTGTGTTGGTTGACTTGACTCTTGACTTGCGATGTGTTTTTGCAAGACTTCAAGACTTCAGTTGGGCTTGCCCCAAATGGCATAAAACAGAAAACAATACAATACAGTGCTCCTGTGTGATCAGTCAAACCTGTTAGTGCTGAAGAAACAACTGGAGTGGAGCTGAACAGAAGAGAACAGTAAATGAAAACCAAACTCATTTTCGGGAAATGTTTCACAATAGAATGTTGGTTTGCAAATCATGTTCCATTGCTTTCCTTGTCATAGTGACCAGACATGTGAAATGTTTAGAGAATGGTTGTTCGTGTCTGTTTTGTTTGCCGCCTCTCACTTGCTTTCTCTCTCTTGGCCTGGCTTGAATTGTTTGGACCCTGACTGACTCAGAGTCAGACCGGCACTTAATGGAACATTGCCCAGATAGTTAAGGGTGTGTTTACTTGCACGTACGTCTGACTGTACACGTTTAGAAGGGCAAAAGTTCAGAGGGATGTGACAGACTTTGGCAACGGTCATCAAAGTGCCTTATCTGGAAATGTTCCCTTTTGCCAGAGCCCCTGGGAATGAGCAGCAGTCAAGGATACAGCAGAGATAGCACTGTGATATGAGAATGTTAATGTCATTCCTCAGTGGTCTGTGTGTATGTTTGGTTCCAGACGACTGGAGCAGAACGCCATCAAGGTGATCCCAGCTGGAGCCTTTTCTCCATACAAGAAGCTGCGCAGGATGTGAGTAGATGAGGAGATACATGCATTGTGTACCCTGTCAGCTACCTAAGGAAACAATGTGTTTCTGCCCTGTCTGTGGCTTTTGTTGACCTCCATGTTTCACTTTCTTGATGTTTCTTCTCATCCTTGCTGACTCTATCTCTGCTTCTGTGGCGCTCTGTCTCTGGTTTCCTTTTTCTTTGGCTCTTTCCTTCACAGAGACTTGAGTAACAACCAGATATCAGAGCTAGCCTCGGACGCCTTCCAAGGTCTGCGCTCCCTCAACTCTCTGTGAGTACTTGTATTTATACAAAACACCACAGTTTAGCCATTTCAATCTTATCAAGAAACATAAAACATCTTGTTCCAAAATCTGTTTATCCCACCTTAAAACCTCTGGTTCATCATAATTTCATTTTGTTTGTGTCTTAGTCATCATTTCTGCTAGTAGTGCACTCACGGCCTTAATTTATGAAACCTGGGAACAATGTACTGTCGCTACAACAAAACAAGCAAGAAGGGCAAGAAACACAGGTAGTCAAACAATCAGAGAGTTTAAGACTATCTAAAACATTTTATTTGGAAGAAACACCCAAAAGCAGCATGTCTGAAATGTCATTGCACCACAACCATAACCTACAGTTACATTGCAGGCCTGTCAACCTTTGGATTTCTTTAGCTGAGAAAACTGTGTGCATGGGATTTTTTTGAGGTTGGTGTCCTTTTTTAATCACGTTTCCAAATGCAGGAACACAAGTACAAAACTGTGAGAACAAATTTAAACAACCAGTTTGCCTCCTCCAACTTAAACTTATATATTATTAGCATCCCAGGCTGCTACTAATTATTTCACTGAAGTTTCAGGCTTCCAAGGGCAAAAGTTAGCATATTATGAACTATGTGGTGTTGACATAAGTGATATCTCAGATGCAGAAACCATTATATTTAAGTTTAAGCTAACGTGAACATTGGCGGCTCTATCCTGCTTTCTGTTGAGTTTGGAGAATTCAACCGAAAATGACTGTGCCTATCTCAAAAAATGTGCCCATGCAGAAAGCAGTCCATTACCAAATAAGAATTTGATGCGCTGTTGACAAGAATGGTGGTGCTGCCGGCTTCCTCTTTGGTCTCAATCTCAGATCGGACCATCTGCTTAGCGTGTGAAGCTTTTGGAAGGAAGAACGAAGGGAGGAGCAGGAGAGGGAGCGAGGGATGTAGAGTTATTTCATGAAGGAGTTATATTAAGGTCTCGTCTCTCCAAAGTCAATAATTCATAAATGCTGAATTGCTGAATGGAGGCTTCTGCCACCTCATTACACATTCACCACAGAGAGAATGGGACCCGCACATTCATGCTGACACACCACATACAGTATGGCTTTCACATTAGGCTGCACCGTGTGTTCATTGTGTGTCAGGGTTTGGATAGAGTGGATGTAAATGAGCCATTGATTCTGTCTGTGCATGTGCCTGTATGTGTGTGTGTGTGTGTGTGTGTGTGTATGGGTGCACAGAACAGTACGTGCTAAAGTTGTGTGAGACATAAATGAAGCGTCCACTCTCGGGATCTTGTATTTCCCAACCTCAGGTCTCTCAGGGACAGCCACTCAGCACAATGAAATAAAAGCCAATCTGAAACACATGTCTTTAGCCTGCCTACATACACAGTTCAACTCAGCATGGAGCATAAAGATGACTGATAACTTTGTGTGTGTGTGTGTGTGTGTGTGTGCATCAAAGGTATTTGCTGGGCCAGGCAGTGGCAGTCTCAGCCTTGCAGCCTTGACCTGTTTGTGTATGTAATCTGATGTATTTATAAAAAGCTTTTCTCCGATAACAGAGTACATTACTCACACCATGAGCCAGATTTATGGAGGGCTTTTTTTATTGTGACATTTAGATGAAGAGTGTTCATAACTGCTTAATGTCCTTTGTGTTGACATTCAGCCCGGTGTTGGCACAAAGTCGGAGCCAGTGTTTTTGCTGGTGTTTTAACTTGGAAGCTGAAAACTAAATAAAGAAAAGGGGGTGGGGGTGGTTTTGATTAAGACCTTATCACTTCAGGTCTTTTTGTTTCTCTCTGAATGTTTCAGTGTTCACCTCAGTAAGGTCCCACCCTGTTAGTTTTGTGCTGCATTCACATAATGTTGGCAGTCCTGGAAAAACTATAAAATGTTCACTTTGGGAATTAAAGTCTTAATTTAGGATGCGCACACCCATTATTTGGGTTGTAGTCACACCACATAGATTTGTAACTTTTACATATTTGGAGCATCTACATATTTAGAGAAACCAGAAAAATGATTTTTATTCTTGTTAATATAACTGGCGATGGAGGATGAACTGAATTTGCAGCCATTTTGCCACAAATGTTGAGATATTGTAGCTATCAGATATTCCCCTACGTCTACGTGTGCCTCAGAATTACAACGATTTTACCCGGAGGCTGCATATAATTGAGGTCCGAAACAATGTGCAGTGACCTCAGCATGCACATGACTGTCAAAGATTAACAGGACTGACATTTTTTGAACACTAACGAATTATTAATTTCATGTTTGATAAAAAGTAATTATCCCATCAGAAACAGATGCTAGCGGAACATAAGGTGGTGAGAATTTGGCTCTCCTTGCAGTATAGGCTGAGTGTTAATATTAACAGTATTAGTGCAGTTTTATTCATAACTTATTAATGCAGTGTTTATGCTCCACAGGGTGCTATATGGGAACAAGATCACGGAGATTTCCAAAGGACTGTTTGAGGGGTTGTTTTCTCTGCAGCTATTGTGAGCAAACACACACACACACACACAAACGAACACACACACACACACACAGTTATAGTCACAGCTTAGAGCTCACATCCACATCTCATTGATATTCTGCTGAAAAGTGCTTTCCTAAAGTATTGTCATCAGAGTGGAGACATCATGACTGAAAGCCATCATCGCTGACCTGCGACATTTGAAACACTCATTGAAGATAGATAACAAGATAAGCCGTTATGTCTCTCTCTCTCTCTCTCCTTCATTTTGTCTCTTCTTTATTCCAGGTTGCTGAACGCTAATAAGATAGCGTGTCTTCGTGTAGACGCATTTCAGGACCTTCACAACCTCAATCTGCTCTCACTATATGACAACAAGCTCCAGACCATCGCCAAGGGGACCTTCTCATCACTAAGAGCCATACAGACACTGTGCGTACTCACACACACACACACACACACACAACTGAGTGTACACACAATGAAAGCTAAGTTGAAGTTGGTAGTCATTGTAACTGAACAGCTGCAGATATTTTCAGAATAGCCCTAAAGAAAAACTTCAGTTTAAGGAAAAACACTTAAAATCAGCAGCTTTTGTTTATGCATGTTGGATATTTGGGCCATTTGTTGTTTCTTCTTCCCACTAGTTAAGAAACATTTTTAGGTTAAAATCAGCAGTCAGAGAAAATAAATTGCAGCACAACCAAGAAACAGAACGTGTTCACAGTTACATATTGTTCTAACAGCTTACCCGTGTGCTTATGTGTTCTCCATGCGTCCTGTGTGTGATATGTGTGTGTGTGTGTGTGTGTGTGTATCAGTCACTTAGCCCAAAACCCTTTTATCTGTGACTGCCATCTGAAGTGGCTGGCAGACTACCTGCAGGACAATCCTATTGAGACGAGCGGCGCCCGCTGCACCAGCCCTCGACGGCTCGCCAACAAACGAATCGGACAAATCAAGAGCAAGAAGTTCCGTTGCTCAGGTAGAAACACGCGCATTGCAAACACATTGATCTACCCCTAGGAGAGATTATCTCTGTTTCTGATCACTCACACATGTGCAGACTCTTACACATAACATGGAACACACTGTTCACTGCCCTGTGTTCATTCTGTGTCTTCCTGCTGGGATTTTCCCTCGTCCTCTCTTTACTAACCACAACTCCCTGTTTTCAGAAATTTCTGGCAACTTTCTCTTTCTCATTTGACCGCACACACACACACACACACACACACACACACACACACAGTCAGTGAGTACGTTCTCTTGTTGTTTTTCACTGTTACTTTCTCTGTCTCTGTCTCTCCATTAGCTAGAGAACAGTATTTCATCCCAGGTATTGTACATGTGTGTATGTGTATGCATGTGTGTGTGTGTGTGTGTGTGTGTGTGTGTGTAAGACACAGTGTGGTCCATCACGGCACACTCACCCACTCTTGACACTTGCCTTCGTGAGTGACTTGCCTTGACTGACACCTTTTGTATAAGACATTTTCCTTTAATGATCTAACGTACATCAGAATGCATCACGTCTAACCAGGCACCAGATAATCACACTGTTGTCCTTGCACCGGCTTTGTCAGTAGTAACCGTAACCTTGGCAGTGGAGGGAGAAAAACAATAAGATTAATAAGCTCAGGCCGCTGTGAGCTGGGGCCTGCATGTGAGACTAAATGAAATTATATTGGTACAGCGATCACAGGGACTATATTTAACATTAGTCCTCCTTTGCCTCTTCGCACATCTAATGATAGCTAATGTATGAGCGTGTGTCTGCAAGCATCTGTGTCTGCTTCGCCCACTGCAGAACATCAAAAGGTCACGCAGTTACCATGCTTAGAGGGACACTGGGAAATATGTAAATCAGACATGCATATGAGATCAGTAGCAGGGCTAAAGGCGGTCATTACCACAGCAGCACACAGGGGGGGCCTGGTGTGTGTTGGATGAGAGAGTGTGTGTGTGTGTGTGTGTACAAGTGAATTTGTGTGCTCACTGCAGTCATTAACTCACCGGGGGGACAGAGATTTCAAAGCCCAGATACCACATATGGGGCCGAGCTGAATAATTTAAGAACATTTGCGGTTGAAAAGTTGAATAAACATGTTTTATTCTGTGTATACAACCTTGGTTTCTCGCCGTAGATCAATACAGCTAGAACTCCTCTACTTTAATTTGCATCATGTCCCCTATTTCACAGTGTATTATTCCTTATGCCATCTCATATGATTCTGAATTCTTGGCGCTTTAATTCCAGTTTCATCCCTCCAACCATTTCTTGTTGAAAATGACTAATGTCAAAGAATACACAGAAGAAAATTAATGCACCGGCACCTGTGAGTGTTTTGAAAAAATCTATTGTTCGTTTGCAAATAGTACTTTTATCTGTGTGCCTATGTGTGCCTTATGTCATCTCACGACAACCCTCAAAAACAAGTTTGAATCAGTCGTACTTCGAGCAAACCGGGCCGAGATGCGTGTTGGATGAGAGCACCCACCAAATGTCACGTTATGCCAGCACGATTCTCACTGTTCACGAGTCATTACCCCTTTAAATGAATCACTGCCTGGGGACCGAACGCTAAAAAATTGCAGCATCTTTTCTCAGTTTTTCATCAGCTTTTTGCCTCTTGTTCAAATAAACGAGTGAAATCCCTTCTTCTTTCTCCTACTGCCTCTCTCACACACTCAGGAGTACACCATGTCGGCTGTAAGTAACACACACACACACACGCAAATAAACACGATTCAGGCGTCAACTCCAAATCCCTCACCTCTCGTCCCCTGAACCGGCCTCTGACCTTTGACCTCTTCCACAGTGACCTCTGACCCCCCCGTGACTCCTCTTGTCTGTGTTCAAACTGCAACAATAAAACGATTCATAAGGTTTACATTTTATCATACAATGGTTCGTGCATTTTTTTCTGTTCATGCTGTGTGAGCACAGAGTGTGTGTGTGCGTGTGTGTGTGTGTGTGTGTTCCTAGAAGTCAGGGCTTCTCTTGCCTTCAGTGCTGCTGTAACTCTCCTCCCACTCCTGCTGCTTTCGTCTGTGAATTTAGATGTCTTTAGATGTTCTGGTCTCTCCTTCTCCCTCCCTTCTCTCCCCTCCTGATTTTTCTTTATTGTTGTTTCCAGCTCCTCTGATCTCCTGCTCCTCTTCTCCTCCTCCCCCTCATTATTGCTCCCCTTCTCTCACAATTCCATCTTTCTCCTCCTTTTCAGCCCTCATCTTTGCATCTGTCTTCCTTGGATTCTTTCTCTTTTTAACCTCCTTCCCATCCTTTCTTCTCCCCTTGTGCCCTACTCTCCTCGTTTCCTTCACATCCTCTCCTCATCATACTCTCCTTTCCTCTGCTCTCCTGTTCCCCGTATCATTGTGTCCCCTCTTTCTCCTTCTTTTCCTCTTCACTCCCACCTCATACTCAGTGTCAGTTGAACCTCCTTACCTCTCTCAAACCTTTCCTCTCCTCTCCTCTCCTCTCCTCTCTTACTTCTGTCTCCTTCTTGTCCTTTTCTGTCCCTCTTTGCTCATTTTTCTCCTCTCTTGTCACCCTTTTCTCCTCCTTTGCTTGTTTCCTCTCCTAATTACTCCAGTGTTCCTTTCTTTTCATCTCCTCTGCTTGCTATCCTTTCCTCCCACCTTATACCTGCTCATCCTCCTTTTCCTTCGCATCTTCTCCCCATTTCCTACACCCCCCACCCCCCCTCGCTGTCCTCCTCCACCTCTTCTCCCTCTGTCCTTCCCACCCCTGTGTTCCAGCGGAGGAGCAGTCAGTCAGCAGGTTGTTCCTTTGTGCTTGATCTAACCATGTGGCTGCCAGGTTCCTATAGTGGAACATGGTTCTGTCAAGCACCATGGAACGGCCCTGCAAAACCCTACAGCAAGACGCAAGAGACAGCAATCTCTTGTCACCCCACAACCTCTGTGTGTGTGTGTGTGTGTGTGTGAGTGAGTACAGTACAGTGAGCGTTTTTCTGCTATGATCTCATTTTTGATGCTGTTTTGTTTTCGTGCGTGGTTTCTAACAGCTTGCTTCCTAGTGTGACAGGACTGAAACACTACAATATGTTTGTTCTTGTTGGGTGCGTGCGCGCCTGTATACATGTCTTGACAGTTTGTGTGTCTCGTGAGCTTGGCTTCTTTCAGGGCGTGATACACATGCAGCATTTTGAAGTATTGCTCATGGGGACTGTTGCATATGATCATAATCAGTCATGTTTTTGTTTTGTTTTGTTTTGTTTTTTAACATACTGTGTTTGGTTTGTTTTGACAACTCAAACTCCAAACAAAAGCTTCACAGCCCATCTGTATTATCTCAAAATTCTTCCACTGTATCACGACCTTCACTTCACTGAGGAGCCGCAGTGTTTTTGTTGGAACCAGTACCAGTCAAAGCTGGGGTTCGACTCTTGTGTGATGAGGGCATTCTGTGACATCATGCTTGTGGTTGTGACCAGGTACGGAGGATTACCGCAGTAAGCTAGGAGGGGACTGCTTCGCCGACTTGGCTTGCCCGGAGAAGTGCCGTTGTGAGGGCACCACAGTCGACTGCTCCAACCAGAAACTCACCAAAATACCAGATCACATCCCCCAGTACACAGCCGAACTGTGAGTCACACTGTCTACTACAAAGTGTATCTGCGTGAGGTATAGAGTAAACCTCACTCCGGCCTTGATTTCTTCCTCCTCCTCTTCCTCCTCCTCTTCCTCCATCACCGTCTCCTCTGTTGTTCTCTCTCTTTGTTTGTGACCACCTCTTCTCTGTTTCCAGGCGTCTGAACAACAATGAATTCACTGTGCTGGAGGCGACGGGGATCTTCAAAAAGTTGCCTCAGCTGAGGAAGATGTAAGTCAGACACGTTGTAAACATAACAGGAACAAAGCGTCACATGTGGTTGTCGGAAAGTCATACTGAGGTCACACGGAGAAATTAAAATGAACCGCGTGTATTTTTCTACCTCCTCCTACTCGCCATTCTGCCTCCTGTTCTCTCTTCATCTTTCTTCTCTCTTGTTCTCACTCTTTCCTTCTCAATACCTTCTTGCCTTCCTCTCTCCCCCTGCTTCCCGTCCTTGCAGTAACCTGAGCAATAACCGCATCACTGACATCGAGGAGGGGACCTTTGAAGGAGCCTCAGGGGTCAATGAGTTGATTCTGACCTCCAACAGACTGGAGAACATTCACCACCGCATGCTGAAGGGACTCAGTGGCCTCCGCACACTGTGGGTACACGCACACACACGCACAGAGTTACTTAAATGCATATGCAGTCACAATATCACTTCATGTAGGCGTGCAGTATTCAAATGTGTTCTCACATTCTGTGACAAAGTTCACACAAACATTTAAAACATGTGAGCATGCATAATTCACAGGTTTATATTATCATAAATATATCTGTTTTTATTGGAGTTGTTTTTTTTCCCTGTGAAACACTGCACATCAATAAGCGTGTGTGTGTGTGTGTGTGTGTAAACAGCATGCTAAGGAGTAACCGAATCAGCTGTGTGAGCAACAGCAGCTTCGTGGGGCTGAGCTCCGTGCGTCTCCTGTCGCTCTACGACAACCAGATCACCTCCATGAACCCCGGGGCATTCGACACGCTGCACTCCCTGTCCACGCTGTGAGTGCACACACACCCGGACACAAATGTACAAAAGCACACACGCAAAAGAAAACAGCCAACACTTCCATCTCTACTTGTTGTTCTCCAGCAACCTTCTGGCCAATCCCTTCAACTGCAACTGTCACCTGGCGTGGCTCGGTGATTGGCTGAGAAGGAAACGTATCGTCACTGGTAACCCTCGCTGCCAGAGTCCTTATTTCTTGAAGGAGATCCCCATCCAGGATGTAGCTGTCCAGGACTTTGCCTGTGAAGATGGTGAGATGGAGCAGATGTACACACAACACAGTTCTTTTCTGCATTGCCAGACACTGCTGACAGTTTTTCCCCCCTCCCGTCTTTCACCATCCATCTATCCATCTCCGCCAGGTAACGACGAGAACAGCTGCTCACCAGTGCTGAGGTGTCCGGCTGAGTGCTCCTGTCTGGACACTGTAGTGCGCTGCAGCAACAAGGGCCTCACCACGCTGCCCAAAGGCCTGCCCAAAGAGACCACCGAGCTGTGAGTCAAATTTAGTGAACTCATTAACGATTTTACATGGCTGCCTTAGTGACGAGACGCTTTTTCATCGTCCAGTGAAAACCATGAAAGTTAATAAAAACAAGTCTGTCTTCAGCTTTGTGACAATGCGCTTTCTCAGACAATCCAGTGGGTTTTGAATTTAACTTTGAGAAATGTGAGAAATTTCTATATATTTCTCTATTGCATCTATAAGAGAAAGTTCACTCTTCAGTTTAAAGTCACCATATTTGGAGAGAATTTTGTTGCACTGTAATGATTGATATGTATTGTAGGTATTGGCAGCATTTTTTGAAGGATTTCTGGAGCATTTTTAACACTCATTATTTGTTTGTTTTATGCCACAGATTTACCTCCAGTTTAACATGTGTAACAATACACAGGGTCTCTAAGAGATGTGTGTCAAGACCGAGTGCAGACAGTGAAGCTTTATCAGAGGTTTCATTTCCATGCTGATGCTTCGTGTCTGTTTTGAAATTAGGATAAGACATGTAGTCGCCATTATGGCAACATATGGCAAGTTAGTCTTTAACTTACTGAAGTCGTAGTCTTCTTGCTCGGGAAATGTGGGTGAACACAGCGTACAGCCTTCTAGACACAGGTACCCACACTGCAGGCTCACAGAGGATTTTATTCCAGAAACACATCTGAACACACACACAAAATCCCTGATGATCAGAAAACTATAGCCCTAAATTAAACATCAGACTGCGGGCTTGGTGGTATTGTCTATCATTTCACTATTTCTCCTGCGGGGGAATGTGCTTTTTCCAATGTTAACAAAGACTTAATTAATATGCCAGATTAATAGCACATTGTCACATGTTGTAGGAGACGTGCGTACAAGTGTGTGTGTGTGAGAGAGAAAGAGGGGGTGGTTATACTGTATTAGGAAGCCTGTGGGGATATTAAACTCCACTGTTTATTATGACTGCAGCAGTAATGACTGCTCACATCGCTGGAGATGAGGAATTTCCCACATGCTTAAATAACTTCATTTTCTCCCCTCTCATTTTCTCTTCCTCTCTCTTCCCCAATCCTCTTTACATCTTCCACATTTGTCTTTTTTCTCTGTTGTTTCCAAACCACCTCCTCCTCCTCCTCCTCCTCCCCTCCTCCCTCTCTCTCTCCCTTCCCTCAGGTATCTGGATGGTAACCACTTCACTCAGGTTCCTGTGGAGCTCTCCAATTACAAACACTTAACTCTCATGTAAGTCTCACCCACATGGCCTCAGCAAACAGACATTACACACATTCGCTCAGACATTAACTCATAAATCACGAAGTCAGTTTTGCATTTTGAGTTCCCTGCTTTTAAAGACCAAGACTAACTGACTGGTGTTTTAGCAGAGCTCTGCTTTGTATCACTTTTGAAGTAGACCTCATTTGGTCCTGTTGTGGAAATATGTACTGTAATACAGTCTGTTTGTGTGTGTGTGTGTGTGTGTGTGTTGCCTCAGAGACGAAATGCATTTTTGTACGCATGTACTCACAGTGCTGCCTGTGTGTATCTGTTATTGTTTCCTTTTCAGTGATTTGAGTAACAACCAGATCAGCACGTTGTCCAACCACAGCCTCAGTAACATGTCCGAGCTGCTTACCCTGTGAGTCTGGCTTTACATCAGTCCCTTCGCAGTGTGTGTGTGTGTGTGTGTGTGTGTGTGTGTGTGTGTGTGTGCGTGTGTGTGTGTGTTGGCTCAGGGACGCTTTAACAAAACTAAATGGGGAATTGTATAAGGAGTTCCTTTTATTGCACATATTTGTTGCTAAGTTGTCCTGTGGTCAGACGTGAATACTGTCCCATGTGGGCCACTGTACTGTAGGTGACTCATGGAGATATATGAATGAGCTTTTTTTTTCTTTTTTTTTTTTTTTAATGCACTGTTAGCAAGAAAAACAACTGTGTGTGAAGCCTGAAGCAGTTGAAAATGTCACCACGCAGGCAAAAGTACAAGGAAATGCTGACCTCATACTAACAACAGCACAAAACAAAACAGCGATGGATAATAAAAAATGCAGAATAAAAACCGGGCATCTTGTATACATCAGAACATTGTGTTTTCAGTTAAGAACTTTAATGTGTAAATGTAGGGAATATTGCCAGAAAAGGATCAAACTTCCCACTTTAGTTGCCAGATGTTTGCATTTGTACTTCTAAGACGTTATGTTTGTATGTGTGTGTATCCGACTGGATGGACGTGGTTGTGTTTGTTCAACTGATTTGCTCAGTGGCATGTAGTTATGAACAGGACTGTGCTCTGAAAACACCTTGCTGCATTTGATGATATCTCAAAAAATGTGTCTACAATTGTCTCCATGCCAACGTGTTTGTTCTGTGTGTAAAGAATCCTGAGCTACAACCGCCTGCGATGCATACCAGTGAGGGCGTTCGACGGGCTCAAATCTCTCCGTTTGCTGTGAGTATCCATCTCCACACACACACACACACACACACACACACGTGCACACACGCACGGTTGATTGATAACTGGCATCCAGGCTTTTAACATCCAGACTCTTCGTCTACATTTCTGTGCCCCTTTTTCTCTTTCTTCCTCTTCTTTCTCTCAACCTTTCTCAGGTCTCTCCATGGTAACGACATATCGCTGATACCAGAGGGAGCCTTCAAAGACCTGTCGTCGCTCTCCCACCTGTGAGTAACATAAAAACACACAAACATCATTGATCACGTCTTTCTCTAGGACTCCAGTCTGCACCTTTCAACTTGTAGAATTGCAACATAAAGAAAACACATCCTCATGACTAAAAGCCTTTTTCTCATCTGAATGGAAAATGTTTGCTTGGTGAGCAGATAGCTTGATAGCTCGTCTGTGAACGTGCCAAAAGTAATTGAGCAACAAACCCATCTGCAGCTTTCTCCCACTCTTCTCCCACTCTTTTAAAAGTTTGCTCTTCTATCCTAAATTCGCCTGACGCACATGTTTTCTGTTGAAATGAAAGGGTGATATATAGATTTCCGTCCTGCTTGGAGAAATGCTCTGCTTTTTGTGGCTACAATAGCAAAACTGAATTTGTTGCTACTCTCTTTGCTAAATAACTGGGGGAAATCTGCTGAACTGATTTGCTGCTTAAAATGTTAAAAGCACAAAAACACACTTGCACATTCAAAAATTTGGGCTTGTTATATAATAAATGGTCAAACAAGCAACATAAAACACTGGAGATCTGAGAAAAAATAATAAAATGAGGTAACAAAGAACTGAATAATTGACTTCATACACTAAAGAATATTACTCTTCTTTGCTCTCCATTCAGTTTGCTGATGTTTTGTTACATGTATCTCAAAACTGAGCGCTCTGTACAGAAAGCACAGAGGTTATATTTTGTTGCACACAAGTGACAGATGGAAAACTGATGTTCATAACTTTAGTTAGCTGCTGGTGCGAATGCCAGCGAGGGAGCACTTCAGTCCTCAGGACATTAACTAGGATCAGCACCACGGATAGCACTTGTGACAGACTGAAGCTTTTGCTGACCACTAATTTGATATTATCTCGACCCACAAGAGAAGTACAAGCATCCAACTGGCTCTAACTCACCTTTTTACTGCTATGTCAGTTCAGTTGGGTCTGTTTTTTGAGGGAAGCTGAACATCCATCCATCCATTTTCTATACCGCTTATCCGTTAGGGTCGCGGGGGGGCTGGAGCCTATCCCAGCTGACTATGGGCAAGAGACAGGGTACACCCTGGACTGGTCACCAGTCGATCGCAGGGCAAACACACAAAGACAGACAACACTCACACCTAGGGGCAATGCAGAGTAGCCAATTAGCCTAATGTGCATGTTTTTTGGTATTGTGGGAGGAAGCCAGAGTACCCGGAGAAAACCCACACAGGCACAGGGAGAACATGGAAGCTGAACATGTATAACTTAAATCACAATTCCAAAAACTTATTCTAAAATGAAGACTATAGTAAGAAAAGATCACGAAACTGTCAGCTGAGTAATAATAACAAGTGTCAGGTGCTGACAGGGACGGGGACATGAACTTGATCAGTTACTGGTCAGGTAGTAGACAGTTAGGTGATGAATGAGTCATTGTTAAATATAAACTGAGAACAAAAAAAGAAAAAAGAAAGACTCATATTAGACTTACTAGAGGAATGTTAAAAATTTGAGAAATGCTTCTTTTTTTCAAATGCAGCAGTAAGAGGTTACAGTTCACGGGAAGTGTTTTTAAAGTCTGAAGGAATACTGCCGCCAGCACTGCTACCAGCATGAGGGAGATGATCCCAATCATCTCTCTTAATTTGACAGTGATGTAAAACTCCGTCTGCGAGTATTTAGACAGTGACACATTGTTTTGACTCCGTGAATCTGAAATGAAACAGGGACTCTGAGGTTAAAGTGCTGACTTGTCCTGTGTAGCCTGTTATCACAACTGAGCATTGCTGTCATTGTCCTCTGTGTCTCCCTCTGGCCGGCAGGGCTCTGGGTGCCAACCCTCTGTACTGTGACTGCCACATGCAGTGGCTGTCAGACTGGGTGAAGAGTGGCTACAAGGAGCCTGGCATCGCCCGCTGCACCGGGCCCGGAGACATGACTGACAAACTGCTGCTCACCACGCCTTCCAAGAAGTTCACCTGCACAGGTAATCATACACTGTCCCACACATGAAGCACTGAAGCACAGGAGTGCATAAGCACGCCAGCAGATAGACATTACATACATACAGGTATAGCCAGTACCAACACACTTATGTGTCGAGTGTACTTGCGTTTTATTAGGTATCCAAAATACAACATGCGCACACATACACATACACACACAGAGGTAGTTGCCATTAAAAATATACACACACTTGAAGAGGACTCCTAGAGGAGACCACAAGTTGCCATTTACAAATTGTAAATTGGACATGTATGTCCAAAATGCAACATTTTCAAAGAAGATAAAACAGCATTCATAAACATTTCTGGTGGTGCGTTTTTGGCAATTCAGTGATTTTTACAGGACTGTAAACCTTTGCAGTAGCATATTCACCTGCAAAAATTAAAAAAATTGACTGAGATACATGGTTTTCACAGGACAGCAACGATATGTTAAAATTTAAATGTGTCTAAAATCCACAGACTTGCTTGCGAGCATGATTGTGACTGTTACTCATCAAAATACTTCTGCTAACCGTAAACTTTAAACCTTATTATATCACATTAACTATGAATACGTGACTGAAACCTATTTTTAACCTAACCTAACTGACGTAGAAGTCCCGGGGCCTTGTGGTTTTCTGGTGCCAGGTAAAGCAGCTAATCATATTCCAGTACTTCCTCCTCAGCCTCAGCCCCAGCCCGGTTTTCCTTGCCCTTTGAACCAGACTGAACCGCTCTTCTTCCTCATGTTCTCACCTGCACTGTGTGTCCCGACTGTTCGAACTTGATGTTCTGTCATGAAATTTGGGAAGATGCATGTTTCCTGTGCATGCCATGGCCCTGCAAAGGCTAGTTTTAATTTATAATCCAGTAACATCTCAACGTCTGCTTATCACATTCATACAACTTTAATTTACCTTACAGTATAGTACAGCTAATTTGTTACTCATCCTGACAATTTACCGTATTCATCAAATTAGCATCTCATTCTCACAAACTGATGGTATTTGATGCTCACATCATAGGCTATTTCATAATTTAAAAAATAAAAAATACATGGCAGCCATTTTTTTCTACAAAACAAAAAGTTGCCCTCTGAGGAGGGACGGTATATGCCGGATGCTCATAATGTACAGCTGCCTAAGTGTATGTCATCCTATGTCTAACTCTTCTTACTCACATGACAGCTGAACATTATAAAGAATTGTGCGTGTGTGTTGGCGTGTGTGGGGGTTGTTGTGTTTGTGTGTCACAGGTGCAGTTGATATCAATATCCAGGCTAAGTGTGAACCCTGCCTGTCCAACCCCTGCAAGAACGACGGTACCTGCTCCAATGACCCGGTGCACTACTACCGCTGTACCTGCCCCTATGGATTCAAGGTACACGTGCACACACACACACACACGGAAAGCCAAACAGGTCCTATGCACTTTTACTTTCTGAACAGCTTTGTCTAACCCCTGTAATTTGCAGGGGTTCAGTCTGTGGTTAGGACTGCCTTTTGGCTCCATACTCCTACAAAGTACAAACCAACTCACACAGATAGCAAGAAGGTCTCTGAAAAATAGCCCCAATATGTGGCAGTTACAAAGAGCTGCTGAAAGCACTCAGTGAATGTGTGTGTTTGTGTTTGCATGCAGGGGCAGAACTGTGAGGAGCCCATTCATGCCTGCATCAGTAACCCCTGCCAGAACGGTGGCACTTGCCACCTGAAGGAAGGAGAAGGAGGCAACTTTTGGTGAGAAACTGTTAAAAATCTTTTACATGCTGTTTAGTTCTTGCTGTTTAGATCTTATCCCCATAGAGGTTACGATGAATAGGCCTTCGAGTTATTTTGCACAGGGATATGAATCAACACATGGTCTGTGGCTCTGGAGAAAGCTTTTTCAAAGACTGAAAAAATAATCCTGATGGTGTCATTATGGTTATCTCAAATTGGGCCTGATACTTAAAATCTACAAAGAAAAAGACTGAATTAGACATTGGAAGGAGGATCTCACTGTTTTTATTTTTAGCTTGAACAATGTTAGAAACTAAAGGTACATGTTGCTTCTATTTTGTCCTTCCTCATCTTGAATCTGTCTTTTGTGATCCCTCCAACATCATCAATTTGTGTCCCTTTGATATTTTAATTGCCGGGAGGGCAGATGTCTGAATTAGTGAATTAAAACCAGTCATTTAAATCACCTCTGTTGACGTGACGGCAGCACAGGAAAAACCCCAAATGTCTGTTGTGTCAGTTGCAAGGTTTTGCATTGTATGGTGAGGAGATTTAAGTGGCTATGAAAGACTGAACGAAACATCATTCATGCTCATCTTGGCTCCAGGTCGTAAAGTACTGGAATGTTCCTTTATCTTCACCTAAAAAACTGCAGACATCGGTTAGCAGACACTATCAACCAGTTAAAACCAGTGAACCAGCAGTTAGTTAAAACACGCTGTGCGGCCTGTGATCTGCAGACCCTCTGGAGATAATCCCATCAATGATACTGCTGCACCACTAATGACAGGTGTGAGTGAGTGTACAGGACATAAAGGACTCAGGGGACCAGATGTGTCCTCAGTCTGTCTCTGAGCTGGACGACCCTGCTGTGAGAATTGCCTTCTCTTCATTAGGCTGTTTAGTATGAACAGGAGGGGAGCCAACGCCTGTCTGCCCACTCCGAGCAGATTTGAACCTCCCACACAGACAATTAGAGCAGCCCTCCTGCACAACTCCTCCTGTTTCTCTCCCTCTGTCTCATCTCTTGCCCTCTCTCTGTCTTTTCTCTTTCTCTCTCATATCAGTCTTCCTCTCCACATCTCTGTTTCCATCTCTCAAAGCTTTCTTTTCCCTCTCCGGCATAGTGGGATGGAATATTCATTGTGAAGAGCTGTCGTTGACTATATAATGAGATATTAATCCACCCGAGTGTGTGCCGCATAAGAGCTCTTTATTAGACCCATAATATACCGCTCTGTGTGTGCCTGTGTGTGTGTGTGTGTGTGTGTGTACACAGCAATAAACCTGAGTAGTAGTTATAGAGTTGAGGCACGCTCACGTTAACAGAATAATGACTCTCTACTGGGGATATGTAGATAGAGCTGACACTGCTGTTATGAGCAGCATGCAGGGATGGTGTGTGTGTGTGTGTGTGTGTGTGTGTGTGCCTTTGTCATCCAGGGGTTTCAGAGACTTTCTGTTCACGGTGTTCAGTATGTGGCTCTACATGTGTTTCTCCTTTGATACCTGTGTAAGTATCTGCGTATGACCGTGTGATCTCAGGTGTGTTTGTCCGGAGGGCTTTGAAGGCGACGCGTGTGAGATCAACATCGATGACTGTGAAGATAATGACTGCGAGAACAACTCCACGTGTGTTGATGGAATCAACAACTACACATGCATGTGTTCGCCTGAGTACACAGGTACACACTTTTTTTCCCCACTCTGTGTTTCCAGTTCAGATTTTTCTTTGAAAGATATTGTCATTCTTACCGAACACAAAGACATAAGATAAGACAACTTTCCTATAGGATTATATAATGGCGGCCAGTTTGAAATGTTTCATGCTCGTTTGCAACTACTTTGCCCAAGAGCATCGTTTGCTGTTGCCATGGAGAAGAAGACGATCAGAATAAGAGCGAATTCAGAACATTTTGTCTGCGTAGTTGTGAAGAAACGATGTGCCATAGTTGCTAAACTATTCACCCAAAAAATGAAAAGTGAATTGATCAAAAGTAACAATGAAGTAATAATCTCAATGATCTCCATGTCATGATCCTTTGCAGTAACTATGGCAATAAGTGGTAGTTACAGGTGTGCCTTTGGATGTCACTTCCTCTTTGGATAGGCGCTTGTTTTGGTGCTCTTCTTTTGTTTCGCCATAGTAATCATTTACTCTAAATGCTAGCAGAGACCCGAACTGAACACCACTTCAAACACAAGCGAGCTGACGAGTGTGAGGTGTCTGTTTCGTTAACTTCGTCTGTCCTCTCTGGCAGACCAACCACTGCCGGGTGGTGGAAAACGCATCACTAACTGTGCATCGTTTGTGAATTTTTTCCCAGGAATATCACCACAGACATCCATTTCATGATACAAGCACTGTCATCAGTGGGTTCAAATAACTTTGTGCTACCTCACTTAGTGACAGTGACCCAACAGACATTATTTAAATGAAAATCTTGCAGATGGTTTCTTTAAGCTGCAAATTATATTTCTCACGTCAGTCAGTAACGCTGGAAGAAAGCTACAATTTAAAACTCTTTTCAGCTCTGTGATTGGGTGTCTTTTTTCAAAATGCAATTTGGGACAATGTAGTTCTACATTAGGGTTTTTTTGACTTGTACCTTTGACTTTACCAGATATTTTCTAACACAGTCATTCATCTGTTGCACCGATGAGTTTCAGGCACAATAACCTGTAGAATTGCTCCAACCGTGAGAAAAATAAATGGAACTTATTAAACAGACAAATCATGTTTAGATGTAACACTGGTCTGTTGCTACTTGTTTGTCTGCTTTTGCACTGTGCTAACCATCTCTGACTGCTAACCTTTGTGGCGGTGTTCTCTCTTTGTGTTTCTGTGTCTCGCTGTCCTGTGTCTTTTTTTTTTCTTGTCTTGCTCTGCTTTCTATCATCTGTCGTCTGTTTTTTTATTTTTTTCGTGTGGTTGCAGCTGCTACCAATGAGGTGGAGAGAGGTTAGTCTGTTCTTCTCTCTGTCCTTCCCGTCCCTCTTTCCTTCTTTTCATTCTTTCTTTTCTCCGTGATATTCAGCATCACAGATTTAAGGCACCGTATGCGGTCATGCTCCATGTTAGCAATGCATGTCCTTGATGTTCAAACAGACTGCTGACTTTGTAATCCGTCCTCTCAGATGTTGTTCTGCTTGCTGCTTTATGTATATATGTTGTTACCATCCTAAGGTCAAAGTAAATCGTGTCATGATATTCCTTGTAAACATTTTAACATGAAAGGAGGCGGCTGATGCTATTCTACTTTTTTTGTGGTCAAGAATTTCCCATGAAAAGACCGAAACCTCCAAGATGTTGGTCTTTTTCAATGCTTAACAATTTCCACTGCCAGTCTGTGGAAACTGTAAATCTGTAAAAACAGATAAAACTCAGCAATTTCCTTAAACAGCTGGGCACTGTGTTTCCTACCGAACTTTACTCAGAACTGATGAAGTCGTGGTTACGTGCTAGCTAGCCTATGTGGGATCAACTCAAAACAAACTACAGGTTTTGTTGTTTGTTTGTGTTGTTCATTGTTGATTTTGGTCTCTTCATGGTATTTGTTGATTATAAGAAAAGAAAATGTAATATCACCAGCCCTACAATTTAGCTAAATGTAATTTTGACATCCCACAACAAGTCTCATTACACACTACTACAAAATCGCAGTAAAATGTCTGAACAAATGCATTATTGATACTTGACGTATCAATGTAAAATAGGAAGGAAGATGAATACAAGTAAAACTTCTGAGCCTAAAAACTGTTTTATGCACCCACCCAGCCCTACAGGCACTTTACGTATTTCACAGAAGGTTTAACTTGCCGATTGACAAAGAAGCTGTCACAGTTTTTTAGATCCAAGTGTTCTCTTAATGGAAGCTGGGGCCTCTAGACTAAAGATATTTGAACATGCAGTGAACATCTCTGAAACTAATTGTCTTGGAAAAGAAGACACCCATTTAATTATTGCGTATGTAAGGATTTACATTTACAATTCAAAATATATTCAACTAATATGACTACTTCAAAAAATGTGAGGTAGCATAGCATGTAGTTATTCCCAGAGAGGGCTTTGTGCTGTCAGGAGTATTGGTTTAATCCCCGAGGTCTCATCAGTGACTCTCTTGGAGTTCAGAGCGTTAGGAATGTCGGGATGCACGCGGGAATATCATCAGGAAAATGACATTCGCAGAGATGAGATCATTTATCAGACCACTGTGTTGGTCCTGGCTGCGAGAGAGTGATCCATCATCAGAGTACACAGCCATACACACACACACACACACACACACTGAAGTGCAGATGCACACAGTACGGCATATACACACAGAGATGATCAATCATACTAAGATGCACAAGCATAAACACACTGTGAGTGGGAAATATCAAGATGTTTTAGAGTGTAATTTCACTTAATTTATTTTTGAATATATGCAAAGTTTTAAGAAAGTGTTGAGATGATTTGTGTGTGTGTGTGTGTGTGTGCGCGTGCGTGCCTGTGTGTGTGTGTGTGTGTGTGTATGTGTGTCTAGGGGAGCTATGTGAAGAGAAACTGGATTTCTGCGCTCCAGAGCTGAACCCATGTCAGCATGACTCAAAATGCATTTTAACTCCTCAAGGATACAAGTGAGTTTACTACACACACACACACACACACACATTCATAGACATATGTAAAGTAATGATTTCTTGTTTCTCTCCCGTAGGATTTGAATACTAACATTTCGCACACAGAAATAAATGATTTGCTGGTTTTTCTCCACAGAGATAAGCAAAGCAAATATATGATTTCTGGAGGCCAGTACTCTTCATCAGCCACCTTGAAACTCGCTGCTCAGTCTGAGTTCAGAATTAAAAAGCATTTCTTTCCTTATTCTGTGTGTGTGTGTGTGTTAGGTGTGAGTGCACTCCAGGGTACATTGGTGAGCACTGCGAGCTGGACTTTGACGACTGTGAAGAAAACAAGTGTCAGAATGGAGGTCAGTGCATTGACGCCGTCAATGGATACACCTGCGTCTGTCCAGAGGGTTACAGGTGAGGTATACATCCCAGCAGGAAATCACACGTATTGATTAAATTAGATTAAAAGTACGTATTTTCTTTGCGAACATTGACTTACAATAAAAAAGTTGTTTGCATTGCTGACTTCATCTGCTGGCTCTTTTAAACTAATTTCAGCAAATTTAAATATTTTTTGATCTGTCTTTTTTCCAAACTGAGGTGTCACCATGTGCTTCACGTGCTCTCTTTAATGTGGCAAAAACCTCTGCTTCCTCTTCCTGAGACCTGAATATAATGTATTTGCTGCATGTGGTGTAGAAGGGGCTCCCCCTTGTGTTCAATATTTCAGTTCAATTCAGTTCGGTTGATTCATATACTGCCAAATCACAACAAAGTTGTCCCATGACACTTTCCAATAATAAGACCAAACTCTTAAATTACTCATGACTATCATTGCATTACTATCTACCTATCTATCTGCAATATATAGACAAAGGTTTTGGGACACCTGACCTTTACATCAACAGGGACTTAAATGACATTGCTTTCTAAATACATAGAGAGCTCTAACAGCTTCCACTCTTCTGGGAAGGCTTTCCACTGGGGCACAATCATGCTGGAATAGAAAAGGGCCTTCACCAAACTGTTGCCACAAAGTTGGGAACATAACATTGTCCAAAATGTCTTGGTATGCTGAAGCATTAAGATTTCCCTTCACTGGAAGTAAAGGACCAAGCCCAACCCCTGAAAAACAGCCTCATAATGAAGTGTGTCTAGATACTTTTGTCTATTTATCTATCTATCTACTGACAAACATCAATAAGAACAGCATGCTCACACTGAAAGTTTTAAGTCTCTGTAAGTTCATGATATAGAGACAGAATAACAATTAAAAAAACACCTTAAAGGTTGTAAAGAGAATTTTTCACTCAGAGTATCGGAGTACTGTGGTACTCAGAACAGTAAGTTACTTAGCTGCAACTCAGAATTAATGAATCACCATCAAAGCATTGATAGAAACATACCATTATATACCATACCACACAAACAACCATACTTTACTGAAAGTGTCTGTGTGTGTGTTTGTGTGTGTTGCAGCGGGTTATTCTGCGAGTTCTCCCCTCCGATGGTCCTGCCTCGCACCAGCCCCTGTGACAACCACGAGTGCCTCAACGGGGCACAGTGTGTTGTAATGGGATCGGACCCCCGCTGCCAGTGTCTCCACGGCTACGAGGGCGAGCGCTGTGAGACGCTTGTCAGTGTCAACTTTGTCAGCCGCGAATCGTACCTTCAACTTCCCTCCAACCTCCTCTCACAGGAGACCAACATCAGCCTACAGGTTTGAGCTTTACAGTTTCAGCACATTATTTAACAGTTCATTCAGTGAAGAAAGCTCTAAAAACTCACTGTGTACACACACAGGTAGTGACAAGCTGGTGGACATACGATGACAGAGTATTTTGAGTAAATATTGAACTTGAGTGGGACGTAACAAGGTTATACGTAAATGCCATAAAACAGCTTGGTTCTGCTGCCCCCAAGTGGCCAGAAAATTATTATAGCATCGTTGTTGTCATTTTACAGTGCTGGACTGGTACTTGTACTTACGGTTTTAACACTAATGTTGTGCTTTCAGATTGCCACAGATGAGGACAGTGGCGTGTTGTTGTATAAAGGAGACGATGATCACATTGCCATGGAGCTGTACAGGGGGCGCCTCAGGGTCAGCTACGATACGGGATCTTACCCTCCGTCTGCTATATACAGGTCCATGCACACATAAGCAGAAATGTCCAACAGTGCACTCAGTGATGCCGCGTTGCTGTGATGGATGATGCAAGCGTGTACACTGAATATCTCGACTCTCTCCCTCAGTGTGGAGACAGTGAACGATGGCAGCTTCCACGCTGTGGAGTTGGTGGCGTCAGACCAGACTTTATCTCTGTCAATCGACGGCGGGCCGCCAAAATCTATCAACTCCATCAGCAAGCAGTCCACGCTAAACATAGATTCACCACTTTACCTGGGAGGTAAGGACTTCAGTACAGTGTGTGTGTGTGTGTGTGTGTGTGTGTGATGTGTTGGTTATGTGCCATAGATATATATATTGGAACATAAGATATATATTTTTTTGCTCTCCTCAAATTTTTCTTCCTGTGCTGTTGCATTTTTTAAATTTTTACTGATTGAGTGCATTGATCATCACACAATATCCTACAGAGGGCCAAAAATCACAAAAAAAGTTGTTTTCTATTTGAGCAAAGGCACAGATAGATTAGAGTTAAAATCTCTGGCAAAGACCATCAAATACAAGTGACACTAATGTGTATTCCTGCAATCCTGATTTGAAATTTGCAGCCAAACAAAATATTGCATCCATTTGTCTCACAGAAAGGTTCTGAGAAACGGGTTCACCGTTTTATCGATGGCTGGCGTGATTACTGCTCTCTTTAGCCAAGAAAATGATGAAGTGCAGTTTATTCAGAACACTGCGGCACATGTTCTGACCGAGACCACAAAGAGAGCAGATTGTGTAAATTCTTTCAGTTGATGGTTTGCAGTCAGACGACTGACAGTATAATAAAATCTAATTAATTTTTAGCTTAGTTCAAATAGCTAGTAAAACTGGTTTTACGATTTAATCTGTTGCCCTTTAATCTGTCCTCATATGGGACCTTTTATAATTTTTTCTGCTAATTTGATTTTGGTTTACTCTGTGCCCTTCTCATATTTATACTTACATGTGTACTTCTGCAGTACCTCTAATCCCTCCTTTTTTCATCCAGGTATGCCTGAACGCGCCTCAGCCTCGGGGGGTCTCTCATCCCTGCAGCATAGCTCAGGAGGACGCAACGGCACAAGTTTCCATGGCTGCCTCCGTAACCTTTACATCAACGGCAAGCTCCAGGACCTGGGGGCCGGGCCGGGCTCTGGGACTGCAAAGAGCACCACCAGACAGTGGCTGGGCCACGGGGTGGAGCCAGGCTGCCAGCCCTGCCAGAGAGGCGCCTGCGTCCAGGGTGACTGCCACCCAACAGGGCATCGTGGGTTCACCTGCACCTGCCACCCGGGCTGGACGGGGGCTCTGTGTGACCAGCAAGTCAGTAACCCCTGCGATGGCAACAAGTGAGTGTTTCTTGTGCTACTATGACTGTGTGGTGTAGTACAAAGTTATAAGCTTTTGGATTCAAAGGGAAAATGAAATAATTGTCCACATCTTTATCTTTCTTGTCTCTTCATCCTCAGGTGTATCCATGGTACCTGCCTTCCAATCAACTCCTACTCGTACTCTTGTCGCTGCCAGCCTGGTTTTGCTGGCGTACTCTGTGATGAGCAGGATCAGGATTCAGCCAACCCCTGCAGTCTGTCTCGCTGTAAACACGGAAAATGTAGAGTGTCAGGCCTGGGCAAGGCATACTGCGAGTGTAACAGTGGATATACAGGAGAGGCGTGCGACAGAGGTGAGGAAAACATAGACGCACATGCAGCATATTGAGTGTGTCTGTGTGTAAATCAATGTTTACTGTAAACTGTCTCCTCACGTTCTTCTAAAAGTA
This sequence comes from Scatophagus argus, assembly GCF_020382885.2. Classification (NCBI taxonomy): domain Eukaryota; kingdom Metazoa; phylum Chordata; class Actinopteri; family Scatophagidae; genus Scatophagus; species Scatophagus argus. Next base: position 15,904,283 of record NC_058494.1, on the reverse strand, counting down.
ACATCTAATGCAGTTCGAGCTTTTGGATCTGAAGCATGTTTCTCTCGTCTGAACTTCTAAGCCTCTGCTTTGCTGTTTGTTAACGCTCATCTCTCAGCAGCGTGCGTGTGTGTGTTTCTAACTGTGTTCAGTGTGTCTGCATTAACGCTTCTAACCCGCTGCTTTTTCAACTCAGCATCTCCTGAGCCTCCTCTTAATCCCTCGCGGGGGATTACTCAGGTGAGACTTTTGCAGTGTCACTTTGTCTCATTTTGCTGTCCTCCTCTTGTCCTCTATGTAGTCCTCTGATATGCTGGATTGCCTTTTTTTTTTAGTTCTTTTCACCATTAAGACACTAAGTCACTAGTAACCTTTCTGTTTCCTCCTCATGCCTGCAGAGGTGGCCTGCCGAGGGGAACGGGTCCGAGATGTCTACCAAAGACAGCAAGGCTACGCGGCGTGCCAAACCCAGGAGAAGGTCTCCCGTCTAGAGTGTCGGGGCAGCTGCCCGGGGGGAGCAGATGGACAGGGCTCCTGCTGCACCCCCCTTCGCAGCAAACGTAGGAAATACACCTTCCAGTGCACTGACGGCTCCTCTTTTGTCCAGGAAGTGGAGAAGGTGGTCAAGTGTGGCTGTACAAAGTGTTCCTCATAAAAAAGAAAAAAACAAGAAAAAGAGACAACACCCTCGGCAGAGTTCCACCCCTCCAGATATGTTTTATGTTCCTACCCACCTTACTTGATCCCTTATCCCTGATCCAAGGTCCTGATTCCTCCACAGACCCCCACCAACCCAGTTTTTTTAAAAACCTTTAAACACATTAAAAAAAAAAAAAAAAAAAGAGAAACAACTAAAATAGAGTTTCTTTCCTTGTCAGTGCTGGACTGATGATTGATGCTTCCTCGGTGGGGATGTTTGAATTGTATTGTAAAGTACAAAAACAGACTTATTTTTTATTATGAAGTGGAGAAAAAGACAAAAAAAAAAACAAACAAAAAAAACAAACAAAAAAAAACACGAGTTGACTTTTTCCTTACATCTACTTCTTTATGTTGGTCATGATGACTCCAATGGTGTGCCACACTGTCTCTTCCCTGGAGGACTGACCGGTCATTGACGGATGACCACCTCCTGTAGACTTCCTGCTTCCTGTCTGTGAGTTGTGTCTTCTTTTAGGAGTAACCTTAACTGGTAGTACCACAGACTCACCACTAGGAGGAGCTGCATTGAGGCACGGGAGACGGAGGGCAGTGATAACCACCTACAACACAAGAAACCACCACTGTAGTCTGAGGTCTCCCTGAACAGGCCTCCTGAACCCTCTGAGACTGTGTGCATGATCCTACACACAGCTTGTGGTATTTTTTACAGCTACTGAACAACACAAATACAAACACACACACACACACACACACACAAATGCTCTCACCTGTAGAAGTTATACATATTACCTGCCAGGTTAAATACACTATTCTCCGTTTATCTACCCCCAGTCATGAATGACAAGTATTTATTGTATCATAAATACCTGTACTTATTCAGTAGATCCCCTATGTATCAATCTGATTCTTTTAATATATATTAATTTATATTTGTCCTTATTTTTGTATTAAAAAAGACATAATCTGTCAAGATAGCTGAACTAACAAAATGGTGTCTTTTATTTTGGTTGAAGAGAAGTTGTTTTTTTTTTTTTTTGTTTTGTTTTTTTTGATCACTGAAACTATTGTGCTTGCCAGAGACCTTAGTTACATTTTAATCTGCAAATGTGACGTGAAGACATTGTATATTTTTGTCGCGTTTCCTGAGAGTTTGTACTGTGCCATTACCAGAAGGTCTTTATATTAGAGTATAAATGTATAGATAATTTCCCTACCTATGTATTTCACACACAGATCTTGTGAGTAGCATTGACCCTAGAGGATGCTTAGAACTGTTTTTACCTTTTTAACAAATTTATGCTTAAAGAATACTGTGACTTTTTCTAAATGAAACTACTTTGTTAGCCCCTTGGTCTTCGACGTTAACATGTTGCTGCTAAGTTTTTGTACCGTAGACTTGGATCCTGATCTGTATGTTATATAGAACTTCCTGCTCCAACTGTACAGGGGCACCTTGTGTAACAGATAAATATGTCCCCCCAACTCTACACATGTGCATTGTGCTTTATATTTTCCCTTCTCCTCCATCCCCAGACTAATGTCAGTTCCCTGACTGATGTTTGTTTATTAAACACAATATTTACCTCACACTCCTCAACTTTGCTTTTTTTTGCCTTTTGTCTCACTGAGAGGTCAGAATTGTTCTCCCTCAGCATCAGAGACTGATTATTAAAGAGTTGAAGCACAGTAATGTGGACAGCAATCAATATTTTTTAAAGGTGCTGTGCATAAAGTGAAGAATACAACAGGGACTTCATCCCCACATTTGTCCCAACACCTGTGGGATGAACTGGAGCCAGGATTTTTGTCCAACATCAGCGCAAATGCTCTATGGCCTGAATTCCCACAGAAACACTTGTAGAAAGCCTTCCCAGAAGGGTACAAGCTGTTATGTATTTAGAATGCAACGTCATTAAAGTTCCTGTTGGGGTGATAGTCAGGAGTCTCAATACTTTTGTCTACATTTTGTATGTTTTACAACGGTTGGGACAACCGTGTCACAGACCCAGTTGTCCCAAAGCAGTTAAGAAACAGACAAACAGGGTCCACTTTTCAAATGAAATGTTGAGTGAAATGTTCCTTCATTAAGATGAACATGGACACTAGTTTATCTTGAATTAATATCAACATGCATGTCGGAGTACCCAGAGAAAACCCACGCAGGCACAGGGAGAACATGCAAACTCCATACATAAGGGCCCATATCATATCAGATGAGTATTAATCCATCCATCCATCCATTTTCTATACTACTTATCTGTGCAGGGTTGCAAGGGGGATGAGTATTAATCTTTATATGTAAATTGTCCCCAAGAAACTGACTGTTTTGTCCTGTTTGAGAAACATTTTGTAAAAAATTCAGCACCCAACTATATTTTTTGTATGTTAGAAATTATTTTGGCAATCATTTTTAAATGAAGCGCTACATCTGTGACCACTTTTTAGAGATATACGTTCAGTTTCAGTCAGAACAAATCACAAATCGGTTTGAGGTTGAGAGCCCCAGACAGGCTAACACAAAGCTGGTTTTGCCCTTCCAATTGTTTTGTTTGCTTGTTTGTTTGTTTTTGTTTTTTAACAGTAAAACAAATATGTAGAAAAATATGCCAACCTTATCCTTTAAAGTTTTTATTATATACATAAAAACATACTTGTGTATTTTTGTCCATAATTGTAAGAATTTACTGTTTTCAAGAGAAGTTAGTCAACTTCCACAACTGTATACAGACCATCAGGGTATCTCAGACATTTAGAAACACAAAGTGAAATACAAAGACTATAACAGAAATAACATAACAAAGAAAATGTACTCTGTCACATGTCTGGATGGAAATTTCATCATGCCAAACTTGAATGAGACCATAGCTAATGTATGATAAAAGTCAATATGTATATGTATGTGCAACCTTTAATATGTATCTCTAACATCAATCTAACCTTCACTGTCAAAACTAACTGTAACAGCAGCCAACAGGACAGCTCCCAGCAAGGTGCCCTCTGAAACACCTTCACTTCTAAGCTGACAGTCTGCCTGTCACAGTTAAGGTCGATGTGGGCAGTTTATGGGAGGGCGGATGGCACACAGGATAACACAGGATGACAGGGATCAGATACACAGACGTAAGCATCAGCAGGGTGTTCTGAATGAGCGTATCATTGGACAGAGACGATACTAAAGCTGATAAATGAGCTGAGCAGCTAAAAACAAAAGGAGACAAAAAAAACAAACAAACAAAAAACTACCTAGAACTCAAATACCTTCCAACAAGGCCGGGAGGCATAAAAAACATCTCAAAAGAAAAATCAAAATGCCAGCATAGTTATTTGAATATAAAGCTCCATAACTCCATCTGTTGGAGTGCTGCTTAATTACAAGCAAATATTCACTGTGTTATTCAAGGCCAACAACACGTCAGAGGCACAAGTATGGTTCTCATGTTCTCAATGTATGACGTCATTAAGAGCAATGCAAATAAATCTGAACTGAGCTTTCAGTGGCTACAAGTATGTATTTCCCTTTTTTAGTCACTGATTTCAGGTCCGGTTGTGACATTAGACTGACAAGATGTGCAGTTATGAGCTACGTATGCAAATAATCCTTTCAGCGGTAAAACAGCAAGACAGCAGCCTCGGTCATCTCTTTGGAAGCGCTCCAGCCCTGCTCCCTACCCAGTCTGTCCCAGTCAAACGATGGGAAGTCCCCACACTGATCAGGGTGGAAATATCCACCTCCTCCTATACAGTACTAGAGACACACACACAAAAAACACAACAATTATTATTGCACTGTGTCCTTTTCTGTGCCAACTGATCGACAACATTGCAATGACAGATTCAGACTCACGTGTTCAGTGTTGCATCCAACGACTGGTTTGATCCCAGAGCAGATAGCCATGGCTGCACGTTCATTGTTTATTGCTCTGAATGTGATAAAACCTGGTTCAAACTCCCCTTTCGCACAAACAGAAATGACAACACAGTGATGTTTTCTTTTTTTCAAATGCTGGCTTAATGACAACAGAGTTTGGTTTTGGACACATTTAGTTGGGTAGTTTCTTAAGCAGTTACAAGATGTTTCAATGATAACCTTTAAACCTTTAAACTCTGAAAGGTAATTAAATATTCAACAATTCTATTGAACTTTTTACTTCTTGGGTTGGGTCCGTACAACATTCTGGTGGACTCTGTGTCTCCGTGGTCATACACAATAGGAATAGCTGGTCCTCTGTTTTGGCACGAGCCAATGTTGTATCTCACTGGATATTGCTGGAAGATGGGACATATTTCAAGAATCAAGAGTCTTTATTGTCATTATGTGAACATAACAAAATTTTGCAAAGATTCCCGGCTTAAAGGCACACATCTAAATAACACAAACACACACAAAAAAGAACAGTTATGAAAAATATAAAACACAGAGTAAAGTAAACAAAGTGCAGCTTAGTGCCAGTCCCAGTCTTTGGATGCCCTTTGTCACTAGGGCATAGACCTGCAGATTGTCATGTGGAGTTAATTATTTTTGGTGTTATTGTGTTGGGCTGCTGGGAACTCTTATCTCTGATCAGCTAGAAGGTGTGGCAGTTAAAAATTAATAATCTAGTATTAAACTGCAGGTAAAGATTGACTAGCTGAAGAACTTTGTCTTAAGGTTATTTTGGTAAACACCAACAACCAAAAAAAGGCCTATAGCAATTTTATAATTGAATTTCAAATGTTTTTGTTATTTCCATGCAACTGAGCATCCAAAACAACACAGTTGATGGAGGATTAAAGAAAGGACCCTTAAAATAAAATCATCTGCTGTCAAGTTAGTATCCTGTGTCTGAGGGTCAACTGACCACAAATGACAGATTATGATGTTTAAAACAGAATAGTCGTACACAGTTATAACTGGCTGCTTTTTGAAATATAATTATACAGTATACAGCATTTGATAGCAAAGCGACCATGGGATATAAGCTGGATATTAAGTCGAAATAGATTCCACAGAGGCTGCTTCTTATTTGTCGTCTAATACAAATACGTACAGCCAGGAATTATTACTCACATTGTCCATACCTCATTAATTTTTTTTAACCTATGTTATAACTTAACAACACAAAGTTGTTACCTTGAAGAGCTCAAAGAGGCTCCCTCCATAGAGCCTGAGGAAGTGGTTGTTGGTGTGGTAGCGGAGGATGGCTCCCACGTTCCAGTGCTCCATGGGGAAGTTGTTGGGAACGTGCCACACAGACATATCTTCTGCTACTATATCATAGTAACCTGGATTCTGTGAATGTGCACACACTATTGTCATGACTCTAATCGTGGTTTAGTACATTTAACTTCTGTTCATTTTGCTTATTTTAGCTTCCCTGACCTTTGTTTTTTTAATTGACAAATAAAAAGATAAATGTAACCCCAATGTGACCCAAGGAGAAATTTCACCAAACGCTTTTTATCATATCTTATCATGTATGTTATTTCAATGTTAAGGTTAAGGTTTTTTTAGAAGCATTTTTGTTATATTTGTCAACAAACAAATCTGTAAATCCAAGAAATCATTCAGTTAATTGCTTGGACAAAAGAAAATAATAAATCCTGGTGTCTGTTGCTGTTACAGGAAGTGCTGAAGTTATTTTAGGCTGTAAATTGTTGAATATCCAACCTAATACTTGTTCAACAGATAAGTCAGTAGCACAGAGCACACACGCCCAGCCAACTGTCTGCCAGAAATTACATTTTTATGCAACTAATTTACAGCAAACAGCAGCACATTTTTAAGGAAAACCAGTTATGTTAGCTACTTACATAATGAGGAAATATTGCTTGTCCCAAAAATATGAGGTGATATTTTTTTTTTTATATTCATAAAACAACACTTCTCTAATCATAACCAAAGGGATTTTGTTGCCTAAACCAAACCATAAGCCAAAGCCTGAACTGGAATTGTGGCTTCTGGTGTCAGAGTCCCGCCTTTGTATGGCTGCTTTGTATGGCTGTCTGACCACCTCCCTGTGACTCCAGCGTGGCACATAAATGTATTCATTCATTATTTTTTCACAGTAGACATTTTGAGTTGTCATAGCAGAAAAGTTACTTTTCATGTGACAGTCAAGTTGTTTCTGCACCTTAAAATCATCTGAAGTGGCCCCCTCTGCTGTGCCAAACGTGTTTCTGTTGGACCAGTTCCCATCTCCATCTGGCAGATCAGCAATGTTGCCCTGCTGGCTCGACCAGCGGTCACCCACAGTGCATCTTCCATAAATGCTGTTTTCGTGGACGCTCGCCACAAGCGTCCAGCCGCCTCCTGCAGTGGTCATATCACAGAAGGTCTGGTAGACCATTCCATTAGCCGTGGTCAGGTAGTACAACCCATCTGGAAGGATCAAAGTTAGTGTTAATGAGCAAAAATGCCTGTTTATTTTCAGGAAACATATACGTTTTTGAGACATTGTGAGTGACATCTGTCAGCTTTGAAAGAAGAAACATTTACCTTCTTGATCACCATATGTGTCCTTGATCTCTTTGCAGCTCCTTACAGCATAGCTGGACCTTTTCTGTAATTTCTCCAAATCTATAAAGCTTGTCCTGGTGTGGTTCTGTGTCTCCTTTTCTGAAAACAAAGCCAGTTTCATTTAAAGAAGAAGTTTAGATAGCAGTGATAGTGAAAATACAGTGCATGGGAATAATAGCAATTTGTACATGTACTGTGTGTGTGCGCTGTACCTAATATATCATGCAAAGAAGGAGCAAATGTAAAGGATGCATGATGCACTGACACCAAAACCACCAAAAGTGAAACAATATGGTGAAACATCTCTGTGAAAAAAACATATGAATTAACTTTAAGTCATAGACACTATATAGTAAGTTATACATCAGAATATGAACTTAGCTTGGAGTTAAGAGAATTTGTAATAATAGTTTTTGCATCTTGTGTTTTGCTGTCTTTCCTGCTTCAATCACCGATAATAATGAAGATGGTGACAATAAACGAGCATGAAGTTGGGTGTTAATTATTTAGTCTCTAGAGGTTTCGCTGGTAAATGACTCTCTGCCCTGTATTTCAGAGGATGAACATCTCAAGGGAATTGCCTGAAACAAACTCGGGGGGAGACAGAAATCATCCTCAAACTGTGACATCTGAAACAGAAAATCCAAAAAAAATGCCTAACAAAAACTTTAAAGATTCGACACATGTCGTATAAACATCTAAACATACTAGTAAAAGCAATATCAAAAATATTTTCTCTTTAGGAAAGTCCCTTAACGTCACATACCTGAAGACTGATATGCATGAAAAAACTGGTCACGTGTAATGTAATCAAAGTAAGATGAACTTTATGAGCGTAGTTATTTATCCTACTGGATTTTTTTTCCCTTTTCATCGTCATCTTCACTTCCTGCATCAGACACGACTTTCCCATGCATCTGCAAAATTCCTTACACTCATTTGAGACATTTTGATCTACTATTTCTTTGAAAAACTTGATCACATCCCAGGGCTACACATCACATACAGTCGGTTGTAATGTCTCAAAAATTGTAATGGAAATGCAAACCAAGAGCTGCAGTGTGTCCCTAAAGAACCGAAGAGCATGTGAATGAATAGCAGGATAAAGAAGAGGAACAGCTAAGACCTTCTATATCTACCATCTACTGTATGTCTTCCGTTTTCTAACAGCCCTATTGAGCAGCAGTCAATATTCTCAAAAGGTAAAAACATACTTATTACCTCACTCTTGAGCACATTAATATCAATGAACAATAAAACCTGAACAAAATTCAACTTTCCAAAAAAAAGTTAAACCTTGGTGTTACCTCAGTAAAAGTGCAAATTGTAAACTCTGTCCTGGGTTGAAAGATATCCACTCTCCAGTTGGAATAAGATTTCTTTTTTGTTGGCAGATTGCAGGCAGTTGATATATATTTGTTGTTGCCACGTGACACTTGTGAAGTCAAGGTTTGAGCTGGGCTTATAAGCTATTGATTGTTAATCATCAACTAGACCGGTCGGATGTTTTTTAACCGTTGCAAAATGTTGGATTTTCCATAACCAGATGTTCTACTGTGTTGCAATCTGCGTTGGGAAAAGAACTCACAGATTTTACTTAAGTACAAATAGCAGTTCCACAGTGTGGAAATACTCTCTTACAAGGAAGGTCATTCAAATTTGCGGAAATTTACTTAGATGAAAGCACAAAAGCATCAGCATCAAACCAAAGCACCTAAAGTAAAAACACTCATAATGCAGAACTGCTAACGCTTTTCAGAATAAGGCAGAATAATTTCAGAATAATTTTAACTGCTTTACACACCGCTGGGTAGTTTGTGAATTTGTCCCCAGGGGTCACTAAAGTTGTGCCTTGCCCTACAGTACAGTACATTAATGTGAATATACAAACTTATCAAATAAACGTAGAAGAGTTCAATGTAGTGGAGTAGAGGTATATAGTAGCAGACATTTTAAATTCTAGAGTCAATTTTTAATACCTCAAAATTGTACTTAAGCTGTATTTGTGTGTAATTGCTTTCCCCTGCTGGTTGTCTATTCAGAATGTCTTAGTTGGTGACAAATCTAATACTCTTTTGCAGAGAACCTGTTTCACTGACAAATGCTAGACTGACAAATTCTTCATGATGCAGTTTCACACTTTGTTTAACTAATCACAATGTTTTTGTTATGTATGCAACTTAGTGAATGTAATATCTGTTTCTGCCACTAGATTTCACCATCTTCTTGAATGTATCAGGGTCATTTTCTGACCAGTAAGATCCAAACCACGACGACTCCTTTTGTCTTTGTGTGTCTCTCTTTTTCTGATCTATTTTTAGGAGGCAGGACACTGTGTGAGTGGGGTGGCAGGCCTCCTGACGCCTCGCACTAATAATTCAACTGTTTCACGTAGCAGCGGGAATCTGAAGCGGCAGCCAGCTGTGCACTCCCAGCTGCACCGATCACATGTGGCCGTCTGCTGGAAATACTTAGCTCTTATTAAAAAAGTCTAGAAATCATTTCTATGTGAACTCATATTGTTGGTATATTTTGCATGTCCATGTCCACAAGGCAATGTGATGTGTCATAAAGATTAGAGTGGATTTAACTCACATTTTGTCATTTAAAAAAAAAACAGAACTATTGAAGAAGTTCCTTTCCAATAGTTAGACCTCTGATGTCTTCCTAGCGGAAAACTACAAATTAACTTAATAAAATGAATGCAGTAGAGTAATATCATAAATACAGATACACTATATAGACAAAAGTATCCAGACACAGCTTTTTATGGGGCTGCTTTTCAGCCTCCAGTGCAGGAAAATCTGTGACTGGGAGCAATAAATGACAGTTTATTGCAAACAATGAATGGGTTAACTGTTGTGTTATTTTTCTTAATCTTATCTTATTTCATCTTTCACTGTAACATTTTTATGAACTTGCATTTCCTCTGGCCCTAAACATTTCCATATGTCTTGCTCAAATTCTGATGATTCTTCTGTACTCTTTTGTTTGTAGTTTATAGTTATTTCCTCTCTCACACACACTCACACAGGGAGATAGAGAGGGTCAAAAACACACTTTTCCTTTTTCCAGTGCTGCCCGTTTTGCTAATCTTATCTGACCTAATTCATTTTTCCGCCGGAAACATTCAGATTCATTGACTTGGAATACGCACACTCATAAATAAAACACACACACACATAAGCAGTGTTGACTTCTCAGACTTCCTCTGAGCATGTGTAAACATAAAGGATATAAAGGACTGAATAATGCAGTGTTGTGTGCTTATAGATGATTGTAAGCAGGACTAAATTATCTGAAAATGTGTGCTTGTGTATTAGTGATAATGCAGGGTCCAAGGATCTCTCCCCTCTGGAGCACCAGGATTATTTCAGGAAACAATGCAACGACGTGATCCGGCGTCCCCAAAGAAACCACAGGGGATTATGAGGTCTTTTAGATGGAAAGACTTCACAAACTGGATGAGATAACAATTTGTGGCAGGTCACAGCAAATCCATCAGTCAACATCTATAACATCTAAATGCACATTTTTCATCCTATGAGACATTTGCAAGGATGTGGAAAACAATTTTTATCCTCGTCCAGGCAAGTTTTAATCTTCGTCCAGGCAAGTTTTAGTTTAGTTAAGTTATCTCTTACCAGAATTACTGAATTCTTTGTGTGTCGCAAATGACAAGCGAATTATTGTTTTTTGCTTGTATATGTACACAAATAACTAAACTTTTATTTCAGTACATTTTATTTTATTTTGTTCTACATTCTATATACTCTGTCACTTACATTTCATTATGCAACCTATAGTTTAAAAAACACAAACAAATGACCTTGATGGTGCGGTGGCCTGTAACTGTGGGGGTATTTCCATTTTGATGCAACTTTATACTTCTGAAAGGCAAATATTATACCTTTTACTCCACCACATTTGTCTGACAGCTTTAGTTATTATATATTTAAAATAAAAATTTTACATATCCTTCCTGTCCAGTGAAAACTGTGTATCTCCAAATTTGATGATTTTGATTTTAATTTTTTTCCGATAAACAGCAGGATTAAGTTTTCCTTTGTACCTCCTAAAAGCTAAATTTAAAAAAAGCTGTTTTTTCCGAGCTCATGAGAAGCTGGCTTTTCAGAGGTACATGGTTCTCACAGAACAGCGACACTGCAAATATGCATGTAATATTAAAAACTCTGACATTTTTTGACACAAGTACTTTTAATTTTGATGTTTTAAGAACATTTCATTGACAGGTTTTTAATGCAGGACCTTTACTTCATGTCATGTCATGGAGTATTTGCACAGTGTAGTATTGCTACTTTCACTTAAGTAAAAAATCTAAATATTTTTTCCACAACTAGTGAGAAGAATTGCCATGAATGGATAGAAAAGTGCTTGCTCACGCAGTGGTCGTCAATGTCCAGTGAGACTGCAAGTAAACTGCTGAGGTCATGTGGTGATTTTTGGTTTAAAAAAATCAGTCTTCTGATTCTACACATTTTTCTGTTTGGTGAAAGTATGATTGGTTTTACGCTTCTGTCAGTTTTCTAAGATGAGGGCTGAAAAGAAAACGTTGATGTTTTTCAAGGGGTTACCAGAAAAGGACACTGAAACACCGTCAGGAACCATAAAATAATAATTTGATATGGAAAATGTTGTTAAATTGGGGGGATTTATCTCTGATCATCTGAGAGTTTTACTGCTTCAAATGACAAAGTCTACGAAGATAAAGTCTTCATTTCAAAATCTTTGGATGAACTCTGGCAGCACTATGACCTTTAACCTGTGATGACGGGGTTGCATCAAGTCATCCTTTCATTCTATGGAATCACAAGCCAAAAAGGTTAAAAACTGCTGCTAACCTAAACACAAGACACAATCACGTATAAGAGTTTACTTCCTGTGGCTGGTCTTATGGCTGCGAGACCCAAAAAAACACAATCATTCATATGTGATCAGATTTACTTGGCGAGGACAACCACCGGCCATGTGAATAGTCACGTCCCCACGGCCTTTTGTCGACCCTTCCAACAACACCACCCTTCTCCGTCTGTGAACTCTGTGGCTCTATTCAGCATCACACGACGTCCACCTTTGCTCGCATCAAGATCAAGATCAAGATCACAAGATCATTCCTACAGTTGCTAGAGGGCTTTGTCACTTGACTGTAAGCATTCTCTATGTCACCTTTATGCAACTCATGGAACCACTGATGCTTTAGTTTCTCTTGGGCAGATTGTCTCAAATAGGTTGTTACACTGGGAGGTTTCATTTCCTCTTGTTGTCTGTTCGGGTAATATTGTGCTTGTTAAAATGGGATAAATGTGTAAATAAAATGTTCGAAAGTTCCTCTTCAATATACCCAAATTCAGAAGTAACAGTGCATTAACAGCTCCTTCTGAAACTCCTTGTCTGTCTCCCTTTGTGTCCATGCTGCAGCCTCACAGGCTCCCTTAACTCTCACACATTCAAGGTGGGTAAGTGCGGCCCATTAAAGGTTTCCCCAAGCGAACACAATTACCCCAAGAGACACATTAAAGCAGTGAGCTCCTTTTGGGTGACGTGAGAATGAAATGAAAGAATGAAACAAGGGCAGTCAGTCAGTATGAATAGATGTAATCACTTTATTATTCCTCAGAGGGAGGACTGCACATAGTTCTCTCTAAACAGCACTCCAGTCAGACCTGTAATATTTTTCCCCACTATACATGTAACCAATGGGAGAAACTTTTTTTAAAAAGAAAAAAAAAATCTGACCTTTGTTTTATTAATCATCTTTGGTATGGTGACTGTTCTTACAGTGGGAAATGCCTACAGCTCATGGAAGTCTTATGTAGGTTACATGCCCATTACACCGTGAATGCCATAAGGCTGCACGCACCTCCTCTCCGGAAACAATTACGCAGCATACCATCTCTATGTTTTCTCACTCCTGCATAATCAGAATAAACAGTTCACAAACATGTCATCACTGGTGCCTAATAGAGATAATACATGTGTCAACTGCATACATCTTCGGTGAAACTGGACATTAGGATGAGCTGTTACAGCAGTTGATGAAGTGATTCATGACATGTGGTGTATTTCAAAGGAATCCTTTTTGGGGAAAGAGTTAAATTGAGAAGATCCAAACCGCTCTCTAGCCTTTACAGTAAAAATGTAGCTGGAGCCAGGTTAACTATAACTGTATTTGATTAACAAAACAATATATAACATGTAATTAGTTGGCTTTAGAGAAGCTGGTAGGGTAGCCATTTCCTCCTGCTTCCAGGCTTGATGCTTTGCTAAACTAACTGCGAATAGCAGTAGCTTCAAAACTACTTTACAGAAAAGGGTGGGATGGGTAACCACACACCTCTCAAATCTCATCAGCGCCTTGTGGATTGTTTTAAATGTGAAGATACAACTTTCCAGAGTCATGCTGACTGTGTCCCATGTTTCCAGTCTCTGTACTAAGCTACGAGCTAAGCTGCTGCTGGTTGTCACTGTAATAGATACAGATCAGTCGGCTTTTAGCCTAAACCTATCACCTTTCTCTCTGCAAGAAAGCAAAAAATGCATTTCCTGTAGGAAATATTTCAATCTTGTCACAGTAAAGTGATCGCAACCACCAGCAGAATATCTGCAGCTCAGGATGGAATCATAACTCTTGTTGGCTCCATTAAGGCTTGTGGCTTCTCAAAGCTGCAACACACGTTTCATATTTAACAACAACAAGGAAGTCTCATTAAACAAAAATGAACAGATATTAATATGAAGGAAATTCATCACTGCACAGGCTATGAGACTGCGGATCTCTGCCTAGATTTGTAGTCCCTGCTCCTGCATCAGCCTCACCGCATAGATAATTGTGTTTTTCAGGGTTGTCACCGTAAAAGCTTCTGTGTTCTCACCGGGCAGGGCATCTTTCACAGGAACAACCTTTACAAATTATTTATGTTTGTTTCTTTCAGGAGGGGGGGGGGTGGACAGAGTGCACAGTGCATTCACCAAGATGCACAGCTGACGGGTGCTAATGTGAGTTAGTTACATAATCCCATTTCTAGAGATTCAGTGAAATCCCGACCTCCAGTAACTCTCTGTCCATGGTGAATGGAAGCCTCACAGCAAAAACGTCCATTCTCTCTAGCTAAATGTCAGTGTTTTTCAAGTAGACTAAAATGGGTGGGATATTTCACTTGCTTGCTGCTAATTTTCAACTGAGAGTTCTCTCGAAACAGGCAGCAATGTGAATTTAAGGTGTTTTATCACCCACGTGCATCATAAATTCTAAGCTAATGCTGAGAAACCTGTAAATGAGTCCTGACTTGATTTGAAACTCTGACCACCCCACAGGTGTCTCCTTTGCTTTGGTTGTCATTTATGACTTTTTTTTTTAGAAAATTACAAGACAGAACTGAATTCCTTCTTTTGAGTCTCTTGATTTAACATACAACATAAAAAATGGAAAATCCAGTCAATGTCTCCTGCCTTAATCTTATTGTTGGGCCTCACTTTATTTACGCAGATATGGACTTGTCAATATTATTTGGAAGAGGTAGTCCTAACATAGATTTTACAATGCAACATTTCACCTTACAAAGTCTTTGTCAGGTAAGCATTCATGTGAACCAAAATGAAGCTATAACCCACACACCAGATCCACCTTCAAGTATCCCCAAAAACGACTAATGTCCTAAAGAAAGACGAAAACGACACTACCAAGTGGTTTTTCATACTTATATGGATAATGGGTGTTATTTTGTATCATGTGATCGTGTCATTTTTGTTTGTAAATGTTCGTTTGGTTCACATGGATGTTTGACTGACCTTTGAAAAATATTCACTGTGCTGCAGTGCTTCGTTTTTCCTGTAGCCTACTGCTACACGCTTTGCTGTCTGATTTTGAACATGGGATTTCAGACAGTGAGTCACTTAAATTGGTATCTGTGTCAATCTGTCTTTATCGATACTTTCCTCGGTGTCTGTCACCTGATCCGAGGTTGCCCCTCTGTGATAAAGCACAGTCACCGTTGTGTTCCCGCTGTCTTCACTTCCACCGGTTTTCATGGCACAGGAGACGCCCAGCTTCACGTTCAGCGGGCTCTCCTGCTTCAGGTGTCTGGCCTCGTTGCTCGCCATCACCGTGTCCACCGCCGCGTTCACCGCGGCGCAGCACCTCCGTCCGCGGCAACGCAGCAGGCGCAGGAAGGCGTCTCTGAAGTCCGCATTGAAAGCATAGATGACCGGGTTGAGAGACGAATTGCTCCAGCCGATCCACACGAAGACATCGAAGGTTTTTTCGCTGACACAGTAAGGCCCCCGCAGGGCCCCCGGAGCTTCTGGTCCCGGACAGAAGGGCAGAGCGCAGTTCAGGATAAAGAACGGCAACCAGCAGCAGACAAAAACACCCATAATGATGCTTAGAGTTTTGAGGACTTTGGTCTCCTTTCTGATGGAGACATTGAGGTCCCGCTGTGACTGACTAGAGTGCCGAGAATCGTGATGAAAATGAGACTGATACGAGTTTGTACCAATTTCCGTGCACAGGTGTGGAAATTGTTCAGGTACGTCCGAGCGGCAACTCCGCGCGTGCTCCGCCGCCCGCTCCAAAGAGGATATCATCCGGATCTGCATCTGAGCTATCCGGTAGATACGGGTGTATGTAACAATCATTATGGCTACGGGGATGTAGAAGCTGATGAGGGATGAGGAGATGGCGTATGTGCGGCTCAGACTGGAGTCACAGCTCCCATCAACACTCTTGGCACCAGGCGCCAAATCCTCCGCAGCCGGGTCAGCGATCTCCGGTCGGTGCCAGTTCAGCTGTACGGGAACGAAGGAGATGACCACGGAGACTGTCCAGGTCACGCCGATCATAACAGAGGCCACCTTCTTGTTCATACTTCTCTCATAGCGGAAAGGGCTGGAGATGGCCCAGTATCGGTCCACACTAATGACGCACAGATTGAGGATGGAGGCCGTGGAGCACATGATGTCGCAGGCCAGCCAAGTCTTGCAGAACCTTCCAAATGGCCAGAAACCCGCCACTTCAGCCACAGCTTTCCATGGCATCACCAGCACGGCGACCAAGAGGTCCGACAGAGCCAGGGACACGATGAAGATGTTGGTCACTTTGGCGCGCAGGTGCCGGTAGCGAAAAACGGCTGCGCACACCGTGAAGTTACCTAAAAGTGTCCAAATGATGAGCAGCGCCAGGACGCAGCCCGTTAAAGCTCGATGTGCCGGTAACTCCTCCGGACTGTCAGCTCCTACCAGTGTAAAGCCGATTGTTTTATTCATTTCCTGGTCCTGCGCTCGCCATACGCCAAGTACAAAGTAAAAGCTATACCATCCATTCGTACCATGAACAAAAAACAGAAGAGGAGGAGTCACTCGGAGTGGAGAGAGTCCTGGACTGGTTCGTTCTGTCGCTCTGAGCGCAGAGCAGATTTACTGGGGACCACATGCACCACCAGCTGGTCCTCCCTGTTGACAACACGGCGCAGAGACGCACAGGGTTGAGAGAAGTTTGCCATCTGACAAAAGAAAAAACACGCCGAGTCTTTTTAAGTGATCTCTGTGTTCATTTACTATGATTCACCATTATTGTTTAATCCCCCCCCCTCTTCAGGCTTTTGGTCCCGTTTCTCCTAATTGCCACTCAACAGGCGTGAGTGGTTTGGTCACTGAGTGCCGTCAGCCAGGCGGCATCAGAGTACGATAATGACACATTTTGTTATTTACACAGCACCTTTCAAAACAAAAGTACACAAGCTTTACTGTCTCTGCTTTACATTTCAGCACTATGATTAAATAAAATCAGGCACATAGCAGTAGGAGAACTCGACAAAGAAATAAGATTTAAAAAGGAGTAGAATAAAACAGATAGTAGGTTGATTTGCACTAAAAATAATACACTTAATATTTTGTTTACGATAAAACAAGGGCAACCCCGTTTATCAATATATTCACCTCAGATTAGCTGGATGTAAATGCCACAGTATCTGTAGTGCAGAAAAAGGGAGGCGAACGGTAATTCCAACTGGTGACTAATTTACTCACACATTAGAATCACTAATTTAGACTTACCGTGATGTGACTTGTGTATTGGACATTTATGTTTTGTCAATCATGACAATCCTCATAAACAGCTTGTGATACCGTATTTTGAATTTCAAACTTTCGAACTTTTCTATTTATTTTTAAAAATGGTGATTTTCTCTACCATCCAAGATGGAAAAAATCAGGGAAAAACATCAGTGATGGGAAAACCCTGCATGTCTTTCTAATTTTGTGTCCTTTTGTTCTTGAGTTGTGGAGGAAATTCTTTGGTCTGTTTGGAAAGTTTTATGGGATCTTTGTGTTGACCTGAAAAGCTAAATGAGACGTGAGAGTCTCTGCAGATATATTAACATGTTGTGGTTGCTTTTACGTGACTTTCGCAGGTTGTTTTCCTTGTGAAATATTATCCAAATAAACTTGACTAGAGTCAGCATATGTTTACAGGAATATATATATATATATATATATATATATATATATATATATATATATATATATATATATATATATATATATATATATATATATAGATATAGATATAGATATATATATATATCTTTCACCTCACACATGAAACACAAACATTTTGCATTGAACTTACAAATGTGTGATTTTTCACAAAGGCTCACGAGTTCATGTGAAGTTGGTCGTACATTATTGCACCATGTGGTGTCTTGTGTGCCTTTCTCCCCTAATGAGAAGTCACAATCTCCCTCCTCATCATCATCTTCCTCAGGGGCTTCCAGCAGACAGGTTGTGCACCAGCAGCATAGGATATTGTTTCTGTGTGTGTGTGTCTGTGGTTTAAACTCACAGAAGTCCCCCTTCACCTCTTATTTCCTTGGTGTTGAAATTGGTGTGACAGCCTGATGCACCAATGTGGCCCACGATGGGTTTAGGATCCAGGCAGAGTTTTGGAGGCAGCAACCCTGACGCAGAATGAAGGGTTAGATCCATAGATTTCAGTACCCTCATTAGAGCCAAACTGAAACTCACACTAATCCTATAACAACACTAAACACAGAGAGCAATGAAGACGTGCAAGTGTTTATGACAACAAGCTGGTCTTGTGTCCAACCAAATGAACAAATGTTCATATAATTGTGTGTGAACTTGATTATCATGTGTAAATGTACTGTGGACAGGAAACATGGCGAGACAAACGGGAAAATCACATACAACAAAGGACCCCAGCTGAAATCAAACCAGGGAATATATAGTAATACAGTAGGCAGGAGATTACCAGATGTTCCATGAAGTAATTTTTGACATGAAATATGTTTTACTGTGTAATATATTTGGGACCTTTATATATGCCATTCTGCTTGTTCCTGATGTCTGTCCACTATTGGCAGATTAAACCATGGGCAGTGGACTTGTCTAATATAAGACAGTAGTGCATAAAATCAGGAAATAAAACACATCATCTCATCCAGACTGTTTTTGTGATTTTTCAGACCTGGAACAATGGTCATTACAAATTATATTTGGCAACTGTTTTTACTTTTATCTGGTGGGAGAAGTTGATTGTTTCATGGAACAATCATTAAGTTCAAACCTGCACTGATCCTTTTTGGCCACTAGGGGTAGATCTTCACTATAATCACGCTTGACTTTAAAAAGTTATGTCCTTATGTTCTTAGAAAGAACTCTAATTTACTAACACTTAAGCAAACAGTTGTTTATTTTCACATCCGCCAGAAACTCAACCACTTCAGCATTTGGAGTTACGTAGGTGTTTTGGATCGCTTGGAAAAATATTTACTCTAATTTTATCTTCAGTTTGGTCTCCACCAAATACTGAGTGAAGCATGTGGCCAGTTAGTTCTGTAAATGTTTCACAGCATTCACCAGTTAGTTGTCTGCTTTCTGGTATGCCATCAGATGCATAAAGTGGACTTATCACAGCCTTTTGGTTAACAGTAAAGTTACTGGCTATAAAACCAAAACAGAAAGCTTAAATACACCATAAACCAAACTAGAGCTGAGAGGAACTGAAGAGTGGTCTGATAATTCTCTGGGGCTTCATCATTACAATAGACAGTCATTTTGACCCCACTGTTCTGAAAAAAATACTGTTTAGTGCAGGCTGAAATTGTCTAACTTCCTCTGTGACTGTAGCACACTGTGGATTCTGATTACTTCCTGTATGGAAAAAAAGTAACACAGAAAGTTCAAAGTGAGCATGCGCAGTAAAGAAGTGTATATACATGTTGTTGACACCTCTGAGTGCTTAGTCAATACTGTACTATGTTACCCATGGGCATGTGTTTGCTGTCAAGCACTTCACACAACTAGTTTATCTGAAAGGGTATTGAAACGTTCTGACAGCAACCAAAGTGACTTTCCTTAAATTCCCATCGATTCAAGTAGCACTGCATTCTGGGATATCTATGAACATTTTGAAGGTTACAATTAGCACACGGTCATAAGAAATGGAAACACATCAGGCATAATATTTGTAGATTTTAGAATTGTAGGTTGTTGCTAATAGAAATATATCAATATGATGGCATTACAGCCCATTAGGAAATAATTACAGGGTTAGTATCTGTAATTCTAGTTGGTTCTTTGTTCAGAGTCCTGTTTGTTTTTTTGTTTTGTTTTTTATTATTATTATTATTTTCTCAAGCTTCATCAATCCAAATTTACTTCACTTGACACTCTGCACCTTTGGCAAGAGATAGGTAACACTTCCTGACAGTTTTGTGAAGCCCAGGGTGTTCAGACACAACAGACATGATGATTTTCCCTTTCTTCAAGGAAAGAGTTCCTCTTTTATTTAGATCCTCATAAAATCTTTGGATACATATTTAAAATTCTGTATTTTCTAAAGGTTTTCAAAGTATGTTCCACATCCTACTTGTGATGTGATAATATCACTATAATCTTAAAGCAGCTATAGTCTTTATTTTTAATCATAACAGAATCATTGTGAAAACAGTGTGAATAATCTTGCTCATAGTAATGAATCTACTGAGAAATATCTAAGAATCTGCAGTTCTCCTCAGTTTTATGGAGGCCAATAGTGAATTTGAACTCCTTGTTTAGCTGTAAGGCTGCAACTTCGCTGTTTTGGTTCAGTCTCCCAGCTCTTAGTGTTGTTTTTGGCTCTGTACGCTAACACACCGACAGTGGCTAGCTGCTGTAACAGAGTAGGGCACTTAGCAGTTTATGATTTGTTTCTGCTGCCCCCAAGTGGCCAAAAAATATGGTATTTTGGGTTTAAAAGAATAGTTTGACCATGTACTACATGTTTTTACTCACTTTCATGCAAGAGATCAATGAGAGGTTACCACTAATATGTCTATACAGTAGATTCTCCTCACCGACAGAAATATGTGTCCACACACAAACACACACACACACACACATGACATCAGGACATGCTGCTCTGGATAAAAGCAGAATGGCTGGCTGGGAACAAACCAGATGGCACAACTGAAGTCGGAGCATCGGTGAGGAACAATGAAATTGCACTCAAGCAATAGCTGATCTTTATTAATGTCAACAGGGTGTGTTTGAATACAGATTTAGATGATGGAGACAGAGAGAGAAAGTCTGAAGCAGAGGGCGGGCAGATGATGATAATCAGATTATCTCCATCATTTTGTAGAGTTTGTACTATTTTTGTGCATTTGCTGATTTAGGACACACTGGAATTACATCCATTTGTTGAAATGAAATTGCTTTCACGGGCATGAATGTCCCTCCTTTTCTTAACTGCGAGTTAATGGTTGAATCTAATAATAATAAATCAGAAGTCACAACATATTGTACCTAGCAGTAGTCAGAAGTCATAAGGTAGTTAAGGCAACAGTACACACATGCATGAAAAGGCGACAGTTATGATGAGCATGTTTGTCCTGGCATTAAATAAACACACAGTGGAAATCTTCATGCTGTCACTGTATGCAGCAGGTAGTCCCAACACTCTCTAAAGCTGCATTCAGCCCTACCAGTCCCATTTCCTGCATATATCCGGTCACAGTTGACACCGTGCCTTGTCTCTCTGCAGACTTCTTCTTGATCGTCTCAGTGCACAGCTCTGAACACTTTTTGTCACACTGCTTTTTCAGCGCAGAGATTTCTTTGTCACACTTTTCCCTCTCCCTCTGCAGGTTCTCCTCCAGCTGTCTCTTCAGAATTTCTTCTCTTGTTTTTTGCTGCTCAAATTTCATTTTGATGAGCTTCAGATCTTGCTGGAGGGCCAGGGTTCTCCTTTTCTCTGCCCTCTGGTTCTCCATCTGTATGTCCCTTTCTCTCTGGTTCTCCTCCCTCTCACGCCTGAGCAGGTCCTCCATTTGCTTTTCCCTCTCCTCTTCTTTCCTACTCTGCTCCTCTAAGCTGTTTGTGAGTTTATCCAGCTCTTTCTGCAAAGCGTCTCTCTTCATTTCCTCCCTCTGTCTGATGGCCTGCTCTTTCTGAATTTGCTGAAGTTCCCTCTCTCTCTCTTTCTTTTCATTTTCCACTCTACCCTTTTGGATTTTCTCCTCCATTGCTCTTTTCATTTTCTCCTCCAGCTCCGCCTGCTCCTCCAACTTTTGTATAGCTTCGTGAAGCTTTTCCTGAAGAGTTTCCCTCCTCTCCTCTTCCTCTCTACGTATCTCCATCACTCTCACCATCTCTTGTATCTTCCTTTCCTTCTCCTTCTTGTCATTCTCCTCCATCTCTCGTCTGAAGGCCTCCTCCCGAACTCTTGTCAGTTTCTCCTCCTTCTCCTTCTGCAGCTTGTGTATTTTCTTCAGCTCCTCCATCTCCTCTCTGGTTTTTTGTTGAACCATCTCTAGCTCTTTTTCATATGTTTCTTTTATTGCAGCCTCCAGCTTCATTTTTAACAGTTCCTCCTTCTCGTCAAGCAGCCTTCTCTCCTCCTGCAGCTCCTGATCCAGATCCTCCTCTGCTTTCTGTAGCATCTTGCTGCTGTAGCAGCTTCCTCCATTTGTCTGCAACATGCTGTCCACTAAGGCAAGCAGCTCAGACACCTGCTCCTTGTTCTTGTAGCCCTGGTTGTTGAACACACAGTACCTGCCCCCACATCCATCCACCAACTGGGCCAGATCCTTGCACCTGTCTATCAGGCATTGTTGCACGGATTTCCCTTCTTCAAGAAGGTCTCCGTGGGTAAAAACCACCACAGAGAAACTCAAAGCATGGGAACCCATTGCCTGTTTAATATGCCGCACTGCCTCCTTCTCCTCCTGAGTAAACCTCCCAATCTGAATGACAAGAAGGAATACATGGGGCCCAGGGTACAGGAGGCTAACACTCCTCCTCAACTCCCTCTGCACCTCCTGTGGAGTCTGATGAGTGTCCAGCAGCCCTGGAGTATCAAGGAGTGTCAGGTATCGCCCACGAAATTCTCCACAGGCCCTGCGACAACGCTGGGTGACGGAGGAGCTGCTGACATGCGTGTCAAAGACTTTACGGCCGAAGATTGTGTTGGCAGTGGAGCTTTTCCCGCTGCCTGTCTTCCCCAGCAAAACCAGTCTGGTCTCAGAATAGGAGGAAGTTGACTTCCTGCCTGAAGAGACAAGAAGGAGAAACATTACATTCAAAAAAAAGAAAGAAAGAAAGAAAGAAAGAAAGAAATAACTTACCAGCACAGCTGATGGAAGACAGCTGCTTGCTTATAGATGACATGCTGTTTCTGGTCACTTGTCTTCATAAACTGAGAACAACAGAAAACATCCCATCACTATATAGGTCCCAACATTGTGGGTGTGTCCTGCCCTGTGACATATTAAAGTCCTATGAAGTCTAGCCATCACCATCGCCATCACCACCACCGTGTTTCCAATATCAGTCTGGAGAGTGGCCCCATAGTCTGTCTCTGAAACACTCAGAACAGCAGAACTTATCTCTAGTAAACAAACTCCAGCAAGAGGCCATGGTCCAACTGAGGCAAAGACCTGGGAGGCAGGCTGTGATGCTGTCTGTGAGGCTTTCGTGAAGAGTGTGATCAAAGTCCTGCTGGTCATTTGATTGAAACTGAGACTTCTTTATCTGGTTGGCTGAGTAGCTGTCTACCAACAAGACAAGTTATTGACTTTCCAGCATGATGTGCAGCTGAAACTTAACCCAGAGGAATAAAATTAATTAAGAGTGGATTTCTTTTACTTTTTTACTACCATTATTAATGTCTTTTTTCATTTCATTTATTTAAATCCTGTTTAAAGAAAAATATTCAGTTAATCATGGGGGGCATGGGATTTGTAAATTCTAAAACACTTATTTATAGAGATTAGAATTAACTTCTGTAAAATTCTATAATATATCTGACTACTGTTATTTCATAGTGAACTAGAAATTGTATCATAAATCTCACAATAACAGCTAAAATTTGTTTATTTATCTTACTTATTTTTCTGTGTTAAATAACAAGGCTTACCTGAGTGGGAACAAAGGATTTTATTTCTTCCTTATTAATACCTTCAAAATAAATGCATCTTGAAAATCAACTCTTATTTAGTTTATGTGCTTTTTCACTTATTCTTTGAACTGTATTGTAATGTTACCTCTTACAGCACTTCAAGAGGATCTGCTCATACTCCACAGACTCCCAGTCTTGTGTGTCTTTTGATATCATTAAATTGTCTATGAGGCACTTTCTGAATAAATATTGTTAGATGTATACTTGTTATGCAGCTCATCAATTTGGTCATTCATTCAGTCCTTCAGTAAATAACTAAGTCCTCTGTGATTATAACTTCTTATAGAGTGTTGGGGGAATGTAAACTTAGCCAAGTTCATTCACTCGACTGTCCTGCTGATCTGTGCGTGGAGTTTCATGTCACAGTGTATGTCCAGAATCATAGCTCATATGATTGCAGTGATCACATACATTACAGTAGCCCTGAAAAGGTTTATCTGCCAATATATATGTGATTTATGTATTTATCTGTATGATAATTAATGCTGGCAATTAATTTTAGGGAAATTTCTCTACATGCAAAATCAGTACATAAATGTACACTTTTGTTTGTGAAATGTATTTGTACATCATGTATAACACACTAGATTTGTACCACAATGCAAATTGCCAGGATTGTGAGAAAAAGCATATTTAATAACAGAGTACATCAAAGGTTTACTTTTTACAGGGCCAATTAGCAAAGCGAATATTAGTCAAAAGGTTCATTAGGCTTCAACCACTGTTCGGGTCCTGGAGGTGGGTTTTAAAGTCTGAGTATTGCATTAAAAACAGGGATATTGTTAAGTTAGAGAGACATTCATTCACCTTTTCCCTCCAAGTCTGACTTTCAAGTATTTGAAACATAAGTAAGTCAATTTATGAGAGTAGAACAACACCAGTCTCACCTGGTTTTAATATCATTACCTTAAATGCTCTTCCATGATGATCAACATGAGGAAGGACATGGGATTTGCCCTATTTTTAATCATATTTGTTTATCAATCATAGCTGTTTCAAAAGTATTATTTATTTATTCTTCAGATGCTCTCCATTGTAACTTACTCTAGAAAAGAGCATCATCTGGTTGCATAAAATGCAATGCAAGTAATGTAACGCCTATGGCTGTTGGCTCATCAATAATGGACAGTCCATGCATGTTCAAGGCAAGACCTGGATTGTCTTACCGCTCCACTGCTCCGTCAAACATGCAAGCACACATGACATTAACTAACTGTGAGGCTGTGTTAATTTAAAGGGTTGAATTGTGTGCAGTGACCTTGTCCTCTTTATATCAAAGTAACAATAACAATAACAAAAACAAAGAGACAATGAACTTACAGAACCGCACACACATATGCACACATACACACACAGACACACACAAACACATTACTGACATATGACGTCCAAGCTCACAGAAAAGTAGTTTCTGTTTCTAAGTAGGTTTTTAGTAAAAATGAGGTGACTCTAAGGCTGAGGTCCAGCAGTGACCGAAGATAAACGTCATCATCATGGTAAGAAGATGATGGGAGGCTGTCACGATGCCTTGGCGATGATGAGGATGCTCATGAGGAAGACCATGACAAAGAAGATCCACATGAAAAACCTATCCATCACCTTGGCAACCTTCTTCCACTCTGCTACCTTGACACAAGTAGCTCTCTGCTCGCGGAAGCAGTTAGCGATGAACTGGATGTTCTTCACCACCTGAGGAAGAGACATATAGATGAATTACAGCAGGCACTTAAAGAAATTGTAGAAGAAGAGGAGTAATCAGGTAAGAAGGTAAAGTGAGCAGACTGAGGAACAGCATGCTCTAGTGATGCACCTGCTTATGTTGGAGGCAGGGGCAGCAGCAGGGGCAGGCTGGGACTTGAAGTTTCTCTGTGGGGTAGAGGAGCTGCTCCTTCAGCCCTCCATTCAGGTGCTGGAGGTTTTGTGGATGAGGTGGAGCCTGGTAGTCCAGTTCATCCCTCCTGATGTGGTGGTAGTGCTGTGTGGATTCTCGCTTTCCCTCATCCCTCTCTAGTCTGGAAGCATGGTTCTTATGGTTGTTGTAATGGTGACAGTCAACGTTGCCGTTTGCCTGGTTTTTGTGAGGCTTGTTGTGATGATGGATGCCATGACCGTTGCTGTACTGGTATTGGTCGCTTTCATTATGGTATATGTCGTGGAAACGATCATCAAGGTAGGTGCCCTTATCATTCATGGGTTCCTCAGGGTACAGTGGGGTCCTCTCACTGTCCGGCGTAGTGCAGTTCTCCCCCACCTCATAGACAAAGAAGATCTTGGACATGTAGTCTATAATGAGCACCTTAGCCCAGTGAGGGACTGGCTTGGCCTCGGCACCGCAGAAATGAATGTTCATGATGAAGATAGTGAGGGAGGTGGAGGCTGTAATCATAGTCATCGTGGCTATGTAGTACTTCCCTAGAAGAGAGAACAAAGAAAGGGACAGATTTACATTGGGGAGATAGCTGACAGGAAACATAATGAATTTTTAGACTCTGAGGTTAAGTATTTGCATACAACTTCGTCACTTCATCTGTAATGATCTACTGGTGTCTGGCCCAGATCATTTACTGAAGTTAAAGTACTAGTAAAAAAAAATCAAAAAAAGAGTAACAAATAGTAGTAGCAGGAGTAACAAGTCCTAGATTGAAAATGTTACTGAATGCCAAGAATAATTCAAACCTATATAGGGCATGCTTTCTGCAGGAGGCATACTCTCAGCCACCAACAACTGGAACACAGTGAGCGCCAGAAGCACCGTGACCCCAAGGGAAACCTTCTCCCCCGAGTCAGCCGGCAGGTAGAAGCCCAGCGGTGCCAGGAAAGAGATGAGGAAGCAGGGCAGGAGCAAGTTGAAGATGTAGAAGGAGGAGCGACGCTTCAGGAGCAGGGTGTATGTGATTTCGGTGTAAGGGTCGGAGCAGCAGCCGTACATCATGACGTTTCTAACTGCCGGCATGCCGTGACACTCCCATTCCACGTTCTCCACAAAGTCAGACAGGTCACCGCTGTCCATGCCCAAACTGATGTCCACCTGTGTAGAGGATGCATATGAGAACAGTCTTTGTGTTGGCTATCAACATTATTGTTCACCCCCTACCCTCCTTAAACACACCTGGTTGCCATTGTAGGTCCAAGAGCCAAAGGTGAGGTTGCACTGCTGCCAGTCAAAGGGGAAGTAGGAGACGTCTACCACGCATGTGCTCTTTGTTATGGCTGGAGAGTCCCACACAATCTCTCCGTTATAACGCAGCTTCACATTAGTGCTGGATGGACCTGCAGACTCCTCATCTGCCCTACACAGACACACAGAACAAATGACACATTTATAGACACATGCACTCAATCACACACACACACTTGCATTATAGGAACACCATGAACTCCAGATGCTGTTCAGTCTGTTTCTCCCTCTGCATCTTTCTCTGTCTGTCCCATTACTGACTTGTTGTAGAGGACGATGTCCGGCTTCCAAACAAGGTCGCTGGGGATGTTGATCATCTCAAGGTCATCGTAGTCCTCCTTATCCCACTTCAGGTATGCATCGTGCCAGACTTGCCTGATCCACAGATATGTGGTCAGCACCTGGTTCCTCTCATCCTTCACACACAAACACACACGCATGCACATGGACACACACACACACACACACACACACATTTAAAGATATATATATATATGAGAGGCTTTATACTCCAATACAGTGCTATTCAGTGCTGGCCTCTGCTGGTTTCTACAGGAACAGAAGACTGAAAGAAGCACTGTTAGTTCATACAGCCACATATTTGCTCTGTGAGAAAATCAAATGGACACTCTTTTGATTTACAAGTCAAAGTCAAAGTCATTACTTATTTGAGAGGACTACAGAGCCAGTGAAAACTATTGTACTTTGTCCTTTCTGGCTTGCAGAGCTTTGTCTCGTCTGACATCACCTGAGTATTTCAGCTCAGGAATGGAAAGTGTAGACTTGTAACTGACAGACTGGGTTATAAACTGGGGGTGTACTGAAATGCTGAGGACTCGTTAACATAAGGTTGAACCATAATTTATATATAACTACATCTTAATTTGCATTCCTTTGTCCATTCATCGTGGTTCTATCAGCCATGGCATACCTTCAATACATACTAACAGAAAATTTTGACATCTGTATATTTTTATTTCTCATTTGTCTTAATATTTTAATATTATCACCCTGCATTTTACTGCAGTTATTGCATAAGCATGTGACAAATAACAACCCTTTTATTTTTGAATTTGAAACAGATGGGAGTGAGACATAAATGACAACAACACATCGTGATCTCTGTCCTCCTGTAAAGGCTGCTTTACAACTCATGTTGTTTGGCCAAACTCTCAAAGTTTCAAAATGGCCTCAGACTCTGGCTGCTGTATTCAGTCACTAAAATACTCATATTCAAGTGTCCTGAATATGAGTATTTCAGTGATCATAGACATCCTTTAGCTTTAATTACACAATAAGGTACAGAATATACTATATGTATATGTGATATAGTCAGCCAAGCTAAAAATTAATGTAAAGACCCATTTGCAGAGATTCTTTTGTGGTAAACCGGTGTTATATGTGCCCAGGGTTTTATATCATGTTCTATCATGTTATTTGATTTTCCTTTCTACTCACCATATCTTTGATCTGTGACAGGGTGATCTGCAGAGAGACATTGAGGGCTTTGTCTGTGTCCTCTACGGGTCTCAGAGCATTGGAATAGTCCTCCATCAGATCATTCAGAAGTTTGCGGGCATAATGCCCCTGAGCACCATGGGACACTGAGGGGGCAAGAACAGAGCACAGGGTGGAGACAACAGTAAAGGTCACAAAAGGTAAATATCAGAGAAAAGTTCTAGTTGGCTCCACAAAAACAAAAGCAACTTGTGTGCCCGCATCAAATATAAACATCAATCTGATCCATCATGCAGAACTGACCTTGCACCAAAAGGCTGACCCACACCATCAGTACTGCCTTCCTCATTTTCAGCCAGTCACAGCCGAGGGATCAATTATTCAGCAAAGAAGTCGCTGAGACAACCTGGGTCCAAATCCAGAGCGTCACTTCATTCTGATCTCCATTCTCCCCTGCTGAGGCTGAGCGAGCCGAGACCACAGAAAATTCTCGAAATCTTACATCCTGTCAGAAGCTCTGAATGCTTCGCTAGTTGTTAGTTGCAGATTGCCTCTGTTACTGCGCCTCTGTGTGTGTGTGATCGATGCTCTGGAACAAGACCTGGGCTATCGTTCACACACACACAGGTACACAGGTAGACTGCAGTATCACATAGC
The DNA here is from genome assembly GCF_020382885.2 of Scatophagus argus. Classification (NCBI taxonomy): domain Eukaryota; kingdom Metazoa; phylum Chordata; class Actinopteri; family Scatophagidae; genus Scatophagus; species Scatophagus argus. Next base: position 15,875,375 of record NC_058494.1, on the reverse strand, counting down.
ACACAGTCACTGGGAGAAATGTGATACCTGCAGGTCTGTTCACTTGTGTACACGACCACGAGCAGCTGTACACACAACACACATACACCACATACACACTGAGCCTTACTGCGTTACACAGTTAATGACATGTGTCAGTCACACACCTGCAGTGACACTTTCTTACCTATGCTCAGGTCATTCAAGAGGAGCACAGACACGTGTGTCAGTGGGGATGTGACACATGTCATACACACTACATGGCAATGAACTACACATAGATCCAGGATCAGGTTTCACCTTGTAAATAGGAATCTTTGACATAAGGACAGTAAAGCTGTACACTGGTTGTAGATCAGTGAGAGTAGATTTTGCCCTCTCTAGTCTGTAGGTTGTTGAAGAGAACAGCTTCCAAAAACAAAGGCCAACTAACTGACCTTTGTGATACTGTCTTTCAGGTTTAAAGTGTCTGTGGTATCCTGTGGTATAATTCCATTCCGTTTTAATGTATTTAAGTGTTTTGCCTTCATATCTCTATCTGTGTTTTGATTTTCTTTTAGTTTTTTGAGGGAGGGTACAAATGTGTACTCTTTTTTTAAAGAAAGAATCAGATGACGTATTCAAGAACAACTGCAACCTCACTGAAACAGCATTTTGTTCAAAATGTAATGTGGGTGGCTTCTTCAGCAGCTGGATCTGCCTGAAGGTCCTCAAAAGCTTGTAACTTTTCAAAAAAGACATTAAAGGAATGAGAGAAGCATGTCAGTAAGCAAAAAGGTTTTTAGTTATGAGTATTACACGACTGTCCTTCAAGGATTATCATAGCTCCCCATGAAGGTGGGCAACAGCAGAAGAGCTGCTAGTTGTGAGTTTGTGTTAATGTGAGACATTAGACTGGAAGACAGCAGAAATCACTTGAAAAAAAAATACTGACACTGTTCTACTCATTTACTGCAGAATACTGCACATGATGATGTGTTAATGTGTCACTGAGTTTCTGTGGTGCTGAGCTCACACAGGACAGGTGTTTCCTGTGTGCATATGTCTGTCTGTGTGTGTGTGTGTGTGTGTGTGTGTGTGTGTGTGTGTGTGTGTGTGTGAGTGAGAAAGAGACAGACGGATAGAAGAGTCAGTAGGCTGACAGTGTAAATGCAATATATGCTGCACATTGAAAAGTATAATATAACATAAGTCTGCACAGTACAAAAAGAAGAGAAAACGTGAGCTTTTGAATTATAGCTACGTTATGGTTGTGTGCGTCTGTGTTCTTGCAGTAAACCGGGGGGAGAGTCTGGGTCAGAAAAGGAAGAGAGTGGGGGAGCTTCAAAGGTTGAGACAGCGAGAGAAAAACAGACATGTAGGGACACCAAGAATGACAAAGAAAGTGAAGAGCAGTGGTGTAGTAACAGCTAAGGAAGTGTGTGTGAGTGTGTATACAATGATTATCACCCTTCCTTGATAATCAACCTTATCTAGTGAACGATGCTCGCCTGCAGTAGCACAAGTATACAGTGTTTAACCTTGGGCACATTTTTCTTATAGTCTGCAAATCCCATGTGCCATAGACAGCCATTATTTTCTAAAAACGGCATTAATAAGCCACATAGTTGTACTAGAAGACATGTTCAGTTTCCACAGAAGGCATTTTGACACACCGCTGTTGTAAAAGAACGGGTGCAGATAACAAAATTGATGAATGGTTGCATTGCTTATGGCTGCTTCAGTTTCAGGGTGCTGACATTGTGCATGTGATGTGTCACATCCTACTGGGGAACTTGTCTAGAAAGGAGCCACTGTTTGTGACATTAGTTCCACCTGTGCAGTCTACCATGACAAGCCAAAATGTCTGCTGTCACAGTGAACACTTTAAGCTCTTCCACAGACAAGGACAGGAGAGTGAGAAAATACTGTGAGATTGAATAACCTATTTGATCCTCTATTAGTTTTGGTCTTTATAAGAGATTGATTCAATTACAATAACAATCACGCAATAATAAATAATATAGAATATCACTAACCTGAATCTGAACATCATTTTTTGAGTACAAAAATACATTGCCTCTGCCTTACAACACATCATACGAGGCTGCATACAACTGAGTAGTGGGTGAGGAAGCGCTCACATGTTTTAGATTAAAAGTAGCATTCAGACAATGCCGTAAAAGTTACAAGCAAAATCCCTGAAGTCCCTCAAAACATCACTTAAATGAAAGCATTATCACCTAAATATTCTTAAAGTATAAAAGTGTAAGTAGCCGTAATGCATTATGGCCCATTTCAGGACACTCATGAAAAAGTCTACTGATGCACTCACTCACTTTAATATATCAGCATATCATGTATTAATTATCATATCACAATTTATTAGTTCTTTTGAATTATTACTCTGAATCTGCAAAGGAACTAGAATTACTATATTTAGAAGTATAAAGTATATGATAAAAAGTACCTTAAGTAAATGTACTTAGTTGCCTTTCACCACAGCAGTTAAGTTGACACTGGATGATATTAAATAATTAGCCGATTTACTTGTTATAGCAGGAAAAGCACAGATGTGGCTAATAACATTAACGATGGAGCCATTCCATTTAGCTGCGTCACCCAGCCTTGTCAACAAGCCAGCATGTGCAATACCAGAACTCTGGAACAGCAACAACTAAATGAGATGCAGCCATTATCAATGTTATTTGCTACAGCCGTAGTCCTCTGCTATGACATGTCAAAATGTCTGCTGCGAACACGGTCTCTTCACCAGCTCCTTGGATAACACATCACAGGCCCTTGAGAAAGTCAGAACAACCGCGACCCACTGACTGTGAAGTGGCGGCTCAGCTGCATACATCGTGTGTGTGTGTGTGTGAGGAGCGGGGGGGGTTGTAGATAGTGAGGAATAGGCATTGCGGTAGTTGTGGGAGAGAGAGCTCAATGACAGCTAAAAGATCTGGCCACAGCAGGTAGTCAAACACGCTAAGTTCTCAAAGCACTTTGTCACTTCTAACTCAACAATTACCAACAGTATCACAGACTGAATACTAAAAATTTGATTATGTTACTGGATTCCACGTAGCAGATCCATCGTGTGAGTTAATCACTGATGTCTTGCCACCTGTATCAAACTATAAAAACCTGTAAAAGAGACAATAATCATGTTAGTTTAAGCACTATTATTGCTTATTAAGTCCTCTATTTAAAGGTTTCATCAGGTGATCTGATGTTCCTTCATATATGGTATCAAGGACTTGTGTAAATAAATGAATGTAAATGTTGTACGCAAATGACACTGACAAAATGGCAGGGTAACTTACACATTACATGTGTGTGTTTGCACAAGTTTGACTTCATGCATGTACATATGTATGTATGTGTGTGTATGTGTGTGTGTGTGTGTGTGCTGGGATGTGGTTAGCCGTTTTTCAGCGTATCCTTGAAATGCCTGTATTTTATCTCTCATCCTCAGCAGCTATGAACACCACATCAGACATAAAGAAGAGCGGGAGAGAGCATGAAGTAGGGGGGAGAGCATCTCTTCAGAGCCTTTTCCTGGTTGTTGGCTGTTTCTGTTCGCCATTTTTTGCGCTTTCATAGTCATTCAGCTACAGTAACTCTTTAACACGGACATACTGCCTTCATTTCCCCATGGCATCCCACATATTCAGACCTCACAAACGTACAAACACACATACATACATATATAGACACCCAACAGTGTCACATTTTCACAAACGCAATGAGGATAGGCCATAAACATATACAGATCGTATAGGCCTCTGAGACAAGTTGGTGATTTTTGGGCTAAAACTGACACTTGACCTTGAACTAAGAAAGATTTAAAAAGTTTAAGGTCAAATCTGTGATCTACACAGCTTACATCTCCATCTCTTATTTGATTTGTGTGTATATTGTTGTCATTGGCTATGCTGTCTCTTGTTGTTTTTTACTGAAATAATTGTAGCCTATAAAGTCTGCAACTGCCACTCATTCGGACAGTTATGAATATTACAGACACACAGCACAGATGTCTGCAAGTACAATTCATAATTAGAATCACGTAGTAAAAATGTATAAATTATTTGTATACTAACATCTAAAGTATATTCTTGTAGATTTCACTCATAGGTTTGGAAAAAGGTAGCTTAATACCCCATACTGTATATATTTTGATAATACATATATAAAATGTTTGAAAATGGCCACAATAAGACAAGACAATGCATAAAAAACAGACCAGATGTTTATATGCAAAATATCTAAATTATACCTTTTACAACATATATGATTCTGATTTTAGTTTATTCGACAGAGTTACGTCAAGTAAGGCTGAAAAGTGTGCTTTCATTATGCATGCACACCTATAATAAAAATCCAACACAAAGTTTCTCAAAAAGACAGAAAGGCACGGTGACATAACACAGCCATTACTGGGAAAAATAACTGCACATATTTCAAACAAGCTACTTAAATAATAAATTCAAACAGTCCTTCACTATGAGGAACAACTGTGCACATATGAATAAAACAACACTGTGTCAATGCTTTGAATTCTGAATTTAAATTTATACAAATTGAATTTGTTAATCCAGTTACACATACCAATGTGGACAGTTTGTATGATACATATGTAGTCATGTCTTAATATTTGTACTGTATTTTGTAAAAGGACATATACAGTTAAATAAGAAAAAAAACTATTAACAAAAAAAATCAACAATAGCCACTAATATGTGACATATAGTTTCGATAAAATATGAAGTGTCAAAATGTCATTTTCTTTATTCTAGATTTTCTGTAAATGTTTGAGTCTTCTACACATTTCAAACAAATAGATTTGGTACATTTACATGTAAGAAACACATGTAACCTGGAGAAACAAATAGGCTGAAAGTGTGTTTGTCAACTCTTTGACCTATTGACAGTTTATTCACTTGTCACGTCTTATAAAACATTATAACAGCCAACATGCTGCGTGTGCTGCGGCGAAGTTGACCATCAGCTTCTCCGAGTTGTCATAACTGATAAATGCCAACATGTGCTAACTAGTTTTAGAAGCATAAAAACTGACTTACTCTTTTGACACACGTGAATAATACCGTCAAACCCCTATCCAACTTGATTGTGTAATTTCATTTGCGCTCGGCCACTGCTTATTTTACGCTACAATTCAAATGTTCATTTGGTGATCCAACCACAAACTGTGACATCAGGATGCGTTCCTCAGCAAGGAACAACATGCTGCAACATTATTAAAGCTTTAAATGCCTTTACAAAAGTTCTTAATGTAGCATTTCTGAAACACACAAATCCTCTAATGCAATATTTGAAATACTTCCCTGCGACACACTGTGGTTCACCTAACAGATAAGAAGAATCAAACATAAACATTTTCTTCATATTTCTACCTGGATCATACAAAAGTTGAGATTCTGCCTGTATGCCTAATTGAGGGGCAGAACATCCGTTAGTGAAAAACACCCTGTGTTGATAAGTGAAATAGAGGTTTAGGTTCTTGTATCTCTACCCCTCACTGAGTGAACAGCATGCTAACACAATGCTTGTTATTGAAAAAGTCATCTCATGAAGACTCCGGCGGCCACCAAGTCAAGGGTCAAAAGACTTTGCACTGGTTTATGCTGAACATTCGTCGCCTGGCCTGCTTCCTCGCCTGGTTCACAGCCATCCGCACTGCATACTCAAACACCTGTTGCACACCACGGTTGCTTAAAGAGGAGCACTCTAGATAGCCTTTAGCGTGGACATCATGAGCCACTTGTTTCCCTTCCGCTGCTGAGATGCAGTTGTTCCGATACGCTCCCACCTCCCGCAGATCCGTCTGGGTGGCCACAACCAGCACTGGCACCTTGGGCAAGTAATCTCGAATCTCATGGATCCACTTATGCTGGATGTTGGCCAGCGAGTTGGGGTTGGCCACAGAGTAGCAAATGAGGACAACGTCGGCGTGCTGGTAGGATCTTGGTCGGATCTGTCTAAAATTGTCATTGCCTGCCGTGTCCCACAGCCCCAGGCTGATCTGCACTCCATCCATGTACACCTCTACCCCTGTGTTCTCAAACACTGTGGGCCTGTAGGCGTCTGGGAAGGTCTCTGAGGTGAAGCGGACCAGCAGGGCCGTCTTGCCTACTGCACTGTCCCCGACCAGGACACACTTCACCGACATGTCTGTCAGGCCGTTCATGGTTGCCTCTGTCAGTTTCAACCCTCTAGATGCTTGTGGTTTGGTAGAAAAAGTCTCAGGGGTGGTTTTTCTGGATCTTGTCGATCTGAAGAGGAGCACGGTCCACAAAGTAATGAAAGGGGTTGTTCGCTCTGTGCGCGCTGTACTTCCTTGTCTGGACCGCAGCGTTCATAGCTTTTTATTGGCAACTTGTGGTAACTCCACTCCTGGAGATTCCAGTGGTCGTTCAACTTGCTGAACTGACCTAAAATGTCTCTCTTTTCAGAGTCTTTCACTGTCCCTAATGTAGAGTAGGTATGTACAGTCAGCAGTTCTCCAGCAGTTGGGTTTACACACACACACACACACACACACACTTCACATTAAGTCTCAGTTCTTTAGGCCCTCTTGGCTGGTCTCTTCAGTGAGTTAAGGTTCCGGTCCTTGTCTCTGACAATCGTGAGAGCCGTCATTCTATCCAAGAGCAGAGGAAGGAAACCTGCTGAGGAATAGAGATGAACAGAGGTTATGGTACGTTCATGAGGTATCTATAAACAGTCTATCATCGTACTTTGTGTTCAGACACTGAAATGCTCAGCAAGTTGTTTATTTAACCTTATTTAGACATGTCTTCAGTTGTTCTCATCCAACATACAGCCTACTGTGGAAAGCGACAGCAGCGCAGCTCTTGCAGCAATAAGTTTTGCATGACAAGCAAAATATCTGCCTAAACAGTTTAGAAATAGTCAACTGCTAGTCTACATGTGGCAGACAAATTTTATTTTTGTAATAACAGACATCATTAATATTTACAGAGAAATGTGAAATTATAACGCATTTGATGTATAACAAAGTACTAATTCAATACGGAAGTAAAGATTCATGTGTTTGGGTGTGACCCACAATTCACTGCTTGACCCTGGAGAGGCAGTGGATCATTCACAATATATCCGTATCCGCTGTATTAACTCATATATATGACCCATCAGTTTCAAATTACTTTAATGTATCTGCCTCATATGCAGTCCTGATTATGTCATAAATGAACATCTCATAACGGATGACGATGTCTTTGTTTGTGTTCTAGTTTGATACAGTTTTAGATAAATCATTAATGTAATATAAATCATCTTTTTAATATGATCAGCTAGATATTCCAGTGGATTTTATTTAATTTAAAAAATGTTAGTTTGACAATTATATTAAAGCACCAGATATAGCAAGTCAAAACCTCAAAACCACCTGCCATGACACAGTCAAGGAGGTGGAAAGAACTACATCTCCATAACGTAGATGGGACACTACTCGGTGTGGGTTTTTTTCCCCTCAATTCAGCTTTATTTTTTAGAAGAAGTCTCAGTTTTAAAATCTTAGCCTACTGACAGAAGTAGAAAGACAGAAGACAGACAGAAGTGTAGACAGAAGTTAATAGATAAATAAAGTAAGAAAACAAGGATCAAACCATTAGCCATTGTTAAAATCATCATACTTCATGTAGTTCACAAAAATATGTTATCTTATGCTTTCATAATTATCTTTCTTTGGTCTACTGAGAGTTAAAATACGCTATACAGAACTCATTTTAAATATTTAATGTTGAAACAAGTTTAGATTTCTGCCCACATCATGGAGTCTTGCTCCATTTCCAAATGAAAGAGAACAGAACAGTAGCCTGGATGCCCTCAGCCACATGGTGTTGCATAAAGACAAATAAAACGAGGACAAAGAAAAAGATTATTACCTTTCTTGTCAGTCTTCTCAATCTTTAGCAGGCGGATGCTGGCTGCCGCCTTTGAAGACTTTGCCTTTGTCAAAAAACAAATCCTTTCGGCTAAGCTCCAGAAACGGTCTGGTGTTAATTAGAATAAATATTAACAATTTGAAACCATAAAATTCCCAAAGTCTGTATTAATTAGAGACATAAATAGAGACAGAGACTAAATATTTTAGGCACATGTCTATCAACGCCGAGCTGATTAAGTTGAAGGGGGAAGCGACAAAGTAGGCTACATGAGAAAAGAAAAGTAAAATGCATCCGCTTGTCAGAGTGGAGGAGTTAGTGTCTTCTGCTCGCCTCCCCCACGGCAGCTGTGCTTTCAAAAAAAAAAAAAAAAAAGTGTTTTTTTTTTTTTTCTGCAGTGGATTTGTACCATTTTTTTCTGGCTTAGATAAAATATATTTTTCAAAACACCTCAGGCTGCACTTCTAGCCATTGTTTTAAATAAAGAAGGTGGAGTGCTTTTTATACACATAATATTAGGTTTGAAATATTTAAAGGGAGACTCCGCCATCAATGGGTGCTTACCAATCTTACAGGAGTACTGCATGTCTTCATTTTCCTGTCTGAAAATGAAAAAAAAAAAAAAATCTGGAGCTAGAAAGGAGTATACCAGACCTGTGTATTGCAACTTCAAACTATATTAGCACACCACAAAACGCCTCTCTCACCAATTGGCGAGTTGCACTGTGGGAAAAGCAGGCTTCGGGAGTGTGTGGCATAAAAATGTTGCATCAATCTGAATGTTTTTTTTCTGTTCATCTAAGGTAAGTAGTCTTTTATAAATAGTCTGTTACATAGATTATATTGTTTTTTTTTTCCATTAGCAATGTTCTAAATATATTGTTTGGTCCATTTAGTCATCTCTAAACCGGAAAGATTTCCAAACATCTCAAGTCAATCAAAAACTAAGCTGATGGGATGTCAGATTATTACCCCAGTGGGAAAGTGATTCAATTCGAATTGCAGTTATTGTTTGTGGAACACAGCTTCTTTACATCGACTTGTATAAAGTACAATTGTAAACAGTATTAATTATACTGTCCCTCTTTCAAAATGCACAATATGTGATATACCCCCAAACTGGCAGGTCTTTGATACACACAATATTAACTAACTAAATGTGATTGTCAGTGTTTGTTTGCTGGTTTGTTTTGTTAACAGAGCAATTGAGAGGATACTTTTCCCCCATTTTATCAGTTGAAAATACAAATACAAATAGATTTTCATCTAGAATCCAAACTCTTCAGTTACATGAAGCAGCTACTTGCAAGAGAAAAGTGATGTTAACCCACACATGAAGTCTTAAAGTGTAAATATATACAACATTTTATTAAACAATACAACATTCTCCGTAAAACCATTTGAAGAGCTAAATAAAAAATAGCATTTTCCATTTATAATTTATATATTTATATTATTTACAGTCAGTAAAATGTCAGCGTTTTTGTATCACCTTTCTGAAAAACATTACACATAAAAAAAAAATGTCAAAACTACAAAACTAGTGTAGCAACCTGAAGAATACAACTGCTACAAAATTTGGCATAGTGGGTTAAAACAGGGTATCAGGAAAGGGCAAGAAACAATCCACTGGCCTTGAAAGAAAGGGAAACTTAACATTGTTGAATTTTTACCTGAGCTGGAATATGAATACATAAGCAGCTAAGCTGAGCCCAACCTTAAAGGTCAAGTGTGTAGGATTTAGGAGTATCTATTGGCAGAAATATTACATAATATTTACTATTATTTCATTAGGGTATAATTACGTGACCCTAAATATTATTGTGCTTTTGTTTCCTTACAATGAACCAAGTTATACTTAAGGAGTTCTTCTTCCATACAGTCTGTCATTTTGCACTGCCATATTTCTGCAGTAGCCCAAAGCAGACAAACCAAACACTATCTCTAGAGATTGCTTTTTACTTTTTGTGTTTTAGTTTTCCACCATAGCGGAGGGTAAGACTGGGAGTGTTCAGTTGGTTGCAATCTACAACCAAAACGCCAGTTTCCACTAAATCACAAGCAAAAGTAGAGGAACAGTTGCAGTATGTTGCTGAGGCAGCTGTGAAAATTAAGACTGATTGCTGCCAAACTCACTGTGGAGGGTGTTCAAACTGTTTAACGACCTTTAATCATCTGAAGGGTTTCAGACTCACCTGCTGGTGAGCAAGACGCACTGTGCACTAATCAAAAATAGAAAAAGCTCTTTTTTTCTTGGTATTTGGTTTTGTAACTTCTCAGAGGACAATCGCTAAAATACTTGTGTATCAAAAACGGATGCCATGTTATTTAAAATCCCAGAGAACAACCTCCTAGCTTACAGCATGCAATCATGATACAAGTTCAAAATCCTTACATGTCTCTAGTTTAGCAAATGTTTGAATGATTAAACAACACCTTACTCAATATGGAGCCTTCAAAACACAGGGATTTCCTCATACTCCATAAAAAGGCATAAAGATAAATGTAAAGCAAAATGCACCACACTATAAAACATTTTTAAATATAAAATGTACATCTATTCTCACTTTACAGATGCATAAAATACCTATAATGAGTAAGAAAAGGTACCAAAACAGATCTAAGAAACAGGTGTAACATACTGTATATACTGTAACAATTGTCCTCCATAGCAGCTTGAAACCAATAAACCAGTTTCTTCTCACTTCAAGGAGACTAACATAAGACCTGGCTTTGGCTCTGTGAACCTGAGAGATAAACAGATAAGAGAAAAGGTGGGTGAGGATGAACATGTCTTGCACGTGTGTTTTGCAATTGTTAATGTGTGTAATGTGTACCTGTAGTGTTTGTTGGTGAGGTAGTCTCTAACGGCGGGACGGATGCGGGCCACGCCCCCCTGGCTGTGGTTCCCTCTTCCTGTGATGACAGAGAGCTGAGGTCGACACAAACCCTGCTCACAATCTAGACAGAAAGAGGCCAAAGAGGAGCAAAATTCACACATACACCAAACAGTGAGCAAAAGTGTCGCCATGGGGGTGCAACACTGTTTTGTGAACCCACCCAATCAGAAAGGGAGCTGAGCCATTACCTCCAACTATTTCTAAACCAATTCTATACACAACCTTTTAATGCGAGATGCAATTTTGTTTGGGGTACTGGAGGCACACAACCATTTTAAACAGCTGAAAAAACCCCAAACTTATTTGTTTGATCCTATTTGTTTTACTTATCATTGTTTTACCAGATTGACCCTTAATGACTCCTTCATGTCACCAGTCCGCACACACACATCTGATGATCCATGAGAAACTTTACTTTGCACAGATGTGGAGAGAGAGGTCTGCATCTGGCAGTCTTTATTTATTTGATCATACATCGCCAATATAACATGCAAAACATTTCATTTTTTTTTAAATTTTGGTGTAATAATAGTGCTTTATGGTCACTTATGCGTTATGTCACATCAATCCTCTAGTTCATTGACAGTGTAAGTCCAGTTTGTGGCGCAGGGAAGGGTTACCACTTCAATACTAGACAAATACAATACAAATGTATATTTGTAGTCCAACATTAAGATGCCTAAATGTTCTCTCTCATATCGTTCATTACCTGAGATTTTCTCCTGCAAAACCTGGGCAAGATAATCCAAAGCCTCATCTACATGCAACCCATGGAGGTCCAGGATGTTATTGGGTAGCAACGATGAGTTGACCCTCTCAAAAATCTGAATTGCTGCACGATGATGGGCCTCACGCATCTGCCTACCATGCAGGTGTCCCTACAAAAGGAGGTACAAATTAATTCACTATGAACAGAGAATTTATTAATAAAAGACCTGCATCTTCAAAACAAACAAATAAGAGGAAAGCTGAATGACACAAAGATCACCAAAAAAAAAAAAAAATACTTGCAAAGTGCTTCACAAGGGAAGATTTCACAGTAAAATACTCCGCTCCTCACCTGCTGTGCATAAAATGAGGCCACTTCTTTGCGTCCTTGCTTGAAGGCCTCAGCAGCTTTGGAGAAGCTCTCAAGCTGTCGGTGCCTCTGTAAGTTGGCCTCGGCCCTAAAGTCCTCATACTCTGGATCCTCAGTATCCTGATAGTCAGTTATGATCGACTCTGGGGGCTTCTGCTTTTAACAAATTAAGTGGTATAGACTAATTAACGGTGGAAAAAGCAATCAGTCGCTTATATGTGATCTTGTATATGATCGCCTGATGCACAGTTCAGTTCTGTTCCACTGTGAATACCTTATCTCTTTCCTTGCTGGCTGCTCTGTAGTGGACAGGCCGAGGTGCCTCTGGGGCGACGACTGTCTTGGCGGGCTCTTCATCCAGCAAAGAGCAAAGAAAGAGCTCTGTCTGGGCCAGGTTATAACTGAAAACACATATACAAGTGTATCAGAGCTATACAGCAAATTGTCACCATTCTCATATAATGATGAAATTTCTGTCAGTGAAACCAAATGTCTCAGTCTCAGAGCTATTTTCTCACTTGTGGTCTCTGAAGATGTCCTGGAGGAAATGCCTGTCGATGGTGGGGAAGAGGGAGTACAATTGGTTCTCTTTCAACAGGGTGGCTCCATCACGCTGGTTGAGGTCTACGCGACTTTGTCTCGTCTGAAAGATGAAGGGTTGGAAAGGGTTTAGAACACACCAAGATAGTATTATTCAAAATGTTTGCCTCAGAATATACTAAAGTCTGCAGGTGCAATAAAAGTGTGTTTGTTATACCTTTTCCATATTCTCCTGCAAAGCAAGCTCCTCCTTTATAATATCTCTAAGAGAGATGTGTGGGCGAGACACATTCCAGTGATCCATGAATGGCATCTGACTACGACCCTCTGGTTGGGTGTCCAGTGATGCATAGCCATCTGTGCTAATCAGGAAAGGTGCTCCCTTTGTCCAGTGTTGTGGGCCTGCTTTGGCCACCTGTGACTCACCCCAGTGTACTGAACCTACACATTCAAAGCTCAACAATCAGTGGCTATGAAACAACATGCTATGTCTGCAAAATGTTTTTCCAAGTTGTAATGGTACTTTATTTAATATATTTATTTGACAGGGACAGTACTCTAAACACTGCTACAGCCAGCATTAACATAATTTAAGTTTGTGGTCACATTTGTGTGTGTGAACTTACTTTCCTGAAGCAAATGAAAGGACAGAGTTGCTTGCCTCTGCTTTTCCTGTAAAACAGCATTAACAGTCAAATTAATAAAAGAAAACCCACTCAGACTTACTCACAGTAAATCAGAATATCGTGGTAAATTTATGACTGCACGGCAGGAGCAGCACCGACCAGAACACGGTTCTGTGTGGAATGTGTGAGATTGCCATAAAGTGCAGGTAGGAGAGTTAATGTAAACAGTATAAACAGTATATATATATATATATATATATATAACAGCAATATTTCTCTGTTCAGCATGCAAGTGACCTCTTCTACATTTGATAAATTATTAAAAGATAATATGGATTATAGTCACTTTAAAGCACTCACCTGAATGGTTTCCTTCCACTTCTGGTGGAGCAGTTTAGCCAGATTCAGGTCCATCTGCACTGCATAGTCATCAGAGGAGCATGTACCTAATATTGTGGACAGGAAAGGATAGATAGCTTAGATCAGTTCTTCGAATCAGGCAAGTGCATGAAGATTTATTGTCTATGACAAATTCCTTAAAACTAGTACATTTCAAATGAAATATATGTCAGATCCTAACATGTAATTCATACACAGTGCTGGTAAAGAAAATGTAACTCAACTTATGCCAGCACATCTGTAATAATGTTAATATCTGCACAGTCTTTAGCTAAAAATCTAATTGGAGATCTGTTTTTACAGCCTTAGTGCACTTGATGCCATCAAATGAAGATATTGTGTTCTTTAAAATGTGGCATAGTAAAAGAATCTATGTTTTGATATTTCTGACAACTGATTGGAAGCACACAAAAGCCTTTAGACCTTTGTTGTCAATTGAGCATTCAATGTAGCAGTTGAAACTGGTAATTTTCACTGTGACACGTGCGACTTAGTTACCTGGGTCTACTCCAACAGGACCAAACAGTTCAGTTAGCTGTAGTGCGACCTCAGTGGGTAGTTTCAGCTCCACACTCTGAATGTCCAGGTGTTGACTGCTTCCCTTTTCCGAGTGCCTCCTTTCAGTTCTTTCCTCCTCATTCTGTCTTTCCTCTCTCTCTATCTTGTCTAACTCAGCCTGCAGCAGCCTGTGGACCAAGTCCATGCTTGCAATGTCCTCCTCAATCTCAAATCTTGACTCTTCAATTATTACTCCATCATCAGAACTTCCACCCCAAGCGCCACCTTCTGGGAGGATTTCAGACACAGACATTTTTTCAGTGTCACATCTCTCTCCTTCATTTCCTGCTTGAGGAATACTAAGTTCGGTTTGAGGAGAGGGTGAGGTTGTATCAGGGGGATCTTTGTTCAGAACAGCTGCACCTCCAAAACTTAGCACATTGGCATTATTGGGACCCTCATCTGGCTCCCTATCTGCCCCAAAGTTTGAATGCTGAGTCCCATCCTCAAGCCCTATTGGACAATCTTCAGGGTGATGCTCGTTTGATAAATCAGGACATAACCTGGTTCCTCCAGGTTCGCCTAAAGCGCCACACAGACTGGATGTGTTCTGGTCTTCTTCATCCATGGCGTCATCCTCCTCTTCTTTATCACCGTCCTCATCTCTGAAGAACCTCTCTCCAGAGTCAAGCAGCAAGTTGGTAGTCCATTCTAGGTCCTGATGGCATTTGTCATACAGATCCTCCAATGTATCAAAACTAACCAGCTTAAAATGGCGACCAAGAATGCGTAGACTCCCTAGTCGGTCTTGAGTTGCCCCAAGTTCTTTCTCCTCCACCTGTGTGCTTTTTTCGTGCACCACGCGATAGGGTACCTCTTTGTGGCTGCAGGGGTGAACTGCGACTGCTGCAGAAACAGCAGCCGACAGCTCCGGCACGAAACGAGACGAGTAAGCAGACAGAACTACAATGTCACAAGACTGGTTGCGTGCATTGATGACCGCTTTATCAGAGCTGTTTTGAAAATTGAGTCGCCAAAGAAGGGCAAAGTCTTGAGGTTCTGTCTGGGTGTAAAAGCCTTTCTCCACAAGAGGAAGAGGGGAAGGAGGCTGCTGGTATGCCTCAGATTTGGACTCAGTGAACTGGTCAAAATTTGGTTCAGGGCTAACGCTGCTGTTGCTGTTGTCAGGATTAAAATTAGGTTCAATGTCTGTGTTAAAGCTATTCTGACTATTGTTTACATGTTGGGCAGTTGTATTGAGACATTCGAGGCTATTCAGTGAAGAAGCAGGGCAGTTTTGAGTAAAAGTAAGAGCCAGTTTACACGCTTTCCCTGATCTACGGCCGTGACGCTGCTTTCTGTCCTGACTGCTTCCACTGAAAGTACTGTTTTCTGTCTCCACAGAGCCCTCACACACAGGACTCTGACACAGATCACTAATATGACTGCCATCAGCCTCAAATCTAGTCTCACATCCAATCTCTATGAAGTTATTCATGTCCACATCAGCAGGACCACAAGAAGGCTCTGTGTTAATCTCACCTTCGACATTGTGGCTTCCCACTTTATCGTGGCATACATCCGGCGGCAAAGTTTTAGAGATAACTAGTGATTCAACACTTAGAACTGAGAGCGGAATCGTTGGGATGGTTGATTTCAAATCCAACGATCCTGTTTCTCTGCCAATCTCTAATAAATGATCATTCTCTCCCGTGGTACTACTCACTTTATTTTCAGTTTTAAGGCTCTCCCAATGATCAATTCTAGATTCCCTGACCTTACAAGAGTCAGCTGCCTTCCAGTCTAACACACAATCAGGTAATTCACCTCTGCTGGTGTTAACCCTGCTCATGTTTTGTTCTCCCTCCTCACTATTAGATCTACTGCCATGGGATTCTTCACACCTTCCACCAACCTCCTCTACTTTCTCCAATTCCCCTTGAGAGCTCGGGGAAAGTGAGGGTGAAGGGGAGGAGCCACTTTCAATAGCAGCTACACCTGTCTGAATAAGATCGAGAAGCTTCTGAAACTCTGTTACGTTGGGTCGTGACTGTGCTTTTGTTATATTGTGGTTAGCTTCTTCAGACACAACTTCATTTTCCCTCCCATTTCCCTCTTTCAGCCTTTCTCTTCTCCTCACTTGTCGCTGTTCGAGGGACCCTTGAGAGGGCCAATCTCCTACAAAATCCAACATCTCAGGCATTCCCTTGTCATCCCCATCCCTCACCATCTCATTTTCTTCTGCTTCCCCTCCCTTTGTCTTTTCTTTCTCCTTTGCCTCGCTGTCTGATTGGTTAGTATCTTTCACCAGATCTGCAGGCTCCAACCTGTCAAAACCAGACCTCCTGCTTGGTCTTATCCTCCTCACTCTTTGTCCAATAGACTCAGAGAAAGCCACAGGAGTTTCATCCACACGATAATTTTCATTAATCACTGATTCCACAATACAGTCTGGGATTCCTTGATCTGCTATTGGATGGTTTAGCGCCAACGCAACACCCAACTGGGGATCTAATTGTCCCAAATCCTTATTGTCGTCCCTGGAAATTTCAGGGCTTTCCGTGAGTCTTTCAGTAGGTTGGAAATTGAGGGACTCTGTAGATTTGTGGCCACCATCCTCCAGCATTGCAACCTCACTAGAATAATCAATAGATGACACGTCAGGGAGGGAGGAGAACAGCTGGGGCTGGGATTTTTTACATCCCTCTGTCAGTCCAGGCTGCCCTACAAGGTCAGGACAGAGTACTTCAGAAGACACAGGCCTATAGAAAACAAGAGATATGAATGGAACAATCAACATGACTAATGAATCACTGATAGAAACAAGACACCTGGTGGTATTGCAGTGAAATGACAATGACGTGATGGTTCTAAACTACTTAGGTTTCATAAATTGGCAGTAATAATCTAAATACTGTGCATCCCTAGTTCACAGTCAGACAATTCCACTGCATTCCAGCTGTACAATGTTATTATACAGTATGTGAGTTTGTATAACTTAGCATCATCCAAATATCAACATATGTTGTATAGCTTGCAACTAAGTGAATCAACACAACATCTGCTGTTTGAATTATCCAAACACAATTAGATACAGATGTGTTTAAGCAGACCACTGGCACTCACTGTGAGCTTTTGTTCTCCAAAAGGAGGCGCTGTTTCATCTCAGGCATCTGTGAACCTATGATAGACTGGACGGTGACGAAGCGTTCATATCCGTTAAGCATGCGCTGTATTGTTTCCAGTGGCACATTATGTGTGGTACGTCTGCATATATGTAAAGAAAAACACAAACAATTATAATAGATAAAACTGGAAGACATAAAAATGCCTCAAAACAGCATTTTGCTTTATATGTACAAAAAAATAATTTAGTTGCTATTGTACATTAAAAACAAATGTTTCTATAATTCCTCTTTCTGTCTCACCTTTGCAGTTCTCTGGGCTTATTCTTCCACCATGTGTCCGGCTCTCTGAATAGCACCTTGTATCCATGTTTCAGTGCCTAAGACACATGGGACAAACAGGGGCTCAAGTCTAACTCATGCACTGTGTCATGAATTAGATGTTATTTAAGAGGGGTTTTATGAACCTACTGTCCAGAACAATTACTGTGACAGCAGAATGAGTTGGTGATGAGATCTGTTACCATGCTTCCATATTGCAGACAAGTTGACTGACCTGAACTACATAGGGTCTCATCTCCCAGCTTTGCATGTTAGTGTTGTCTATGATGATGGGGTTATCGCCTTTTTCAAAAGCCTCCTTGGCTACAGAATAAAGTTCCACAGTGAAGTAATGGAGAGACAGAGAAACAGAAACAGCAATATGCCATTTTAGTGCAAATGAAGAAAGGAAACAACAATGGTGATCAAATTACATCGATTAAAAAAATGATTTATGTTAGCAAAGGAATTTTGAATTGTTGCATCACTTTTCATCAAAACTATGTGTGTGTTGATTACCTCGTTTATGGTTCCACTCATGGGCCTCCCCGAGAGCAGAAGGATCAAACCAATATTCACCATGTTGAGTGAAATAGTCATCAGTGGACAGTCTAACTCCACCTGGGTTATGCTCGACCAGGGCTCTGCAGACAGACAGACAGACAGACACAAACACACACTTGATAATGACAGCTTCTAAGTGATGTAACACAGGTTGTGACTGCTATCGTAGTGGCTGTTAAAGTGTTTCTAAATTTATCAATGTTATCTTGATAGAACAGTACATTTGTCATTGTTAACTGTGACTCTATCTTACTATTGACCCATTCAGTTTATTTTATATTTAGATAATGTAATCATTTTAGGCAGCTTTCCTTTTAGAAAAACACTGTTGCTGTGATTAAATATCTGGTCTGAACAGGGACTACAGTGCTGAGTAAAACAAAATTAACAACTATTGACCTTTTCATGCTACAAAAACCCAAAGAATCATGATAAAGTTGAGAACATTTTTTTGTATTGCAGTAATTTCAAACTGCAAACATTGACGTTAGTCAAAAGTCTCCACTCAAAGGGTTTGTGAGCCCTCACAGTGGTAGCAGATGCCTGATCTTGTAATGCTTTGTATATCAAAAGCAAAATTTTAAAATCATTCCACAAAATTTAAAAAGCTAACAACCCAAGAATGAACAATCTGCATCTGTGATTTCTTGTTAAAAACAAGTACTTTCTAATTAATGGAGGTGTCTTATCCGGGCATTAATATCATGCGACCAAGTCTCCACCATGAAAGTACAAACCTGTACTCCTGAACAGGATAAGCTACCAGAGTAAATAATTCTTACCTTGCCAAAGTTGATTTGCCAGATCCTGGAGCACCACGAAGCAACACAAGGACCTTTCCTTGCAGCCGAAGCCTGCTGTGCTGGGCAGGAGGCTGAGGTGCAGGTAGGGTCCAAGACTTTGGAATAGTGGCAGAAGGTTTAAGAGGTGCTTGACTGACAGGACCCTGACTCAGCCAGGGAGAGGCATGCCTAGAGTGACCGGTCCAGTTGGAAGGTAACTGAGCCACAGGGGTAATGAATGCTGGCCCCTTGTTTTCATGGACACAGGGAAAAAAGTCTGGTGCTTTCAGGTTCCAGTGTGATGGCATGTAGCCAAGCTGTTCCTGATTCAACATGCTCACCTTAGATTTTGCTCCTCCAACCACTGTCTTACAGGCCATGAACCCAGCCTTGTCTGAAAGAGTGTGTGATGAATCTTGCTTTTTATATACCTGGAAAGCCGAGGGACGTCCCGAAGCTGCCAGGTCCAAAGGAGGTTTCAGGTTGTCTGCAGGTGTCTCTGCCATTAGATGTGTGAAATCCACTACCGACTGCTGCTCCTCAACAGTCTCATCTTCCCAAGTACTAAGCCGGTCAAGTGGAGAGGAAGCTTTGGAAGTGTGCTCCACCAGGCCACCAGAGGGCCCTCTAGATTCAGGCTGCAAGCTGGACTGAAGCAGCTCAGGGAGAACCTGCTGAGGGAATGGTGGTGGAGGGAAAGAGGATAAATACTGGCTGTTGCAGCACTCTTCCTTCTGGTTTTGTTGCGTGGTTAGTGTCTCTAGCTCCTGATCAACAAGTAGGTCCAAGTCTTCTGTCAGGAGGCTGGCAGAGGGAGGAGAGGAGGTCAGCTGTGGTTGCTTGGAGGAGTCAGAATCTGCTCTAGATTCAGAAAAGTGGTGTGGGCTGAGCAGGGCTGCTGCAGTGCGCTCAAAGCCAGACATAGGAGAAGGTACAGGGGCTGCAACCTCAGCGGCCACAGACAGCTCCAGGAGAGAGTCCATTGCATTTTCAACTAGGACACAAACAAAGAAAAAAGACACCAACAAAAAGAAAAGAATGAGTGAGTCCACTTTACTATATCGAACCTTCACAATATGTTTCGTTAATCAATTGCCCGGATTCTGTATGGATGTACTCACACAGAAAAACATAAATACTTTAGAGTTGTAAAAACATAAAAATGCATTAAAATAATATAGTAAAAATAAACAAAAGCCATACCATGGAAATGCCATCAGCACCACCACACAGCAATAATGAATACCATTACAGGGACAATATTACAACATGGGACTTAAAGAGGAGAGTCCCCTGAATTCATCTGACTATTGTCGACTGTGAGTGTACGGTTGTGACCCCAAGCTCAGCCTTTTACTCTTAAATCAATCAGCAATTAAGTGTTTAAACTGGTTATGTATTTGTTCTGTTGCACTGACTTGTGAATCACTTGGTGACACTGACTGGTGCTATGTGACTCACTATCGCAAAACGTTCATACATCTGTCACCCAGAGGTACTGGGGACTGACATGTAGCTCATCTACAGGTCCAACAAGTGGAAGAATGTGTGCGGGTTGGTGAACCAAAAGAAGCGCAAGCTGTCGTTTCAGATGACTGTTAATACTGTCAACTACACTCATGGGATGTAAAGTAATTCCATACAGTAAAATGCGTCAATCCTGTCTAATACTGCTCACAAGCTACACAGCTAATTGGTTAGCACAACTACACTAAATACCATTCCAGTGAGCCACACAGCAGTTGGACAACTGGGCTTCCGTGTTCAGAACTACCTTTAAAATCACACTCGGACAGCACAATGTATATAACTTCGGGGTCCAGGTGTGAAAACATTTCCTGCATGTTTTTCACGATGTTCTCTTTGACCGAACTGGAGACCGAGGTGCTGGATGGAAAGTTGTTCGCCATGACACCGTCAAATCCCTGAGGTAGTCGATAACCCGTGTTGTTGCCGAGGCTGTCCCCTTCTTGTGGCCCACCGGGGACTCTGGCCGGGCTTTGGCCGTTCTTCTTTCTCCGAGGCATTCCGTGGACGAGGCTCAAGCGGCGGTTACTCTCATTAGCGACCACGCGAAGCTAACTGAGTAGCTACGGGGCTACAAAAAGGTGGCAAGGAGCTGAGGACATGCTATCGTAGAGTCGGCTAGAGTGACCAAAGTGCTACAACCCAAGGTTATGATATCTAATAGCACACCAAGCGGCAGAAATACACCAGTAAATACACAGAACTGTACAAAGTCCAATACAGAGGCTGACACCGGAAATCGAGACAGTCGCTTCAAAGTAAAATGCTTCCTTTTGCTCTCCTGGGAAATCAAGGTTTGGCTCGCCTCCTTGGTTTCAGCTTGATTAAAAATAGCTAAGCAATAATTAAACAATAATTTAGGGCACGACTAAAAATCATGCACTCAAAATCTTATCTTACGGAACCCCTGAAGTCCGAACGGTGAGTTCTATAATCTTGCGCACAGGTTAATTGCCTTAGTTAAAGACATCTTTACAAAACTTTAGGGACTCAGTTGGTATCACTATTTTCTCAGTGCATTATTTTCTAGAGAAAATGAACGTGCTGGATTTGCTACTGCTGCAACTGTAGTAAGGGCATGCCTAGAAGCCTAACGTTACAATAACTATGATAAAAATGAATTAGGAATATAAACACATTGCAAGTAGTGTTGACATACTTTGAGTTTAACTTAAAATACTGTACTAACAAAAATTCTGTGATGGACTTCTTTATGATAACCATGATGACGACAATAACGATAATAGTTAATATTAGTGGTAGTCTAGTTGTATATTTGCCATGGTTTTCTCCATACAAATGTTATTAAGCAGATGTGAATCTATAGACAAACAGTGTTCGCATTCAGACGTTGAGAAGCACGATGTTTTAAAGATATACTCTTCCTGAGGTGAAAGACAGAAAGTCAATGGAGCGTGCAAGCCATTTCTTACTCCCGCCATGTATTTGGTACTGCAGTACTCCTGTGAGACCGAGGGGGGCGCGCTTCACTCAGGCTTCACACAGACAGCACTGACTAAACGGACAGAGAGCTTTGTGCCGAAAACTAAACCCAACCTGTGTCAGACTAATGAATTAAAACGGCCCACTTGAGAGGTAAATACTAACGAGGAGACGCTTGGCAAACATCCCGCAGCGTTAGCCGTGATTGTATACTTGAAAATAGGTTCATTTCGCATTTGTTGGGGTGTTCTAAATCCTCCGTGGGGGCAAGTTGGTGGTGAGAGGAGGGCTCAGGGCGACGGTAGCAGCCCTTCTTCGCTTGTAAACTAGCGGCAGTAGGGAGCGATGCGTTGAAGTTGAAAAAAGATAGTAACAAGTAAATTAGCTTGGTTTTTAAACTTCCCAAAGTAGTTGCATTTGTTGTAAACCACAGGAACTGACCACGAGCATGGTTATTTTAGGCATGGATGATAGGATACTTTACTTCCTCTGTGATTGTCTATAGCTGGTGATGTGATGGGTACCTGAATAGTTTGCGGCCTAGGCTAGCAAAAGTAGGCTAACCATTTAGCCTACACGGCTAACGTGTATTAGCCGCTCGCTGTTAGCATTAGTTCCTTCCCGCAAAATGCTAGCCGCTAGCCAATGATGTTTGCACTGCAACTAGCTAGCTAGCCAATTTGATAACCTGTATGACAGTAGACAAGTACCGGCTGTTCTCTTGTTGTTTTTTAAGCGGTTTTCTAAAAACTTGTCGGTTCAAATAGCTGTAATTCTAGCGAAGTAACAGACGAGCTTGTTTGTATAGCTATACGATGTTTGATGAGAATTTTACGGAAAATATGGAGCTGATTTTTAGCTGGGGTGTTTTAGCATGTAAGCTAATAATATGCACAATGCTGGCTTAGTGTGGGATTTTTGTCCCCAAAGTTTTCTAGATTAGAATATCGTTAAATGTACAGGTACGGTTTTGTCAATTTTAGCGGGCAAATGTGACGATGGGCAAATGATAATGATGCTTAAAATGAGGTTTTGGTAAGTCCGGTAGTATGGTTGTCTTGAACTTTTGTTTTCTGACCCATAGAGGCCAGTAGAAGACCGTGTGGACCATACATCAACAAGCATGGAGTTCCCACAACAGCAGAAACCGGCGGGGGACGGAAAGATCGTCTATCCTCCCGGAGTGAAGGAGATTACGGACAAAATCAGCAACGATGAGGTGGTCAAACGGTTGAAGGTATGTTAATGGGGTTTCTTGGCGTCAAGATATGTATTCTGCAAACCCTAACCTCATTTATCAATGTCCGGCCATTGGCACAATGCCACATCCTCCTAACTTTGTGAACTACTGTATATTAAGTCATTATTCTCCTTTAGTAAGCTATTTTCCCCAGTCTTTTGTCATTTTGCTGAGCTCTCTCTCTCTTACTCATAAGCTTGCCATCACTACTATAGTATTTTGGTGTTGCTGAATTTGAGTTGGACACAACACAGGACATGCTGTTGTTCAGGGATGGTTATCAAGAACTGATATGTAAATGCTGTATCCATATCTGGCTTCATGACTTCATATGTCTATTGCATTTTTATAAAGAATTGTGGGCGCATGGGTGATAATGGTGTATAGTGAGTAATACCTTGCGTAAGACCACTTAGCTTGTATAGGTGGTAAACTTATTGACGTGTGTCTCACTGTAGTATGATCAATTCCAAAGGGCTTAGAACTGTGCAGGTATCTTGAACAAACTTTTATTGATCATTCCTCAGTTACAACAGCAAGTCCACATTAATGTCTCAACCCAATCCATTACTGAACATAGTGACATGTCCATACCTGGTTAACCTCCTAAACACAGGCACTTTTAATGACTCTTTGCACAGTCAAAAAGTTGTGCTGTTCCACTCTATACGAGCTGCCTTGTTAATCAAAAAGCACCAAGTAGCTCTCAACAATACAATGCCAGTCACATCATACGGTGCAATTAATTTCATAAACAAGTTATAGTTGCTTCAACTGCAGCATTCTATGGCACGATAATGCAAATAAAAATATAATATTAACCCAGAACAAAATATTAATTTCTATATATGAATTAAAATATACCGTAGCCTTACATATGTGATTTTCTTAAGTGGTTCTTACACCTTGAATGCAAATAGTGGAACAACAATAATTATTTTAGAGATTTACACAGATATGAATTGTTAACATCACATCATCATCAGAGCTCACATTGCTGTTGAAGCAGGACAGAGAAGAGTGTTTATGGGTTGAAAAGGTAATAGCTCACAGACCTGACCCAGTGGCAAAATATTTTCACCAGCACAGACTGGTTATGGTCTCTTTGATCTATTAAAGAAAAGCATTGTGTAGAGAAAGGAACGAAAAGGAATGCTGCTGCCACTAACAGTTATTTTCATATCAATTTAATTGTGTCAGGATTTCAGGATTAACCGTTTAGTTTCTAAAATGTCCTTTAAAACAAAAACAGTGAAATAAATTGCCAGAGCCTAGTATGACATTTGCAGATTTTTTTTTTAGTCCAAACAATACTCCACAACCCAAATGTTCTTCATTTACTGTCATAAAGAATAGAACAACTAATTCTTTCAACCAACTTAGCGATTAATAGACTAATCAGGGCGGCTCTAATAAGCATTCTGAACACAATGTCTGCTTGATCTGACTATGTATTGTAGATAGGACTGTTTCAAACCTCTACTAATTTCTTAGAGTGAGAAACTGTTCCTTTAGCTAAAGGAATAGTTAAGTTCATAAATTCCCTTGCTCTTGCAGAGAATTAGATGAAAAAAACTGATACCACTCTCAAGTTACTATGTGGTAAATGAGAAGCAGCCAGCAGCAGGTTGAGGACTTGTCATCTCTGTGACAGTGCTGTGGCAGGTGTGCTGGTATTATTTGTCAGTTGAAGATATTGGAAAGAAAACATTACTCTGTTTCTATTATTATAGGTTATTTTTTTATTTGAACATTTTTTCAATTCTTCTTACTTTTCTAACTTACTCTAGTGTCTGCCTCACAAATGGCACAAGTAAGCCCAAGTTAAAGAAGAGAATAGCAGCACAATCAGTGCCTTTACAAGAGGGACATAATACTAGAGAATGTGTCTGTCTTTGTTTCCCGTTCTCTGTTTTTCTGCAGGGCGTGTGCAATTGTCAGCAGACAGGAAGAGTAGAACGTGGGGATATTGTCCACTAGTTAATTGATCGCAGATAGCAGCATTATATTGAATGACCACAAACTCAATATGAAAAAATCTTAAAATGAGCCTCTAAGTATGCTTCGGCAGTAGACACAGCTCCAATAGAAATTATGTGACAAGCAGTTTTGATATTGACGCGAGTGACCACAAATAACAAATAACTATGGGTGAAAGTGATCTCCAGTCAAGACAGACAACCGCACACGCCTAGGGGGAATGTAGAGTAGCCAATTAACCTAATGTGCATGTTTGTGGTACCCGAGTACCAGGAGAAAACCCACACATGCACAGGGAGAACATGCAAACTCCACACAGAAGGGCCCAGACTGGGATTCGAACCTGGGACCCTCTTGCTGTGATGAGAAACTGTTCCTTTAATACTGAGACTTGTCAGGAATGATGTTTCCTTCTGGCTTTGGTGTTGAGACCAAAAACTGTACTGTGCTCACCAACAAAAGTTGGAGTGGCCTCCACTATCAGTGATACGCTGAAGCACAATCCAACGGCTGCTGCACCATTACTCCACTGTGCCTGTAATGCTGAAACAGGGCTACGGGGGTATGGATTTTATCTTACCGTGGCAAAAAAGAAACACATCTCTGCAGTTTACATTGACTCGTGGGACTTGAATCATTGACTTTGTTCAGGCCCATTCTTTTTTTTTTCTTTTTTTTTAATAGAGACTTTGTAAAATAAATCCATGATGCTTAATCCACCACCAAATGCCATTTGGACTATTTATCAGTTTTCCTTGTTGAAAACACTTATTGTTGTTGTTTTCTGTCCTCTGTCACCTCAATGATGCCTGGCCGAAGGCATTATACCTTTGGGTTATCCATCTGTCTGTCCATTCATCCCATTCTCCTGAGAAAAAACTCTCCATTTAGAAGAAAGAGTGTTCAAAAATCAAGGTTGCTGTGACCTCACAAAATGCATTTTATTCATACACTGAATATGACAAAATTACACACAAATGTCTAAACGAGTTATAAGAAGGTCCAGAAGGTCAAAGATCAGCTTCACTGTGGCATCACAAAATTCTGCAAAACGCTTTTGTCTTTATTCAGCAGCATAGCTCAGGAACAGAAGTGGAGACTGTGACTGTATTTCATATGTGGTCAAATACTGAATTGGTGACACTAATCCCTGGTGTCAGCCTTGAAACTGTTCTGATTTTGTAGATGTTCTGTGCTGCCAGGTTGAAGATGTGTGAAACACTTATGTTTGAAGCTCTTGATATTGAGTGTTTGTTCCATGTGACAAAGCTCTTTGTCAGTAATTACACTACATACTGTATATGAGTCTGGACAGACACAGATGTAAACTGTGACTTCACTAGTTTGCAGAAGAGTACAACCACAAGGCATTATTTCAAGTTTTTTCATGTAGCTATTTCTGTTTGAACACAGCCGAAGGGTTCAGTACCCTGGCTAACCTGTTTGATTGACATGAATGAAGACGGTTTGGAAGAGAAATACGTTTTTGTCTTCTGCTCAGGGAAGGAAACAGTTGTCAGTTTATGAGATCTTATCAGAGCTGCTTGCATGAATTACATGGTTAAACTGCTCAACAGCTCAAGCGGGCATTTTGAAAGTATGTCATAGGTATATATGTATGTGTATGTATATTCAGATTGAGCTAAAATTCTGTGCAAATAAATTACAATAAATGGAAGGCAGGGAGACACACATACACTCAACAGCTTAACAGACCCACACACTTGTCTCTGAGTGGAGAGCCTTCACCAGCTGGGTTGTGACTGTTTCAGCTAAGAACAGCAGAGGGTTGCTGTGTGTGTGTGTGTGTGTGTTGAAGTGAGTGTGGTGCTCTGCAGTCTGCTGGAGCTGTTGGCCCATCCCCCACCCCCGCTGGCTGCCTGGCTGTTTAGTGAGCTCCACTGCTTTGCCTCTCGCTCATACACACACATGCAACCATCATTCTCGTAGAGGAAGCAGCAGTGTAAAGAAAAGCTGATTTTAATAAACGATTAAAAAAAAAACATTATTTTTGACAATTATAAATGATCATGATGTGATTTTTGCAAAGAATATTATGTGCAGGTCGGCATCTCTGTGGCACCACAATGCTTTATTTATAGTGGTATGTTGTGACACATTTTACTTTTAATTAAAAAATTAAAAGCTCCTTCAATTTGCATATCTCACTTGGCCATAATGAGATCTCGATAACATTCCAGACTGCCAACAAGCTCTTGAGGCAGGAGCATTCCTGCTTAACCTAGAAGAAATAAGAACTAATATTAACAGAAATATATATGGATAATACTTCTTGTTGTTTAGGTCTTATTTGATTACTTTAATATAATCCAAATGGGAAAAGTGTCAACCCCTACAAGCAATTCTAAATTGAAATAATACATTACTTTACGATCTGCAGTATGCTGTTAAAGGCCTTTTTGTTTTGGTTCTATAACTCTCATATCTCTCATATAACACTCGCTTCATTCCTAGTAAGGGGAATGTTTTTCTCATCTTGCAATGTCCCTATGTTAAAAGTGTTAGAATATCTCAAAGTTGCATTGTTGTCACTGAATCTAGCAACTCTAATAATAAGAACTTTAGTATTATGACCAAGTTCTGAAGCTTTACATTGCTTTAGCCCCATTTAACTATTAGCTTTGATTAGCGTTAGGGTGGCTGTAGGGTGAGCCTTTCTGCTTTATTCTGTCCCTTCATATAAAATTGACTTTAGCTGTTTCAAGCACACAAGCTCTGACAGGTTAAGAGGCTTGTAACTGAGGTGGATTTTAAAGTGCTCTGAATGATTGCTTTAGCTTCCTTGAATGATATTGCATTTCATCCCAGACTCTCTTGATGTTACTCTCTTGTTTGCTCTCAGTACATCACTGTCAAAAACAACTAATCATAGTTAAAAACTACAGTGTAATTGGCTCCTGTGTTCCAAGACAGTGCCCCATTCATTTCATTGAAAGTTTCTCCCCTGGTGCATATGTTGAAAAAGATTTTCTGCTATGGCTGTTTGAGACATTTTATTTTTTTGTTGCACATGTTTTGATAACAGAAAGTTTCATTGAAGTTTTGTTGAAGCTCAGGAAAAAAAAGTTTTTCTGTTTACTTTTATGGGGAACAATCTTTTTTGGGTAAGTGGCTGTCATGTGACCGCAATTCCGTCTGTGGCCATTTTGCTAAAAATCAAACTTGAGATGTTGTTTCTGTAACACAGAATTGTGTGCAAGTGAACTACAGAGCAGTACAAAATAATTTGACAGAACCCACAGTGGTTAACGACACCCTGCATCATTGGTGTCTAGCTCCATGTCACTTTGCAGGAGCACCCATCTCACATGAAAAGCTGTTGGAATGTCAGTATTTTGAGAGGCTGTCCAAACTTGTCCAAACCTTCTGCTACAAGCGCTCCACACTGATGCTTTAGTCCATTGTTTAACATTGTCTAGATAGAAAGCTCTGTAGGAAATCATCAAACTAAAGTTATCATTTAGACTATATTTTTTAAAAGCAGAGCTGCTTCAGTTTTCTTTACTATTTTTAATTTTGGCCCACTCAGGATGTTGTCATCTCACCCTCCTCCCTTGTTGCCCTGTTTCACAGATGGTGGTGAAAACCTATATGGACATGGATCAAGACTCCGAAGAGGAGAAGCAGCAGTATCTTGCCTTGGCACTCCACCTTGCCTCAGAGTTCTTCCTCAGGAACCCCAATAAAGATGTGCGGCTACTGGTGGCCTGCTGTCTGGCTGACATCTTCAGGATCTATGCTCCGGAGGCCCCCTACACCTCCCACGACAAACTCAAGGTTAGGAAACTAACCCGTGACTACTGTATGAAATTGTCTTTGAAGTGTTAAAGCGCTCACCCTCGAACATTATTCAAATGTAGTCCAAGTGGCACATTTGATGTTTATATAAGCGCATTTGACAAATAGCTGCCAGTTAAATATCACCAGTCCACTATTAAATTACATTACAAAGCAATGTTTTATCATTTTAATTAAAAAGAAGAATGGCCCTGACTGTCTAAGTCTTTCGACTTTCTTTTTTCATGCACTCAGCACTGTTAATATAGAAACAATTAACTCATTCACAAGCTCAAATGTTTTCCTGTCTCGTGTCCAGGACATCTTCCTGTTCATCACGAGACAGCTAAAGGGACTGGAAGACACCAAGAGTCCTCAGTTCAACAGATACTTCTATCTGCTGGAGGTGAGGAGATAAACGTGTGTTTTGATTAAAGTGACAGTATAGCAAGCTGCTGATGAAGGAATGACGTTTCTTATGCGTTTCTCTAGAACTTAGCGTGGGTGAAGTCCTACAACATATGCTTTGAACTGGAGGACTGCAACGAGATCTTCATCCAGCTTTTTAAAACTCTCTTCTCTGTCATCAAGTAAGACCTTTGCTTTGTTTTTTCCCCCCTCCACACACTGAAATATTACTGCTTTTCAGACCCATTTTATGTTCTTTTTCTTTATTTTTGTACAGTTATGAATTTAATTTTTCTTCGTCGTTTCTTCAGCTAACACTTTAACTGTCTGCGCCTGTCTTTCACTGTGTCTCCACAGCAACAGCCATAACCAGAAGGTGCAGATGCACATGATGGACCTGATGAGTTCCATCATCATGGAGGGAGACGGAGTCACACAGGAGTTGCTGGATACCATCCTCATCAACCTCATCCCTGCACACAAGGTGGGAAACTGATCCATATTGATCAACTAATTATAATATCATTTGTTTGTATTCATTTTGTAGCATTTAGAAAGATCTCCAGAAGTAATTATGTGACTGTGGTGGTTACCTTTTCATGTGTCATATTTGTGTTTTTATCTTTGCATTTTATTTTTTCAAAAATAAATCCTGTGTATTTATTTTGAGTATATAAATGCTGTCTGAAAAAACTGAAAAAATAACACAAAGCCACCATTTGCAGCACAAGCACTTTGTGGTTTGATAGCTTATTTAATGAATTTGTTTTGCTTGGGTGTAA
The DNA here is from genome assembly GCF_020382885.2 of Scatophagus argus. Lineage (NCBI taxonomy): Eukaryota > Metazoa > Chordata > Actinopteri > Scatophagidae > Scatophagus > Scatophagus argus. Next base: position 15,845,475 of record NC_058494.1, on the reverse strand, counting down.
AATCAGCAGCTTCTATGAGGTCTCTTTGATTTTTGCCTTTTCTTTCTAATATTGGAAAGCTATTCTGAGCTGTCCTCACCACAAAAGGAAACTTACTACACTGAGCTCTGATGAGTGGCGTCTTTTTGGAGCAAGACCGGCTTTTTTTCCTGATGCAAATTACTTTCAGCTGCCATCACATTGGACACTGACCAAAAGCCTGATGTTCTGTGTAACAGTGAATGTTTGAGTAAGATGTTCATTGTCAGTGGAACTAACCAGTCAATGTTTAACTTTCCTTGGAACAGAATCTGAACAAGCAGGCGTATGATCTTGCCAAAACTCTGCTGAAGAGGACCGTCCAGACCATAGAGACGTGTATTGCAAACGTGAGCAACATTTTCTATGTCTCTCTTATCATTTTCACTTTGCCCCTATATCTTTGTTTTTCCCAGTCTCGTCCCCAGACTCTGTCTCCATTTATCACTGTATCTACAGTACATCTTGTTTAATTAAATATTTATCTCCTTCCTCAGTTCTTCAATCAGGTTTTAGTGATGGGCAAGTCATCAGTAAGCGACCTATCGGAGCACGTCTTTGATCTCATCCAGGAGTTGTTTGCCATTGACCCAATGCTGCTTACTTCTGTCATGCCACAGCTGGAATTCAAACTAAAGGTTAACACACCATGCACAGTACATGTCACCTGAGATTAGGGCTGGGTATTGTCAAGATTTTAATGGTGGTGCTATCCTGCTGTTACCACTTGGTACCGTTGGTACTTTAACAGCCCTCTCATCTGTTTTTTTTTGTTTAGAAGAAAAATCAAACACTGTTTTCTCAAATGTAATGTATATAAAAGAACACCATTGAGGAGGAACTTCAGCAGCATTGTTTGAAAAAATCACTACAACAGACTATACTGTCATAATTGAAATTTAAAATAAACAATTACTTAGCACTCTGAACTTCTGAACAGTTCGGATTATGCTCTGATGATTTCCTATTGAGTTTGTGAAAACAAACACATTTATACCTAAGCAAGCAGGCCAGTGATTACTTTAAATCATTATTCCATGTCTGTATAATTAATTTCATGTGGGCTATAGGCTGCTAGCATACATGAGATACCTGAGGTGGATGGAGTAACGAGTGATGAACTGCACACTAGGCTGTTGAAAATGGTATTTTTCCTCCTGCATGTGTTACACTTCCCCCAGGTGTTCTGCAGTGTTGCTTGTGTTTCTCCCCTTATGTGGAAAAGACTTATGCTCTTATGGCGAAGCCCACTGTCCGCATCAACTTTAGTGAAGTTTAGCCAGACTTGAGTGTTTAGTTCTCCTGTCACTGTCACTTAGTTTCTCTAACTTGCACATACATGTTTGTTTTGTGTGCGCAGAGCAATGATGGCGAGGAGCGTCTAGCTGTTGTACGGTTGCTAGCTAAGTTGTTTGGGGCCAAAGACTCAGAGTTGGCCTCGCAGAACAGACCACTGTGGCAGTGCTTCTTAGGACGGTGAGTAACGTGTCGAGACTAATCAAAAGAAAAGTGATGCAATACTTTCTTTTGTAGAACACACACCGTAGAAATTTCAAAATATTACACAGAAAGTTTTGAGAAAAGACTGCATTGTTTCAAGAACTGGTTAACTCATGAAGCAAAAGAAGGAATTTACCTGGTAGCGACTTGAGAGTGGGGGTTGTAATGGTCTGCAGATGATTTAAGAGACCTCTTTTGGAGTTAAATTGAGATGTAGATGGCCCTAGGTATACGAGTTCTCACTTGAAACAGTAAAACAAAGCACAGGAATCACATCTGGTTCAATGTCTATGAAGATAAAAGCGAGCAAGGCCCAGTTAAGTTTTGAGTTCTGCTAATTGTAAGATAATTTTATAATGGAAAATCAGTTCAGGTGAACAGTACAGTACTGAATTAGCAGTGCAGAAGACATCTTAACAGTAGTATTCAAGTGAAACATTTGCATAGTTTATTTGCACTTTTTTATACCTCAGTCGATCACTTGATTGCTCACCTGATTTCTCAGTGTATGATGCATAATTCAGCTTATCTCATTAATTATAACTGATGTTTTTCTCCAGGTTCAATGACATCCATGTCCCAGTCAGGCTAGAGTGTGTAAAGTTTGCTAGCCACTGCCTCATGAACCATCCAGATCTTGCCAGAGACCTCACAGGTGGGCTTTCGCTTGTGTTTTAATTTCGCTGTCTCACTTATTCTTCATGAGTCTCCTGTTATCCTCCAAACAAAAATGTGGCTTACACACCTTTCTCTTTATTATTCAATCAGAGTACCTGAAAGTGCGTTCCCACGACCCAGAGGAAGCCATTCGTCATGATGTCATCGTCACCATCATCAATGCCGGGAAGAAAGACCTCAACTTGGTCAATGACCAGCTGCTGGGCTTTGTACGGGAAAGGACCTTAGACAAGAGGGTGAGACATATGCACAATCATACATCAGGTTTCTTTCTTCAAACTTCAAGAAATGTAATTTGACTTTCCTCATATCCGTTTAAATCTGTCCTCTCTGGTCTGTTTTTCGTCTCCCCCCCTCCCCCCTTTTCAGTGGCGTGTGCGTAAGGAGGCCATGATGGGCCTGGCTCAGCTATATAAGAAATACTGTCTGCACCATGAAGCTGGGAAAGAGTCTGCCCAGAAGATCAGCTGGATCAAAGACAAACTGCTGCACATCTACTATCAGAACAGCATCGACGACAAGTGAGAATACACACAGACATAAAAATCTTGAGTCTTCTCTAGATGGAATTACTGTAAACAAATTTCAAGGTTATTAATGTAGTAAAATAATTGTGGATGTCTTTGTTGCTCCATGCTGTCCATTTTCACATAGTTCATGTAAACTCTCCCCTTCTTTTTCTAGGTTATTAGTTGAGAAGATCTTTGCTCAGTACATGGTCCCTCACAGTCTTGACACGGAGGAGAAGATGAAGTGTCTGTACTATCTGTATGCCTGCTTGGACACAAATGCTGTCAAGTCAGTAAATTTGCAATAAATTAGCTCTCCTGAGCAAAAACACACATTTTTAGATTGCGCATATGGATAATGACTTCTTCTCATTTGCTTATAAACACACTTCTCTGGAAAATACAACATCTTAGCTTCAGACAACACTACTAGGTTAACAAGTACATATCACAAGGAGAGCATATTGATCGCCCCCCTGTGTTTTCGCCTCCTCTTGTCTGACTGGTGCATTCTCTCTCTTGGTTTAATTGATGTCTTCAGGGCCCTGAATGAGATGTGGAAGTGTCAGAACATGCTCAGAGGACTCGTCAAAGAGCTGCTGGACCTGCACAAACTGCCAGTGGTGAGTTGACACACACTGAGCCTACAAAAATAACGACCTGCTCTATGTGTTCTGATGATAATGTCCTGACATATCCATGATATTATTTTCACTCTTTCCCCTTGTAGTCTGAGGCCAATAACACAGCTATGTTTGGGAAGCTGATGAGTATTGCCAGTAAGTTAGAAAGCACATATATATATATATATATATATATATATATATATATATTTTTTTTTTTTTTTTTTTTTTTTTTTTTTTTTTTTTCAACCCATTTCTTCAAAATGTAAAAGATCACCCTGCTTAATGTGACTGAAATCTTAATTTACTTGGGCTTTATGCTTACAGAGAATTTGCCAGATGCTGGAAAGGCCCAGGACTTCATGAAGAAGTTCAACCAGGTTCTCGGTGAGGACGAGAAACTCAGAGTCCAGCTGGAGATGCTCATCAGCCCGACCTGCTCCTGCAAACAGGCTGAGCTCTGTGTGGTGAGAGAATACTGAACACTCGTCCATTTAGCATACACCCTCAGATACAGACTGCCAGTCTGCTTCTCGCACTCGATCTGATCTGTAACACATACATATGTGCTAACATGGGGCCACAAAAACACATTGAAAGCTCAGTGCTGTGGCCACAGTCAAAAAGCGCTCTGCTTTAAATCTCAGAGAACTGTTTGTTTATTCAGTGTCAGTGAAAATGGTTCATTTTATATTTTCAGGGTGCTGTCACTTAAAAGATAGTTGTTTTTATTCCAACAAAGGACATTGTACTATCAGAATGTCTTTATTAATGGTAGTATGTTTAAATGCTGTTTGTACTGTGTGCAGAGGGAGATCACTCGGAAGTTGACGTTCCCTAAACAGCCCACCAACCCGTTTCTGGAGATGGTTAAATTCCTGTTGGAGCGCATCGCCCCTGTCCACATTGACTCTGAGGCCATCAGGTCAGAAAAAGTCCTGATGTGTTCAACACACCAAGTATTATGGTTGGGTAAAGCAAATTACGAATATGAGCACAACTTGAAATTAAAATATAATACCAATAAAATTGATAAAAGTAAATTTTGGCTCAAGTTGAGAGGGATGAATTTGGATTGTAAATCATGTTCTATTAGATTTAAGTGTCTTTTTCTCAGACCAGCAGTCTGTGTTCCACTCTCTCAGTGATGGAGTCACATTGAGCACATGAAGCTTCCTGTGCCATTGTGTAATACATAAGCAGGCTTTTCTCATTCACTGAGACACCTAATGGTGGTGAGGTGAAGCTGCAGGCATTAGACAAGAAACGGATTTAACCCTTTCTGCTTTATGGAAAAACACCATGAGAGAGGAAACACGTGTGCTGAATGACTTCTAATGCAAAAGTTATGCAGCATGATGTTTTTTTTCTTATGTTTTATGCATGAAATTGTATTTTGAGGTGTCTAAAACCGTTTCAGTTTGTTGTCTACCACACATGGGGATTGTTATAATTTATAATGTTTATCTTATAGTGCTCTGGTGAAGCTGCTGAACAAGTCTATTGAGGGCACGGCTGATGACGATGAGGAGGGCGTTACCCCTGATACAGCCATTCGCTCTGGCCTGGAACTACTCAAGGTACATAGCATGTACATAGCATCGCAACAAGCATTCTGTAATAAATGGGGGGAAAATACCCAGAATAACATGTGTTTGATAAGGTGCAAACAGTTTTAAATGTACAAAATACTGGACTGTGAACTTTCACACAAGTAATAGGATTAATGAACAAATCAAGGTGAGAAAGTAAATGATTTCACTGTTTCACTCCCTCCAGGTCCTGTCGTTCACCCACCCCACAGCGTTTCACTCAGCAGAAACCTACGAGTCTCTGCTTCAGTGTTTGAAGATGGAGGATGAAAAAGTGGCCGAGGCAGCCATCCAGATATTCAGAAACACAGGACAGAAGATCGAGACAGAGCTACAACAGATAAGATCGTAAGAGGGAAATTATTTACTTTTGAGTGCAAGTAATGAATTCCAACAACAGACATTCTATAGGACAGTACTCTGATTCTTATGCGCTGCTTCATTAATCTACAGAGAAAGGAGATTCTGCATCCAAATATGAGAAAAATACTGGGCAAGGAAGAGAGCCTAGCCAGAAAGACTATAGTCAGTTTGGCATCAGCCATACCAGTCCACATCTGGATTGAATGACAGGAACAATTATTCATAATCAATCAGTGTAAGTCTTTCTAAAGTCTGTTCTTATGTGTCCATCAGGACTCTGATTCCCATCCTGCATCAGAAAGCCAAGCGGGGAACTCCTCATCAGGCCAAGCAGGCTGTTCACTGTATCCATGCCATCTTTAACAACAAGGAAGTGCAGTTGGCACAGATCTTTGAGGTAAAGGGCCATTCAGGGATGTGCCTCGTAGTATAAAGAGTGTGTGTTTTTTTGTTGTTTTTTTTTAACTTAAAATGTCCATAATTTCTTGTCTCCTGTTGTTATCCTCTGTTGTTGATATTTCTTTGCGTGGAAGCACTCAAGTTCTTTTTTCTTTTTTTTTCTCTTTCACTCCCAGCCTCTGTCACGTAGTCTGAATGCAGACGTCCCAGAGCAGCTCATCACGCCACTTGTGTCCCTGGGCCACATCTCCATGCTGGCTCCAGATCAGTTTGCTTCACCAATGAAGTCCATTGTGGCTAATTTCATTGTCAAGGACTTGCTCATGAATGACAGGGTGTGTGGATATAAAACTGTGTACAAAAACAGATATTTGCACGTTTAATTTCACACTTTTGTATTTTTGCATGCAAAGAGTACATATGTGACTATTATGTGTCTTTGTGTCTCAGTCGGTTGGAAACAAGAATGGGAAGCTGTGGACTACTGACGAGGAAGTTTCACCTGAGGTCCTAGCTAAAGTAAGAGGCAAACGCATCACTCATTTTTACTAGACACTGATTTCACATTTATACGTCACAGGTGCACATCTACAATCAAAGATTTGGCTCTTGTTTGACAATTTCTAATAAAACAAGAACGATATGTTGTAAATATGGAAGGACCTCACGTTTTCTAATTGTTCATACTCTTCCTATTCCCGTAGGTGCAGGCCATCAAGCTGCTAGTGCGTTGGTTACTAGGAATGAAGAACAACCAATCCAAGTCGGCAAACTCCACCTTGCGGCTGCTGTCAGCCATGCTGGTCAGTGAGGGAGACCTCACAGAGCAGAAGAAGATCAGGTAACGCATGAGTTAAAGGTCACAGTAGATCTGGTAGAGTATTTAGATCGAGTAGGGATGTTCCAGAGAGAAACAACAAACTATGGACATCTTAGCTTGTTGCCTGGTGAGCACAATTAAGAATTAATTCATTCTGAAATGTGGAGCTTTAGTAGTAAAAGTTAACAGCTCTTTAGAAAAACAAGTTGTGTTGAACAGTGGTTTAAGTTAATTGATCATTTATCACTGATTCACTGATGCAACGAGGGAACAAATCAGCCAGATGTAAATTGATTTTGTTTTATTTTATCTTTCCGTCTTATTTCCTGTCCCTCTGTCCCTTTTGTTATTTCTTCCTCCTCGCAGTAAGTCAGACATGTCTCGTCTGAGGCTGGCCGCAGGTGGAGCCATAATGAAGTTGGCCCAGGAGCCCTGTTACCATGACATCATCACACCTGAACAGTTTCAGCTCTGCGGCCTCGTTATCAATGTCAGTCTCACATTTATGTCACCTTTTTTTTAAAGCCTTTTTTAACACCGGACATGTTGACATGTCACAATAGGAGAAGCACAGGAGTGTGTAATAAAATTTAATGATGGCTGAATTCCATTTAGCTGCTCTGAGGTCCTAGTATTGTGCATCTTGGATCACTGACATTTACTCATTAATATTTTTAATAACATCTACTTTCCATACAGTCTTAAACCACAGTGTCTGCTGTGAAAAAGGCCTGTTGTGGTCTGTGTATACAGAATGAGTACAAATGTTTACGTGTCAGATGCATTTGCTATGTGTTATATGAATAAAAGAAAATATTTCCTTTTGTCAGTGCTGATAGTCTTCTTCTCTCTCTTGTATGATGGAATCGTTTGACTTGAGTTTGACTGCGAGTCTGTCCATTCTTTTGTACAGGACGAGTGCTACCAGGTTCGTCAGATCTTTGCTCAGAAGTTACATTTGGCTCTCGTCAAACTGCTGCTGCCCCTGGAGTACCTGGCCGTCTTCGCCCTGTGTGCCAAAGACCCGGTGAAGGAGCGCCGCGCCCACGCCCGACAGTGCCTCCTCAAGAACATCTCCGTCCGCAGAGAGTACATCAAACAAAACCCACTCGCTCAGGGTCAGTGTTCAGCCCATCATGCTGAAACGTCATGATTACACATGGCTGCTTTTGTGTTTTATTATTGGACAACAGTTCACGCTATGACAGATCACAAAAGTCAGTTTCGATTAAAAGCAGGATTAACAGGATTATTGAGAAAATCTGCAAAATACAACGCAGATTAATGCCTGATTCTGTTGTTGCGCTCATATTAGGAGTGAGTGGAGCTACTTCTCCAGTCAGGTGCTGTTAACTGGTGACATGTTGAATATTGCATTTATTGCATGTAGTAATTTGAGGAAGGTAACTGTCTCCTCATCAGACCACATCTGTTTTCATCTGCTTTGGAATCTGAGACTCGGTGGATGTTTAAGTCACTTTTCATATCTGTCAGCATTTATTTACTATTTCCATTGCACTTTGATGCAATATTTTGATGTTTTCATGCTTCTTGACTGGCAAATTGAAAATGTCCATAAAAAACAGATGATGGAAACATTCATTTTTTCTCTTCCCTCAGAAAAACTTGTCTCCCTCCTTCCTGAGTATGTTGTCCCTTATATGATCCACCTGCTGGCCCATGACCCAGACTTCACAAAACCACATGAATATGAACAGCTCAAAGACATCAAAGAGTGAGTGTTGACGTACTGTATTTTTGGTTTCATGGATTTGATATATATTCATATTCATATTCTTTTTTTTTTGTCAGTTTTCTAAGAGATATATTTTATACTCTGGACTCGTGGTGATAACTAAAGCAGTGACATGCAGCCTGTTTTACTGTACCTGTGCTCATGTGCGTAGGTGTCTGTGGTTCATGCTGGAAGTGCTGATGACCAAGAATGAGAACAACAGTCATGCCTTTCTTAGGAAGATGGTAGAGAACATCAAACAGACCAAGGATGCACAATGTCCTGATGATGCAAAGGCCAATGAGGTACACACACACACACATATAACTGCTAATTACCGTTAGCTGCCTTTTAAATTTCCCAGTTGAGGGTTGCAGACATAACATGTTGACCGAACTTCATTTAGACAGACATTGTTTCAGCTCTGCTACTGCCTGTGCTGCCTGGTCGGCGAGCATGAAGCAAAAACACCTTCCATTCATTCTTACAAACGGAACTTTAGGACTAATAGCAAAGCCAACAGCTCTGTTCCTGGTGTGCATTATGTTTTTAAATTTCAAAAATTATTTACCCCTATGTGGAGGGTTGCAAATGGGAAACAGATTTGACACTACGCTGTGACATACTGTATGATTATTGTGCCTGAGCTAACAGGGAAAAAAGAGGGATAAACAACCAAAATGAAATCCTAGTAGAGAAGATGATGTATAACTGTAAAACATAAAATTTGATTTTTTGCTTATCTGTAGCACATATGGGTTATAATAATAATGTTTGACATTTTGAACACTATATGACAGCTATAGCACCACCAGCATCAGAGTTTCCCATTTTTTTGATCATATACAGACTGTGAGGAATATGGCGAGTGTATGTTCATGGGAAGGCAGTCTGGAAGCAAAAACAATAAGAACTTGCTGGGCCCCGTCAAATTATCAAACATCATTCTCAACATTATCTAATGATGTGTGTCTCATGTTGTTGTGGTTACAGAAGCTGTACATTGTCTGTGATGTTGCTCTCTTCGTTATCGCCAACAAGAGCACTGCATGTCATCTGGATTCTCCGAAAGACCCTGTCCTACCTTCCAAGTTCTTCCTCATACAAGACAAGGCAATAAACACACGCACACAAACCTAACACCTAAAAATAAGAATGATTATTATAATTATTTGAAAACAAATGCCTGTCAGACAACCCTGACTTTCCCCTTGCAAAAAAGAGGCCTCACAACACTGACCATTTCAAAGTCTTCATAAGAACGACTTGTATTCGCTCACACTTGTGTGATCAAAGCCAAAATCACAACTTTTTGTGGTTGATGTTTGTGTTTAGCAGTTTATGCCAATCAAAGATTTCTGACGTTTCTTCTATCCAACAGGACTTCAAAAATGATAAAGAATATCTGACGACAGAGATGAGACAAATGCTGCTGACTGGAAAGGTACGTGCAAAACACTCGATGCTTTCATGAACGTTGTGAATAGGAGCACTGCTCCAAATTGCTCTCTTTTACTAAGCAATCCACATTATAGCTTAATACTGCTAAAACAATTATTTTTCATTCTGAAAGAATCTGGCCGTTATTTTCACGATTAATCCACAAATCTTTTAGTCTCGGAAATGTCAGAAAAGGTCGACTAACTGATAACTGATTGACTATTTGTAGCATCAAGTTGTCATAAGGATAGTTAAGTTCAAAGGAGCTGCGGAGTGGGGACAGATTGATAAATTGAGTCCTAATCACCGATTGGTTTTACCAACAACATAATTGCCGGGACTCTCAACTATCAAATGCTTACCAGTCTAAAAACTACACCCTCCAACCCCCCCCCCACCTTTCTTTAAGCAGCCTAAACCAGCTCCAGTGTTGGCAGCTGTGAACAAACCTCTGACGGTGCCAGGGAGGAGGATCTTCACCAAGACCACCACAGCCTCAGACACAGTCAGTAACACCAGCACCAACTCTTCCCCACTGAGCTCCTCAGCCATCAACAAGAACAGGTACAGGCACACACACACACTCACTCGCTCACACGTGCATACACACAAAGAAAAATGATTCCTCTATCAGCTGAGGGATTTTTTTTAACGTTTCTTGTATTAACAGCAATGATGCCACTGACTCATCAGAGAGCCGAGCCCAGGAAAACAACGAGAACCCGGTCATCAAGAATGACGAGGTCAAGAAGGTAAACTCAAACAGGACAACCAGACGTCAGCTGGGACTGCACATACTGCAGCGCTGAGCAGAGTTACCTTAACTAAGCTTTCCCCAACTGTCCCACACAGGTGGAGGCAAGTCAGAATGCGACCACTGACGCCGAGACAGAAGCATCACCTGTCAAACGACGCGGCCGCCCTCCTAAAGCTGCTGCTGCACCTGCAGCGGCTGAAAAAGAGGCACCGACGGGGGGTGGAGCCGGTAGAGGCAGGAAGAGAGCAGCTGACCCCAGCTCCAACCCATCAGCAGAGTCAACGAACAGCAAGATGTCAAAGCAGCAGCAGAACGATGAAGGGTCAAAGAGACAGATTGACTTGCAGAGGTGAGAGACGAGCTGAGGGAAGGGAAAAATAAGCTTGGCTTATCGTAGCTTTGCCGAATAAATGATGAAAAAGGAAATTAATAAGAAAAGGTTTGACAAGTGGCTCTTTAACTTTGTAGCACATCTCTTAAAATGAACACACCCTGATCCCACGATTGCACAGAAATCCCATCCCCCTTCACGTGTCAACTTTGTTTCTTCTTTTCAGGTGGCAGATTGTAAGCAGAGAGAATCAAAAAGTAAGAAAGTCTGAGTATGGAGAGCAGACAGGGAAAGCTGTAGGGATAGGTGCCCTCCTCCTGGGCAGCGATGGCGACATTGAGATGGAGCTTGAGTCCAGTCCAGAGGCGGTTATCTGTGGCAGGAAGGACAGAGAGAAATACCTCCAGGGAGGTACCATTTGTACAAGGAGGGCACTTCCCTCTGGCAGGCAGGGAGAGCGCAAGAGTGGAGACGAGGCAGAGAAGTTAACAGTGAGTTGATTTAGTTCAGTATGTCTTTAAGTACAGCTCATCCCACTACAAGGCCAAACTGGTTTCGGGGAATTGTGTGTGTACACCCATGTGTACGCCCCTGAACAGACTTGATACAAGCATGAAAATGGTATCACACATAAAGTGTCGTCTAACGTCTCGTGGCTCTAAAAGAGGGCTTTCTAAAGAGAGTCTGAGAAAACAACAGTGATGATGTCAAGTGTGATGTTTTGGCTTGGACATGACAAATTCTTAGCCGACAACCTGCATTACAAACTCACTTTGGGGAGTTGCATTCTGGGAAATGTATGTGTAATAGTTTAGGGACATATACTTAAAAATGGGAAGAAAAAAAAGATCAGTTCCACAATTTTACAGGATGTGCAAAGATCTGCAGTGCCCCACGTGAAAGCTATAGATTTTAAAAATGTAGGACTTGGAGTTTTCAGTACAACACAAAGCCACATCAGTTTTTCTGCACAAGATTTCACTTGGGATTGTATTTTTCCTAAACTGAATAATTACAGAACAGGGTTGAAAATGAACATTTTTGTCCACCTGCCACATGGGGCTGGTGGATTCCAAAATCACCCACACATGCTAATTTTGAGCCCTTAACAGGATTTATACTAAGCAGTTTGTGTCAGTCATCACACAACCATAGACAAAAGATACATATTACATTGATTTCAGTTTACTTGCAGTATATTGTATGTACTGTTTTTCTTATTGAGTTCTGGACTTGTTTATTTTATTTTTTTTTTTATTTCAATCTTTACTTTCAGTGTATATATACGCTTCTCCTTTTAGTTTCCACAGACATCTGCAGCTACAGTTTGCTGCTATTAGGTACACATCTCACAGAAAACATAACCTTAAGATGAAAGTTTTCGTCACATTTACGTTTCCTATTCTTTAAGCAACAAGCCACAGAAAATTACATCAGTGTCCGGTGGTCATTCTGTGTTAGGATGGTCTACTTGGGTTAATGTCAGCCTGATTTTTGTTCTTTTCACCTGAGTCCAAGCTGTGTTGTCTTTCAGGTAAAGAGGAAACCAGTAAAGGTGAAATCAAGACTGTAGAGAAATGGGCCAGACTCTTCCTTCTACCTTCCAACCCCTACGCACAGCGCTCCTCTGACTCTAAAGCTTTCCTGGACACATTATGGACCTTTCTTAAAACACACACATGTACACACAAATGCAACACACACCACTGACACCCTAGAAGGTTTTAAATACCTTATAGTCATGATTTGAAGCTCATTGTATGTAGGTCTTACTCCAGAAATGTTATTTTTTTTCCCCTTTGTGTTTGTTGCTCTTTGCTTCTTTTGTGGAGCCATTTTTAAGAAAAAAAAAAACAGGATGGACATTTTACAAACGTTTTAATCTGGTTATGATTGTTGCTTATTAAATTCCCTGGGAAAAATCCGACTGTATGTGTCCTGACCTCTTCCTCCTTTTGTGTGTCATCAGTATTTTTATTTTGTGCTCACCAGTTTCACTGCATTTTTGAAATACCCATGGGATTTCCACGGTTAAACTTTTGAATACCCAAGACCATTAAGAGCTACAGTAAATGGTTAAAATATGATAACATCATAGCATAAGAACTTGTACATTTGACAGATGTACCTGCACTTAAAATTTTATAAACTTAGGTATGTTTAGATGCTTTAGCTTGGTTGTAGCATCACAAGGCCAGAGAGAAACACACAGTGGCTTCATAACTGCCAACTGTAATGCTATTGAAGGCCTTTTTGATTTATTTCGAGTGTTTTAAAGGACAAATTTAAGGTGTCAGAACAGTTTATGGACACTGTGCTCCAAGCTCTGTTGCTGCCTCATCCTCTAGTCCGGTCAGTGCCTCTGACGCTCGGTCAGGAGTGCTGGGTTTGAATTAACTTTTTTTTTTTACTGCTGAAGTCTGAAACAGTACTTCAGTTTGGAATGCATAAATGATATATTACTATACAATTATGTGTTCAGGTTTTTGTTCATCTTTTACAATTATATTTTTTGTACTATTGTCAGTTATTTGTTGGGTAAAGCCTGGTTTTTAAGCATTGAGTGAGTGGAAACCTTGTGGGTTGTGTTGATGTAGTTGAAGTATGCCTATGCTCATCATATTTAATTCTTTTTCCAGAAAATAAATGCTTTTAGATGTTACTTTGCAGTGCATTTGTCTTGATCACCATGTTTATGAAGTGCAGTTTTCAAAAGCTGAGACATAACAAAAAGCAAACCCAATTTTCCACTTTTTTTTAATCAAAGAAACATGACACTGTCACAATAAATAACCATGCTTTTTATACTGCTGATGCTTGCTTCCAAGGAAACAAAAGGAAAATAAGTCTCAATCCAAACAATGCAACAGCCCCCCCCACTTTTTTTTTTTTTAATGCTTCGTTATCGTGCAATATTGTACATGGTGAGAACAGGGGGGTTGTTTTTTTTGTCCTTTATTTTTCTTACAAAATATAGATCCAGCCATCAATGGTGCACTCTAGTGATAACGAGATGGCTCTTTGTCAAGAACCTGACTATTTACAAGTAAAGGAGATGGTGTGTGCTCTCTACCTGACTATGAACTTCTTTTTTTGGCTCTGGCTAGAAACTGTTCACTGTCAGTGTAGAGGGTGCACAATAATTCCCATGTAGTACTGTAATATTCCACTGTGTTGTTAATGAACTGAGCTGGAGGGCAAGCAAAAGAAATATGGTTTATTAACAAAAAAAAAAGGCCATGTGTGAGGATCCTGCAACACCCCACTTACGCTAAGTATTTCTTTACAGTCCATGTACCTAAAATCAAAATGTGTGAAAACACTGTGCAGGCCTGCTATCTGCTTGGTAGGATTACAGAGGAGTTCCAGCCTCTTGCGCTACTCACAAGACATCATTGAAAGACAACCTCAATGAGCATCTTATTTGGCTGTGTAGAAAAGCATGTGTGGGAACAGAGATCACCTACATCTCGCTCTCGCTCTCTCTCTATAGCCAAAGTCTGGACTGAGTAGTGCTGCATTGGATCAACCGTTTATGATAAAGTTCCTCCTCATAATGATCAACATCAGGACTGAGAGGGTAAACAGATCCTTAACCCGTGGCTCAAAACTCTGCATGTATATGGTTGAAACTGATTGCTCTGAAATGAGTGTGAAAAACAAAACCACAGCATTGCAAACTAAAACTCCTTAACAACATTCAGGATCACATGTCAGAACAGTCAAATCTGTTCAGAAAAATTTCCAGCAACATAACCCATCAAATCAACAGGAAAGGCTTCGTTTCCCTTCAGATATCAAGCCAAACTGGGTGTGGTTAAGTGGCTTGCCGAACGTCCCTTTACGCAGGTCGCAGAAAATAGTCCTGCGAGTTCCACACATCTGAAGGGACGTTAAAGCAAACAGACACCCCATCACCACATCATTTGGCCAAATAAAATAAAGGCAGCATAGAACATGCAAGGACAATGAAAAACACAAGGTAAGATTGTGGTGTAGCAGTAAAGATTGCATGTAATGACCTTCAGGGGCCTGAGCTGGCTGTCACCTCCTATGCCATTAAGGCCGGATTTTGGCTATGCCACCCCCTAAACAACACTCTTAAAAGAGAAATGAAAACAAAAGGCCATTCAGAGGCATTGCTCATGGATCACAAAAGAATAAAAAGATATCTCTCCATAGAATTGTAAACTAGGCTTATAGATTATATTTAAAATAATTTGTTTTACAATGCCATGTAAGAAAAAAAGTATATCCCCGTTGTATTTTCAAATTTACACACATCATCTTATTTACACACAACTCTTTTTCCTTCTGTGCATATGTGCAGATGTTTTAGGATGCCTGTGAGCTTTTCTAATTCTACATACAGAAAAAAAATCATGCACATCCAAACATCTGCAGGTGATTGAAGTGTCTATGATAAACTGTTAATGAAAAATCCTTCACACCGCTCATACAGAACACTTTCCGTTCAAGTTACTTTAGTCCAGTTGGACCTATAGTATTTCATGTCCATAAAAGAGAATTATCTGCCATAAGGTCCAACTGGTTGCTAAGGGGAGTAAATGGTGATGTACTGTGAGAACAGTATGCTGGATTTCTTTTACATTTTACCCTGGAAAATCCACCAGGCAATTGCAACTGCAAAAAGTTTCAGAGCCAATATGACTACAGAGCAGGCACGGAAGACAAGATGAGCGATCTTAAGTTTTTGGTGGCTTATTACAAGCTTACACATTTTGAGTTAATGGCAGAAAAGACTTGACAGATGGGGTCAGACAGGCAACAGGGTGGTGTGCATATTGGCGCCTGTGGTGAATACTGGTGTTGAATTTGTAGCAAGAAAACTTATTAGAAAAGAAGGCTCGTACTGCTGTGGTGAATGGGCTGTTGTCTGTGTAACAAAAGGCAATGGTGGAATGCTGCCGGGGAGGAGCTGATGCTATGATGAAGGGAGTTTGGGTTCCTCACACCTGGATGGATTTCAGTTGCTGAGGAGCAGCTCTGTCGCTGTTTCCACATCCCAAGATTTTGAAGACAAGGCTGCTATTACTGCATTCTGTAAGCAAGGGGGAAATTGAAACATATCACAATCCGTGCATCATTTCCAACATCAAGTTAACACAAATTCAAAGAAATATTTTTTTTTAAACAAAAGATACGTATGCTATTATGAACATTGAATATGATCGACCGCCTAACTGGACTGGCCAATTAATCATGGATGAACTGTTTGTATCGGTGGAACTGGTTGCTGGCTCTGATTGTGGCCAATGGCTGCACAGCCTCCAACACTCAACTTCTCAACAGGAAATACTGACTGCGAGGGAAAAGGATCAGCTCAAAAACTAAAAATCGCTTCCACCTACATTTTCTTTATGTTGTTGTATAGGTTAGTTTCGGTTTCATGTTTATTTATCAATTACTTCGAGTGGCCACTTCAGCTCCAGATTATATGAGTATTATTATTATTATTATTATTATTATTATTATCATCATTGCTGAGTTTGATATTCAGTTTAACAGCACTCCAGTTTGTGATGAAGTTGAAGATTAACAAGCTGAAAGCAGAAAATCTTTTGCTGAAAAATTACTCAAGGGATAAATTTTCTTTTGACCAAGTCATCACTTCACTGACTTACCATTTCAGCTATACTGTCAAACAACCACACTCTCAAACTCTAACGTCCCACACCATCCGTGCATGTTCAAATTGCTGTACAAACGTTATGATACCACAAAAACAAAAATTGGTTCTGACCTTATCAAAGCCCATGGCACAGAGTTTGTCTATTTTGCGTGTGTAGTCGGGACTGGAAACAGGAGCGCCTGCATAGACATGAGACCACAGCCTTGCGGTCTGTTTGAACATTTCTGGGTTCTGCTTATACTGAGGGATGCAGAGAGAAACCTCAGTAAGTACAGCCAAAATATACCTTAATAAAAATCAGCCAACAGTGTGATGGTCTACAGACCAATGACACATACGACCAAAAATAAACATTGTTACCAAAAATTATTCTACTGAATACAAGACAGGAAGTATTACTTCACTAAAACACACCAACATCTTTCTCACCTGGTTTGCTACTACTGCATCCTGTGGATCATCTGGTTCTGCTGCAGCAAGAAGAGCCTGTAGAGACAACAGCACCGTCCGCAGGGTCATAGCAGCTGCCCTGGGTGAGACAGATTAAAAGTTGGAGTAGATAAGTGGTCAGTGTTTTTACTTTTTTGAGACAGCGGTGACATAATGGAACATTGAATATAATGAGTCACCGAGTTCAGATATGTCTCACTCACCACTGGTCTTTTAAAATGTCCAGACATATTGCTCCCGTCACAGAACTGATATTAGGGTGCCAGATCTTAGTGATGAAACGCACCTAAGAAACACAGGTGTGTAAGGTTATGTGGATAAAAGTGATATTATACGAAAAAATGAAAGCAAGGACTGAGTTCACATGCACTTGTATTCTGGTTGTAGGCTGTATCCTTGTTTTAATCATATTTGGGCAGGCCTGGGCACACTGAGGATAATATATATCATAAGATGACACAAATTTGTCTGCCATCAAAAGACTTTGTCATACTGTTTATAATGTGTTACCATCTCGTTAACATCTCTGGGAGGACACTACGTCCTCAACGAGCAGAACTGAGCTGCTTTGTGTCAATACTGGATTTTTTTAATATGATTTTTGAACCAAGCATTTCACTTGTTAAGTATGTAATCCACTACATAAACCACTAATAGACATTCCTGTCTGGTTTTTATCCATCAGCAGTTTCTCAACATATAACGGTCTACACATTGATAATGCAACATAAGATTACTGTCTATCGCCGCTATGTTCTGGATATAATGTTTACATCCAAAATCAAGATTCAGCTCCCTGTATTAAATGAGTCTGACAGTATAATGGTTTGTGATCATCTGTGTGCACATACATCTCTGATTCCTCAACTTCTCAGAACTCTGTTGATTTTATCAGTATCAGACTTTCTCTTCTATTTTGGCATTTAGACCATCACTCTATCATTTACCACAATATTTTTTTCCTTTACAGACAAACTGACATGAAACTAGAGCTGAGGGCAGACCTGTGGCTGACATGAATCAAAAACCTGATTACAGAGTTTACAGGCCACAACTTTCAATTAGAGGGCGTCAGCGACCATATTCAGCTCCTCAGAGCTGAATTATGAACATTATGAATTCTGAAACCCCAATATGGTGTTTATTCCAAAACCACAATGCTAACCAGGATAACAGTATGTACATAAATGTACCAAAGAGTGAGAAAGCGGCAAAGACATAAGACAAGTACCAGATGGGAGACAATGAAGCATTTACCTTTGGTGGGTTAAAAGGATAGGTTTCTGGGATTTTTATTTCAAGTTGATATCTACCACCTTGGAAAGAAAGAGATACAGCAAAATGGTTTAACATGACAAATTACAAAGCCCTGTACCAAATATTTTGTTAGGTTATAATAACAGAGGTGAGTGAACATACCTTCATATGGTGTATCTGGAGGTCCTGCTATCTCCCCTCTCAGCTCTGTGAAGTTCTCATCCACCAAATCTACTTTTATCTGGTTTTTACTTGTCTGTGGGTTAAGACAAGCGACAGAGACACAATGACTACTGCCTTGTTTTATGGATACAGCTGTCAGTCTACGTCTTGACATGTGTCTGTCAAGTACCAAACCACAAACTTTATTTGCCAAATGTGAAGCCCCAGACATGATGGCTGTTAACATTTTCAGTTAAAAACTGAAAAAATAGTTTTACAGGAAGCGTTAGGTAATTTACGTACGTTAGCTACACAGATAGCTTGGTAGTAGAGCCAAGCTAACAAAAGTTAACAACAAACCCTCAATAACAAGGCTTGACAGATAGTAGGATGACAAAATAAACAGTTTACATGATCGAAATCCTTTCATATTTAAACCGATAGCTCCGTGAGGTTTATCAAATGTATTGATGAATGACAACGATATAGCAAAACAACACAGGCTAATGCTAACTGTGGATGAGATATCAAAACATCGTAACCGTTAGCGAGCTAAAAACTGCTAACCCTGACTGTCAGTAACTAATTTATGCTAGCGAACAGCTAGGGTACCTTGTGTGAGGTGTATGCTACAGCCCATACAAAGTTCATTAATTTTAACTGGGCAGTTAACCAAAGCTATGCGGTATTGTTTGTTAAAAACAGAGGGCCCTTCAGTTGACACAGCTGAATCCCCGGTGTTTCCTGAACACACCCACCTGACACAACAGGAGAGGTTCGACCAGACACTGATATCAAGCTAAAGCTAGCTAAAGTTCTCCTGGTTAGGCCTGACCTATTGCAACACGAGACTGGGACCTGACGTTAGCAGAGGTAAATTTGGTCACTGTCATAACGGCTTACAGAGACTTTACATTTAATCTGGGTTGAAACGTTAAGAAAAACGAGCTGGATCGAAGTAAAAACAATAGCCAGTATTGTTACCACACCTCTTCGCTTTTGAGAACTTCTTTGAACTCCCGCTTGATCCGTTGGACCGCGATGTTAGCCATGGCTGTATCTGCTGAACTGCTGCTGCCTTGAAGCAAGACCCGGGGCCTTTCTACCTATGTTGTATGTCAGTATGGGGACTGCCTGCGCGGTGCTTTTTTTTTTTAACAGTTATGAAGCCCTCCTTTGACTTTCACCGTCTACCTCTTCTTTTCACTTTCAGAAGCAGCTCACCGCTTCTGTCGACTGCCTGCCTGCCTGCCTGCCTGCCTGCGTGCGTGCCTGCCAGCCAACGCACAGCGTCAGTCAGTCCAGAACATACACACACAGAGGGCAGCTAAATGGAGTAGAAACTGGAACTTTCATTTATGAGCTCTAGTACATGGGTTCATGTTCTGCTTAAACTTGCTTTCAGGGCATTTCTCACCATGTGCTGAACACACCTGATTTCTAGCACTGGTAACTAGTACTTTCATTTACTTAAAGGATTTTACATCTGACTGCCATATGTTACTGGGATTCACATTGTTTTTACATTTAAATTATGGTGCAAAATGAAAAAGCAAGGGAAGAAAGCTGTCAAGTTCGTCACATTTTTACTCTGTATTCATCTGTGCTTGCATGCCATCTGACTTTTATCTATTAACAGTGCACACCTTTCAATGTCTGGCACTTCAGCTCAGATGTCTTACTGACATTTCATCAGCAGTTACTCCTTACACAGCCCTTCCAGCTGACACTTCAGCTATATGGTGCACAGATGTTAACTATCTCTGGTGTTTCAGTCTAACCTGAACATTTCATGACTTGACATTTTAATTGTTTTCATGGCTTAGACGCCAACTGCCAGTTAAATTGTTTTCATCTCTTACCAGCAGTGACATAAAAGGGTGGAAAGGAAGCTGTCAGGTTTTCCCTTGATTGAATGGCAAACATTTTGATTAACCTAAGGGATTTTTTGTAGTACATTTTGTGACATTTCTGAGAGAAATGTTGTGCTTTTTAATTCACTATATTCATCTAACCCCTATAGTTAATGCTTTGCAGGTTTTTACATTAAAAAAAGGTTCATTAAAGGTGATCTCCCCAACAGAATGATCTCCTTCAGATACAACAATGAATAGTTACTTTAATGTACACATTGATGCATCAGTAATAATGATCCAGTAATATAATAATACTCTGAAAGGCGGTTGATACTTTTGGTACTTTTACTTAAAATTTTGAACTTTTATTTTAATAGTTAGAATATTGTTTTTTTAGGGTTTCATGAGATTTTCATTAGATTTCCATTCCATTAAACCAGTACTTCTCCTCCGAGAAGACAGTGCTCAGGTGAATTGTGAACTATTATGTATGGCAGTAAATTAAACGAATGTTCAGATATGTATATAAAACGTCTGGCACACTGTATAGTCCTATTTCCCTCTGTTCTCTTCTGAAGTATAAGTAGAAAGTAAGTGCACTTAGAAATAATAAGTGCCATTTTGAGGTAGCCTATTGTGCTTTTGAATTACAGTATTTGTAAATGTACAGTAAATGTACTCAGTTATATTTTAGCGCAGTATATTTACTTTCTCAACTGTACAGATGTTAAAACTCTCTCTCGACGTTAAGTCGCTCGACTGTTTGTTTACTATCCAGATGTTATCATCTTTCTCCGTTTGATTGGTTTGAAGGCATGTTTATCAAATATTTGGACCAATGAGAGACGTTTAAAGGGCCCTATACCCTCCCCATACCTTCATGAGTTCCCCGGATGCCAGCCGTGAAGAAACGCAAGTTTGGCTAGCTCACGTGCCACAAACAAAACAGACGGAAGGTTGATGTGTCTGCAGGCTTAGTCGAGCGCAACAGCAGAGCAGCAGTGCAGCCCGGAGCAATTGGAGATATTTAACGTTTTTTCAACATTAGCAAAGCTCAAGTAAGTCGTCCTTCGATGTCGTTTGCTGCCACATCTGTCTGCAATCATATGTTGATCATTATCGGTCGAAAGACAGCCGCTTTGAGTTTTTTCTCGGTTGGCTGGCTTGCTGACAAGGTTAGCAAGTTGCTAATCTAAGCTAAATTGTTTGGGGAACAATATTGTGTGAATGCAGAACTCAAGGGTTGGTTTATTCAAAATGATGATAGTAACCCTCAGAAGGGTCGAAATGAGCCGTCCACTTGGTTTGTTTGTCATTCCAAAAATATATAGGCAGACAGCCTTGCAAAATGTAACGTGTACATGCTTTGATACTGTATAAGTGAGTTTGAACTGAGTCAGTTTGTAAGTGTATATGTCGTATGGCAGTGCTGAGTTGCTGTGCATCGACAGTCTTATTTTTCAACATGTGTTTATGTTGAAAATGTATTCAACATAATGTATTTTGGCATTTTGAGGACTAGCAGAGGGATTGTTACTTTACTGTAAGAATTCTGACATTACTAATGGCTTTAGGTAGCCACACAGGTCGATTAAAACATGTTCGTCTTGTTGTTGAAATGGTGACATTCGGCATAAGATGCAAAATGAGAACATGAGTTGTCAGGACAAGACTTACACAGTACGAAGACAAGACAAAAACAGAAATGTGCAAAAAGCACAAAAGTTATGTCTTTTGCAATGGTAACAGTTTGTACTGTTCAGTCGTACTGCTTTGTGCATATGTTGGTAATCATTCTTTAAAGAAAAACAAATTTAGGGTTTTGTATTGCAGAAGTCAGTATCTAGTATACTGATATAGACCTGAATGACTTCTAACATGTGGCAGACATCTTTGTATTTGATCATATGTTTGTCTCACAGCAAATGCAAGCCTGGTCTGCATGCCAAACCATTTGATAATATTTTTTTCCTTTCGGTAAATTCTGTAAGAGTGTCAGTATTCTTCAGAGAAATAGCGGCTTGCTTTCAGCCTCTCATGATGATCTCAACCAGTCAGTTCTTGCATTTGTGGACCAAGTCAGTGGCGTGTTCTTAACTGCTTCTTAGCTAATGACATTTCTAATTAGTGATATGTTAAAGACAGGTGCATCATAAACATAATCCATTTTAGACTTTGCATGTCAAAAATGCATGGACAGCTCCAGAATTAGCTCACAGAAAGTATTCTGTATATTGTTAATAAAACAAACACACAAATATTTTTCAGTTAACTTTTATTAATAATATTAATTTTAGCATGTCCTGCCTTACTTTACACCTAGATTGGAAACAGCAAGATAATACAGCCACTGTCTGCTGACAGTCCTTAACTGAGCAGTCCCCTCCCTTCAGTCTGTGTGTGAATGTGAAACAACAATAGAGCACAGCACTGACAAGAGGCAGCGTTAGGTTGTTCACACTTGTTTATGAACACCCTAGTTGCATGCAATCCTTTATGTCTTGTTACAAGGTAGACACCGTCTGGTGAGAAATGGCAGAAGGAGGCTTTGACCCTTGCGAGTGCATCTGCAACCATGAATATGCTATGAGGCGTCTCATCAACCTGGTAAGTCGTGGAGGTGAGAGGCTTTCGCCATAACTTGAAATCTTAAGAGGCAGACTTGATTTTAACAGAGCCAAGGAACAAGTATAGGTTAAAGTATTCCAAGTATGCAACTTAAAGTAAAAATATCTCCTGAAAGAGAAGGATGCAGAGATTAATGTTGGAAACAAAATTCTGTAGAGAAGGAAATTGAGCCAGCATATCCTGGTTCCTGCTTGGTGTTTGTCTTGAGAGTCTATCAGTTCTGCCATGCACAGACGTCACGCTCTGTTGCGCTGTGAGCTGTCACTTCCCTGTGTGTACTGTATATATAAATATTCTCTGGGTCTTCTTAATGTAAAGTGTGCTGTGAAGGATGAGATCAAAATTATCAAGAGAATGTACATTAAGTAAAGAATACAGCTTGTAATTACTTTTAATTAGTACTTTTAGTTTCTCGGTTTCATTGGCTCTTTGTCCTCAGGTGTAACTTGCATGACGAGCTGCAGCTAGCTCAGAGCTCGAAGCCGCCCTAGGGATTTTCTGATTCGCTTGCAGTGGGAAAGGCTGTTGTCCAAATAACAGAGGAATTTGCACACCATTTGCCATTCAGAATTGTACAGTATATTTTAGGAGGCAGGCAGAGCTCAGGTGGGGACATTTGTGTGTGTGTGAATATGTGCTGTAACAGGAAGCTGTTAATGGGTGAAGTTTTTTCCTGCAGTGTGTTTATGATCAATTGTACTTTCTGCCTCTCTAAATGAGGGAGGTGGTGACCAGAGTAAATATGTAATCTGTCATTGGAAGAATGAATACGAATGTATTTCCTTCTCTTCTAATTTGTTCCTTTTGTGAATTCTCTTTCAGCTCAGGCATTCACAGTCCTACTGCACAGACACAGACTGCCCCCAAGAATGTATGTATGACCACATTAGACCTTATGGTTTTGTCCTATTGTGTGGAAGCATGGCTACACTCAAATCAAAAACATTAGAACAGATTACATGTGTGAAGTGCAAAGATGTTTGTTTTCAGTGCCAGGCCCGAGCAGTTCAGTTGACGGAGGAGGTGACCTGACGTTCCCCATGGTCGTGATGGGATGGATAGTGCTGGCTCTGCTTCTGTTCCTGTTCCGCCCATCCAGTCTCAGGGGTCCCCGTCCCACAGGCAAATCTCCTGGACCCCACAATGTCAGTACTGATCACTCTATCATCTATATAACAGTAACATTTTAAATTATTAATACAGTACCGCCCTGCCTTTGTTTGGCATGACAATTTACCACAAAGTTGGAGTTAATTTACTTAAAATCAGTTTTGCATGAGTAAAAAGAAAAAAGCAATATTTTTAGCTATATTGGTACTGAGCCCATAAAGTATACAATCATGGATCTTTTATTACCATAGACTTTGAGCTTGTTGAGGTTGTGAGTGAAGAACATTGCTCTCATCATGTATCATTTATTTTTATAGGCTGAATGTGCCGTCACTACCAAGCTGCGGTTAATTTTTTTTTTCCCGTTTCTACATAATGTTACTGCTGTTGTGTTCTTTTAAAGCATTTTCCACAGCAGACATTTTCACTTGTCACAATAGGAACAGCACAGGTGTTACCTTAATGATGGACCTTCATCAAGACGGTTCACTTTTCTTCTCGTGTAAAAACAATATCTTTCTGTCTCGGTTTGTAGAGTGATGGAAGAGAACCTCCAGTACCGCCTGTTGACTAGCAGTGAAACCGCCGAGCCAGCACTCCCCCACCTGCTCTGACTGGAGCTGCAGAGTTAGCTAGTTATAGTGACCAGGACAGTGCCATCTCCCTGTCAACCTCTTTTCAAATGTCTTTTGCTTTTTTTCCCTGTTATGATTCTTCTGAATGGAACTCAACTGATACTGGATTGATTAGGCCAATACAGATATGATATTTTGAAGGTGCAAAAAATCAGATAATATAAAGATCAATATTATTATTTTTACAAAAACAAACAACATAAAGAATTTTGGCATCTATTTTTCAGCTTTGGTTACATTGACAGAGATATAGACCGAAGCAGGATACCTAACGAAGACTTTTGACCAGGGGATGAGAAACTTAATAACTATAACAAAACACAATTTTTCCTCAAATGCAAAAGTTTAATTAAATAAGTAGAGAAAATCATATTTTGTTCATGTGCAGATATATACACTGATACATTTGTAATGAGCCACTTTTGACTGATAACATTGGCCAACCATGTTAGCTCGATATCATACCAGCTGAGCTCTTATGTTTTTAATCAGAATGTCTGTTATTGTTGTGAGTCAGTCCCTGATCCCAGCTCTGGCACTGACTGATCTGGATCTCAGACAAGGAGCTCAAAATGAAGTAATGTGTCAAATACTTTGAAGGAGAACAGAGGGGGGGCAGCACAGAGATCCCCGCTGGGCAGTTAAATGTCTTGTTCAAGTGCTTGCGGGGTAATGACTGGTGGCGGGTTCTGTTCAGACTCCTCAGCATTCCACTCTGTACACTTTACAGCTCTAAGCAGTGCCATTAATGATGTCATATCACACAATGTTTTAATAGCATATTAAAAACTATTACTAGACTGATTACATTTAATGAATTTATATGGTTATATTCTTTATTAGGATTTGGTGTACAAAACATGACAAACTGGTTTTAATGCTGTGAATTTCTCTTGTGTGTTTACGCCCAGTCCTCAATTAGATGACATACTCCCCTCAGCCAGCAAATACTAATGTCCTCTTACATTAACTATATCTCTGTCCCTTTATGTAACAGTGTGTCTGGTTACTGTGGTGTCGGTGATTAAGATGACAGTGAAGGATCTCAGCCGTTTGACAGTTAAATGCAGTCATTGGAACTTTGTGAAATGAGCTGAATTGCAGGTACACATAGAGGGTAGAACAAGTGTGGTCATTGTGAAACAATATACTCAGTAAAGCAAAAAATTTTAATCATATTAAGATTACATGTGCTGTATTTGTTTTGTGGAAAAGAAGAAAAAACTAATTATATATTAGTAGACATTAATATTTTAGTAGCACTTTTCTTGTGGTGTGCTGTACTAAACTTCAGTTGTCTGAATGATGGCCTCTTCTATTCTTACTGAGAATCACAGCAGTCTGTAATTGATATGGAGCAACCCAAAGTTTTCTACTTCACAACTTCTGTATGAGAATATGTCAATCCAGTGAATAGTATTTGAACGCAGAAATGACTTTTCAAACAGTGCCAATGTGAATTCATAGCTCTTGGCTTCAATGCTCATTCCAAATTAGGGAACAGCAATATTTGAGGTCCTGTAAAAAATTTGTAATGTGTTGAAACAAGGCTTTTAAAATGTTTCTTGGTTTGTGTTCCAGGGTACATTCCTGTGATATCAGAAATAACATGAATTAGTCTTAATATGAAGGAATTTCTTAAATATATGGTGTAAGAAGTAGGATTCTGGATGTGATCTGTAACAACTGTGGGCCGAGTTCATCCCGACAGTCTTTTGCTGCTGGCTCATTTCCGTATCAACAGATTTTTGTTTGTCTTTCTAGACTTGTTTGGGAGATGGCAGGGAGGTGACATAAGGAAGGAAAGGGTAAAACAAACTGTAATTAGTGCTGCACAATTAATGGGGAAGCCAACTACATTGTTGAGATGTACAAGTCGACTCTCTGGTGAGATGGAGAGACCTTGAATTACACTGTTACTGTCAAAGAGAAAAAGGGCTTCAACTATGCACTTTTCTTATAACAAAACAAAAAATAAAAAGAATTCAGTCTTCTTTCTGCCTGCCTGTGTTTTACTGTAAGCGTTCTAGCATTCACGAAGGCATTTCTGTAGCGTTGCAATTACTTTAACTTGTAATTGAGTAGATGTAATTGTGGTATTTATATTTTTACGTAAGTAGAAGACATGAGGGACACTTATAATGTATTGGAAAAAAATCTTTCCTCATCTAAGGCATGCTGCATATACCATTCGAGTCAGTACAAATATAGTATAAGTACTGTATAAATCGGTGTCTTACATTCTGGCAGTATTCAGTCCCTCAGGAAAAAAGTGCACCTTTAAAAATCTGGTTAAATATACTACATATTGTGTGTGTGTGTGTGTCTGTTTATTTTACACTGAAATGTTCAGTGTCGTCAGTAAGCTCAAACGTTTAGAGTTCAACAGGATTCCGCTGGTCAAATAAAATCATCTGATATTTTTTGTTTGCCGCAAATCGGGCCTGATGTACTCTGGGTAATCCCTTGAGCATGCGCAGTGGCGAAACGGAAATGCCTTCCACGTTTCCCTGGGTTACCGTCAACAAGTCCGCTAGCCCATTGTAGCTTTCTCGTGTGCCTTTAGGTATTGCATAATTAGTAAAATTTAACTGTACAGTATTTATTGAACTAGACAGCGATCGTGTGGCAATGGAGCTTTGCATACTGTTGAAGTAGCGATAAAGGAAGCAGAGGAAGCTCAGTTGCTAAGCTTGTTACTTTGAACTTAGCGAACGCTAGCTAGCATGCTAGTAAATACAACCGCAGGAAAGTGTTAATAGTTGACAGAATGACAAATCAGGACTTCATGACACTGGCTTACACGAAAAGCCCGAAAACGTCGAGAAGGACAACATTTCAGGTAAAAGTTGTCTGGAGTGAGTGATTGAATTGCTATATTACGCTATTTCAGCTTTCTTCAAGTGTCATTTCAACCTAAGTTTTTTGTCGTAGGATGAACTTCAGGCTGCTATTTCTGCCAGGGCAAGCAAAACAAAAACAGACCACTACTCGTACTCCGATGACTTCAATGAAGATGAGGATGGTAAGGTAGCAGGACATCAAAATATCTTGCTAGATCAGACTGCACACGAGATGTTTGCTCCCTTGGTGCCTTTGTTTACATTGTAATAATGGTGTGTATTACGCATATCCGTGTCCAGTGATGATTCAAGATTCAAAGCATTTATTGTCATATGCACAGTAAAGAAACAAGTTCTTTGCACAATGAAATTCTTCCTTTGCTTTCCAATGTGAATGCCGCTAGAGGTAGAAAATTAAAGTAAAACAAATAGAATAATTTAAGATACTTACATGATATGTACAAGAGAAGGCAGTGTGGTGCAGAATGTGTACTACCAGTGGTTCCAGTGGTAAGTATAATGTAGGGTGGCGTATAATAGTGCAATAGACAGCAGTGCACATTTATGGTCTTGTGGAGTCTATGTAAGACACACTTTAGATGTAGTTTGGTTGCAGTATAGTAGTGTGTGTGTGTGTGTGTGTGGGCGTGTGGAGGAGGGCTATCCAGGGTGATGTTGGCGCCAGTAAGTGCTTCAACTATTTAACAGTCTGTAGGTGTGTGTATGTGCTGTTGGAGGTCTCAAAGCAGGCATAAAATTGGTTGAGCTTTTGAGGCAGGGTGATGGTTGTGTTGGTGATCTCTGCTGTGGTGTCCTTATAGTCCGTGATGTGATGCAGATGCAGTTTAATTTTCAGTTCTATATTGTCAGTTACTTGTCACTTTCTGTTTTCACAGATTTTTTGAATGAACTCCTCAAATCAAGAAAAAAGAAGGCCAGCGCATTTAAGGCTGGGAAGAGTAAAGCAAAAGTCAACAACTTTGAGATTTCTGACGATGAAGGCAAACATAGTAGAACAAAGAGAGTTTCATTTCTGAAAACCCAAAGAATCAGCTTTCCCTCGGAAGACACCACAGCATCAGAATCACGTGAAAACGAACCGCCTGATTCTTCTGTCAGTCACCACAGTGATTATAATAACTCATTTTCCTCACAGCACTCCACAAATGTCAGTCAGGATAACACGCAATTTAAAAACAGTAATGGGGGAGAGAGCACAAGTAAATCTCTGTCATACCAAACATCAGAAGATACTTTCCTGGAAATGCCTTTACCTTTGCCATCTGACAACCGTGTTATGGAACCCCCTGGTGCTGAAGATAAGAATAATGCTGTTCTGGAAGAAAGCTCCCATACTCTACAGTTAACAGCAACTGAACTCAAACACACATCCTCAGCAGGTCAGTTTTCAGTGTTTCATGTACAAGTCAAAACAGGCACATTCCATGTTACTAATTACCTCTTATCATTTAGATGGTGCCAGCGAGAGGGAGCCACCCAGACCGAAACCCAGGCAAAGGACTCTTGGACTGAACCTTCACACTGCAGAGAAGATAGCTGAAGACGCTGAATCTCAGGATCTCAGCAGGCCTCAGACATCATCTGCATCCATACCCCTCTCCACTGACACATCCAGCAACATCACTGTAAGAAGCTGCAGCCCACATGTGTCTCTGTGCTTGTGTATTCAAAGAAACGTTCTCTGATTGGAGCACATGTGTGTTACGTTGTTTCATCATGCAGTGGACAGATGAAGGTCACGCAGTTTCACGTAGCCTCAGCGAACTCTCTGTAAGCAAAAGCGAACAGTCACAGCTCTTCACCAAGTCCACAATTGATTCTGGATCCAGAGGTAACAACTGGCATGTTCAGTACCATAAACATGTTGTTTTATTCTATTTTTAATTCTTTAATCCTCTTATTATTTAATTTATTGTTTTAGATGGCTTTATTTCTGATGACAGCAAAGAGCAGGGGAGAAAGTACTCCACATCATTTGAAGAGTTTAATGTAAGTCGTTCCTATCAGGAGTGACTGTGCTAATTAGTCTCATGTTAGATATGCTCTGCCTCTTTTTTTCATTATTTTTAATCTTAGTAAATGTGTGTAATGTTTTCTTTCAGCAAGACTCGGGAGATCACTCAGATCAACACTCTCGAGTCCATGAAAAATCATTTGAGACTAGGTTGGTAAATAAGGCTGCAGTTTTCATCTCATCGATTCATGATAATTAAATTACTCATTTAGTCTATAACGTGTCAGAAAACTGAAAAATGCTCATCACAATTTCCAATTATTTTATTTAAATTAGGACATCAAGCTCTCACTCGAAGACCTCTCACAGACCTCAGAGTGTGTGCTCCAGGAAAGTGGAATCAAAGTATTTGGGATCTCTCAAAGTTCTGGATGGTAAAATCTCTCTACAGGAGTCTCAGCCACAAGCAGCAGATTCACTCAGAGCTGCTGTTTATCAGGTTAGTGTGATAAAGTGCCTGTGTTGTCTGTGTTGTGTCATGCAGGATGTAAACAGCTGAGTGGAGGAAAGCACCATTTCTCCAGTTAAAGAACCTGACAGTGGTTTCCCTGTGTTCTGTGTTCTGTGTTCTCTGCTGGATGCGCGGTTCTCCTAAGCACTAGCTACAGGAGCACTAAACCCTTCAATGCTTGTTGATTCAGACTCTGATATTAATTTAAGCATGTAAACATAACATAACATAACAACAACATACATCGAATATACTTAATATAATTAGAATGTGACTTCTGCCACCCTGTTAAATGCCCAATTTATAATGTTCTGTGTTACAATATTATAGTTAAAATGTATGGCATTATTATCAGGTATTAGGAACAGCAAATTTGGACTTCAAACTTTGTATTGATGTAATGAAGTAAAACATTTAAAGGGAGGTTAGCAGTGGTGAAAGAAGTATTGCTGCCCTTTACTTAAGTAAAAGTATAAATGCTACGCCATGGAAATAAAGTAAAAGTCATGCATTTTAAACCTTGCTTACTTAAATAAAAGCACGTAATTAGAGGTCTTCAGAGTATCAGACAGAGCGTCCTCAGTCAACTAAAATCCCTGCTTGCTTACATGTGCTCCAAACAGGAATGGCTTCAGAAAAAAAAGGAAAAGTCAAGAGAGAACATGAAGCTGAAGAAGAAAGAGGAAATCCTGAAAGAAAAAAAGAAAAGGGTGAACAATATTTTATGCAAATTTGAAATGCAGTAAATGAGAAAATGTCTGTTGATTTAACATATGTGCTGTTTGTCATCTTGCCTTTAAAACAAATAGGAAGAAGAAGCTAAAAAGGAAGATGCCGTTGCATCATACGAGGCTTGGAAAGAAAAGAAAGCGGAGAGTCTCAAAGCAAAAGCCAAAGAAAAGCAAGATATGATCAGAAAAGAGCAAAGAGCAGTTGAAGAGAAGGAAGAAAAAAGACAATCTGCTCAACAGGTATACCGATGCATCATTCAGAAAGATACAATAAGCGCTTCGCTGTGGGAGGATGTAATGTTAAACAGTGATATAAACCTTTACAGGTGTTTGAAAGATGGAAACGTGAGAATGATCATTTACTCGAAGAAAAGTACAGAAAACGAAGAGAAGCTGAAAGTAAACTTCAGGCAAAAAAGCAAGAAAAGGAGGAAGAAAGAAAGAAAGACAGCAAATCTGCCTTTTCTAACTGGTGAGTATAAATCGCTGAGTTTTTCCCTAACTTTCCTTAACTTAAATTTTCCTTTCCTTACACTTATTAACCCCTCAGGTGTCATAATTTTATTTCTAAATTGAAATTTGATCTAAATGAGAATTTGATTTCAATTATTGAAATTGAAAGCAGGATCAGAGATTTTCCCAGTAATTTCATTTTACTTTTTTCTTTTTTTCCTTTCTTTTCCGCTTTTGCCTGCTTGTGCACATCTGGCGTGTCTGAGGAAAAAAAAACAAATTAAAACAAAGAAAACAGTCAGATCTAATTTAATCTAAAAGGAGATTCATGGTACCTGTATAGAACAGTATTATCTTTAGAGGCTAGAGGGCAGCACTGGACACATATTTGTGTACATTGCTTCATAAAATTGTCTCACTGTATTTCAGTATTAACTTATGATTTTGAAGTGAAATGCACACATTTTCACGTTTTGTGTTTCAAATATCTGCTCAACAGTTTGTTCAACATCTAACAGAGCTGTTCAAGTTATCTGCCTCTAGATGGTAGTCCCAATTGAACGTTTAACCGTGTTTCAGCACCTATATCTCCATCACAAAATCTTTAAACAGTGAACTAACTCTCATCTAAAACTGTTGTTACTTTTTTCTCTTGAAATGATGAAGGTGTGAAAAGAAGAAAGATGTTGTGAATGAAAAAGTCACAATGGAGCGCAAAGCAAGAAAAAACAAAGCAGAAGAGGAGCGATACATGAAGGAAGAGAGAGATAAAATGTCTTTAGAGATGTATGAAAACTGGCTTGTAAGTACAACTATTTGTTTTTAAGTTTTCTGAGAAGAAAATAAGTGTTTATAGTGAAAGCATCTTGAAGAGTTTGTATCTGTTGTTACTGGTTTTCCTTTTTCAAACAGGCCCGGAAAGATTTAGAGTGGAAGAGACAAAAAGAAGAACAGCGAATACGGGCGATACTCAGAGACAGTCCACCTCCACCATGGAGCCCTCCTAATAAAACTATACCATTTCAAAAATAACATTTGTAATATAACATACCACCCGCAGAATGTCTTTGGGTTGTATGTTACTTTAGAAGTTATGAGTTTGGTACTGTTTGGTGTGTCCAAAATGAGTTTTAAGCACAGTTAATGTTAAATTTTATATTTTTGTCAGGTTTTGTATTAGCCACCCGCTCTGGTTTAAGTTTACATTTGTGTGCTTTTTTGTAAAATGCTGCAGTACGTTTAGAAGATGTTGTGTTCAAGTGACATGGTGACATGTCAATTTCAAACACTTACGCAATAACTAAACCCTTTAAAAAAATGTGTGGTCTCTTCTTACTGTGTTATACATTAGAATAAAGCAGCAACAAGAAAAGGTACTGGTGTAAAATATAATTAAAGTGTGAATTTTTATTTTTGAACTGCAGTTGATTTCCACACAAAGTTTATTCTTGTCTTTAGATTACACAAACTTCCATAACAACAGACCAACTTTGAGCCTGATCTGTTGATGTTAAGCACTTATTTAATGGAAAACATTTCAATTTTTTATTTAATTGTTATTATTTAAACATATAATTTAAAAATTATTTTACATGTCAATTCTTTCTGTTTTTATTGTATGTCTTCCCTAATCCAAAACATTTATTCAGAATTTTAAAAAGTAGTCTTTAAAAGTGTGATACACCAGTATAGTAAACTGATTTCTCACAAGAATGAAGACGACATTTTAAACAAGTTCCTGCAGACAGACGCATTTTGTCTTTACGACTTAAACACAGTGAAACCTAATTATCTTAATGAGTTAGTGCCATTGAGGCCTTTGTTTATGGTCTGCTATTAGGCTTACTTGTACTCTATTATCTAATAAAAGACTCTCCCACAAACTTGGGAAAATATTCAGCTCCTACTATCTCTGCCAATGCTTTTTAACTCCACTGAAGGCAAAGCATTTTGACACAAGTATCTAAGAATATATGAGTACAATTTTCCATAAGAGCAGAACATTTTAAGAGGCAAATTTTAGAACAAAAAATTATGGTATCATGCACTCAGATTTTTGCATAGAAAACATGAAAAGAGCTCACAAAAATATTTTGTTATAAATTACTACCTTGCAGTAAGTACAATTTAACAGATAAGCCAATGAAACAGTTAGTCGGTTGATATAAGATTAATTGGCAACTGTTTGGACAATCATTTTGTTAACAACAACATTTCATGGTTCCAGCTTCTCAAATGTGGTGACGTGCTGCTTTTCCATTTATTTATTTTAATTTATCCTGGATAGTTTATAATTTTGTACTATCGATTGGACAAAACAATCATTGCAAAGGCATCACTTGGGGCTAAAACTTTGTTTTCACAGTGAAAATAATCAGGCTGATACAAAACAGAAATGAGCTTCACCTCAACCAGCTACAAATTCTTGTGCATTAATGCATCAGGAAAAATAATCTAATGATATATAATAGTTTAACTGTCACATGGGATCATTTTTCTGCAGTTAGTACTTTTGATTTTAATACTTTGAGTACGCTTTCCTGATTATATTTACACATTTTGATAGTTAGAAAGACCACTTCTGTTTTTTTTTTTGTTTTTACTTTTGTACACTCTGTAAACCGGGAAAGGCTCCATGCACAGTACATTAACGAGGACACCAAATGACGTGTGTGGTGCCTTTACTGTGAAAATATCACACCGGAAGCATGTCCCCCGCTGCTTGATGTCATGAAGAATGGGACGGTACCTTGGGAGAAGTGCCTCTATTTAGGTAGAGGTACTCTAGAAAAAGTTCTAAGAGAAACGCTGTTGATGCGAGTCTGTTCGTCGAGAACTGGTTTAATTGTTAGTTTAAGATATTTCTAAGTTATCGTAGCGGCTCAGGAAGCGACGACTGTTTCGACAAGACACATTTAACAGAAGAGCTAACATTATCTGCGCATTCCCGGAGTTCAGTGGCTGTCGAGTTGGCAGAGGTAATGTAACATTAGCTAACCGTTGCTAGCTAGATAGACTATCAAACATCCATTCAAACATAGACATCCATTCCGTTTCTTTCTTGTGTTTAGCCCGCTCACTTAGTGGGAAGAGTAGAAGAGTGTGAAGAGGTAATCTAGTGTTGTTACGGTCCTGTTAATGTGTAACCTTACCTGACAAACTTAGCACAGCTAACGTGAACTAGCTGAAAGGTATCTGGGATAAAGGGTCGCTTTTCATCTCCGCTAAGGTTGGACGTGGCTCAGTTGCAATGAAAGGCTCTTTATTTCTTACCAGGGTATAACGGTGCGACTGGTAGTGTAACCCTGCTGAATTGGTGACTCATTGCATGAGAAGACCAGATCAAGATGATGTAGATGATTCAGAAGATAAAGTGTGAGAGAGAAACCAAACTTTTTTGAAAAGAGTTTTGCTTGTCGTAGTAAAAACACTCGAGATAACATTTTTAAAGTGACATTTTAAATACACTTTACAGCACCATGATATATGTGGCCAGATCTTTGGAAATGCACTGAAAGCCACAGATTATTTTCTTTATCCCTTAAGCTGCCAGTTGTTTTCACAACCAAAAGCCAATCAGAACTATTCAAATAAAAACCTAAAGCTAATGTTAAGTCTCAGAGAGGCATCAAATCTTCATAATTGAGAAGATGATGCAAGTAAAAGTCTGGCATTTGTTCTTGAAAAACGAATAAAACAATTCATTGATGATCAAACTAGATTCCAACTATTTTTCAATGAGGTTTAAGGTCTTTGCAAGTGGACTGGTTTACAATGTCAAGAAACCAGACTAACTCTAATGGAAGCAAATCAGAAAATGTAAGTTATGCCGTTAAAGTTGAGTTTTTAGAATCATCAAATATTAGGACTGATGGATGGGAAAAGTTTTAATGTAGAGTTTATCTGCACAGGGCAGTATATTCAGAGCAGAGGTAGACCAATAAGTCAGTCAGGCTGATGCATCAGCTGATACTGGAGTACTGCAGATATATCTGTATCAGTTATATAATTTGGCTGATAACTGTCATTACAGAAAAGTCAAATAAGGTTTAAAGTAATCAAGTAGCAGTGTCATTGTTACATAATTTTCTTACCTTAAGGCAATGACAAGAATTTTAAGTTGTAAGAATGTCCTACTCAGTATGTATGTTGGTCACAGTTGTTCCTCCAGTTGGTCCACTCTCTAATGCTTTGTGTGTGGGGAGGAGGGTTTCCCCATTCTTTCTTTCTACATTTTGCAGATGTTTCAGATAAAGAGGATTTGTTGCATTGGTGCTGGGTATGTAGGAGGCCCAACATGCAGTGTGATTGCCCACATGTGTCCAGAGATCACAGTGACCGTTGTGGATATCAACGAGTCTCGCATCAAAGCCTGGAACTCAGACACTCTGCCCATATATGAGGTAATATCTGTGTCCTTATTCAAAGAAAGCAAGCTTAAAGTATTAGAGCGGGGTTATTTGTATTATTTCTGATTAACTTCTAACTAGAATCATAGTGTTTTTTTCCCCCTACATTCTTATTTCACCTTCGAGATCCACAAAAAGGAGTGGTCAGTTTGTTTAGGTCAATTCAATAATAGTGTCTAAACAAAAGATGTAGCTAGGCAACCCTCTGAGCAATACTCCTTCATGGGCTGAAGGAAGCACTAATTAGTTCCAGACTGCTCCATGTTGCAACTTCTTTTCGTCAACCCTAACCACAAGGAGTTACGTCATTCCAGCCAGTGTTAAAGGGTTAATCACGGCCTGTCATGTTGAACGTGCGTGCGTTACATTTGTGAAACGTATGCATTCCCTGACACACCCACCCTGTCTTGTTTTTCCAGCCGGGTCTGAAAGAGGTGGTTGAATCATGCAGAGGGAGAAATTTGTTTTTCTCTACAGACATAGACTCAGCCATCAGGGATGCAGACCTTGTCTTTATATCTGTGAGTCCATCAGTTACACACACACATACTGACACGCAGTTCCTGCTGTTTGACCATATAAAGAAATAAATTCATGGCATAAGTTCATTAGAACAGTTATATTTGCTCCATAGGTGAACACCCCAACCAAGACCTATGGAATGGGCAAGGGTCGTGCTGCTGACCTTAAGTTCATTGAGGCCTGTGCTCGGCGCATCGTGGAGGTGTCTGATGGCTACAAGATTGTCACAGAAAAGAGCACAGTCCCGGTTCGAGCTGCTGAGAGCATTAGACGAATATTTGATGCCAACACCAAGCCCAGCCTCAACCTACAAGTGTGTATCACTGTCTAAGAATGAAACTCTGTTATCTGTTTTATTGCAAGTTTCTGAAGTCATGCTGTTGCTTCAGGTGCTGTCCAACCCAGAGTTCCTTGCAGAGGGAACCGCAGTGCGGGACCTGAAGGAGCCAGATCGCGTCCTGATTGGTGGAGATGAAACACCTGAAGGTCAAAGAGCAATCAGAGCACTGTGTGCCGTCTACGAACACTGGGTACCCAAAGCACGAATTATCACCACCAACACATGGTCGTCCGAGCTTTCCAAACTGGTGAGTGTAATTATTTTCATCGTTTCATTTTAAATTAATTTACCGATTATTATTTAATTAATGAATTGTTTTATTATAAAAGGTAATAAAATATAAGAAAATTAGTTCACAGTTTATAAAATTTCATGATCACATATTTAAATTGCTTGTTTAATCTAACCAACAGTCCATGACAGAGCTCTGCCAACTGGAGATGCATGATGATATTGGCATGTATTTGGAAATGGCTCATAAAGGTTTAAAGTGGAATGTTGGCATTGGCCAGAAGTGAACATTTCAGCCAATATCACAGGCCAATAAAATGATGCTTTAAAGGTGCACTTTGCAAGATATGGCCAGAATTTTAGCTTCAAACACTTGAAAACAGTGAGCTGATGTTATCAACACAATGTGAAGAAACAACAGTGTTGTTTAATAAAGATGTCTATGCTAGAGATGTACACGATTAGTGGACTGGTTGCTTAAACATCGCTAATCTTGCAAACAGGCACCAGCGGTACTGGACGGTTATTCACTTATTGTTATTAACTAATTACTAATTATTTTATTAATGTACATTTAGGAGCAATTTCTGTTGTTCATAATTTCAACAGTTGTCATAGCTGTAAATAACTACCAGTAACCACCACACATCTATCGCAACCACGGACGCATTTGGCCAAAAATCACCAGTTAACATGGCCTTGTTAAATCAAAACACCAGCAGTGCAGTAGTGTCCATGCCTTACAAACAAATCAGAACAAACTTTTATATTAGGTCTCGTGGATCGAATATGAGTAACAATTCTGCAACTGCTCATTTCTGGCCTCAGATTTTCCCAAAAACAGATTTTAGTGGACTGCTGAGGTAAAAATAAGGGAGATCTTACATAGCCTGCATCATACAACAATATCCAAAAATGTGATCCAAGTCAGATGTTGCAGGTTACGACGAGCACGTGAGAACATTTACACATTTACAAAGATGGGCTTTTCTTTAACAGAGCACAATTGAGAAATGCTCACTCATTCAAGCCTTTCTATCTTTTTAATTATTGTCTGTGATCTTCTGTGAAACTAGTTCTCATTATAAAACTTTTCAGTGTTGTAACAGTAATTAACCTTGATCCGTGTCTCAGACTTGCTGCCACGCTCAGTCTGAGGGAACTGGGACTGGAAAACCTTTGAAAAGTCCTTGAATTTGATGTTTAAAATGGTTTGGAAACTTTGTGGAAACAGTATATCAGCACTGGTTCATTGACAAGTCGATAATTACGCTGTAAAATGTCCCATGCACTATTTATCTTGGACACAATTCATTCAAAAATCTAAGGCGAGAGTATTAAGATTGTTTTGATCTTCTGCATTTATGTTTAAAAAAAATCATACTTTCAAGGCCTGCAAATAATGATATCCATATATTGACTGTTGTGCTATAGTCCATAAATAATGATAAAAAGTATCAAACTGATATTTGAGAAACTTGAACCAGCAAATGTTTGTGTGATTAAAGAAGGACTGAAATGATTGGTTACCAGAATAGTTGGCAGTTCCTTTTCCCTTGAACAACTAATCACAACACATCACGTCTTATTGTTTCCTTTGAGTTATCTTTACTGTTTTGTAGATGTCTTGAATACTGTCTTTCACAGAAAAATATGGTGTGTGTTTGTGTAGGCAGCCAATGCATTCCTGGCACAGCGAATCAGCAGCATCAACAGTATCAGCGCTCTGTGCGAGGCCACCGGGGCCGATGTGGAGGAGGTAGCCAAGGCAATTGGTATGGACCAGAGAATAGGCAGCAAGTTTCTCAAAGCCAGCGTAGGTACGAAACGCATCCCAAAGATGTTTGGAGTGAGCCTTTGTGTAGATTTTACATCAGTTAAAACACACTTGAACTGTTGCCTTCAGTCTCTGTGCTTCTCTGACACCCTGGTCAGGTTTTGGTGGAAGCTGTTTCCAGAAGGACGTGCTGAATTTGGTGTACCTGTGTGAGGCCCTGAACCTGCCCGAGGTAGCCTCCTACTGGCAGCAGGTGAGTGACCGCATAGCAACTCGTTGTTCTCTCCCTGTGAGGGTCTACCGCTCACCATATTCACCTGGCTCTCGATCTCTGTTTGTCATTTCGTCAGGTTATAGACATGAACGAGTACCAAAGGCGGCGGTTTGCCTGCAGGATTATTGACTGCCTCTTCAATACTGTCACTGGTAAAAAGATTGCTCTGTTGGGCTTCTCCTTCAAAAAAGACACTGGTGACACAAGGTTGGTCTCATTTGATGTTGTTCATTTAAACACAGCTGTAAAAACATGTCTTTTATATTTGTTTTCATCAACTTTATGTTAACCATCATACTGGCACCATTCTGCACAAGAAGCCTCAAGCTCTTTGAACCACTGAGTATGGTCTTTGTGCATAGAGAACTTGCAGTGTCATTGTTTGTCACCTTTGGACATACTGAGGTGAACTATGGCCTTGATTAGAGATGAGCTTAGTATGTTTGTGTCACGATTTCAGGGAGTCGTCCAGTATCTACATCTCTAAATATCTGATGGACGAGGGAGCCAAGCTGTTCATCTATGACCCAAAAGTTCTTAAGGAACAAATCATTTATGACCTCTCTCAGCCCAGCATCTCAGAGGACAACCCTGAAAGAGGTGTGTGTGTGTGTGTGTACATGTACCAAGGTTCACAATGCAGGTTGTAAAGCTCGAAAAGCTGGCAAAGTTTTTAAAAAATAATTAAATTGTTTTGATAATTAACAATGAAATTATTTTTAGGGAAAATACCAAAAGATAAAAACACTGTCCAGCTCCTTAAATGGTGAATGTTTGCTGGTTTTCTAAGCTGTCTATAAACTTTACTGTTTTCTGACAAAGTTAGTTGCAGCTGTGGATAGAAGTTGTTCATGTTGAACATGTGGCACATTCAGTGTTGCCACATTTAAAGAAGCCCAATTATTTCCCAGTTTTTCCCCAGTCAGTTTTGACTGCTTTTGCAAAATTTGAAATCAAACACTTGGCTCATGTTTCTCTTGAATGTTAAGCTGCAGCGAACACTTGCTGAGATGAGAGCTTCTGACTCTTCACTGACCGACTTGTTTTTTTCTCTCCTAAGTGTCGGAGCTGGTGACTGTGTCCTCAGATCCTTATGAGGCCTGCCAGAGTGCTCATGCACTGGTCATCTGCACTGAGTGGGACATGTTCAAGGTAGCACATTTTTTTCCACTCTCCTTTAAATTCCTTCATGTCAGGGATAAATAAAAAACCCTTTAAGTTATACCCCTCTAATTCCACCATAGGAACTGGACTATGAAAAGATTTACACGAAGATGTTGAAGCCGGCCTTTATATTTGATGGTCGCAGGGTGCTTGACCACCTCCACCCTCACCTCCAGAACATCGGCTTCCAGGTGAGCAAACGGAAAACACACTGTACACATCTCGTATTAAAACCTAAATGAATATTTTTGTAAACTGAGAACAACTGCCATTCAGCTTTTGTAATTTGGCTGCTTTTTCTGTCTGCAGATCGAGACCATCGGTAAGAAAGTGACCACAACGAGAATCCCCTACACTCCAGCAGCTGTTTGTCCTCGCATCCCTGCTAATGACCCCCCCATTAAGAAAGCCAAAGTCTAAAAAGTCTGAAACTTTGGCTTCCCCCACACACACATGCAACACATTCCTCTCTCAGCCTTCTTATTGCTGGTGAAACATTTAATTTGGGTCCACCCCCCTCCGCTGTTGGAACACGCCCAGTGGTCAGAAAGGCCAAACGGTGTGACTAATTGCTTCCCTGCAGTAGTTTGGAGGAGAGGAATAAGTTGAGCCTTCAGTCCAAAATTGTGTGAATGTGACTCATGAATGATGACTATGGCAGAAGAAGTTTAGCGATTAAACCATTCCAGACACAGAAACAGTTAATTTTATACACTTAAATGTCAAGCAGCATTTGTCAACCAATCATACATGTGCCCTTTACAGTATTTACTGTATAATCAAGTATTATTGGAAATTTTTATACTATTTTTTAAAATATTTTTATAAATCATCTTACTGTATGTTGATCTGTATTTGTCTTTCGCATCAGTGACTTGTTTACTAAAAATCGGCAATGCAATAAAATGTGATGTGTGTCCTTAACTTGTTCCTGTCAAGGGAAAAAAAATAAAAGTGGTACAAGAATTAAACCATGTGGGCTGATGAGATCAATTTTTATTTAATATATATATTTATATATATGTGTACATTTAAAGGATTTGTTTTGTCTATATACAATCAGCGTGTAAAACAAACGCTCATCTTTCTTGTCTTTCTTGGTGTAAAATGTCAATTTTATTGCGTTAATAAAGGGTTAGTTTGAGCCGAAATTGGAACGGATATGTCATAAATATTTCTGTACGTGATGAAAGAAAGACTTTGGGCTCAAATTATACTTTTTCTTAAGTAACAGAACAGACCATCTGACAGTGTTACAAGTCTTCGGCAACCATAGATTTTTTTTGTTTTCCTGTCATACATAATTTCACCTTGCAGCCTCTGCAAAAACCCTCAGAACAAAAATAAAAGATCTTGCTCCATTAAATCACCAGTCATGAAGCAGCAGACATCAAAGAGCTCATAAACAGAGCTTGTGATTAAAAGGTCAGTAGCTCTTCACCTGAGGTCTAGAGGCCCTGAGGGGAGGGAGTTCATGGCGGATGAAGCCCCCCCTTCCCCTGAGGTGCAAATTCCAGCAGTTCAATTGCCAACACCAGGTTGTATTTTCTGCTGGCATGACTATCTGGGCATAGTCTGCGCTCATGTTATCTAAATATCTGCCAGCCTCCCCCTGCTGCTTGTTCTCTTTGATCCTCTCTCTAAAATACCGCTTATCGCTGATATATGTTAAATGTGTCTCCTGTGCTACAGCTACAGGATTAAAGCTGTGACTGGACATCTGTATGGTTATGGTTGAGTTAGACATTGCTCTGGTGCTTTTCACTCTGCTACGGTGACTTCTTCTTTTCTCTTCTTCAGTAGATTCTTCAAAAAGTACTCGCCTGTAAAGAGAAAAGACAGAATCAGTTAGAAACATAGATTTTCTCTGACCCATAAGAACTTAATGAGGATATTTGTCTGTCTATTATGTTTTCTATTCTGTTTAATGATGTATATCAACTTTTAAACAGACAAAAGCAGCATTAGCTCTATCTGAACATGTTCACTGCCTGTTCTTACTCTGATAGAGATGACATGTTGTGTTCAGACTTGTAGCCTCGGCACCTTATTAAAAAGCTCCAACTACAGCCGTGTGTTCCACACCTCATCGATATCTTTACAATATCCTGACTCTTATTCCATGTTGTGTTTTCACATTGCCATTGTGCGCTTGAGAGGGTACTGTGAGAAAACTGAACTCTTCATATATGCTTAAGAATTTAATTTAAGAATTTAAAGGGTCAGTTCACCGAAATTACAAAAACACACACAGTATGTTTACCTCAAGTGCAATCATAGCTGCACAAATCCTTTTCATTTCAATATCTGCGATTTCAGTCATAAGTTCGTAGAAGTGAAAATGGCATTGTCACTCACACACAGACGTCATTTTCTTTGACACTACTTTCTGCTGAAACAACTACCATGTCAACTCTTGACAGTGAGTTCTGTGTGTATTATCAGGGCATCCTGGACACTCAAAACATGTTACTGCTACAGAATTTTCAAATGAACAAAATTCTATTCACCTAAACCACATGGCGCTGGTGGTGGCAAACATCTTAAAACCCGAACAGAAAACCCCTAAAAACATCCACGTCTAACTATCATGATGGGTTAGTGGGAAAATATATTTTTTCAAGTTGTTGTATTCCAATATGGGTGAAGTGACCTTTGAACTTGCTGTTGTACTATTTGCGCTGAGTCACTTTTAATGAGTTTCCATCTAAAATGTGCTCAAACTGTAAAATAAAGCAGTGCTGTATGTCGCTGGAATAAAGGCTATTCATAAAATGTGCCTGTTCAAACTGCACAGGACGACACATTTCTCACCCGCTTTGTAAGAGGATCGCACCAGTGGCCCACTGGCAGTGTAAACAAAGCCCATATCGTTTCCAACTTTCTCCCAGTGGGCAAACTTCTCTGGAGTGACGTATTCCTCCACCTAAACCCAAACACACATTTTCACAGTGTGCATTCATT
This sequence comes from Scatophagus argus, assembly GCF_020382885.2. Lineage (NCBI taxonomy): Eukaryota > Metazoa > Chordata > Actinopteri > Scatophagidae > Scatophagus > Scatophagus argus. The sequence continues at coordinate 15,802,765 of NC_058494.1, read as the reverse complement.
TAGCAAATGTGCATTTTTTCTTGTGCAGCACTGTTGCCCCAATAACAGAATTCATACTCCACACTGTGCAACATCCTTACCTTTAGGTGGCGTTTGGTGGGTTGCATGTACTGACCCAGCGTTAGACAGTCCACTCCTGCCTCACGCAGCTCTGCAACACATCACCACAACAGCGTGGTCAGGAAATTGTTGTACAAAGTTTTTTGCAAGTACGTCTACATGTGACTGGCGAGAGTACACACCAGTTAAGGCGTCAAGTATCTGCTGGTCAGTCTCTCCCAGTCCCAGCATGATGGACGTCTTGGTGAGCACAGTGGGTTTGACTTTTTTCGCATGCTTCAGGACGCTCAGAGACTGGTCAAAGTTCGCTCTGGGGTCACGCACCTGTCTGCAAACAGATGGGACAGACAGAAATCAAATTATCAAAAGGTGAATATACTCCTATACTGAAAACATACACCCAGATTAACAGAAAAGCAGAGCGTGTGCGACAAGATCTCCCCTGTGTTCCCGTTTTGCAGCCAATCTAAAGTCTTGTTTCCACCAAGGAAGCTGGTTCGGTTCAGTTCAGTTTGTTACACAATAGAATATTTTCATTTCCATTATCAAACGTCAAAAGGCTACTCCATTCGGTTACCAAAAAGGCAGAGCTAACACGCAATACACCACTGATGGCTTGATCAGGACAACCAGAGCCGACTTGTCGTCTGTGCTCGATCTCCTGTATTTTCAGCAGTCTTCAGTCTGGCTGCCTGCAGCCTTTTTTTCCTCTGCGAGCGAGACTGAGAAGCAAGCAGCCGAAAAGTGAATGGGAACAGAACAGAAGAAAACGTGAGCAGTTTGTATGTCGTCCTTCTGCCCGTAATGTAGCTTACAGAGGGCTGTAGGCAGTGTGGCAGTTAATAAACACTGCAGCTTCTCAAGACCAAGAAATGTCTCATCTGTTTTTTCCCATCCGCTGGAAAAGTGTAACAAACCCGCCTATGTTTAAGAGTGTGGTCTGCAGTGGGAGAGCAGAAACAGATCTAGGTTTTAGGTACCTTAATTATTGGTTATGCACAGTTTCCAAGGGTACTATAACAAAAGCACTTTGGTGGAAACACAGCTTAACATTTACACTATCAGCTAATGGCTCTCTTGTTCCACCTGCTGGTAAATGTGTATATTGCTGTCCTTTTTAATTGAAACCTGTACAAGAAATATCCCATGTCATTCCTTGATTTGAAGGCTGATTAGAGGCCACCGACATCGAACTGAAGAACTGATGGATTTGAGGCATTCATGTTGAAAAAAAAGTTAGATACATGGCTTCTCACTTTTATTATCTTATCAAAGCTCAAGAATTAACGCCAACATATTGAGAAGCTAGTAAAATACAGAGATATATTAAGTGGCAGTCATTACCTTTGCAGTGCTCGCACAGTCTCCACATTGTGGGCATAAACATCTAACCCTGAGAGGGCGATCTTCTCTACTGCTGTCAGGTCGCCTCGAAAATCAGGGGTCAGACATTCAACCAGGATGTGAGGGTCTCTAGATGAGGATGATACAAGTGCTCATTTATTCACTTTGCTCCAAAACTAAGATAAAAACACCTAATAAATACAGAAGGAAAGGGAGATAATACCTTTCCTTCAGGGTAGAGACTGTCTTTGCAAAGTGCTCAGCCCCTCCATCAGCAACATCTGCAAAGTAAAGGAAGGAAAGTGACATTTCAGCAGGCCATCACTGCTGACATAGCTGTTATTTTCAATATTTGGAGATTCATATTCTTGGGAAACGCTGTGTACTGAAAGGAGGAGGGGAAGGGGGCCTCTATCTGAGTCAGACAAGTCTTTTTGCCTTATAAAAATCAAGCAATGCAAGCAATAGTGTAAAGTTGCACCTGGAAGGAGTTAAGGAGATACACTGAGTTAGAAATCCTTTACCGTCTCTGTCAACTGAGGTGAGAACCACGTAGTCCAGCCCCCAGGCAGCGATTGCCTTGGCTGTGTTGTAGGGCTCATCTGGGTCCAGAGGTGGGGGCTGACGGGCTGTCTTTACAGAGCAGAATCTGCATCCACGGGTACATGTGTCCCCCATTAGCTACATGCAAAGAGAGAAAGAGAGAGAAAAACCATAGCTATATCTGTGTCGTAGAACCGGAACAAATAATCCACAATAGCATTTATTATTGGACGTTCTACTGTCTGGTACTGATGCACAGACACCAGGTGCAGTGTTATTGAGTGTAAGTATTGAAACAATAAACATGACTGATTTCTTCTTTTTGTTGGAAGATATTAGCTCGTGAAGACATGTACACATGCGCTGGACGTACAAAGGTGATATCAAAGTGCTTCTGTTTCAAACGTCTGTGTTTGTTTATAACTGTCAGCGAATTCAGCTGCATCACAGAGTCACAGCACGCCACAAGACTTACCATGATGGTGGCTGTGGCTGTGGCATACTCTCCTCCTCCCCAACACTCCCCAATGTTAGGACACCTGGCTTCCTCACACACCTGAGGAAAAACAGACAAGTGCAGAAAAAAAAATCACACAGGATTCATTCAGTCTCAGAAGTGTTTACTGGACATTTTATACATTTGAGTTTGAGTTTGTTATTGGATAGATATCTGAGGCAAAACTGTTGTCTTGTCTGTATTAGAGACAAGCAGTAGGTGAAGCCAAGGTGAAGCTCACTAAATGACTGGAGTCACTGTATTTTAAAGACAGAATAAGGATGTAATCAGAGTTCATCATTCATTAAATTTTACATTTTCACTCCTAAATAGCCACAAAGCAGTTAAGTTACTTTACAGTCACTGACATATATGCACTCACAGACATGCAGTTAAGCTGAGTTAAAGCAAATGGGAGACAGAAATAGTGTCTTAGTAAGGTTTTTACCCACCACAAGCCTCCAGAACAGAATCAAGGCTGTTTGAAGGCTCATAGATTATACAAGTCTGTGAGAGTGGAATTCTTCTAAAAACATTTTCCTAATTTACCCTAACATTTTTATTTTTTATAAATTAGGATTTAATAATGTTATGTATTTTTTCTTGTGCACTATCCCACCCAACATGTATTAATGTTTATGATTTGATAACCACAAAAGAAGTTTGTGAACGCTGAATTGACTTCCAGTGACCCATCCATCAAAGAGGACCGCTGACCCAAAACATATCACTCTCTCCAACTGTTTGAATTATCTTCATTAACTATGTTTCTCCACTCAGGCAAGCTTTTTCTTTGAACTTTTCCTTTAACTTACGGTGTGCAGGTTGAGGTCTCTCAGTGTGTTCTTCAGCCTGTTGTAGTTTTTTCCTATGGGAATCTCCGTCTTCAGCCATGGGGGAAGCCGCAGCCTGTCACAAAAACAGCAGCAGCAAAAATGAAAATATATTCTCAAAATATATATGCAGCCCAAAAACATCACACAAGATTTAAGAGGTTCTGGTTTGCATGTCACTTCTAACCATTTCCCTTAAAAATGTGACAGCAAGGACACCTTGACCCTTAGGATAATTAAGCTCTATACAGTCTGGTAGATAAGGTTTTGTCTGATCTGGTCTTTGGACCCTTCTGATAAACACCCCACACTCACAGACCACAGGTTTTTACTTATACTTCCAAGAACTGAAATTCCCCACTTTCTCGGTCCTGTTTACAACATCTGCAATATCTTTCCTGTCCTACCTCTCTCCTTTCTCTCTCTTCAGCCTCCCTCTGTACTCTGCCCACTTGGTTTTCTCCGACAGTTCCCCTGAAATGAAGTCCTGTAGATCGGGCCCGTCATCACTCAGAAGCTCCCTCTTTCTGTCAGCGCGGTCTGACGAGGATTTCGCCACGGTTGTCAGACTGTTGGCGTAACCCTGTACGGGAAAGGACTGATGGTTAGTTCAGGTGCTTTCAGTGTCTCCTCGTACAGTCACACTGTCACGAGTTTTACGAGTCCGTGCACCACATCACTTATTTGAGAAATTATAGACGGCCCAACTGTCTCAAGAGCCGAATTACAAAACAACAGACAATTCAAGGCCCGTGACTAGGTGATAGCTGACGGTAGCCGGTACTAGATTACCCATACCGTCAGTGTTTGTAATCGGGAAAATACCTGAGCAGTACCTGGAAATACTCACATGTGGGATGCATCGGGGACTCAGCCATAGGTGGTTTGTGAAGAACCGACCAGACACACAACAACTTTGTTTAAGCAGCGCCATGACTTTAGCTAGCAGGCGACCGTCATTGGCAATAAATCTCGACAAGCGGCTGCTTCGGTCTGGTGTTGCATTCACGTAATATCAGCAGAATGGGAAAATATGAAAACCTCGTGTTTTTCGACTTGGGGCGTTCGGTTCTCATTCCAACACGGGCTAAATACGCTAAATATTAATTTAAATGTTATAGTTTCTATCTTTTTTTTTCCTTCAGCATTTAATACGGTGAGACCTAATGAGGTTATAAACCCATGTGCAAATATGTCCCAGCCAAGGTGGCAGCTTAAAGAGTAGCAGACAAGAAAAACAAGGCAACACATTACTATTCAACAAATTAAATCAAATGTTAATAATGTCTAAACCCATTTTCTACATAATGAAGACTTTCGACGGTGACTTTGGAGAAATTATGTTTTTTTCATATTCCTGTAGATTTTTTTCACTAAGAGAGACAGCTGTCAACATTTCAGGATTTCTTCGATTCGGAAGAACATGTCAATTTCGAGAGCTGATGTGAACGCAGCAGAGTTTATGGAAGGGAAACTTAATCACTAGACAGTAAACAACGTCTGTATGCTGGTTGGTATTTCGTTCCCTCTTTTATACCTAAAATGTTTTGCTAATTTCTAAATTTCAGTCATGAATGTAACCATCCTTTACCACATAAATTTTGTGATCGTCATAAAACTCCTCATTTGTCTAGTAATGCCTGATGACGACGCATACGTGCTCTACAACTGCGTCGTGACGTCCTTCCTTCCTCCTTTCCTCTGCTACCGGCGAGGTGAGGATAGCTGAAAAATTGTTCACTAGGTTTCATCTAACTCCATCTGTGTCAGTTTAACATGTTTTTGACTTAATTTTGAACTGTCGGATATGGACAGTGTTGTGTTTCACTACATAAGCTGCATTTTTACGTTATTTAAGGTTAGCTAGGAAATATATTATTTGTTTTGCCATACATTCCGCTGTCTCAGGCCTGACGTTGGGGCTCAGTTCGTTCTGGAGGCCGCAGCGGTTTGAGCATTATGTGTTGTTAAGTATAGTGTTGGTATTGTTTCAGCTCTTAATCACATATACTATGCTTTTTCAGAAATTGCTCTTTAGTGACCCATATGAGCAACTTCGGTCTCACGTAGATCTCCGTTAGCATTAGCTCAAATGCTAGGTACTACAATGCAGTGTGGCTGTGCTCATTTGCTCATGCCAGACACTGAATTTTACAGTGTTCTCATGTTAGTCAGAAACCCATTTAAACAGAAGACCAAACGTTACACTGTAGCTGTTTCATGTACAATATGGCATGCCAGTGAGAGTTATTACTCTGTCCCCTTTAACCTAATCTTAAGAGCCTTGTAACTCTGGGAAGTAAAGCTTTCAGGTTTTAAGGGATGCATTCAAGCTTCAGAGCATTAAGCACATACTGTTTTTGTCTCTTTATAGAATGAAGACCATTCTCAGCAGTCAGACTGTTGACATCCCCGACAATGGTAAGAAACTTGTGATTTTTGCAGACAGGGTCATTTTGAGGCAGTCTGTAACTTGTGAGGAGCATGGTAGCTTACCTTCTGTGTGGTTCTTTTTTTTTTTGTTTTGTTCTTTTGCTGCTTGGTGGCACAGTCGAGGTGAGGTTGAAGGGGCGGACAGTGATTGTCAAGGGGCCCCGTGGCAAACTCGTCAGGGAGTTCAACCACATCAACCTGGAGCTCTCCCTTCTGGGCAAGAAACAGAAGAAGGTAAGGAAGAGCAAGGCATATTTGCCTGAAGTGATGCAAAATATTTTGTACTGTGAAAAATTCTACAGTTAATGTTGGTGGTATAATGTGAAGGCGGGTTCAAATACGGCAAGGCGGTATGCTCGAATCATTCCCGCGATAATCCATTTAAAAATTAGACAAGCCATCAAACTGATGGAGAAAGGAGTGTTCTTTGATCGTTCTCCTGTAACACGCACACATAAAAATTCAGTCCCTCATTTATATTGATTGCGGCTTAAGCATAGCTGTTGATTTGTACATTTTGATACATTCTGTGGATTGAAAGTTTATACCGTCGCAAGGAAGATGGAAAATAGCCCTAATATACTAATTAATCGGGCTATAAAAGTTTATGAAAGAAGTAGCTTACAGTCAGCAAATTGCTGCTTCAAAATAAAATAGTGTTTTAGCAGTATATTATAGTATATTACGGATGTTCTTTTAAATGAGTTCTAAACACTCTCAACCAAGAGATGGATTAATGTAGACAGTGTTTTTCAGACAGAAGCGTGTCTTCATTCTGAAATCGGCTCGTTAATTACTGTAAAATGATTTTAAAATCTAAAACAGGCTGGAACAAGCCAATAAGCTAAAGATTTGTTTTGCTAATTTGTTCGGTAATTAACTAAATCATTGATGTTGATTCCTTTTCTGGTAATGAACTTATACGGTAGTTGTTTCAATTTGAAAATGATGTGAGCTGCTGTGCCTGTGTGTTCTTCAGCTCCGTGTGGATAAATGGTGGGGAAACAGGAAGGAGCTGGCCACAGTCCGCACCATCTGCAGCCACGTCCAGAACATGATCAAGGGGGTCACTTTGGTGAGATTACACTCATTATTGAGTGACTTATTATTCCAGTGTCAAGGTGCTGTAACGGGCTCCGGGCCCAGCCTTTATGAGGTGCAGTTAGAATATTTTGTAGTCATGATTTCTGTTGTGTGGTTTTAAGCTGTACAGTTGGTTATTGTTGGTAGAACAAAAGGATTTTGTTTGCCTTCACGGTTCGCCTCATTGCCCCTCTCGCCTCTGACTGCAGGGTTTCCGGTACAAAATGCGTTCTGTGTACGCCCATTTCCCCATTAACGTCGTCATTCAGGAGAATGGAACTATGGTGGAGATCAGGAACTTCCTGGGCGAGAAGTACATCCGCCGTGTCCGAATGAGAAATGGTGAGTCTGCAAGTGTTGGAAATATTGTAGTTATGAGAACAATATTGTATTTATTTTCTGTAAGATTCAAGCTTTTGAGATGTAATAAGGGAGGGACTAAATTTAGCTGTTGTCAGTAGAGGTGGGGAATACTGATACTTCTGTATCTTTCAATACTTCTGTGTTGGTATACGAGTATTATTATTTTTCAGTTTATTTGAGCTTTGGTGTAAAATAACCAAATGGGGCTGTCTGTTTTGGTCTAAACCAGTGAACTAAATAGGGCTGCAGATTAATTTCTCGATTAATTGCTTAAAATTTGCCCCAGCCCATGGTGATTTATTTCAAAAGCTTGTTTGTTATATTTCAACCTGTGGAGGACAGAAATAATGCGTTTTTCACAGCAGCTCCTCCACCATCCGACACTGAGATGCACTTTTATCTTGTCCTCAGGTTTAAGTGTGCTGTAGAAGTAATTTTATCTCACTGTTATTGATGTTGAAGATCACTCTTTCTCCCCTCTGTCTCCCAGGTGTTAACTGTTCAGTCTCAGCTGCCCAGAAGGACGAGCTGATCCTGGAGGGTAACGACATTGAGCTGGTGTCAAACTCAGGTATGCTGTGCACCTTTGTCTCTCCAGCTGTTCTACATGGCTGTCGTTTTTCATCACGTTGGAGTCGAAGGATTCGTAACACTGTCAGTGCTGAAATCCTTCCCAGTGGTTGAACTCGCACGTACGGTTGTTGGTCATTGCCTCAACAGTGGGATATAATCAGTTCAGTTCGGGGATTCAGCTTGATGTAAAATAATTTCCCATTCTGTCAAAGTAAACACACATCATGAAATCTGTTGGTGACATGTGATTGGCAGAGGGCTGGCACCTCCCTGTAGACGTTCCTGCAACAGTCTGCTGATTACAGTCTCTGTTTAGTTTTATATCGGTCTTTTGGTGTTGTAGCTAATCCTGTCAGATCCTGTAGCACCTCCTTTTACAGATTTTTCCTCAAACTGTCGCAATGAGTTCATTGACATGTTTCTGCCATTATATGGCTGGATAGTATCCTTTTCCAGCCATATGAAGTAATAGTATTCCTCATTACCAGTAGTGTCTGCTGGTAGCTTTGTCATTGATAAGTCTTAAATATTGTGATGCAGAAAATTGCAGCCACTTCTTTGTGTGACTTGAAATGTATATGATGATATTAGGTTAATTCCAATACTATTAGTATTCACTATTCAGTGGTTGAATGCAAAGATGACTGAAGTCAGTGGCTCCCTAATATTTGTTGTCTTATTGTAGTTTATTGTAGAATAAAATCAACTTGCAGTCTCCTCTCAAATGTTACATGTGCTGATTTGTGAGCACTCTGAGCAATAACTTTAAATAACTTTAAGGAGCTGAAGAGTCAAAACTAACTAATTATTTCACCAGGGAAAAGCAAAGATGTCCAGACGTTATACGTTTGGAAGTTTATCATCTCACCCCTCCTCAGACAGGCACCCCAATGACTTCAGTTATCTTTAATGTGCTGCACCTTTTATTCTCTAAACTGGACGTTGTTGTACAAAACACCGTCAACTGTGCTGTAACCATGTTAGTACTTCCTGTGTGCACCATATCTGTCAGTGTTCATCCCTCCGCCCACCTTCTCTGTTGTGATCCTGTATGTGATGTGACGTGTTGTTTATCATCCCAACTTCTCTCTGTTCCAGCTGCTCTGATCCAACAGGCCACCACAGTCAAAAATAAGGATATCAGAAAGTTCTTGGACGGTATTTACGTGTCTGAGAAGGGAACAGTAGTGGAACCGGATCAGTAAAAGTTAACATCTGCACTCGTAGAGGTTAGACAATGCCGTCGAAGCGTCCTTTGTTTGCCTATCTGTTTTCTCTCTTTTTTTTTTTTTTTGTTTTTGCTTGTTATTTCTTTTTCCAATGTAAACACGTCTTTCAGTGTTATGTGGTTTTGGGACTACACAGAGTGGTTAACAACAAAATTCCTCTTTCTTTTCCTTCCTCCTTTTGACATCATTTTAATGTCCTAATTGAGCATTAACCAGAGCATGTAACTAAAATTTGAGTTGTTAAATCTTAGTTATTTTGATGTATTTGGAACAAGTCTCAGGCTCCATGACACGAGCAATGCTGTCAGGCCTCAGCAATGTAGCATTTTGTGCTTACATATTTTCATTGTTGTTGTTCCACTGCCTGTCAGTTCTCTCCCTTAACGTTTGGATCTTCTACTCCTTTTCAGCGGCCTTGATCCAACAGGCCACCACGGTCAGAAAGAAGGACATCAGGAAGTTCCTGGATGGCATCTACGTCAGTGAGAAGACCACTGCAGTGGAACAAGAAGTTGAATAAATGTTTCACCATGTCCTGATATGACCAATAAAACTACCAACCTTTCCAGTTAATCTGTCATGTGATTCCTTTATTATCTTTTTACTCACTTAGCTTCAGATACAAAATTAAGCTAAAGTTAAATTGGATTCGAAATAAAAGTTAAGATTAGAGGTCATTGCTTTGTTTACACTTTGTGTTGTCTTTGTTGAATGTTTGATTCTGCTTGTTCATAATGAAGCAATTGTTACCATCTAACTGCTGCCTATTTATCTTGGTTGATTTTTGTAGGAAAGTTTAATGAAACGATGTTTAGAGAGCAGTTCAACATCTTGGGGCATAATCTTTGCTTTCTGGCAAAAAATTGATGCTCCACTGTCACTTTAGTGCCACGTGACTTGGAGGTGGTTACCAGGCAACCAGCTGAGGCTTCAGGAAGTTAATTGTTTAGTGAAGCAATATTGACAAATTCATCCCATGAAATGGTAGTTTGTTTTGAATGGATAAAAAAAAATTGTTATTGGATAGATTAAGAAGTACTGGTGGGTAGGTTTTGAGATAATGACTACTTCAATTTGAAATTAGCCTTTAGAAACTATAACCATAGAAATAAGAATGAAATGAAAATGTTTTATTTTGCAATTTCTTGGTTACATGTTTTATTTCTGCTCAGTCCTGATCATTTTAAACATGGGTCTCCACACTTCATGTGATTTAACATGAAGTTGCTCTCATTAGTTTAGCTGCTGTTAACTTCAAAATCAGTTTAATCCTATGCTGTGCTGTACAAATCATTGGTTAGACATGTTTGAATTTCAGATCAGTATCTGAGATTTATGTAAGAGAATCTTTGTACGGCTTTGAGATCATTTATCCTACTGTTGTTCATGTGAAGGCCACAAGATGAATGTTTTTTTAATTAAACTTAATGAGATTAACAGTTAATTAAATTAATTAGCTGTATTTGAAATGGCAATTTGTTCTCTAAAGAAACTGAAGTTGATGACAGTGTCTTCATGGTCAGCATTCAGATATCTGAATTATATATTAATCCTACAGTGTCCCTATTCTGCATTCAAACAAATCGAATGACATTGTACTCTCCAGGTACACTTAGGTCCATATATACTGGAATGAGTATACGTTTGTTTTTTTTTATCATTTGGTCTCTGTATACCACTACATGGATTTTAACCATTAAGGAATTACAGCCATTTGTATACACCCACCCCCATTTTTGGAGGCTCACCAATTAAGGGACAAATGGCTGACAAGCAGTTTCTTGGCCAGGAATGGCCTGTTCCCTCACAGATATAACAGTCTGGAGCTGCTTCTGATTGTTACGTTTGCATTTGGTTGCTGTTCACTGGAACACTCAACATGATGTCCATAGAGGTGTCCATGCAAGTGAAAACTGTGTCAGGTGTGCCAAGAGAAACCTGTGGCTTTTATCTTAAATCATGTTATCACTTTTTACGTATTATTTTACTATTGGACATTATAGGCATATACTGTGTGTATATGTATATATATTTATTTAAGGTAGTTTATATTTTTAATCCACTGTGTTTCTAGTGTGTGTGTCTCAGTTTAAATATTACTTCCAGGCATTTACCAGTCTTAGACGTTACACTAACACACTAAACGAAGATGATGAAAGTGGTAAACATTATAACTGATCAATATCAGTATGATTTGTTATTTGTCTTGGTGGACAGTAGACACTCACAGACCAGTTTGTTTCCATGCTTCATCCTTTTATTTTGACACAAGACATAAGTGACTAGAGTCATCTCTTCTAATTAAAAGCACTAGAAGGCTCTCCAGCTCCTCTGTAATTCACTTGTCATTTCATCCCTTGTGCAGTTGCAACAATAGCACAGAATTAAAGATGTGCTGTTTGATATTGAACCTTCAGGCTCTATGTCAGGCTGTTGACACAAGCAGAGGTAAATATGCACACACACAAACTGCTTGTGTGGTTGATGGTTGTGCATGCCTCCGTGTCAGCTCCAGATTTAATTGGCTGGCATGACACAGATAGATGGATTCAAAGACTTGCAAGGTACATCATCCCAGCATTTGCCACCTGTAAACACAAAACACACAGAAGCCAGTCAGTTCTACACAAACCAATACTGAAAAAAAGCTACATATGAACTGAAAGAACCAGTCATTAAAATGAAATGCAAAGGTATTGATCTCAGGATAAGTCCAAAGAAGATCTGATTCTGACACAATTAATCTAAACAGAGCCATGTGTGCTAGCACACCTCCCTTCATCACTTATGCTGAAGGAGTCTATGGCATCACCAAAAACATCAACAGTATTTATATGATTACTCTCACCAGAGGAAGAAGAGAAAAGTTCCACACTGCAGAGTTAATTTACAAAATGTACAAAAACATCACTAAAAGTATGCTCTTAAGCACAGTAATGTATTGTGATTTACCTCCAGTATTGATCTGTAAACAGCACTGGTCTAGGCTATTATCAGGCTGTCCTGGACACCAAAGGTTATAATCGTAATGTGTACTATCAATCCAGAACCACAGTCCTTCCTAGAAGACAGAGAAAACATATGTACTTATGATAAAATTGCACATGATAAACATTATTTTCATTCTATTTCTTAAAATCTTGCGTAAGGGCGGCACGGTGGTGCAGTGGTTTGCATGTTCTCCCTGTGCCTGCGTGCCTTCCTCCCACAATACCAAAAACATGCATGTTAGGTTAATTGGCTACTCTAAATTGCCCCTAGGTGTGAGAGTGTGTGGTTGTTTGTCTTTGTGTGTCAGCCTTGCGATTGACCCCCCCCCCCCGCAACCCTGACGGATAAGCGGTATAGCGGTATGGATGGAAAATCTTGTGTAGTGAAATATTACCTCTTGGCAGTCCGAGCCCCCGACCCATGTTTGTAGGTGTTCCGCAGTTGTCAGCTGCTGAATAAACTGGTACTCATCAAGGTTGTGTATCGATGCAAGCGTTCCTTTTTGTTTCAGACAGTTTTCCTGTAGTGGAGATTTATATGTAGAGTCAGGGGAGGATGTCAGTTAACAAAGCATGCAAGTCGGTATTACCGGAACAGTTAAACCAATATGACTTCATATGTTCCCTGTTACCTGAGCCTTGGCCCAATGCATTTGTGTTGGAACAAAAAGGAAACAGCGACCTTGGTATAACACCCAATTTAGAGGACAGTTTGTTCCCGCCAGTTTGACGATAGGTTCTACACCAATTGGTGCAATTATGGTTTCATTGGCAGATATGTTGTCTGAGGAAAAACAGAAGAGTGGAGAACGTCTGAATGCAGAAAACCATTTCCAATCATAACCGGTCTTATTTATCGCAATTAATCTTGTTTTGTTGTTTTTCTGTTTTATTTGATTATCGTTGCTTGCCTAAAATTAACAAAGTAAACAAAGTATGAAGAGTCAGAGACGATACTTTAACCGTTTACCAATTAACCAAGTGTTTTTTGAGCATTTCACAACTATCGTAGCCTTTTGTCGCCCCTATCCAAACTTGTTTGAAACGAGCTGCGGTCATCAAATCTAGAATACGTACATATTTACAAAAATCGATGATGTTCGTGAAGTAAAACATGAAATATTGTCTCCTGTTTTCACTGAGTAAACAAAAGATTAAAAAATGATCACATTCTGTATTATTTATGTTTTATAGAGCTTTTATTGGCATTGGGCTTATATATATATTTTTAAATATATATGTATATAATTTCAAATGCCAGATTCCTATTATATTCATATTTTGATCGATATTGTTATTCCTTGGTTTAGCCTTTGTAGGACACAACAGAATATGATAGATGTATCACATCTCATAATGTGTACAATATATGGTTTCAGTGTTTTTTGCTTTTCTGTGAAGTGCGACACAAATAAATCGTGTTTGCTTACGACTTGCCAAACAAAAAAAATGTATGGAGACTCACCATCACTCTGAGCATTAGACAGAGCCAACAAGGCACAAACAAGTAGAGACACAGACAGCATCCTGGAAGAGATGGTGCAAATGTTTAAGATGATTGTTTTTAACAAGAAAATAAAAGATAAAATCTCTTTGGACAAAGAAAGCAAGGAAGAAGAAAAAAAGTTTAAAAATGAAGGAAAAAAGGCTGAGAACAAACCTGCTGGAGAAATATCTTCTTTCTTAAAGCCGTCAGCCTGTTGCCTCTGCCTTCCTGTGTGGATCGTTTGAGAAAGACCAGCTATTTATATGGTGGCTTGCATTTCACAAGGCTATGCACTCATTGATTTTTTATTGTTGTCACTGTGTTAATTTGAATAGTCTCAAAGGGCACCACATTACGCAGTTTCCTTTCACAATGTTGATTTAATTTAATATTTGAGGTCCATTAAATGTTCCTTGGCACAGGAGAACTACTGACACTGCTAGGTATTAATGGAATAATAAAAAATATTATTTGGTTATTATAAATTATTATATGTTGTTATCTCAATGTAACAAAATTTGTTTTCTCTCTCGATATAACAGCATTTAAAATCCATTGCACAGCCATTCTCAGCTTGCATACATTGTAGTAAAAATTATTATACCAGATAACATTGTTAAACTTTTTACACAAGTGTTTTTTTCTTCAAATTGCATATCAGCTGCAACAGACAGTGGTCTGTTGCAGCCTGTGCCATGTCGACATTACTGCCTGTTTTCTACCATAAAATGTATCTATTCATGCATTGCTTTTCAGCAGAGGCTCAGCTTTAAAGTTGGTGTAATGTTATTTATTTAATAGGTTGATGAATGTATCAGTGCAATGTATTGAGTACCACTGAGTGCATTAACTGGCAGAAAGTGAGACAAAAAGTCTATCAAATCTTTGCAACATGGTGAACGGGGAAATGGTCTAGTTTATAAATTCTAATCAGTTAAAGTAACCGGGTTAATGAAGTGGTGATTAGTGATCAGTGAAATGCACGAGGGCGGCATGGTGGTGCAGTGGTTAGCACTGTTGCCTCATAGCAAGAGGGTTCCAGGTTTGAATCCCGGTCTGGGCCCTTCTATGTGGAGTTTTGCATGTTCTCCCTGTGCCTGCGTGGGTTTTCTCCGGGTTCTCCGGCTTCCTCCCACAATACCAAAAACATGCACATTAGGTTAATTGGCTACTCTAAATTGCCCCTAGGTGTGAGTGTGAGAGTGTGTGGTTGTTTGTCTTTGTGTGTTGGCCCTGCAATTGACTGGCGACCAGTCCTGGGTGTACCCTACCTCTCGCCCGTAGTCAGCTGGGATAGGCTCCAGCTCCCCCGCGACCCTGACGGATAAGCGGTATAGAAAATGGATGGATGAAATGGGCGATAAGAGGAGGGAGGAGAAGCTGAACCAGAGTGAATGACCCAAATGAACGTGTCTTGTATTTAAACTTGATGGTCTAATTTCAAAGGTCTGACTTTCTTATTCCTCCACCAGTTACTACCTTTTACCACAAGCAGCAGAATCATTTCATTGGCTCACTGGGTACACTGGGATATAAAACCAAAATGTAAATCTACCTTATCTGCAATCCAGTTCAATGACACTGACATGTGATAAAGGTTGATTTCTTGCTCTGAAATCAATAATTTTGTTCACTGATACAACCTCAAAGTTCATGCTTATTGGAAATGACATGAAGACAGCCCACAGTTGATAGAGAAAAGTCTGACTAAAGGGTGACAGTGAAAGTACCCAAGGCAAATCCATGTTATGTTCATGTTGAAGTTCCTACCATTAAAAAAAGCAGTTTCTGCATGATAATCAAAAACCTTGTCTTTGGTGATCCCCTTGATTTTCCTGTAGTGTCATCTTGAGGATACCTAATGGATATATTTCCATAATGTGCTCCTTCAACCTGAGGGACTCATGATTTTTCATCTAGGGCCGGCGTCACATCAGATTTGGATCACAGAGCTGTATCATGGATTCCAGTGCTACAGCTTATGACAAAATACTTCCACCAGCTATGGCAGCACTTAATGTTCAGCTCTTGTTAGCTAATGTTAGCATGCTAATATGCTAAATTAAGCTAAAGATCAGCATTGTTAGCGTTGGCATTTTGAGCATGTTAGCATACTGACATCAGTATTTAGTTAAAGTTTACAGATTCATACTAAAATCATAGTTGTAGCAGTTATACAACAGCTGTACGTAACGATTATCATAATAGAACCACCAGATGAAGAATTTTAGCTAAAAAGTTTTTGTGGTAGTGTAGTTAAGTACACTGCATCCGGAAAGTATTCAGACCGCTTTGCTTTTTCCACATTTCCACATGTTACAGTCTCATTCAAAAATGGATTAAATTAAATTTCTCCCTCAATATTCTACACAAAATACTGACAAAGTGAAACAAGTTTGCTTGAATTTTTGCGTGAATACTTTCCGGATGCACTGTAACTAGTCATGAACATTGTGGAAGGGATGCCTGTTCTAAAAGGCCTGTTTGTTCATGATAAATGGAGATGCTGAAATTCTTCACAGGTGCTGGTTGGTTTTTGAACATTACTACACAACTACCTTTTGCATTACCCTCAATTTAACTATCACATAGCCCTTCTATTCTCACCACAAAAGATTTATTACACTGATATTACACATATCATATTTTTATGTGTATTTTATTCAATCCAGTTTATTTATATAGAGCAAAATCACAACAAAAGTTATCTCATGACACTTTCCAATTAGAGCAGGTCTAGACCAAACTCTACTTAATTAAACTAACTAATTAAATTTGTGATACAGAGAACCCAACATTCCCCAATGAGCAAGCACTTGGCGACAGTGGCAAGGAAAAACTACCTTATCGAGAAACCTTGGAGCGGACACTGGCTCAAGATGGACGGCCATCGGCTTTGATTGGTTGGGTTGAGAGAGAGAAAGAGGGAGAGAGAGGGAGGGGGAGAAATTGAGAAGTGGTTGGGGGGTGAAAGAAGAAGCACACAAACAGAGATGGGTAGCAACAGCAATACTACCAGAAATATTGGACCTTTAGATAATGATGATGATGAAGTATATAGAAGTTACTGTGGTGATTATGATAACAATAGTAGAAACAACAATAATGGTAGTAGCTGTACAGAGTAGTAAAGTAGAGTAGAATTAAAATAGATTATGACTAAACAGTAGTAGTTTCAAGCAGGACGGCAGGAGGACCAACCACGATCCATGGGAACCTGTGAGACGAGAAAGCACAAGGACTCCGGGGAAGAAATTGAGTTAGTAATATGCATTAATGGGACATAAATGTGTGCTGAAGAACAGGGAGAGGAAGAAAGAGCTCAGTGCATCGTGGGAGATCCCCCGACAGTCTAAGCCTATAGCAGCATAACTAGGGGTCAGCCAGGGCCAGCCCTAACTATAAGCTTTATCAAAAAGGAAAATTTTACGTCTACCCTTAAACATAGAGAGGATCCCCTACCGGACCGAAATCGGAAGATGGTTCCGCAGTAGAGAACCTTGATAACTAAAGGCTCTGGTTCCTGATCTACTTTTGAAGATTCTAGGAACCACAAGTAATTCTGCATCTTGGGAATGTAAAGTTCTCGTGGGATATTAGGGTACTATCAACTCTTTAAGATATGACATGATGAAGATATGTATTTATGTATATATGTAACTATCTTTTCTTTTTAAACTGCATTTCAGTGAGCAATCCTGTATTGTATGATGACACATTAAAAAAACCTTGAACCTTGAATGTTTGACTGTGCAAATATTTCCCCTGCAAATATTGTGAGGGAGGTATTTGAAAGTAGTTTTGAAAAAAACTACATGTGATTTAATGCTCTATCAGACTTTTTACCAAAAAAAAACAAGATTTACCAAAGTGTCAGAAATGGTGTTCTCTTATTTCTCAAAGCATGAAAGCAATTTTAGTCTTGAAAACAATTGATTACGTAGTGATGGACGATAGCATTATAGTGTATTAATGGTATGTGATGCTATTTCCTATAAATTTGTGATCAAAGCTACATATAACTTGCATTATAATTAATGCATTTAATTAATGGTATACTATTACTGCTACTCTGGACTTGGCTATAGAGAAAGACAGATTGTCCAGTGAGTCACAATTTGTTTTACTTTAGTTTAATAGTGGTCAAATGGACACTATATTACACAATATCTTTTTAAAATTTACAAGGTTATATAATCAATGTCTAGAATAATATAACAAATAATATAATGGAATATCGGGACTCAAATTGAATGTACAAATCAGTGTCATTATCCAATCTCTCAACATACCTGTTAAACAATGAAGCTCCCACTTTCTTAATGTGATATGTATCCAGTAATGATTTTTTTCCACAAGAGAGTTTCAAGAATGAATGACACACTTGTATTCCTTCATGCTTCTATAATGGGAACTTCAGCATTTAGTATTTTAGTATTCAGTATTTAGAACAATACGGAACTGGATGCCCTTAAAAATAAAATATTAGGCTATGGATTGCCTAACCTATTGCAAAAATAATCTGGAAACTATCTTGCTCAATCTTAATAATTTGAAATTTTCACTGGGAAGTCTAGGGATCATAATATATCAGATTTATTGTCCTGTTCTTTTTCATGGTATATAGTGTGATATATTTATTGATGTTATAATCATTATTTTTACATTATCCTTTTGACCTGTGTTTTGTGATTCTTAAATGTTCTCATATTTTATCTAACTCATCCAAGTCCGTCTTATATGTTTTCCTACCTATTTGCTTTATGTTGCATGGCGAGCTGCCCCTTTGTAATCTCAATGACCTTTTCCCAGTGAATAAACATGCAATATATGAAACATCCAAGAGGTCTAACGGGCACATTTCTTTTAGTTAATATTTATTCGATTTGTTGTTGAAGTTTAAGCAATATCTTATAGTGAAGAACATAAACACCAAAAATAGTGCACTGATATAAAAAATGTTATTGTCTCTTGTATGTATTTTTTTATTTAACATATTCCTACATATTTATCTTTTGATATTCTCACTTACTTGAGTCGCTACTATTCTTCGCTTTATTCTTTTTCTTCTACATCATATACTCATGTTTGTTATTCCCTTTTTGTACAAGTTAAATTGTTTTTAAAAATGAACTCCTCGCACCCCGAGTGACGCAGACGACGTATACGTCCCGATACGTCCCAGCAACTCCCGGTCGTGCGTCATCTCCAGGCGACAACAGAATCCTGCTTCGCGCCAAGCAGTTGAAGGATTTCATTACTTTTCTGACAACTAACCTGACCCCAAGTTGCGAGAAGACCTGTTCATGATGGTACGTTACAAACTGTTTTCCAGCTCTGAACGCGAGCTCTCAATATGAACAAAATGGTTAAGCAAAAATTAAATAATCATCTTGTTGAATCTGCGCGGTGCACTTGAAACCCACATCAAGTGCGCAGTGTTAGCTACAGCTAAAGAGTGAAAACTTACGAGAACACTTTATCAGCGACTTTTGCTCTGTTATCGTTTAATACTTGACATTAACCTGCAGTTTTGTCCTCGAAATTTCACCAAATGCCGCACATTTTCCTGAAAAAAAAATCAATGTCAGAATGTGGCATTTTCGGATCAGTTTGCATTCTCTATAACATTGCAATGTCGATTATTTTCAACCACAATCAGTCTTGCTGCAATTTACTAATTAGGTTAACATAGCTTGCTCTTGTTGTCTGTGCACGCAGGACATCAGGCGGTTCTTTCAACCGACTTCAGCCAAGCCTGCCGGGCAGAAACCATCCCCAAATGGAGGCATCAAAATAGAGGAAGAGAAGAAGAAGAAGAAGAAGAATCCTCTCTCTTCAGACGAGGAAGAAAAAAAGAAAAAGAAGGAGACTGTCAAGGCAAGGGAATGGTGTCATGCCCTCTTTGTTGTAGTGATTCTTCTGACTGTTTCTTCATCTTATTCATCAGGTTTTATTGTGGTTTATATGCTTCAGGTCAAAAGCTCCAAACCTGAAGAGAAACGCAAGGATAGTGACAAAAAACGAAAGAAGCATGCAGTCATAGAATCAGGTCTGTATGATTTTGTGCTCCTCTACTTGCCCTTTGACACGCAGTCCAGGTTAGAAAAGTAGAATAGGAATAACATCTGTTGTTAAACAACCCTGTGGCTTTTCAGACATTTCCCAGAATTTATTTTTACAGAGACAAGAAAGCGATTCACTGTGTGAGAGGCACAAACTGACAACTGTTTGATCCGCTTTGATCGACAGCGTGACGTGTTGCTCTTTGTCCTCCCTGCATGTTTTCTTAAGAGCACGTCTTGTTTCTGTGTCCCTCCAGACTCTGAGGATGAGGAGCTAGTGAGGAAGTCAAAGAAATCTGCCAAAGAGAAACACAAGATGAGCAAGACAGAGCCACCTCCCAAAAAAGATCCTGTGCTGTATGTCTCTGAAACAGGTGATGGGTCATACTGCAGTCATACAGCTTGGCAGATAGTCATGTTAAACATTAGGGGAGACTGAGATGCAGTTGTAAGAAGATGAGTGCACCTTTATGATGAGGAGTGATCTTTTTTCACAGACATTCATGGTAAATGTATGTTGATACCATATTTATCTGTTTTGTTGTAGATTCAGACAGTGACAACTTTCAGTCCTTGAAGAAGGTCTCCAAACCCAAGCATAATGGCACAGCCAAACCCACAAAGTCAGATGCACAGAGTTGTCACTCAGGAGCTAAAGAGGGGTTGAAGTCTCCTATGAAACCCTCTTCCACACAGAGCAAAACTGCAATTAAGTCTCCTGTCACCCCTAAGTCGCCTCCTCAGCCCAAACAAACTCCCACCTCAGTTTTGGACTACTTTGGCAATGCGACTGTTCAGCGCTCAGATAAGAAGCTCGTAGCCAGCACAAAGCGAAAAGCTGTGAGTACTGATGAATTCTTTCCTGCTTTTACTTCTTCTCTTCAAACTGTCTTGTTCTTCTCACGTACTGCTTTTTTATCCAAACCGTCAAGATTATGGGTTATCTGATTATCACTCACAATCTCTTCACTGAAATGGATCCTTTTACAGCAGACTAACTTCATAAACACTCGTCTTCTCCTCAGCCGACTCAGGACACAGATGACCTGATGAGTGATGAGCAAATTGCCAAAGCGCTGCAGCTGGATGAGGACATGGAGGTAGACTGCTTGTTCATTGCACTAGTAATTGCAGCGGAAACTATTAGTTGATTAATCTGTGAGGGATTGGCAGAAAATTCTGTTTGGCAACTTTTTTTGATAATTAGTTCATCTCTCCTGTCACTTTTATGTAGAAGATGTTTATGCTTAATTTTATGCAGAAAGTCATAAAAGCCCTGCAAAAGTAAAGGACCTTGAAAGTTTGTCTCCAGATTGCAGAAATGTTTTGAAAATTATTGTTTATCTTTTGGATGATGATATAATATTTGCTTGAATAATTGGATGTAAAATGAAAGGGTGACAAAATTTACCTGTTTCCCTCTGCTTTCCCATTCTCATGCTTTTGCCTCCTCACTCTGACTTCTCTCAGCTGGAGAAGCAGATCCATGAGGATGAGGAGTTTGCCAGAACACTGGCCATGCTGGAGGAGGAGCCTCAAGCAAAGAAGGTAATTAAACGCAACAACAGCAACAACAACGACAGCACTAAGATTGAGGTAAATATATTTTGCGTATGTGTCCTCAAACAGGCCCGTAAAGGCTCTGATGAAAAAACAGTCCCTACCACGTCTCCCAAAAAGAATAGTTCAGACTCTGGGGCTGGCAGCACAAGCAGTCCGTCAAAGACCAATCGAAAGGGCAGCACTTCGGAGGATGTGATTAGTCCATCGCCTAAGAAGAACCCTGTTCCTGTCAAAACCAGCTCCAAACTGGCCATGATGAAGAAAAAGGATGAAGAGAGAGGCAACGGGCTAAAGAGCAAAACACCAGATTCACCTGCAAAAATGAAAATCTCACCCAAAAAGGAGCCACTTGCTTCGTTGAGCTCAGACAAGAAGTTCACTCCCAAAACAGGAAGCACACCCACCAGAGTTAAAACCTCTCCAAAGAAACCAGAGGTGAGTGCAGTAGATTCCTTTTCTGTCCGTCAAAATACATCCTGGTAGTGTCGTAATGGACATTTTCAATCAGTATATTTGTCTGTGAGAGGAGCAGTTAAACTAATGATAAAAGCATGAACACACCACATGAAGTAAAACGCTTTTAAGAACAAGTTAAAAATGTACTTTTTGCCTCTCAATCAGAGCACAAGTACGAGTCCTGATGACGCAGAGAAGAAGAAGGTCAACGCTTCAGCTTTCAGGAACTTTCTCAACAGAGATGGACCGCGAGCTCTGGGCTCAAAGGAAATCCCTCAGGTAACACTGAGAAAATCCATCGTTTAGCTGACCACCATCTTGTGTCGCTCTAAATCACTGACTGTCTGTGTGTCTTCCTGTCAGGGTGAAGAGAACTGTTTGGAGGGCTGTGTGTTTGTGATCACGGGGGTCCTGGAGTCCATGGAAAGAGATGATGCCAAGTCCCTCATCGAGCGCTATGGAGGCAAGGTGACGACCAACATCAGCAAGAAGACCACCTACCTGGTGCAGGGCAGAGACAGCGGCGCCTCAAAGCTCGAGAAGGTGACCAACCTGATCCATCCTAACAAATTAAGAGCCAGAGAAGAAAATATGTGTGATTGATGAGATGCTGATCTGTGGATGGCTTTGTAATCATATGAAAACTTTGAAAAATTTGAGACATGTTTACCTCTTTCTGTATCTCCCTGCCTCTTGTCTGTACCATTTGTTTCTGTCTACCCATCGAAAGCGGTATGTTTATTTTTACAATTGCCTTTATACTCAGGCGGAGAGTTTGGGTACCAAGATCCTGGATGAGGATGGTCTGTTGGAGCTGGTTAGAACCACACCAGGAAAGAAGTCCAAATACGAGATCGCTGCAGAGGCTGAGGTCAGCTCGCACATTTTTACTTAAATCATGCTGTCAACAAAGTCATTTCATGAGTGGTGGTCGTTTAATTTTAACACAGAAATTGTCAAAAACTTTTTAAAATCTATCTGGAATTATGCCTTTTTTTGCAAAATGATTTTTCAAATGTATTTTTAATATTTTTATTATTATACGAAGAAGAAAGCAATGCGTTCGTATTTGAATGTGCATCAGAAATTTAGGAGATTTAAGTGTTGAGGCTCTTATGTTGTGTCTCTTTCTGCTGTTAGTCTCACTGACTGCCTGTGGCAGGGTTGATGTTACTGTTAATATAGTTCACAATGGAAATCACTTGATTGGCTACATGGAAAGAAACGCAATCATGTTTCATATCTTTTCTGGAATTTTATTTATTTGTTTGTTTGTTTGTTTATTTTAGAGCAAAGCCTCAAAGACCAGGACTCCCCCCAGTAAGACGTCAAAGAGCACCCCCACAGCCCAGAAAATGTCTCCCTCCAAGGGTAATTCCACATCCCCCCACACCCCCAGCCCGTCAAAGACCGGCCTAGCTCAAGGCCACGGTGCCAGAGATGGCGGCACTCCATCTGGCAGACGCTCACGTCACACAGCCCGGAGGGAGCTGGGCCTTTCCTGCACTTCTTCACCGTCAACCTCTGGGCCATCAACTCCATTGCCAACTGAAGAGGGTGCCAGTCTGCTGTGGGTGGACAAGTACCGCCCACGCTCTCTGAAGACTGTGATTGGGCAGCAGGGAGACCAGAGCTGTGCCAATAAGTTGCTGCGTTGGCTGCAGAACTGGCACAAAAACCACAGCGGGAGCACATCCAAGGCACCAGGTTGCAGCTAGTTTTTGTTTGTATTTTGAGGGTTTGAGCAGAATTCAGAGTGATGATAAAAACTAAGATACCAGAGCTCATTTTGCTTCAGTGAATGTTCAGCTCTAAAGCAAATGTACAGTATATGTGTTTGAAGAGTGTGTGCTTTGTCCTGGTTCTTACTGTGCAGCAGCAAGGTTTGGTAAGTTTGGAGGAGGGAAAGACGATGGATCAGGATACAAAGCTGCTCTGCTCTCTGGACCTCCAGGGGTCGGCAAGACCACCACAGCTGCCCTGGTCTGTGAGGTCAGTCTGAAAGCAGAGTCTCAGTCAGTGTTTTATTCTTATATATTTCAGGACTTGTGACTCCCATTTTGGACGAATAATGTCTTCAACTTGAGCGTTTTGATTTCCTGTCTAAAACTGTCCGCTGCGTTCATGTGTCCCCCTGCAGGAGTTGGGCTTCAGCTACGTGGAGTTGAACGCCAGCTGTACTCGCAGCAAAAACAGCCTGAAGGAGGTGGTCGCCGAGTCGCTTAACAACACCAGCATCGAGAACTTCTACAAAGGTGATCCCCCTCTCTGTGTTTCCGTCTTGTACACATTTTAATCTGCCACTTGTTTCTCAAGAAAAGAAAAATCACTGGAAGGTTTTTATTGTGAAGCAGCTTCAGGACATATTTTGAGTTTGATGTGTTCACCAAACAGCATTGCACTTGTTCTTGTGAAGCAGCCTTCTAATATTTTTCCCCGAGTTTAAGATGGTAAAAAAATAACAACAATGAACAAAAACCACAACGGGAGCACATTCAAGCCACGAGGTTGGCAGAAAAATGAAAGGACTCAAAGTATTCTTTGAAAAGAGAGGAGGGAAGTCTGCAAATGTGATTAAATATAACGTGAATACTCACTCACTTCATGAGTCAGGAACATTTTCTGCCTGAGTGACATCAGATAGATGGAGAATTAACATGGCCTGCTGTTCATCCAGGAGTAAAGTGAATACTATGTGGTATGTGTAACTGTTTCGTAGGCACATCTCAGACAGTGAGCAGTAAACACGTGCTGATCATGGATGAAGTTGATGGGATGGCTGGCAATGAGGACCGCGGAGGAATCCAGGTGAAGTAAAAGGAAAAAAATAGTATACAGGAGTCTGACCAGAATAGTAATGTTTAAAGAAAAAAATTAATTTCAGAGGAATACTGAAGATGAGAGTGACAGTGGGTTGACTGATACGTCACGTTTTCTCGATACTGACCTCCCACCATTTGCATCCTGTAGGAGATGATCGGCCTGATCAAAAATTCAAAGATTCCCATCATCTGCATGTGCAACGATCGTAACCACATGAAGATCAGATCACTGGCCAACTACTGCTTCGATCTGCGCTTCCAGAGGCCGCGAGTGGAACAGATCAAGGTACACACACAAGGTTCAAATAAAATGCCAAATACTGAAGGATACAAGACCCACATAGATGCTGAATGCATTTAGTTAATACATGTAAAGAATTTCAATAATGGCTGATAACAAGCTGGCAATATTAAGAATCATAGTGTTAATGCACTGTGAGGACACTCAGTAATAATGACACATCACAGCAAACTGCTGTCTGTCTGTTAGTATTAAATTGAATTTTTTTTTTCTTCCTTTTATTCAGGGAGCCATGATGTCCATCGCTTTCAAAGAGGGAATCAAGATCCCACCCCCAGCTCTCCAGGAAATTATCCTGGCCTCCAATCAGGATGTCCGACAGGTAAAGTCAGATGAAGTAATGCTAAAGTCCGTTTGTACTGAGGGTTTTTTTTTGTTTGTTCATTCACCACCTTCTCTCTCATCTTGCACGTTTCATCTCCAGGTGATGCACAACCTGAGCATGTGGTCGGCCAAAGACAAAGTGATGTCGTACGACCAGTGCAAGTCTGATGCGGCCAAAGCTCGCAAGGACTTGAAAATGGGGCCGTTTGATGTTTGTAGGAAGGTGTTTGCTGCAGGGGAGGAGACCGCCCACATGAGCCTCATCGATAAGTCGGACCTCTTCTTCCACGACTACTCGCTAGCGCCGCTCTTTGTCCAAGAGAATTACCCATATGTTCGTCCAGCGGCTGCCGGGTGAGAGAGGCTAGCTGCTTCCACTTGTTTCCAGTATCTGTGCTATGCTAAGCTAAGCTAAGCCAACTGCCTCCCAGCTGGAGCTGCGGTAGCACACAGACAAGAAAACTAAACAAGTGGGCATATTATTACCACTCTCTGAACTGAACAGTCTCTCTTCTCACAGTGGTAATCTGAAGTCCCACCTGGTGCTGCTCAGCAAGACGGCTGACTCCATCTCTGACGGAGACCTGGTGGACAGACAGATCCGCTCTAGACAGAACTGGTCGCTGCTGCCCACCCAGGTAACACACTCACACACGCACCTAAGAAATGAAGGTTGTGTTATCATTGTAAGTCAAGGTACAGCAGGTCGACTAACCAAAGGCGTCACATTAACACGTTAACTTCTTAAAATGTTCTCTCCGTGTTAATTATAGTCAAGGCACACTCGGGCCATATTGCAGCCTTATTCTTGGAATAACCCAATATATTTAAATACACACTCACTCATCAGTGATTTTCTTTGTGCTGGTCTGTTCGTGCTCACGCAGGCCATCTATGCCAGCGTGCTGCCAGGCGAGCTCATGAGAGGCTACATGAGTCAGTTCCCCAACTTTCCCAGTTGGCTCGGCAAGAACTCCTCCACCAGTAAACATTCCCGCATCGTCCAGGAGCTGGCTTCACACATGGGTTTAAGGTGAGTAGTCCTCTATCACTGCCTTTTAACCGTTTACATAAGCATAACCAAAAATCACACTTGATTGTTTTATTTGTTTGGCTCCTGCAGGACAATGAGCAGCAGACAGGCGGTGAACCTTGACTACCTGCACTACCTGCGGCAGGCGCTGCTGAGCCCACTTCAGAGGCACGGTGCGGAGGGCGCCGCTGAAGCTGTGCAGCTGCTGGATGACTACCAGCTCATCAAGGAGGACGTGGACAGCATCATGGAGATCAGCATCTGGGGCGGACAGCCCGACCCCTATTCCAAACTGGACTCTAAGGTCAGCGGGAAATGGAAGGGGGAATAATTTTTGTTTTAGAGACAGTGTTTGGAAATCATCATCAGTCAGCGTTCATCAGATTTTACAACATAAAATATGTTGATTTTTGTCTTTGACGTTCAGTGAATTTTGACTCCTCTGCTGTCGTCTCCTCCCAGGTGAAGGCAGCGTTCACACGGACCTACAACAAAGAAGTTCACCTGACGCCGTACTCCCTGCAAGCAGTGAAGAAGAGCCGGCGTGGTGGCGGGGCGGAGTCAGAGTTGGGAAACGAGGACGTGGACAACGAAGTGCAGGAGTCTGAGGATGAGGGGGATGGCCTCAAAACCGACGCCATGATCAAAGTAAGGGCATTTAAGTCAGGATAACAATGTGCAAACCCACGTGATGCATGCTGTAAGTATTTTCTTACTGAGCTCTTTTTGTCCTGTCGTCCCTCCCCCCGCAGCAGAAGAAAACCAAAGACACCAAGGTGTCAAAGAAGGAGAAGAAGACAGATTCTGGAAAGGGCAAAGGCAAGGGGACAGGCAAAGGAAAGAAATAACCGATGACCAGGGGAGGAAGACAAACTGCCTCCCCCAACCCCCACAGACTGTAATCTTTTTCTCTGCACTTGCAACGATCCTTTAATGAGCATCACAAAATAGTGAAACTTGTCCTAACCTCTGCAGGTAACTCATCTGTCTGTCTGTCCCTAGTCCAAACGCTTGACTCGAACCACACTTGAGTGAGAAATATCTTTCCTCCCTTTTTTAACATCTCGTCATGTTTTCATCAGAGCATCTCCATTGAACAAATGATGCATAGTATCTGCTCATTCCATCCGTTATCATGTCTGTACACCCCTGTAGTGAGTGTAGTGCATTACTTCTGTCATCAGTGTGCGATTGTGAGGCGTTGAGGCTGTAAATAATGTGATGTAAGAGACTGTTACTTTTTGTTACGACAGAAATGCTTTAGTTCTACGGTTAGCACTGATGTTCTGTAAATTGCAATTTTGTAAAAATTTCATGAGGATTAAAAGAGAAATGTCTTGCTCATGAGTGTTAGTGAACTTTTTTTTCTTTCTTTTTTTTGCTCTATAAGAAAGGATAAAGTAGTTTAGGGGGTTTTGTAAGATTTGTATCATGTTCAAACTGTCAGACAAACTGTCACTAAATAGTCAGAGATATTAGCAGATAATATTTTTTAAAATCATTTGGTCTATGAAATATCTGAAAGAACCAAAAGCTCAAATTTTGCATTTTGTCTCACCAACATTCAGAAACCCAAATATAATCCATTTACAGAAGCACAAAATCCTACCAGTTTTTCCTGTCACCTTTTTGGCTTGAAAAATGACTAACAATTAAATACATGATTCATTGTTTCAGCGCTAAATAAAATCATCACCAACAAGTACCCGAAATGGACTAAAATATCAAGGTTCAGCACTTTACAGGTAAGTTGCTCTCCATGCAGTTCTGTTCTTTAGACTTAAAACATTAAATATTACTTTAACAGTAGTTGACAAAACAAACTCACCCCAAGATCCACTTATAACTCTTCATTAGCAGATGGTTTCACAGTTGCCAGAGATGTTCTTTCAGTCCCAAAACTTAAGTCAACCAAAAAAGCTCGCAATCTGCACAGCGAAAAGCAAACAACACAGCTTGTCGCTGCAGATGAGATGGTTCTTGAGATCTTTGAGTGCACAAAAGAATTGAACAATAGACAAAAAATAATAAAATAAATGTATTATAAAATAGTTTTACAAGACAGTAACCTGCAGAGATGAACACATCCTGATTTTCTGTTTTACTTTTCTTTGACAGAAATATTACTGTATGTTCAGCATCTTCAGCTACTCCACTTACAATGTTGTTAATCGAAAAACACACAGGAGCTAGAAAATAACTAAACTAATGAATAGAAACAGAACATTTGAACTAAATATATATTCTTTGATATTATTTAGTGTATTTTGGTTGATGGCATATCAAGCATCTTTAAAGTTCACTAATGTAATTAATTTTCACATCTTACAAAACTAAAAGAAAACATCAAATTATATACATATATATCTACATCTATATACATATATCTATAGATATAGATATATATATATATACACACACACACTGACAATACATACTTAAACAAATAGAAAATCTGTAACTGGACTGACATGACATTTATGTACATGTGATTTTTCTTTCCTTCACTGATCCAGTTCATCAGCCTGCAGGTATGAAGAACAATCAGAGACCTTCTTCACCTGTTTGACACTCAGAGTCTCCGAGCACATGGGACACACCGTCTCCGTCTCCAATAACCTGGACACACAAACAGTTCAGTGTAGATTTGTGAACATGACACTGAATAAGACGAAGGGGGCCTCACAGCAAGAGGGTCCTGGGTTCGAGTCCAGGTCTGGGCTCTTCTGTTTGCCTGCTTCCCTGTTCTCTAATATGACCTTTTAGAGAATGCACACTTGATTTTTGTCTGAGTCAGATGAGATGATTGATAGCTCTCACTGCCGTACATAAAATATGAAGCTGCAAAAAAGACTGGACTGGACTGCTGGCTTGATTGTTTATAACTTATATGAAAGCGATAAGCTGTGATTTCGCTGTTAGTTTAGGAATTAGTTGCCAGTTTACTGTCAGGACCGCTGATTTACTGGTAGGTTTTAAATCTTCTCGACAAACTCTTAGCAAGAAAGCCAATAAGCGCGTTGACCAAAATGTCAAACTAATCCTATAAACATTCTATAAAAATTAGTAACTATCCATCCATCCATCCATTTTCTATACCGCTTATCCGTCAGGGTCGCTAGGGGCTGGAGCCTAACCCAGCTGACTATGGGCCAAAGGCGGGGTACACCCTGGACTGGTCGCCAGCCAATCTCAGGGCAGACACACAAAGACAGACAACACTCACACCTAGGGGCAATGTAGAGTAGCCAATTAAGCGTGCAAGCTGGCGAAGATGGAAAAAAGCGTACTCTGTATCAGCCCGATTAAAAAGGACCGTAAGCTGGTAGTGATTTTCGGGTTACGAACACTCAGTCTGTTGTGTGTCAATCTACGCTGCAATTCAGTTTATATAACCACCTGAAAGCTACAGCTGGTGTATGTTTATGCATTCTTCACTTACAGAGTGAGCTGTGAGTAGAGAGCAGGAAATTCACAATGTGGACACAAAGACCAGTCTTCTTTCAGCATATGACGACCCTGAGAAAACCCCCCCAAAAAAAGTTACAAAGATCAAATTCGGGGAAACTATTCTGTTAAAAAGTAATACAGTGTGTGTTTGAATGAGTCTGTAATCATGTGTCTGTACCGTGGCAATGCAGTAGGGCAGATTGTTCTTGCAGGAGATACACAGCAGTTCGTTCTGCGGTAGCTGAAAGCCACAGAAGGGACATGGAGTAGTTTCCTCCTCCAGTTCTGATGTATCTGGACGTCTGTGGATGAGGAATCAAATGAAGTGTGAAGGAGAGGATGAAGAACATGTGTGTGGAAGGAGGGAGTTTGAAAAATGTTCGCAGGAGGAAAAAGTAAAAAGAAAAAGAGACCAAACAGGAAGCGTGGACTCACCGAACCATAGCCTCGATCTTCTTCCTGTATGTTGGGTTTATCTCATTACGGTACTCTGGTCTCATCAGCATGGCGGCAAAGCTGAAGGCTGAGTTCTTTAATCCAGCACGGTGACATTCGATAACGGCTGAAGTTAGTATGGGAACAACATCTACACACACACACACACACACATAAACAGTGATGAGACTCAGCAGTATTTAAGCCCCACTTAAATTTTTTTGCCCCGTTGTGAAAAAGGTGAATTCTCTACGCGGACTCACGAGTGGGAAACTTGCTGATATTGTTGCTGACACGAATGAGCATGCGAGCCGCTTTCAAGTGGTCTCCCCTCTTTACGTGGATCTACATGACAAAGCATAAGTAACAGTAACATCAGCATCAGCTGCTGCTTCACTATCAGACAAGCAGTTGGTTTGCTCACTAATGCCTTGATAATCACAAGCTAATTACAGGTTAATACATTTAATCCCACACTTAGCGTCCTGCCCCTTTCCTCATTTCCTGTCATCTGTCTACAATGTCTAAGAAATGTCTCAGAAAAATACAAAGCAATTCAGCACCACCACACAAATTACGTGCGTGTGCATGTGTGTGTGAAAGATTTCATCTGTACAGACCTTGACCAACAGGTATGAGTGGAGGATCATCAGATTGGTGGCCATCTCAGCAGGGATTTTAATCTTCTGGGCCTGCAGCTCTGTGTACATGCTGAACAGCACATCGTGGGCGTTACGGTAATTACCTGATGGAGTAACATGCAAAAACAAACAAACATAATACACATTAATTCCAAAAGCTTCGGTACACACCTATTTGGTTAACGTTTGTGTGAGTATGCCGGTACCCGCGCACTGCTCTTCTCTGGCGATGATGATGGCGGTGCGAGCGGCTTCCCTGTACTGCTGCAGCGCCATATACAGACGGAACAGGTACTTGGCATCCTGGGAAAGAAAGGTCAATCAACCATCATCGGGTCATATTCATATTCATGAATTCACAGGGTGAAATGCGGCTGTGCTTTCATTCAGTTTGTGACCACATTCTGTGTGTAATTTCTGTCCGATTTAAGGTCACAAACAGGAACTTCTTTTGGTGTGCAGACATACGCTGCAACGGGAGAGTGTGAACTGCACTTTAGCAAATGCACAGGAAATCAAAAGCAGTGATGCTGGAACAAAATAAAAACAAAACAAAAAAAAAACACGAAATATCAAGCAAACTTCCAAGGAAATAAAAAAGAGACTGACTGACAAAATGATGCCCACCTTCCCTTTAAATCAGCCAAACTTAGAAAATCCTGACACACAAACAACCATGTTTACAGTATTTCATCTGATGTTTAACACTGTCATGCCTTAAAGACCCTGGAAACCACATGCTTTTTCTATCACAGCAAGTACACTATATAGACAAAAGTGTTGGGACACTTCATGACACCAATAACAATGACACAATTTTGCAGTGTTTCTGTGGGGATTTTTGCCAATTCGAATAGTCCAAAATGTCTTGGTATGCTGAAGTTTTAAGATTTTCATTTCATCACTGGAAGTAAGTGGCCCAGTCCAACCCCCGGGAAACAGCCCCGTCCTGATACTTTTGTCTGTTCTTGGAACTAATTAAGAAAAAATTGAAGTCAAAGTTAAGTTGATTGATAATTTAACAATTTAACCCTCTAAAACTCAGATAATCTGCTACTTCTGGACTGTGTGTGTTTACTGGCAACATAACATAACAACCCCACAATTACTGTCATCATATTTGGACGTAAATGTTGCAAAATCTTGATTGGTGGATGGCAATGTGTGACATCACATTTTTGCAACGTGTTTTTCTTTGCGATGACTGCTTATCAAGTAACTGCAGTGTCAGTCTCACTGACGAGGCTACTCGCTGAGAGACACTGCACACACACCGGACAAGGAGAAGGAGAGGCATCGAGAGGGAGAATGAGTGGTGAATACATTTAAGACAAAAACACATAAAAGGACGTTTTAATACTGGATATATCACAACAAAATCGTGTTGATATCCACTGAGGCAAATGAGAGAGTGAGATGAGGCTCCAGAGTATTGATTACCTTGGGCATGCCGTCGCTCTCTCCCATCAGGTAATCTATCAGCTGATTAGTCAGAGAAACGTCCTTGGCTTGACCCACCTGTAACACACACACACACAAAATCAAAAACACTTAACTGGATGGTGTCATCAGTTAGTGCGCACGCTGGAATATTCACTGGACACACTCACCGTCTCTATGGCCATCTCGACAGCCAGGTTGTCCTCGGTGTTAGGACACTTTAGGAAGTGGTTCAGGGCCTGAGAGACGGTGGACAGAGAGAAAGAAGAGACTGAGAAACTGGTCGGAGTGAGTCAATGTCAATCACTGTTTTTATTGTTTAAAAAATGATGTTCTTACTCTGCTGTACTGCCCACACTTCTGGAAAAACTTGCCAGCTTGCAGGTGTTTCTTCTCTCCTGCAAAGTAGAGAGCAATGCTCTGGTAGTCCTCCTGCCTCGCCTCAGGGCCTGGTGAACACACACCACAGGAGTCACGCAATTAAAATTTAACTTGCAAACACTTCCATCGGAAAAGCACTGCCAGATAATCACTAGCCAATACAGCAACTGAAAATAAAGTTGGACCAGTTCAGAATGGTCGTTTCACACTGTAAAACACTTTCACACTCGGACTGACCGATGATGTCTGCGTAGACCTCCATCTGGCCGTGCTGCTGCGCCAGCTGGAAAGCTTCATCGTTGCACTGAGACAGAACCAGGAAGTGGATGGCTGAGCTGTAATCGTTCAACCTCAGGAAGAATCTGAGACACGCACAAACACGAGTGTGTTAAAGGCTTAGTGCATAAATGGAAAAAGGCAGTAAAAGGAAAAGAACTGGAGTTTAAAGGTATAGTTGAGCCATTGTTCATCAGGAAATAAATAAATAACAACACAAATAACTGAGTAATCATTGAAGTCATTTATCGATAAAAAAAAAGTCAACATTTGCTTGTTGCACGTTCTCAGATGGGATAATTTCCGTCTTTTCTTTGTTGTCATTGTAAATTGAATATCTTTGCCCTGTTGGGTTTTAGACTTTGGGTCAGACAAAAGAAGCAATTTGAAAACATCACCTCATGCAAAATTTACAGCCTAAACAGTTAATAAAAAAATATGCCTTTGATTAATAAGTAGTGGAAATGATTGTTAGTCACTCAGCACCAGAATGTGGTTTAAAAAAAAAGTAATAATGATAATGTGCTTAATTTTTTAACACAATCTGTCACCACTGACAAAAGATCAAGGAGTCACAGATCAAATTAGTTAAAGTATCCACTTTGATTTAAGATCCAGTCAATGTTTAATCACCTCAACTGGGGCAGACAATGAAAATAAAATGTCTTGGTTCTGGTTTTGTGTCCTACCTGGCAACCATTTTTGCTCCATCAATGCTCTGTGTCTCCCTGACGATGCGAACAGCATCCTCCGGGTTGTTCAGGTGGTCCAGCAGCACGCGGATCACATTGTCCCAGTCTTTGGCGCTCTCATAGGCCCGCGCGGCTTCCTCATACCTGATGCACACAGTACAGGTACGTCATCTTCTCCTTTAATCACTTCACTACCTTCAATGTGATTGAACGTAAGAACCTACTTGCCGTCCGCCTCCTTGGCCTTGGCGTATTGCAGGTGGATCTTAGGAGAGGACACATGTGGGAGCAGCTCTCCCACCTTCGCCCTGAGCACGGAATAAAAATAAAGCATCGTGTAAAGGAGGAGAGAAATTTGCAGGTCCAAGTGTTTGTGTGTGTTGGTGTTTGTCTCACCAGTTCTTGCAACGAATGTAGACCGATGCAGCCTTGTCATAGTACTGGCCTTTTTCATAAAGCTGAGCAGCTTCGGAGAATTGCTTTAAGAGAGAAATGAGAACAGAGTAGGACATGAACAAAAACACGTTCAAAGCCACTGGCTGAGGCTCAGATAATTGCTCCAGAAAGACCCACGATAAAACGTAAGGTGATCATCTACCTTCATACTCTCCAGTATGGCTCCACATTCCTTCTTTAGGACTCTGCTTGGGTGCTGAATTGCTTGGGAGGCTCCTCTCCTGATGTCACCCATCCTGATGGACATCCTGGCTACGCCTGCCTGACACGCTTCGTCATGCTCCTGGAACTGAACACGGTGGAAATGAGGAATTTCAGTCAGGACGCGCCAGACATTAAACATAGACTTGACCTGCCATTACTTATAAATACTAGATGGAGGTGATTTGTGTGCCCAGCAAGATGAGACATATCATCAGTGGTGAAGCTATGACTCTTTGTCCTACAGCAGTCATGAAGAACCAAGTACCTTCATGACAATGTTAATGAAAACTACAGCACATCAGCACAAATAAGCACATTTGTTTTTGCAGGCAAATCACATTTAAAGCAAGCACCTCAGTGAAATTATTGATAAAAATTGGGGGATAAAACAGATAGTGAAGGGACAATACAGAGGAAAAACTAAACTGTCAAGACTTGTCATGATCACAGTTTCATATGTCCAGTACTGTCATCACGGTAGAAGGCTGACATCAAGCATGTTGCACTTACTTTATTATTGTGGGTCATGCCTTTTTCATAGTGTCCCAGAGCATTCACATAGTCTCCACTACAAAGAGAAACACAGAGAGGTTTGAATGCAGAATGGAGCAGGATAAAGTCTACTGAATGGTGTGTGTGTGTGTGTGTGTGTGTGTGTGTGTGTGCTTACATAAACTCCAGATGGACAGCATATTCTTTGGATATAAAGGGAATCTGGTCCTCTGCTAACCTCTTGGCTAACATAAGAGCACTGTCCCAATGCAACAAGTCTCTCCTCATCTAAAACACAGTACGGTATGGAACTGTTTTATTTCCTACTAGGTGATAGTAGACACAAGTGATCAGCCCCGCTCTTTTAAACAGACATAAACTTACTATCCTTAAATTGGTATGCATGTTTTTACCTCCAGGGCAGCAATTGGGCAGCTCGAGGACAAATAGAGGTCCTGGGCCAGGTTGTAGTCACTTAGAAACATGGCCAAATGTCCTGCCCGTAAATTCATGTCCTCTATACCCTGAAGGACAGAACGATAGAGAGAGAGAGAGGGGTGGAGGGTGTAACAGAAAGGTCAAATTAGACTAAAACAATGTCTGTTCTCAAGTGGGAGAGAGCTGTCGTCTGTTCGAGCTGTACCTGGATGCCCTGCAGTGACAGGACCATGCCCACATTGCCACTCATGCGGTAGACCTGGATGGCCAGCTCGACCTCCATGTGGACCAGACAGGCTTTGCCTAACTCTGCCCAGTCTGTGGTGCTACCTGCAAGCTTACATAGATCCCAGGCTTCATGGAACCTGGACAGGAAAACACACACAAATTTTGTTTCCGTTCTATACATTATAATAAAATACTCACCTGAGTGAAAGGTAGTGTAGTATTTTCTTGTATTCTTTATATAAATTTATTATCTATATTTATTTTTTTTGTCTGTTTGTTTAGTTTTTCTTTCCTGGTATGTTGTCTTTTTTCCACAGTCTTAAAACACTTTGTTAATGAAAACTGATTAATCTTTTAGCAATGGAGAATCTTGATATTATCATGCTGCTTGATATCAACAATAGCTAACACTTAAAAATCCCATAACTGTCCATTTGCAGTGTCGGTGTACCCATATGCACCATTAACAGCTGCACCTGACGAAACTAAACGCAGATCAGACTGACAAACCAAGTATACTCAGATCTGTTTTACACACTGTCAGCGTCTTCGGCATGTCTGACCTCTTGAGCATGAGTGCCTGAGCGAGCTGCTTGCTGAGCTCCGGTGGTGAGACTGTCGCTGTGCCAGTGCAGAGTTTGAGGAAGGAGTGTGTGCTCAGAGGCACTTCGCTGGTCTTGCCGCTCGCTGTCTGACAAGTCAGCTCCCCATTGTACAAGAGCAAAGGCTTCTGGGAAAAGAGGAGTGCGGTGCTCCCCACGAACACGACCTGAGGGCCTGAGCAGCCAGAGAAAGAGAGAGAGAAAGAGGGAGAGAGGGAGAGAAGGAGAGAAGGAAATAAAAGTCTGAAATAACAGTCTTGTAATCTCTTGCTTACTTTTCTATCACAGGCTTTCAGTAGCAGGAGTACTTTAAGAGTTACAGAATCCTGATTATTGTATTGTGTACTGTTTATTTTGTTGATTTTCATGTTACAATGCAAAACTTAAAAACTAATGTCCTAGTATGAAAACACTCATGTCATGTTTTCTTGCACATCATGGAGAGCACACATTTGATTTACCATAGCGGCATCTGAGAGTTTTATTTGTTTGTCTGTTTATTATGCTTGAGTTAAATGTCAGACAAGTAAGAGTGCATGTGTGTGTGTGTGTGATGGTGAGTCGTCACCCTACCGTATATAGTGGTTTTATGCAGAGCGTAGGTATAGATCTTGTCATCGTCATAAGCCACAAACACTCCTCTGTCAGCATGCCAGTTGTCCCACAGCACTCCTGTGATGGTGGGAGAGAAGTTGGGCAGCTCAAAGCAGGATTCTGTTGCCTGGATTGGAGACATAGACACACACACAGACACACACACACACAGACCTTTGTTAACTGAATTCTCATCAGGGTTCCTGCGCCTTCTTAAATATCAAATTCAAGGACTTTCCAGTTCCCTCACTTTCAGGTACCCAGCACAGTATAGTCTGAAACACACATCAGGGTTAGGCTCTGTGAGAGTTTTCTGAGTTCTGTTTTTGCACAAAATGCACCTTATGTCTTTTGTTTTTATGTGGATCCCAGCCCACACAATCTACACACAGTGCATTTAAAGAAACTCAACCCCCTACAGCCATTCATGTCTTGTCTTAGCATTTGAGTGATGTTTTATCACTCACAGTACACTGTGTGTATGTGTTCAGCAGTAAGCATGCATGGAAGTGTCGGGTAACATTATATACTGACGTTGGCAGGGGAGAGCAGGAAGCCGGCATTCTTGTTATCGATGAAAACCAACCGTGTGCCATTTAGGTCGGGAAACACCTTCCTCACACCAACCGAGTGGCTGTAGTTGCTCACAGTCTCCCAATCCTCCACCAACACACACACCACATTACCTGACTGAGAAACAGACAGAGACAAAACAAAACTTCTATGAGAAGAAGAGAGACATAAAGGGAAACAAGAGGGCGGAAGATAATGAAATGAGATAACACAGAAGAGTGTGAGGGAAGCAGGGACGGAATGCACCAGCAGTAGAGAGACTCTCCACAAAGACTCTGAGCATGATAAATGAGCAAAAAAAAAATTTAAACTAGCATCAGGAGAAAGTTGCATTCACACAGGCTACAAAGAAAACGTGACTTAAACTGAATCATGTATCCTCACGTCCTGCTAAAACGTACGTCAGTGCCGTAGTAGAGGAAGTCAGCAGAGAGGGCGTGGCAAAGGATACGACCTTTTCTGTCATCGTCTGGAAACAACTTCATCTGCTTCTTCTCCTCCTGATCTTTGCCTTCGATCTGAACATATGCACACAGACAAAAAAAAAACCCACAGTAACGGGTGAAGTCTGCTCAATCCTCGTTCACCGGTCGATAAAAAGAGAAACAAAAGACACACAGACGACTCACCATGTGCAGCTGCACTTTTCCCTCAAACAGCGCTGCTGCGTAGTCTGAGTTAAGGCACATGCTGGCTATTGTCCCCAAATACTCAATGTCCTTGAGCTTGTTATAACCTGAGTGACAAACAAAAAAGTTTAGTGATAGTTGTTCATCCACAATTAAATATCAACACAAAACACAACATGGTTATCAAATTACACTGACCAGGCTCTTGGTCTACCAAGGCGTAGAACCAGGCTCTGTTGTTCATTCCCACAGCCACATGGTACGGTCCCATCGCAATGAAAGTAGGCTCCACTTCCACTTCTATGGCCACAGGACTCTCCTGATGAACACAGAGCATCGAAGAGAGACTGAATCTACTGAATCTGCTCTCACATTGTCTCTCCTACTCTCATTTCTCTTCAATCTCTCCTCCCACCACCTCAGTCCTGAGCTCGCTCATCTTGTCTCAATGTGCAGGAATTTATTGCTACTAGTAATGTATAAACTCATACCAAAGTAATCCCTCTCAACCATCATTTGTAAGCCATTAGAAAAGAGTCGCTGTGTCTGTATCTGCAGAGATCCTACCCTGTCTGTACTGTCTTATTTTCTTACTACTTTGCTGTGCTGATGATGCTCCTGGGCATCAGCCTTTGGGCAGTGGTGTGTAGCCCACAGCTAATATCAGTGTGAGGTCAAGACTCTGTTTGTGAGAGCTGGTGGAGGTCAGGGATGAACGACACACACACGCACGCACTGAACAGGGAGGTAAACAGCGCAGAGGTTGAAGTCTGCGGCCTTGGCCGAATTCAAACCAAATCTGGCAGTGTGGGGCCTTCCTGCAGGGCTGTGAGGTGGTGGAGGTGTGGGTGTGTTGGTTTGTGCTTTAGAACGTAACAGCTCTGAAACAATCAGAAAATAATGTGTTATCTATCTGATTCACTTGCTCCTTCTCTTCATTTACTATCTATGATATGCCTTTAAATAACTTAAAACACTCTGCTGCCTTGGTGGATCTTTTCTGAATCCTTATTATTATTCTGTCGTTGTGTTGTTACATTACATCTCTAAGAAAGTTTTATAGGTTTATAAAGTGTGTGTGTGTGTGTGCCCTCACCCCCTCCACCTGGTTGGACACAGTGACCTCCAGCAGGGAGGTGAGGTAGGCCAGCCGTGTACCAAAGCTGTCACCCAGGATGGGCAGTTTGGTCAGGAAGACATGAAGTGTCCCTTTCTGTGTGGAAACTGCCAACAGCTGGCCGTCATCTGTCCAGCTTAACTGGTCCAGACCTGGAGGAGGAGAGTGAAAGGCAGATAAGTAAGAAGTGTTGTGTTCAACATGGCCCCCTGACAGGAAAGTTAGAAAAGAGAACCGTCTCACCTTTCGTCTCATCATCCAGCCGAACTACATTGCTGATATCTTTGAGCTCAGACAGCTCATGGATCTTTATGCTGCAACAAGAAACAGCAGGGTTTTGTTTAAAAGAACAAGTAAAAAGGAATGGTTGTGCTGTTTCTTTTGAAAGTGTGTACCTGTTGTCCCCACAGGAAGCTGCCTTGTTTAATACTGGTGAAATGGCCACACTGTTGAGACTATCTTTGTGGTTGTGAGCCTGGTACAGCTCCTGCCCAATCTCTTTGATGTGAGTGGAAATAACCACAAAATACCCATGGGAGAAGCCAATCAGTATGTACCCATCACCATACCTTGAAAAGAGAGACCTAACGTTAGTACAAACGTCTCACTGTCATGACAGTACCAGTGCTCTGCTAATGTGTGACCATGTGCAGTACCAGCGGTAGGACACAATGTTTCCATAGTGCCGCTGGAAGGTCAGCTCTATCCGGTTTTCAGGGTCGTTGATGTTGAAAAGCATCAGTATCTTCTTGTCCACAGACAGACTGACCTGAAGGGTCAAAACAACTCAACACTAATATGTGGACATGTAATAATAGATGTGTGAAAAATTGAATACAGTATGCAAAAGACGAATGTGTACTAATGAAGCTGATGAAAACCAACAGAAAACACACAAACTCACAGTGTTCTCTCCTTGAGTCGACCTTTCATCCGTCTTCATCACTGAAAAGAAAATCTCAGCAGGTTCACCACGAAGCGTTGTCTGGCAAAAGAAAAGAAAGGTACACTGGATCTTGTTTTTAATCCTCTACTTCCTGATAGTGTTGGCTATCCTGTTATTTTAAAAGCATCTTAGCTTATATCACTTTTAGTACTTTCGTCTGTTTGTAAGGTGAGTGAACTGGACAATTAAGCAGATGTGGCCTTTATAATCCAACGTTAAACCTGAAAAGTTACGTGTCTTAACAAGGTAGCATGGTTGTAATGCCGGTGTGTTTATACACTCCTGTGCATGTGTGGCTACCTGTCTCACGGTGTCCCCCTCATGGTTGCTGATGCTCAGAGTGTTGTCATCACTTCCCAGAGCCAATAGATTTTGAGTACTCCAGCTCCCACAGGTGATCTTTTTGGTATGTTTACCTGGCATTTGTGGACAGAGAGGGAGAGGCAATCAATGTAAGTTACTAAAAACAAACAAAAGCATCAGCAAGTATCTGTATGGTTGTTTTTTTGTGCATTACCCAGTACAGGAATCTTCCGTGAGGTCTGCTGATTGTAAATCAACAGGTTTCCTTTGGCTGTTCCCACTGCCAACAGCGGGCCTGTCTTTGACCACAGGATGAAAGACATCTGATCTCTGATGAAACCAACAATGGTGAGAAACAAACCCAGATTATTTGAAGTGATTAACAAGTGCTTCATAGCAACTGCCATCTAAAAATCTGAGCTCTGTTATGTTGTTCTGTTGCTGCACGCCCGTCACACCTCATGCCACTGTCTATCTGGGATGTTTTATTGACACTGGCATCCCAGAGGTATATGGAACTGGATTTTGCAGCTATCACTGCCAAAATATCCCCATCTTTATCCCAGTCCATTCCCACACAGCGTCTGGGGGAAGAAAAAGTAGAAAGTAACTTCTGAATGAGGAGTGGAAATCATCTAAATCTTGCTGATTAAACTAAACTGGAGCCAATCATTTTGTTTTAAACTTACCCTGGAAGGCTGACTTCAGTCCACTTGTGTCCATGTCGATCAAATATTTTCACTGAGTTGTCCTGCCTGTACGGTCAGAATATCATGTACATTTTAAGTCATGTACTGATCTAAATTGCTATTATTACACAGTTTTCTTCAAATTACATTTCTGACCACAAGAGTTTACTCACCCTGCAACAGCGATATAATTTCCAAGAGTTTTCTGCCACTTGTACAGCAGGACAGAACCCGCCCAGGCTTTGTCACTGAGGATGAAAATGTTCTGTGGACACAAAGACTACTTTTTAAGTGGGTTTTATTTGGAAAAAGTAGCACATCATGATCATCAGACCATCTTTTTATCTGTTTTTTTTTGTTTTTTTGAGTGTCAATCAATTTCACACATCTAATTGAATTTAGTATTTAGGAGGAAAATTGCACAGCAGCAGTTGTTTATTATCTTCTGTGGGTAGGGAGGACCTTTTTTCCCCAAGTCTGAGAACATGACTTTAGGGCATGGAGGTCTAACAGGAACAGGGGGTCTGGAGTTTGAAAGAGGTGGGCATTAATAGGCAGGACAGATCTAATGATAAACAGTTTTAAGTTGCACTATAGGATCTAGTACTTTTGGAGTTTGATCCATTCTAGAGGCTCAAAGTCAATTTAGACCGTTTCCACACGTTTAACCATTTGCATAGATGCCTGTTTATAATCTTCTTTGCTTTCCGGTTTGTTCATTTTCTTTCTTAATAGAAGTCAGTAACCAGACTTTCCAAAACAGTGCGTTATCTGCAACAGGTGTCCAACAAAATGTATCTGGATCGATAAACTAAATTATTTTTACGACGCTGAAATTAATTTTAGTTTAACTGTCTAATATTTTAAAACGTTTCATCGACGAGCAGCTACCACAGCTAACACTGTCTCAGTTGAAGGAAAAATGAAGGCTGCCACATTGCACCAAACTGTGTTAAGACGTTAGGACTTCAGCTAGCCAAACGCTGCATCTTGTCATCGCACGCGAGTTAGAAAAAACGATCGTTAACGCACGTAAAAAGCAATTCGGTTGTAGAAATGAGTTTATGCTACAGTTAACCAGACAGCTGGTTTAACCAGCGTTACCAGCGCAAAAGCTAAACATTACAACAACTTCGTTTCCACAAGTTGCCTAAATGAAGCTAACGTTAGCAAACAATTAGGTTAGCTCGCTGGCTGAAGCCATTTCAAACGATAAAACTCGACATCGGAACCGCAAAACAGGAAGTAATGCCGGCATTTTAAATTAATGCACCGGTACCAACCTTCATCTTAAGGGTCTTTATTAATTCAAACTTTAAATCGTTCTTTGCTGTTCAAAGCATCTTCGACACGACTGTTGTGTGTATCCCACAATGCTTCACTCTGAAGCGTCTGCAGAAGCTACGGGGATGTCATAGCAACAGCCGTCAGCCAATTAGGTGCCTTCAAACCAGAGCTGAGGGAAAAACCAGAAGTTTTAAAGATGTTTGATGTGAAGGAATAAGGTTTATTTTGTATATTGCATGTTATTAGTAGCTATAAATAAAGTCATATCATAATATCTAGCATCAGCCTATCTTGAATTTTAACTCACATACATACATCATCTGCAAAATCGTTGTTCTTACAACATGCTACAGAAACCTGAACAAATAAGCAAATAAATAAACAACAGAATAAGGTATCTTCATGTAAGCAGTCCTTTAACAGCATAGGACTGCATTTATTCTGTTTATTGTTGGATGAGTCCCTTTTGAGTCTGTTTTTTCCATTCTGCATGCTGTCCAATTTCCTTTGTGAGACAATAAACACATAACTGAACCAATGGGAAAGAGAAAATATATTTTTTCAGTGTTATGCAGCAATCAGCGCTGTCACTTCACAGCGAGGAGGATCTGAGTTCAAAACCGCCAGCCAAGTGAGGCCTTTCTGTGTGGAGTTTGCTCGGACGTCATCCGATAGTCTAAAGACCTGCAGAAACTGGTGTGAATGTACTTGTGAAATGGCAGTGAAATTTAATACTCTGACTGTGTCTTTTTCCACAAAAGACATTGTGACATCTTGTAGTAGAAAAAGCAAAGGTGTAAAGAATAAAATGAATGACGGCTGAATTCCTGTGCTGTGCATGCTGGCATACTGTCACACTGTCTCCTTTAATGTTATCAGTAGCAGCCATGCTTTTCCTACCATGACAAGTTAGAACATCAGCTGTAAAAAAGCCTGATCTGATATTTTCATTGTGATGTTGAGCGACGTGATCAGTCAACAACATGAGATACTGCCAGAAAATCATGTTGACTTTAATTATGGACGAGGAATCTTTCCACAGGGGGATTACACTTAACACATTATGAAGCTGAAGTAGCAGAAGATAGGGCAGCAAGGTGGTGCAGCGGTTAGCACTGTCGCCTCACAGCAAGAGGGTTCCAGGTCTGAATCCCGGTCTGGGCCCTTCTGTGTGGAGTTTGCATGTTCTCCCTGTGCCTGCATGGGTTTTCTCCAGGTACTCCAGCTTCCTCCCACAATCACAAAAACATGCACATTAATTGGCTACTCTACATTGCCTCTAGGTAAACAAGTGTTTAGTATATTAACTCCAGTACTTATTATAGTTCTGTTTCTTGGTGTATGTGTAGTTAAAGACAGTGATGACAGAAACAATGGATAACCACAACCAGATGTCACCTGCTTGAGGTTTTGTTTGCGGGCCGTGGGAGAAGGGAGCTGTTCACTAAACCTTGTTTACCCAAAGAAGCTACGCTGTTTCTGTCTTGCACAAGGGACAGCATATGCAAAGCGCATTGGGTCGCATATAGTACAAACCCCAAAGTCTTCACACCTGCTAAACAATTTGTCTTTGTTTGCGTAGAGTAAAATAAAGCACGCCAGCTGGTGTTTGGTCACTGTGAAAATCATAACCATTCTGCTTTCAAGTTTCGCTTTCTCTATAAAATAATTCTCACCATCTTTATTCATCTGTCACTGAAGTCTCATGCCACAACACTGGCTCCTGATACTTCTGCTTTAGCCTAATATTTACAATACACAAAGGTTACATTTATACTTGCAGTTATCAGATAAAAACTGAAAAGTGATGGACTGATAGTGTGGTAGATTATAACTTTTTTTTGCATTACACAGGCAATATAAAATAATTCAAATTACAGAAACGTGATATTACTGAGGTTGCTTAAAATTTTAGAAGCTATGTGAGAAATTTCTACAAATAAAGTCTCATGTTTTTATCTATTTTTAAGTTGTCGGGTGACATAAAACTCTTACATTTCTTGAGTTTTTAATATACTAAGGAAAAGAAGGATACTGTCTTTAGCACTGCCTTTATTTTTATATATGTATATTCTGTTTGTCTGATAGTCTAATTACTGGAAATCATACTTTGTCCACACAACATTACTAATTATATGACAGCAGGTTACAATAGCAGCCCGGACAGTAAATTCTGTGATTCTTATACGATGTACTTCCACCATGGATCTAATAGATGGCAACCTTGTACAATTTTTTAGGACTTACAAACATCTGCCCTGTCCCATCTTCTATTCTTTCAGTTGACCTTTAAGCAATCAATGATGATCTTTCATCACCTTCAGGTTCTCCAACTCAATGCTAAACCTGCTCACTGCACTATATTTCTGTTCTTCTGAAATAAATCAAGGTCAGCTGTTCCTTTTGATTGTGTTATGTCTTCACTAACAAACAGCAGAGATGACCCAGCACCTTCTGCGCCTGTTTTTCAAGCTTTGAAAGAAAGATGATGGCTTATATCTGCCACACAAACCTGGGAGATGGAATGAAGTGCCAGCTGCGCAACACCAACATTCCTCACTGGTGTGCAGACGCAGAATACACCCTGCTGACACGGATCTCGTTGAGATGCACTGAAGGGAGCAGCTGCATGATTTCCAAGCAAAACGGTAAAATTAGAACAGAGAGAGATGAAAAAAAGATGATAAATGAATGTTGTGAAATGCTTTTGTCAGTAAGACAATAAACACCAAGTGAGTAGGATGGTTTGATTCTTTTGCCATCCTCAGAACATTTCTTTTTTAAATCAAGTGTTATATCAGGCAGTAATGACAGAGAAATTAAATCAGTTTGATGAAATTATCATGTAATCCTGCAGTAAATCATTCAAAACTGTTGAGGTAAATCCTCACTTCATTGCAGTTAATTAATCTGCTCCCCAATCCCAACAAAAATCCCACAAGAATATCTTAAACTCCAGCTGGGAA
Organism: Scatophagus argus; assembly: GCF_020382885.2. Classification (NCBI taxonomy): domain Eukaryota; kingdom Metazoa; phylum Chordata; class Actinopteri; family Scatophagidae; genus Scatophagus; species Scatophagus argus. The sequence goes on along the minus strand of NC_058494.1, from coordinate 15,757,929 downwards.
GGAGTCTTGTAGGAAGTCTTGAGTCAAGAGAATAGTAGAATAGTAGTAGTAGAATTGTAGAATAGCAGTGCAGGACATTTCTTTAAGACTCTGATGTGGGCTGGTTTATTCTGGGCTCTGTCTGTCCCTGCAGGACAAACTCATTTAGCAGGAGAGTGAATCAGCAAAATCTGAAATTTCATGTGTCACAAATTAAACAAAGTATGTGTGCCACATACATAATTATTACTGAATGATTTTAAAAAGTATATTGCAGACATTGTTGATCAACCAGTAGTCTTTCATGCAATATAACAATGCTAAATTGTCATGAGACTGCAGATAAAGTTGTGTGGATTCAAACAATATCTGCACAACACACATAAATGACAGCGGGCTAACTAAGTTAGCGGGTACATCCGGCTGTGTGCATCTGTGGTAAAATGTGCAGCTGCATGTCTGCAACGTTTGCAAGGCACTCCTGCATTTGTACGTGGAACATTTGGAGTCAAGCAGTCCAGCCCTTTCTGTCTCCTTCTTGTTCCTGTCAAGCATAATGGACTCAGGTGCTGTTAAGGCAGCAAGACAAGGTCACTGGCATCATTTCTCAGCGCCACCGGGAGCCATTTGTCAGAGCTGGTTATGATTTACAGCTTTGCCTGTAATAAATAACAGAGTGAATCAGTTGACTACTGGTGGCTGTCTGGGGGTTTAAGTATCTGTAAATTGTGAGCATTCCTTTCCCTCACACACTTGTTTCACCCTTCAAATGCTTTAGCCTACAGCTGCATCTCTGCATCTCGGGCTGCAGCTTTTAAGTTAGAGCATCTACACTTAAGGGAAATGAGAATTGATATTAACCCCCAGGCCCAGAAAATTAATTTGGAGCCAGAAAAACCCACATAAAACCTTTGAACTGCCTAGGTGCTAGGGCTACTCTGATGGGGATGCTGTTAGAGATAAGAGCTGCATATAAACACACAAATTTATATCATAATGTCAGTTATAGTGCTTGTGTGACAAATGGAAACTGCTTGTGAAAACATCTGTGCCATAAACATGATTTAGCTGTTGCTGTGAAACTGCTGTACAATAGTATTTTGCACAGAAAAAAACAGAAACAAGTGTTAAATCACATCTGGACTTTAATGTATAAAAGACCAATAACGGCATATTAGAGCAGCATATATATATATATATATTGTACAGAGATAATTTATATTGTAAAAGACGAGGTGTTATTCTGGTACAAAAAGAGGAGATGATCAGCTGTACTATTTATCATGGAATTCATGGTACAAAAAGAAACACACAAAAACACATGGCATATTAATGTGCACTGTATTATATACAGCATAATGCAATAAGACTACATAGATTTTATATTTATTTCTGTACAGAATATACACTCAATATATAGATCGGTTTGGAATGTCAATCTTTATTTTTAACCTCTGACAGAAATCAAACTCTGTGACGGCATCTACACAGAGGAGGTGACACACTTCTTCTGCTCTGATCTAAAGAGAATTACTCCCTAAATAAACAGCAGGCAGGTTTGAAGGGGAAGAAAATAGAATAATGCAGCAGTGCATTAGGCTTAAATAAACAACAGCTCGGCTGCAGGGAATTGCTAGCCTGCAAGTCTCTGCTTTTTGGATGTCATGCAGGCAAATATGGGAGACTTTTCAATCTTCCCTGACTCCTGGGACACATGACTTTCAGCTGTGTGGTTAAGTGTGTGTGTGTGTGTGTGTGTGTGTGTGTGTGTGTGTAATATGTAATATGTCCATGTGTGTTTATGAAGTGCATCCTGGGGGCTACATTAGCTCTAGATCTGTCAGTTCAGACAGGATGCCTGTTTTGCCTCTCACTGTCAGGAGTTTGCTTTCTGTATACTATGCGCATGCACCCACACACACACACACACACATCAGAGAGCAGATTAAGCAACACTGGAGAAAGACACAATTAAGTATACAGTATAAAATGATTGTGGCATCAAAGTATTAAACCTGCAGTCAGCGCTGTATTCTGGAGGTTTCCTGACATGTGCATTTACCAGAACAAGCCCACAAACATGAACACACGAGGTTGTTTCATTTTTCACTCATGTCTGATGCTTTGTCTGCAGCAGCATCGGATCTAATAATGCTTTGAACTCGACATCAAATAAAATGTTGCATGGCTGAATCAACGTTATTAAATTCATGGTCTCATTATTTGGCCTGTTGTTCATTTTGTCTGGGTATCCAGTTCTGCTCTAACATGCACGCGCTCTGTGTATGAGAGATTTTGTGTGTGTATGTGTGTGTATGTGTGGTGATGAAATGGGAAAATGGGGATGAAGAGAAAGCAGCAGGGAATTGAACATGTGGAGAGGGGAAGCAGGAAGATTCTCATTTGAGATAAAAATATACTCCTTGCAATCTCTGAACGTCCAAATGTGTATGCGCTTGCGCACGCACATGCGTGCACACACACACACTGACACACACACACACACAGAAGAAGAACATCTATAGTGGAGAAAGAAAAGCTCAACTGACCCTGTATAAGCCCACGCCTGTAAAGAGCTGCCCCTGTGTTCTGTGGGAAATTGAAAATAAAATTTTCCTACAGGGATCAACAAAGGGCCACAACCACTCTTGTTATAACCAAATAACAGCACTCCATGGACCTCAATTATGTGACCACTGCCAGGATTAGAAAGTTAAAAAACAAAAGAAAATGCATAAAGCTGGATAATTTGCCAGTGTAGCTTGTAAAAATGCTACAATAACTTGTATATCACAGTATCACGTATGCTTCGGATGTGTGCTGATGCAACATGGAAGACATAAACACAAAAATATTAGATAAAGGGTAATGATATGTTTTTGACTGACAAGAATAAAGAGCGTCACAGTTTCTTAGAGCATGGCTGTTCAAAAGGCTGTGCTGATTATGTCAAAACTCTTTCTTTCACCTGTCAGAAAGAAAGGGGATGAAAAACTAGAGGAGAGCGCTTCCCAACTGCAGCTTAATATGGAATATATTAAAATAGCATCAGTACACACCATCAGATATGGTTAGGAAAACTGAGAGAGTAAAATAATGACGCATTTCAACAGTCTTGACAGCCGCTCTCTGTCTCTCTCTCACCTTTCTGTCAGCAGAAATAGAAGCTGAAAGCAGACATGTAGGTTTATATGTGTGTGTGTGTGTGTGTGAGCGAGTGTGTGTGTGTGTAGCTACAGGAACAAAATAATAGGCAAGAAAAATAAGGAACTGCAAGACAGCTGTTCTGTCATGCTCAGATTAACACTGCAGATTCCTTTTCATCAGTGCTGTTGTTACCAGATCACTTCTGCGGCAGAAGTTCTGCTCAAATATTAAAACTTTATCAGAAACTTGACACATGACATAACCCTGAATGCAGGCAGTTGTTAAGGAGAGTAAAATGTGACTTTGTCAAGTGTAAAACTCCATGTGTGTTCAGTGATCAGCCTCTCACTTCCCAGAGTTGGTCACATGCTGGCAGGCAGATGGGCTCCCTGGTTTCTTGTTGGGACTGAGAGGAGGGTATCCGAGCGCCATCATGCACAGTCCTCCTTTGAACGTTGGTGTTTTCACAGTCTGACGGCCACCACGCACGCTCCTGCTCTGCCCACACACAAAGGTGCTACCTGGAAAGACAGAGAAATAAAAGAAAACATAAGAATCACAATCACAGCTGGATAATAAAAGGCGCAAGATTGTCTAGAACTATAAATCAGTGATGTCCCATCAGATCACAGCATTTTCATGTTTTCAGCTGAATCAAAAGTCTACATGGTCCTTCATAGGTTCAGTGCTTTTTAAAAATCTACTGGATACAGTCAACAACCCTGAAAACTGCAGGTCTAAAAGCAGGTCTCTTTATAGCTTTTAGTTCTGTTCAGCCTTTAGTTTTTGCCCAAACAACTTTTACTTTTTAGGTTCAGTATCACTGCTCCCATGCCATCGTCTTCTACTACAGCAGGCAGCTGTTTTCAGCAACAAAGCTCTAAAAACCCACATTACACCATCTGCTCATCACCAAACAGGAGACAGGCACAGTTCAGGACTGGCTGGTGACTGTAGTAGAGCATTTAGCAGCTAAAGAGCCAGACGGTACTTATCTTAGGAGATGGTAGAGACCAAAAACAGAACTAAAAGAGAGTTAATATTGGACTTACTTTACATCAGGCGAACAATAAATCCTGCCTGATGTTCAAATTAGCAACTTTTTGACAACAGGCTCACCATATCAACTCAAAAGGTCATCATATATAACAGCTTGTTTCAGCTGACCCCAACAGCTAAAAAAACCCCAGGTTACAAGTACTCAGATAGAATGAAAACTTGAACATATACATGGTTATTCGTGAAGGACAATGTAGGATGAGCACAACATTAATGTTTTGGCTCTGAAGTTGTTGCTCCCGACAAGGAAACACTGCACAGCAGGAAGCGGGGTGTGATGATAATCCTTTGGCTCTCAGATAAGCTTTGGGTCTTTGTAGTTGTCTAGTCCTGTTAGTTTTCTTAGACACAGCAAGTCAAAACTGTCTGTCAGTCATCTAATTTTAAACATGAACTTACCACCCACGCCTTGGAAATCTTTCTTGGAAATAAAAAGATTGACAGATTTGTGCTAGAGTAAGCTGGGAAAGTGCTGCTACTAGGATGGGACAGACAAGCCATCCATCGGTTTGTTTGTTTCAGTGTCTGACAATGAACATGCAAGGACACATTTAATGTTCCCATCATGTCGCCTCCCTATCAGTTAGTCCTCATCCCTCTGTGGCAGTTTGAGCAATCTCTGTATCCGCCCACCTGCACCTCTTTTTCTCTGCATGGTGCGTGTCTCCAAAATAGTGGATTTCCACTGACTTTGGTTGAAAATCCTCTGGGGCTATGCAGGAGATGAGGCATAAACTGAAGTGTGATATACTTTTGTTGAATGAAGTGGTTCAACTTTGATACAGTCCCCTCTTCCCATAGTGCTTCGGGACAAGGACAACATTAGCATGAGGTAAACACACATTTACATAACAGTGAAAACATGCCAAGATTCATGGGAGAGGAGCTGGAGGAAGGTCAAACTGAGACTGTGCATTTGTACAACATCTTTACTGGTGCAGACCGTGAGTTATTACTTGTCGTTATTGCACATGTACATACAAGTGCATACATTTGAATCTGTGTATGTGTGTACTATAAGAGAATACAGCTTCTTAGACAGTACAGACCTGTGTCCACTCGTTTGTCTGAGGGTCGTAAGCTTCAACAGTATTGAGATACACCTGTCCGTCATAACCGCCCACAGCGTAGAGACGGTCCCCAAGGAGACACACACCAACCGCGTCTCTGCTGATGCTCATTGGAGCGACTGCCGTCCACACATCTGTCTGAGGGTCGTACCTGTACACAGAAAGAAATGATAAACAACATTTTAATTACTGAGGTTTACATGTGCTGGTAGGTGCATATTTGACTGACTCAAGACAGTCAGACTCGCTGTTTCCCTGCCTCCAAGAGAGTGGTGTTAGTATTTTATTGTTAAACAACTGATTTGACCAGGTATAGAACCTATTCATCAAATACATTAATCAAATAGGAACACACACGTATATACGCAGACTCACCTCTCCACACAGTCACTGAGCCGAGACGCAAGAGATGAGGCTGGAGCATCGTGACCTCCGATGGCGTACAGGAAGCCATGCCATGTGGCCACACCCACACCTCCACGCCTTTTAGCCATAGGAGCACAGCCACTCCACCTGAGGTTGTAGCATGAGAAAAAGCAGACTCTGACATTTGTTCCAACACTGAGGAAAACCTGACTAATGTGCCAGTCGTGGACCAATAAGAGCCTCGCCTCAGCTCTTCCACTGAAGACCATAATGAATGTAATTGATAAACACAAGCTGTTTGATTGTGGTCTATTCTAACATCCCGAGAGGCTTAGCTGTCTCCTTTGATCTGTGGGTAAATAATCTTAAAAGCACAGACACGCTTCACTAGAAAGAACTGCACACAGGAAATAAAGCAGGAGACAGCAATTAATTCTGGTCAAATGAAGTCCCCTGTGCCTGACCTGTTGGTGTGGGGGTCGAAACACTCCACTGAGCGCAGGCAGGACGAGCCGTCCCGACCTCCTACTGCATACAACCTGAGGAAGATAGAAGATGGTGTTATCCTTTATGGACACACATATACACACATATACACACACAAACACACACACACACACTGCACAATTTCGGTCCTCCGGAAGTCCCTTTTCAATTTAGTCACACTGAAACAGATGGTGTAAGAGTGTGTGCTTGTGTGTGTGTGTGTGTATGTGCAGGATTTGGGGACAGACTGAGGTGAGCAAAATCAATCAGCCAACACTCTTGGGGCATCACAACCCCTAGCACTCACTCAGTGTGTGTGTGTATGTACATCCATGGATGTGGAGCTGAGAAGGCGAAGTAAGAAATGCATCAGAACCAGTCAAGCAAGTAATGAGCTCCATCAGGAAAAGAGCTCAGAGAAAACACAACACATACATGAGCACTCACAAATGCACACAACCACATACACGTACACACAGACACACACACACACAACTGTTAGGCATGCTTAGGCAAATCAGTTATCCCTGTATTAATTAGCATCTATAAAGCCTTTCTCTGAGGCACTGAATAATAAAAACAACGGTGAAATATTGCAGTTCTGATATATTCTGCTGCCAACTGCTGGAGCAAGTGAGGAGATTCAAGTTCCCAACTTATCAAATCCCACCATTAATATGTGCATCTGTGCTCGCTAAGTGTTCGCTGTGTGACTATGAGTATTATCACCGCTTTCACTACTCTTCAGTACTGCAGTTTGTTTGTGCAGGAGGACAGGAAGCAAGTTGCAGAGAGGTTACAGTAACATTACTTCACCTCTGTTACTTTCATCTCTAAATCAAACAGACAACTGACAAACTGATCTTCTTCCAGTAGGACCAAAACTGTGTGGTTTTGAGCTGATGGAAAATGTTTTGGTCCCTGCTCTGGATTTAGTCAGAATGAGAATAAGAATCAGAAACACTTTATTGATCTCTGGAGGAAATTGGGTATTAGCTTATAAATTGGCTGGTTTTTTGGGGGGGGGGCATATGGAGGCTGTGAACTATAATCTGGCCAAAATGCCAACAATCTATTAAATTAGGTTAGCCTTAGTGCGTTTAGAAGCAACAGCAAGATGTCAGATGTGTCAAACCCAAAAACTGAAAGCATGTTCATAATACATGAGTCAGTATTTAATCTCTGAGTTTAGAGTTAAACAGTGTAGATATGTGAAACAATACGTTATCTCACTTACTTGCCATTGAGTACAGCTACTCCTACTGTGCTTCTGGGCGTAGCCATACTTGCAACAAAGCTCCACTGGCGAGCTTGGGGGTCCCACCTGGTAAGAAATGATGTAAACAACATCTCAGTCCCGCACATGATGAGACACAGCTCATCTGAACTTCCAAAATGTTACAAAAATGATGAAATATGCAGTGCTGTAAAGAGATTGTGTTTTTTCACAACACTGCAGCTTTCAGCAGCATCTCTTTCCAAAAACAGTGCCGCGTTACACTAGATAATCCACAGAAAATGCTTTCAACAGCTTTTATATGAGCTACTTTAAACTGAAGAAGAAGCCCCTTTGGACTGTCAGATCGCAGAGGCAAATATCTCAAACCTTGTCAAATAATCTGTCTTAATGGCTGTATACTACACGAGGTAAGTGTGATAAAAATAATTTGCATTTTATATAATAAGTTAATAACAGACTAAAACAGCTGTTTCAAGTATCCTCTTACCTTTCCACTGTGCTAAGGTAACTCCAGCCATCATGGCCTCCTACTGCATACATGGGCCCCTCCAGGACGGCTACACCTGCCATACACAAACACACATACACGATTAAGTCATGGCAGCTAACAAAAACACTATCAGCTTGGACAAGTTCAGAACACCACACGCTTAAGACAAAAGTGTGAGTTTTTGCGTGTGTGTGCAACCACATGAAGGGCATTAGGCGTGCAGAGTTATCAGCATGTTGACACCTCCATACGCAAGGGATTTATCTGGCAGAACATCTGTAGTGCCAGATGTGCGTTTCAATTCCCACCTTCCTTCACACACACACACACACACACTTCTCAAAACAATGAAGCACCAGTACAGCATGCCTTATCAAATTTTGTCATTGTAACGCAGAGTGAGTGGGGAAACTGTCTTCCAAACCAGATAACACAAGTCCATCCTGCTGAAGTGCTCTTGAGCATGACGCTGAATCATTTACTGCAGAGGTGCCGTTCTGTGCCTCAAACTGACTTTTTATCTCACTGGTTAAGAGTGAAAAGACAGTTTTAACCAAAAAAATAAAAATCAAATTAAACAAACAAATAAATAAAAGTACTGTTGCATATTTCTTTAAAATACTTGTGTAATTCCATTCATTTTCTATACTGCCTATCCGTGCAGGGTCAGGGGGAGGGGTGTGTGTGTGTGTGTGTGTGTGTGTGTGTGTTTTGTTCAAAACGGGGCTCACCTAAACCATGCCTGTGTGTGGACATGGGAGGCATGACGCTCCAGGTCTTGCTGTGTGGGTTGTAACATTCCACAGTGTTAAGGGTCTTGAGTCCATCTCGGCCTCCCACCACATAAAGACGGCCATCAAGGACAGCTACACCGAACTGCAGCCTCCGTCCACTCATGGTGGCTACCTGTCGCCACATGTCCCGACGCAGACAGTACTGCTCGATGCTGGTAGCACCTGGAGAAAACAATCGAGAAATATGTCAAATGTGAAAGAAACTCCTCGCTGTGCTCTAATGTTGCACTTCTTCATCTGCTGTTCGGTCTTCTGTAATTTTTATTCTTTTTATCTCAGTATTTTTCTTAGTGGTTTTTTTTTTGGTTTGTTTGTTTCCCATTATCAGAACAATATGTAGTTGACAAAGTGGATCAGGATCAATGAGCTCTATTCACGATGATATAAAAATGAGTTTTCTGATTATTACAAAATATAATAATTTTATTACAGTTGCTCCATTAAGCCATAATTTAGTAATAATGTCTGTGAATTTTGTGTTCTGTAATTATAGATCCTGCTGCCTAAGGGTCTAACATAAGAGCTGCAACTAATCACTCAACACATTTTTTAAGACATATATTTTATCCATTATATTTTGAAAAACTATATAAAATTATACATTTCAGTAATTTCTGTTTTTCACATTTATATATTCCTGTGCATGTGTTGCGTGACTCTTCCACCTTTTGTAGCGTCCATGCCCCCTACGGCAAACATGGCCCCAACGGTGGCCTTGCGGGGCCGGGTGCGGGGACTCTGAAGCAGGGGCCGTCGCTGAGGCAAGAGGTGATACTTCATCCCCTCCATCAGCAGCCGCTGGCACTCCATACTGTCCCGGAGAAGAGGGTTGGACTCCAGGTCTGCCAAGAACTACACACACACAAAACACACACACTGAGACATGAACACTTGACAACCTCTATCAACAAGCACTGGAAACAAAAGCAAAGTGTGTGTGTGTACTGCGGGTGTGGGTTACAATGTCATCACTGATTGCGAAGGTCTGAGAGTCGAAAGAAAGCTGTTCTCTCATTGATTGAGAGATTAGATATGATCAGACCAGCAGCCATTATTGTTTACACGCACACTCACACACACACGCGCGCGCACACAGATCATCTGATCATATGACACACTAGAGGACTAATCTGTCCTCAGCATCTCATCAGCTTTCTAGTGCACACCCTCTAACCTCATCTATGATCACACACACACACACACACACACACACACAGACACACATACACACACACACACACAGCCAGGGGGCTGCAGCATGAAGCACTTCAATCTACCAGTCTGTTCCTTAAAATACATCCACAGAAAATCACTGCCTGTGAAAGAGGCAGGGTGGTGAGAAGCAAGTTTTCCCTGAGGGCAAGAAGGCATGAATTACATGATTTACATTTAGATAGGTGTGTGCTTGTGTGTGTGTTAATAGATGGAAAGCAGTAAAGGTTCCAACAAAGACTGATTTTTTTGTTTTGTTTTGTTTTGTTTAGTTAATATAAAAATCAAGTTTCCACACTGTGTGTGTCTCTGCAAGCTATGCATGTGTTGGCTGAAGTCAGTAGGGAGATGTTAAAATAAAATGGCTGCTAACATTCAGTCACAGAATAACAAGTATACAGGATACTGTATACTTGATAAAACATAAAAAAAGTAGTATTAGTAAAGTATTTTACATCCCCTTTTTCCCTCCATGCCTCTCCATAACTCTCACGAACCAACACACAAAAATAAAATTCAACCTAAATAATTTAATTTGACCACTGAATATAAAATCAATTTTGCCAGCCAGACGTGCAGAGCGGAAAGCATACGTGGTAAATGGATAAGTAGCTTACACGCCAGTGTGAAAGCCCACCTTCATTGCATACAATCACCCAGGGACAAATTAGGGTGAACCTTATTTCAGCATTTGTTTGTTTGTGTGTGCGTTTCTCCTCTCCTGTGCTATTTATCCATCATGCCGTGAAGGATTATATGTGGAGGGGAAGATAAGACTGAATCGTGCAGGTTTCCCACCTTCTCCTCTCTGTCCTCTCTTTACCTCTCAGTGGGCAGCAAAAAAATAGTGCTCACAACACTGAGCTGAACTGAATTCAAGCTGAAACAGAACTCTGTTTCAGCCCAAATTTAAAAAAGACAGTGTGGAGACTTACAACAAACACACACACTAACATACAGACAGAAACACACACATCTCAGAGCTTTGTGCGCTCTAACTAGCACTTACATGTCTCCATCTTTCGCACACAAAACACACTAGTGCTGAAACTATTAGTCAACTTACTGATTAGTTGACTTTTCCTCTAACGCCTTCAGCGGGATTTTATTTTTAATTTGTTCATTTCTTTGGTTTATGTTCATATAGCTGCAAAACTGAAGACATTCCCACCAGATTCAGCTGTACTTTGTGCTTAGTGCTAATTTGCAGATGTTGAACATAACGTAAGCATTAAACCTGCTGTGGTAGCATGGATGTAGATTCTTTTAGTTTTGTTCAAGCAAAAATGCAAACAACAACAACAAAACACTGGTTCCAGCTGCTTTTATTTGTCTAAATTTGGGTTTTGGACTGTTAATTGAAGAAAAAAAAAAAAACAGGAAGAAAAACAAGATCAAGAAAACAATCAGCATTTTAATCAGTGATTGCTGATGAACACACCCACACACACTTACTACCCTGTAAATCTATCTGATTAAAAATGCTCTGGAAAATTAGAGTGAGTGAGTGTGTGTGTGTGTGTGTTTGACAGTGGTTATGAGGAAAGTAGATTAAAGGCATTAATGTGAAGCATTGACATCCTCTTGATGAGTAATCACACGGTGGCCTAGATAGAGAGCTGACTAATTTGTTGATGAATATTGATTGGTTGTCTGTGTGAGGTGTTTGCGTCATTTCATTGGTATTTTGTCTGGTGGTGGTGAGATGTTGTTAAGGGTTAATTCAACTTTCAGCTCTACGTCTGTCTGCTGTTGCTCCCTCTGCTCTAGTGCTATTCCGCTGCTTTACCTCTGCCATCCATCTTCTACCCCTTATTACGTGTAACAGCTACTTGTGATTTCAGCTGACCGGGGCAAAGTCGTATATCTGAGCCTTTCATACTGTATACCACACAAGTGCAAAACAAGGGAAATGGATCAACACAGGCAGAGTGAGGCAAATGACTGATGAGGGAGATGGAAAGAACAGATAATTTAGCTGTAGTTAAGGGGAATATTACACTTAATTAAGGTTTAAAACATGTGTGTGTGTGTGTGTGTGAGAAAGAGAGTATGCAAAGCCCTAGGCAGTAACTGAGACTCTGACTAGCATATAAACTTCTCAGCACAGAGAGATGGAGAGAGGAAGAGAATATGCCTGGAGACCCATGCACACACATATGAACTCAAATACACACATATACACTTACACAGATGCAAACACAAGCACACACCTGACAAAGTGATGGTTGGGATCTACGGTTTGTGTAACAGCTATAGTCCCTCTAATTGCCCAAAGAGTATGGTGAGCGGAAAGTGACCATCAGATCATCAGGAGGAAGACTCATAGAAACTTGCCACATTCCTTGCTGTGAGAAATACTAAGACATGAATAACAAAGCTCTCGCTATAATTATGTGGTAATCTTTTAGCTTTAAAATGTGTTGAGTGATGCCACAGACTAAGAAAAAGAAACAATAACCTCATGGACACAGTAGATTACTAATGTGCTCTCGTTAGTGTTTGTAATTAAACTTTTCATGATTGCTTCTCAGCAATATACAGATTCATTACTGCCCATTTAACTGACTTAAGAGTGTGTGATGGAAAACGAGACAACAGGAAAGAGACAGAGGAAGAAGGAGAAAAAGAGCAGACAAAGAGGGAGGCACTTGATAATGTAGTGAAGCTGACAGATAAAAAACTGTTTTACAAGCTTTTACCATCTAGTCATTGCTATCATGAATGATGTGGGTGTATCTAACTGACACACCGAATCAGTATCAGCACAGATGCTAACCTGAGTGGATCAGGATGATGAATCCACATTAATACAGTTTCACTGTCGGTGACATTTTAAAACTCAGCGTCGTCTCTCTCAATTACATTCAGCTACGATTCTGTCCTCTTGTTAATTTACACAGAAATTATTCCAGTTAGTTTGATGCAGTGCAATATAAAGTTGTCATGTCTCTGGCCACCACATGAGTCAATATTCACTCTTCTGTAGCTCTGTTTTTGTTCTCTACCAACTCCTGAGGAAAATATCTGTCCCTTCAGCTGCTAAATGCACCACTTTGTTTACCAACTGGTCATTAACTATGACTGTGGATTGAAGTGGTAGAGTCAAGGGGAGCTGCAGATTCAGGGGATAATTCCTAGATTGTTACCAGCAACCACTTTCACCTTATTATTATATAATAAGTAACTGTTTGTTATTTACCATTAGTTGATTAATTAATTAGTCAATACACTGAAAATGAGCTGCCAAATATATTGACAATCGATTCAAAGGTTTCAGTTTCTAAAATGTAAGGGTTTGCTGCATTTCTTTGTTATGTATGTAAGTATATTTGGGTTTAGGATGGTTGGTTTGGCAAAAGGAGCAATGTGAAGATGTCACTTCGGGCTCTGGGAAAGAGATGAGATTTTTTTTTCACTTTTTTCATTTTATAGCATAAAAAATTGATTACAAAAAACATTAGCATGTAGTAGGTGGAGACACGTCAATCTTTTGTCCACTGGGTAGGAACCTATGTTTTTTATCTTGGCTTAAGGGAGTGACATACAACTTCAATAACACTGAGAGGGACACTGTCTCCCAGATGTACTGGATTTGTATCATTGACAGAAAACCCTCCTGTGGCGTGTCTGAGTTCATGTCAACAGCAACAGTGACCACAGCTGCTGTGAGCACGGTGCCAAAGTTTTGGGTTTGTCCTGTAGGACCTGTGGGCTGCAGCTGCGTCAGTCCCAAATGTTCTGTGCCTGGCAATGCATATTTCTGGCCCTCATAACTGGTATTTTAATGTAACAGAGCCAAACTTAACATGGAGCGTTAGAAAGGGAGGAGGAGAAGATGGTGCTGCACATGACGAGACTCATACAGCAGACTATGGATGCAGCCATTATGAGATCGGTAAAGTTATTTTTACAGTGAGCAGAGTTGTGTCCAATGTTTTTCTCTGCATTTCAGTACAACGAAACTGCAGAGCATATAAAAAGCTCAGTTTGCTTGGTTTTAGTCAGCAGAGGTGCACACAGCACTGACATCACAAACTGATGATCTATAGTAGCCCATCTGTCAGTCTAATAATGTCCACGGTGCCAAGTTACTGATATGCCTATTGTTCAGGCTGTTGCCGCCACTGTATGTGGTTTATTTGGAAAAAACTGTCATTAATATGCACATGTCACTGATACTGGCAGTGACTGGCAGTGTGCACGCCGTGATGTGTAGGCTTATTAAATTTTGTTGGTTTTGTGTGGCAGTCATGCACCCATAGTGCTGAAGTGCACCACACAGCCTGTGTGATGATGTGATTTGTAAACAGAAATTTGCATTTTGAGTAAGAAGCTAGCTGTTTGCTTTGGAGAAAACTCTCACTCCCTGTGTTTGCTTATTGCACTGGTTCAATACTTCCTACACTTGTAGAGAATATAAAAAAAATATATGGTGAATTAAGGTGGAAGGAGTAGGCATTTTCCCAAAGTTAGCAAGGCTCGGGGGAAATATTTGTACCTGTTTAGAAATTTCCCCACCCGTGATAAATAGCAAACTGTCCCTAATATAAACACATATTCATCATAGTCTCTTCAAATAAGGCAGTCACAACAATATGAGATTTTACTGCTGTACTTACCTGTGGCTGCAGCAGCGGTAGTCGGACGTGAGCCAGCAGCAAAGGTAAGTGACGTTCCCGCACAGCAGTGTCATGACTGACCCACGTTAATAAAGAGGTTACCACAGTTTCTTCATCTGGCACGTTGACGTCATCGGACGTAAGAAGCCTCTCCATCTCCTCCACTGGGAGTAAAAGAAACTCCTGGCCTCCCACCACCTCTAAAAAGTGTTCCTGTACGCAGAGATGATGAAATTTATATGAATAGTGAATAAAAGAGTCAGATTAGTCTCACAAGAGTGAGGACAAATGAATAATGGATTGCAGATGAAAAAAGGAACGAGTGGAGGGGGAAAAAAAACAATAGGAAGATATGAGTGGGGGAAGGAACGGGGTCGAGGGCTGGAAGGAGAAAAAAAGGAAGGAAATTAAGGCTTGAGAAAGGTCAGTAAAAGAAGGATGAAAAGCTGGAGAAAAATAGGATTTGGATGCGAAAACGCTGGAACGATTTAGTTGTATGAGATGGGGAGGCTGCTTTAGAAACAGAGAGCACGCTGCAACAGTCATTTTAATTATTAGTTAATTTGCCTCTTATTTTCTAAATCAATCAATTAAATGTTTGGTGCAAGGTGACTTCTCCAAATTACTCTTTTGTTAAATTATCATAAAGGACAATCCTTGCATTTAAGAAGCTAGAACCAGGAAATGTCTTAATAACTTCTGAATGTGGGTCAGGCAACAAACAACACTTGTAATGTGGATGTCCTGAGTGTTTGCCCCCATTTTATTTAGTAACGGTGATAGTAATTAAGGCGATGACAATGATGATAACGGTTGCTGCTATAGGATTGTTTTCAGAATTCTCATTTGTGTTTTTCAAAATGATCAATCTGTTTATTTAATTAGAAAAGGAAAAGAAAAATATACAACAAGTAAATGTGATCTGATTCAGTCATAAAGAAAGCATTTTTAAATGAAAAAAACAAAAAGAAAGCAATCCAGACTTCTCTCTGCCCAGTCTATTATACAGCTCCTACACACTGGCTATAATAACACTGTGTGAGTGAATTACAGACACAAGCAGACAGTCACACCCATAAAAAGCCACCTCTATGACATAATTACCCCAGATTAAAGTTGAGTAATAATCCACTTTAAGAGAAACAGAGAGAGAAAGAAAGAAAGCGAGGAACATTGACACTGACAGAGACAGACTCACGGGGGGAGGCAGCATGGAGAAAAAGAAATAAAGACAAGGGAGAACAAGAAAAGGAGAGAAGAAATGGAGGAGCTATTTCACTGTCACCATAGCAACCATGTTCTGAAAACAGCCATTGTTGCGATAATGGTGTGTGGTGCGTTGAAAATGAGGAGGCAATTTGTTACAGAGAATAACATCAAGAATGAAAAAATGACCAAAGTCTAACAGGAAAAATGAGAGGGGTAAATACGAAAGTGAGCTGATGTTTATTGTTCCTAGATGTTAAAACCTAAACATCACCTGTGGTCTACCCGATTATAAAGTCTCATTTTTAGATTGCTATTTTCCCAGACAGGTGTTTCATTCATTTTCTCACAGCATCAACTATACAGTAGCTGGAGGTATACCCACCATGGTGTAGGCGTGAGCTGCCCTCTGTAGGTCATGGCAGCCCTGAGCGTCGGCGTAAGAGCGAATACCCAGACAGTTGGAGGGGTGGAGCTGCTTCATGAGGAACGAACAGCAGGCCTGTACTACGGATGACAACTGCAGCAGGCAAGAGGCTGACAGCAGAGACTCGATGGTGTCTTCTCTCAACTCGAGACGGCCTGGAAGACAAAGAGAAGAGAGGAAAAACAGAGAAATGGCAATGTTTTGAAGGGTCTGCGATTTAAAAGACGTTGAGAACACAAGTAACAGCACTGACAACTGAAGGAACTTGTCGTATAAGTCCTTTGTCTTTTATTGAACGGAGACCAAAAAGAATCAGTTAAGGTAGCATGAAGACTGGCTACATGGAGATGTTCATTTCAAAGTTAATCCAAAACCAAAATATAATAACACCTGTCCAGGCTTTCCCACTGTTTTACAATTTCTGTTGGAGGGATTACAAAAACTTATACATGCAAAAGAAAGGCTGGAATGATTTTTGAAATGTCTGTGACCAATGGCAATCCCAAAAATACTTGTTTACTCTGATAAGAACACAGAATAGTCCGTTCATCTACTATCAAAATTAAAGCCTTTTGTGTACAACGCCTTGCCCAAACTATAAACTCTGCTGAAGCTGAAATGTGCAAGGCGCATGTACATTCAGTCACTGCAGGTGGTCCCCATATTGGAATCTAAATCCTTCATCTAATACATGTAAGATATTATGCCCAGCACAACTGGATGACATGTTGATGTGTTTCAATAGTTTTTAGACCATTTTTGAGGTCTGCATTTTACTAATCACTAGCGTATTCTAACTCTTTAAATCTATTTTCTTCTGCTTTACCCATGAAACCACAGCAACTGTGTGTTGCACTCTGAGCACCGCAAAACTAGTGGTTACCTCCGCTCAATATTGTGTCTTAATGCATCATGTATTGTGTAAACAAAGATGAAACAGAGAAGCTGCTGCTCAGCTAACATGCTGCTCATGCTACATCTTCTGTTGAGACACAGAGTGAGAAATATCTGTCTTCATATAAAATACAATTTTTTTCTATGGAAAGTTGGCAGGACAGTATGAATGGATTTTTTTTGCTGTTAAAGTCAATCAGTGTGTCTGTGTACCTGTGTATGCATACTGCACCAGGACCCACAATGCATCAGGGTCTACTCCTTCCATCTTCACCTCATCCTGTTTGGCCTCCCTAACATCACTGGTGAACATGGCCGCAAAGTAGTCCGACACGGATGAGAGGACCAGTCTGTGAGCAGAGAGAGCGTCAAGGATCAGTCAGACAAGATGGACAGATGTAATGGAGGAACAGAACACTTTGACCTTGCGGGCAGGACAAGTGTGGACTGATCAGGAAAAGATGCAGCCTGGATTTAACAGGTTTAACAGGTCCAAATTGCCACCGTCAAACATAAAAATCAACATGCACAGTGGTGGGAACTACTGTCTGATGTGCCTGATGTGGCCTGAGACAGACGTGCTGGTAAGCAGAAGATGGATTGATAACCAGATTTTAATCTGATCTAGTCTAGCAATCTAACATGTCAGTGTCACATCTGAATAGCACTGTGACCACTGTATACTTTCAACACAGCACAAGTCTGAATTAAATGCCATCTCATTAACGTAAAGTCAGTTGAAGGTAAAATCATGCAGAGAGACAGCAAGACCGTCACTGTATCGTAATTCCACTTGCAGTCCACTTACAGTAAGTATATGGTCTGTAATTATTACTGTGGAGAGTTGTCAGTGTATGTAATATTAAATTTTTAACTGATTTCCCTTCGAGAAAAAAATCCAAATGGCACTCATCATGTATACTTCTCTCTCTCTGAAGAGACGTTGTTAGAGGAGGAAGAAAAAAACTGCAAACAAAAGACTAGCATGGGCCTGAGGCGTCTCCAGCTGTTTGTGAGTAGTGAGCATATTGAGGATAAAGAGCTTGATGTCCTCAGACATTTTAACGTCTGAGTCAAACTGCAGTGGAGCAAGTTTTCCCTTAACAGAACCACATTTTTAATCTCGAAAATAAATTTTGATAACCACAAGGGAGACTGACCTGAACTCATTTATTTGTTTATTTTATTATTTATTTATCATTGCCAAATTAGAAGGTCTCTGAATTAAGTGAAACTGAACTGATATTTGGAAAAGATGTTGGAAGAAGTTATATGATGTACACACAGATGCCTTCAGGGCCCATGGCTTTACTCATATTAACACACTTTAAAAAGGTGGTAACACAGCTCACATAGTGATATTTACAGAAAATTCATTCATTCCAATTAGGTCCTTGTTTCCTTATTTCGTGCTGTAACTCTCTACCAAAGTTTTATATGTCTCACCCATGAAAAAAGTATTTTGCTTAGATTCATATTTTTTTATTCATGGTTACACATGGCTTTGTTATTTCAATCTTTTTACATAAATATGTCCGCTCAAAGGAACAAAAAAGGATGCACACCCCAGCCAGACCGTGCAGTCCTTGCAACACAATAAAAGACTTTCCCATCCGTGCAGTCACAGAGAAGCTTATTCAGTTTGCAAGTGTCAATCACAGTAGCCAAGAGGGAAAGGGAGAGAGAAGGAGAGAGAGAGAGAGAGGCACATTGTTAATATAAGGTAAATGTAAAATGTGGAGGTGCGAGAGTCTGAGAAAGAAAAGAAGGCAGCATAATGGACAGCAAGCCAGATGAAGGACAGAGATGAATTATTTAAAGGTCACTGGTAAAAAGACAGTTAATTAATTCCCCACCGCAACAATCCATTACCCTTTCATGTCACTCTGAAGTTACACACACACACACACGCACATGTATGCACGCGTGCACACACACAAACACAATATTAAAAAAAGTGGCAGGCAGCGCTTGTTATTGCTATTATTTCATGAGCAGTAGTTTGTGTTCTTTGCTTTTGGAGGTGTCTTTGTAAGTGAGGTGGCGACTGTGTATCGGAATTAGGGCTGTACGATTTTATCGATTCTCCAATATATATCGATTTTTTGTTTACCCAGAAAGTATCAATTTTTCAGTCACATTTATCGATACATTAAGCCCCATTCAAACCCCCTCATGTTCTATTGCAGGAGGAGCGATTAGGTCAGCTGGCCGCTAGGTTTGCTTTAGAGCTTTTTGCACAAGTTACCCGTAAAAATACAGGCGCAGATGTATTTTTCGACCTGTAGTCCGAGCGGGCATGACCGAGAATGGAGAATATAAATGCAGCACCTTCATCCTTAAAATCAGATGTGTGCGAGTACTTTGGATTTAAAAGGAATAAAGGAAGTGGCGAATTAGATAGAAGTCTTGCGTTGTGCAAGTTGTGCCACACCAATGTTAAGTACTCGGGAAATACAACCAACCTTCGAGCACACCTTAAACGTCACCACCCGGACAAGCTGAAGGTAACAGAGGGGCAGTGTGACCCTAAACAAACTACGCAGGACAGCGAAGGGGGTTGTCACCAAAAGTTTCCATCTATTTCACTAAGGGCTCAGAAAATTAGAGTCCGTTGCCTACTTTATTTGTCAGGACTTGAGACCTTATTCTGTGGTGGAAAACGCAGGATTTAAGCACATGGATTGATGCTTTCAGTTCTCAGTTCAATTAATTAAGTCCAAGTCACCAAAATCACTCTGTCCCTTCAAAATCTTTCAGAAAATGATGCAAGTGTATCGAGCTGTATCGAATCGTATCGCTGGCTGAATATCGTGTATCATATCGTGAGATTAGTGCATCGCTACAGCCCTAATTGGAATGACAAAATGAGATGTATATCGTCCAGAACACCGCAGGGTTCATTATTTTTAATGTTCTGATCTAAAAATGGTTGATGATAAGAAAGGGACTTATGACACAGCTCACATTAAAGCTCTGCTTGACAGCAGTGAACAGATTAAAAATGGCTTCGTGCTCTGCTGATTTTCTGCTTGCACTGTGTGCATATTTGTGTGTGTTTTGGACTTCATGATCAACAGGACTGTCTATGTGTATGCACTGTGTGTACTTAATGTGTATGTGTTATGCACATGGGTATAATCTCATTATTGAGTGTGACACTGGGACCTTGACAGATAGCCTGAAGCAGAGAGGAGCGGTGTGTGAGTGTGTGTGTGTGTGAGTGTGTGTGTGTGTGTGTGTGTGTGGAGCTTTACAGACAAAGATGTCAAAATACACTATAGTCAGCATGAAGTTGCTCTGCCAGTATTCCAGTCGGGTATCTCTTTCTTATCTCTCTCTCTCTCTCTGACATACACACACAGCATTTTCACTTAATTTTTCATGTGGGTCTCTGTCTGACTTGCAGTGAGCGACACAGGCTATATACAGTGCTGGGTTATTTACACACAAATGCACTTTGCTGAAGACAGAGACATGGCAAGCAGTGTGTCACACTGTAACGGAAAGAGCACCGAGTAGACAAAATGCCAGCGAAGAGAGCAGGAAACAGACGAGTTGGACTCAGAAAAGGAGGGCAAGAGCTGGAAACTGAACACTCTGGTGCGTGTTTCTGTTTCAGTGTGGATGGGCTGCATGGTGTAGAGATACAGCAATGGAAAAACAGACAGGGAAAAACAACAAGAGGGCTGGTAGGAAAGACTTACTCAATTCACAAATAAAAGGTACAGGAGAAGTACTTTTATTCTTTGCTAAGTGCATAGATTTACTGAAGGCAATATGTCAGTTCGCCCGTCTTTCTGTTAGTCAGTCACTACTTTTGTCTGGCCTGAAACATCTCAGATATTGCATGGATTGCCATAAAATTTAGCACGGGAATTCATGTTCACTAGAGTATGTTTCCAAACGACTTGGGTGATCCCCTGATTTTTCCTCTACTGCCAACATCAGGTCAAATTTTCCCTTATGCAGCTAAATATCTCTTCATGTACACCATGGAAATGTGCAAAATCTCACACAGACATTCATAGTTCCAAACACTGAATACTAATGACTTTGGTGGTCCCCAAACTTTGTTGTTTGGAGTGAAATGTCTCAACAACTATCACATGGATTACCATGAAACCTGATATAAATTTTTAGTTTGTCCAACACTTTGGTTTAAGATCAAATGTTTCTGCAAAATTCCAGACATTTCCATTTAGTTCTGCTATACTTTGTGTTTAGACATTATACCTGCTAAACATCAACATGTCAACATTGTCTCTGCGAGCGCCACCTTGCTGACATTGGCATTTAGTTCAACACTAACTGCAGCCTGAGATGTTAGCAAAGCTGGACATTCCCAGTCTGTTGTGCTATAAACAGACAAGAACCATTTTATGCGCATAATAGGCTCAGGACGCACACTTATCGACCTACCATGACAACACTTCTGAACTCAAGCTGTGCTTTTTAAAAATCAGTAGCACTCTAACAGAGGTGTACACATGGGAGTACAAAAATAGATTTGCAAGGTAATGTAATTCTGTATGGTACAGCTCCAGAGGAAAAAAAATGTATAACTGTGCTCTACTTTGTATAGGTACTTGTAGAGCTTAGATTTTGCTGAAACAGCGCAGCTTGCAACAAACTCAACAAGAAGTATGCAGCTATATACAGTACAAGTGGCCTATTCAGCATGTGTGGTTGTGTGTACATGTAAGACACAGGGAGAGGGGGAGCATAAGGGTGTATGTTTTGTTCCCAGAAAAGCTCCTTTATCCTACACATACAATAAATCAATTGCAAACAAAACAACCACTTTCACACAAAGATGCCCTTCAAGTGTGTGTGTGTGGTACACACACACACAGACAAAACTTCAGATGCCAACACACTCTTTCACATACACCATTAGGTTTCTCATACAGCAGGGTTTTTGTTTGTCACCATCTGTGCCCGGAGGACTTAATGAAATGAGACAGAAGAGAGACAGTGAAAGAAAAGGAGTCTTTCTGGTGGAGGAGCACTCGTCCTTGTACAGATGGACCCTGCTGCTGAGGCCGTGGCCATGTGCCCAGAGAGCAACAGCAGCAGAGCTGTGTGTGTGTGTGTGATGCATGATTCAGAGGCTCAGTTGACTATGTGTGGCACAGAGAGACTACAAAAATAATTTTATGAGTGTGGCTGTGGTTCTGCTGTGTGTATGTGAATGATTCTTTCCAAACAGTGTCCTGCATGTGCAGTATGTATGATCATGTCTGTCTAACTGTGTGTGTATGTTTGTAGACAAGTATATGTTCAGATGTTGTGATGAAACTGTCATCACTGCATGCAATTGTTAATCGAAATGTTTATGCACATGTGCATAGTAAAGAGTTTACATTTCAAGTGTGCTGTACATTAAAGAGGGGATTCAGGGCTGCAACTAATTATTAATTATTTCAACTAATTATTACCAATTAATTATTTTCATTCTTGAGGAATCTGCCAATTACTTTTCGAATTGATCAACTAACCATTTCATCTAAAATGTCATCAGTTGTGAGAAATAGCCAACACAATTTCTCATATCCCAAGGTGACGTCTTCATGTTGTTAGTTTAAACAGTCCAAAATAATTGAAAACAATATGAAAAAGGTCGCAAAGCAAATTCTTTTCATCTTTCTCATCATTTAAAAAAGATGAAGCCAGCATATGCATGGCATTTTTGCTTGAAAAGTGAATAAAATAAATATTTTCTTATCATTGCAGATTGATTTTTTGTTGATCAGCTAATCAATAAACTTTTTCAGCTCTGAAAGAGTTTACTGTATGTTACGTGGCACATGTGTGTGCCTGAATGCACACATTACAGTATTTTGGAAATAGACAGAGGGAGCGTGTGTGTATGTGAGTGTTTGCATGCTAACATTTATACTGTGCATGCTTCACAGAGTGCCCAGCAAGTTTTGGGCAGGAAATCCACCAAAAAAGGAAACACGACATTTTATACAATGTCATATTTAAAAGCTGCTTTGAAAACTGAGACGACTATTTATATTTCAGGCATCATTTCCCAAAATAACGCATAACGCAGATTTTGCCAAATACAGTCATCATCAAACCCTTCATTGACAGGTTGACAGGTCATTTAGCAACCTAAAGTGGCAAAGATTGACTCATTGCACCTTTTCAATTGTGAGAATCTGATGCGTTTCTCTTCATCTATGGATTTGAACCGTTGGTCAGACAAAACCTGCAAATTCACATGTATCACATTGGTTCTAGAAAATCCAGAATATTCTTCAATTTTATTTTACTCTTAGGCCAAAGCAAATGATCAATTAATGTAACATATAACTAAACTAAAACAAAACATAATTGATTAACATTAGCTACTGCTCTAATGACATAGATCTCTTCAACATGTTTGCGGTGAAAGTTTAGTGTCTCTTTGTGCCTACCTGTGTGCAGGTATCCGCCTGTCTCCAACCACCAGTATGACATCACACAGCTGTCGGGACCTCAGGTAGCCCTCCATCTTGCGGAAGGTGACGTCGGCGTGGGACAGAGCGGTGAACATGGACTCCTCTGGACACGCACATGGCTCCATCGACACACATGAGGACAGCGTGGCGCTGCTGTTGGACGTCCTTAGCGTTCATAACATCACACGTACACGGACAAACAGACACAAAGATAGGGAGGAAGAGGCTTTGAGTGCATGTGTTGATGCTGATTCTTTGCTCGTGACAAAGAAGCAGATGTGTGGAAAGAGCTCCACCAGCTGTTCTGTGTTTTCCATGTGCCATCTTTTTCTTTGTACCATTCCCTCACACGTTTCCCCTTTCTCCTTCACTTTTTAACTAGGTTACTGTACGTCGCCAGGAGCTGACAAAAGCTCTTTAATGGTCCAATTACTAGGAGTAAATGGCCAGATAAATTTAGCCCACTTAAAAGAGAAGCTGCCAATTAAATAGCTGTGGGAGCTGAGCCCATAGGATATGCAGTAATTTACTCTGCTCCCTAATGGCAATCAGTTTCCTTGTACCTATACCAACAATGGGAAATGAAGCAGTATTTTGAGCCATGATGGCTCCAACATTCTCTGTCCACCGGTGAAAGGCCCAGGGGCTGAGCTGATAAAGTGCATGTGATCGAGTTGGTATGTGTGTGTGTGTGTTCATCAAAGATAAGCACTGAGGTATGGCTGCTCTGTGATTCAGCAGCCATCATGGCTCCCAAACCAGCTTTTAATTTATGAGAGGCAGAATTCTCCTTCCATTTTTAATTTAACAGCAGAAGTGGCAGGGCTGGCCCTACAGCACAAAGAGATAGGAAATGAGCCGATACTCCAAGAATGAATCATTTCTACTCCACAGTGTTGAGAAATCACTCTCTTTTAAGGATGTGGAAGTACGAGTGTGTGGGGGGTTCTATTGCAAATTGTCCTAAATTGCAACTTTCCACATGCATATTCTCTCCGGAATAAACAGAGAGGAAGCCGGGCTGGGAAGGAGGGACTGGAAAATGTGGCACAGAAGAGGATTCTAAACATGATACTAAATTATCTAAGAACAATATCAGGATAATTGGAAATCCAAAATAATACTTCTGTATCTGTAATGAGTCCTCATTCTATTCCTGTTCCTATATAAACTGAACCTAGAGCTGCTTGCCCTCTCCTCTGATCCATATTCTTTCTACATGTTTGTAATTCAGATACCCAAAATTGTCATTCTGTTTCTCTATTTTTTTCTGTGGAATTTACCTTTATCCATTAACAAATTTTAAACTCTAATCAATATTTTTATATCAATAACAACTAATATGATATGATGAACCCGCAGGGATTTATCATCCAACTCTATTAGTTCCTCTCAGCTCTATGGAGCATTTGAATGTCTTGGAGGACATTGTTTTGATTTGTCAATATAATATCAGCGTTGTTGTCAGAAGCAGCATGTCTCCAATGAACGCTTTATAGCCACACATAACTACTGAACATAGTGGAGAAGTTTGTGATTAGGGGACATGATATTTCTCTCAGCAGTTTGTGAAGAGCAAATAGAGAGCTAAGAAAGAGTTAACACTGGAATCACCGGGTAGCCATGCAGAAACACAACTCCAAATGAACATTAATATAGCTCCTTGTCTGCTATTTGCTAATGAATTCACTATATCATCGAAAAAGGTTGTAAAATGTGAGCGTTTACAACCTCTTTCTACTTCCCATGAAAAGCCCCAAAAGACACATTTAAACTAAACATTGAAAGTACAAATAGTGGCAATAAATTTGTGATTTGTGAAAAAATATATAGGAATGGTGTAAGTGGCATTTGCAGTATGTGTTTTCATTTGGCTTGTGTGTGCCGCTTCTGCCTCTGTCCTCCACATCTCTATATCTGTCTCCCGGCCTGTCCTCACTTTTATATCTTCAAGTAATCCATCACTCACTTCATTCCACCTCATCCATAATCCCAACATCCATCTTTGCCTCTGTTTCCTCTCTTCCCTATACCACTCTAAATCTCCGAGGAGGCTTTTTGGCGAGCTTTCCTGTCTTCTTGTGTGAGTGTGTGTGTGTGTGTGTGCATCTGTGTGAATGTATATGTAGACCAATGGTGTGGTTAAATACTGCCAGAGGAGATGGCTTTGAAGTGGGGGAACGCTGCCTTCCAGTCCCCTTAATTGAGCCTGGCAGGCATTCAACATGGACAGAGAGAGGGATAGAGAAAGAGGAGAAAGAGAGAGTGTGTCTGGGTCGAATCAACACCACGCAGCCAGATTTTTTAAACCCCTTCACCAGGCAAGGACACTCACACAACTGCCATTCAGTCTCTCTCTCTTACCCCTCTCTCCCTCTCTCTCTTACACACACATTTACACACATACAAACACACACACAATCCCTTGTGATTAAGTATCAAGTCTGTTTTGGCCTGTAGGCTAACAGCTAATGCAAATGAAACTTAGTTCTGTAAGATGATATACGAAAAGATCATAGAGCCACAGTATGCTACATATAGTATATTGTATGTTACACACTCCGTGACAAACATGCAAACGCTTTTGTTCTTGAACACATCAGCAGGAGAAAAAAAAGAGAGCGGGCAAATGAATGGACGAGGGTGGGCAGAGATGAACATGGGACTGAGGAGTGTAAAGAGAGAAAGAAAGAGAATAAGGCACACCAGGATTACAGAGGGGAAACTGGGTGGGGAGAGAAAGTAAAAAGGCAGAGAAGGAGATCAGTGAAGTCAAGGCGAGCCTTCAGCCACTCCGGGATTCTGTACGCGTCCCTTCCCATGATCCCATTTGGGATTCTGCCACTCGTGTTCTTGGAGTATCATACTGTGGCCAGGAGGTCTCAGACAGAGGGGATGAATAGCTCATAGAAAGACACAAATCACATTACATACAAGAAGAGAGCTGCGCATCTATGCTGCAGAAACTAATATCTGTGTTGGTATGGCAACCATAGCATGTGCGAGGACACGGCTGTAACCATGCACATGAACTAATCATGTTCAAAATCTGTTCAAAACCACATAATTTCCTCTATGCTAGCAGGGCTCTGTGTGTGTGTGTGTCCTGTGTACATGTGCATTACTATTAAGAAGTAATTTTCTGTGTAAGCGCTGCCAGACTCCCATCATCACTGAAGGTATGACATCAAGCCTTGCATAACAATAGATATTTTTAAAACTATATTTCTCTCCTACTTCCTGTCACACAAATATACTGGTATGGCAAAAACAAATATTGTGCTGAATGAAAGAGCATCAGACATTCATCAGTTTTAATAATTATGCTTGCGTTTGCTCCCATTGTAAGCCGTTTTAAAAATGTGTGTGTGTACGTGCAACCATTGTGCTTTTCCGATGAATCATTTATTTTTTCTGATGTGTGTCGTGGGAACACAGAGCATGCCAGCATAGTAAACATTCACCTCAGCACACTCAAACACGCAAACACACACACACACACACACACAGTCATGTTTCCATCACTTCTGGGGACATTACATAGACTTAAATTGATTTCCTGGAGGCTTAACCACCGCCTAACCATAACAATAAACATTACTTGCCTTCACCCTAATATTTAATGATTTATGTTGTAGGGACTTGCATTTTGTCCCCATAAGTAAGGCGGGTCCTCACAATGTGACTGTGTAAACAGATTTTTGTCCCCACAACTTCAGGAATACACACACACACACACACACACACACACACACACCCAACACACACACACACTGTATTTCTCCTTTCATCACATTTGCTGCTGCTGCAGATGCACTAATTGGTTTGTTTTGCAGTCTCCATGGCAACTACTAATTAAAAGCCTGTTCACAATACTGCAACACACTCCCATCATGCATGTGCACACAAACATGCAAGGCACTGAGGATTGCGAGTAAGAGCTAGAGAATCAGTCACCGAGAGCAAAACAATTTAAATGTCAAGTACATTATGCAGCCACATGTGAAGCTCAGCCCTGGAGTCTTATTGTTAATTTAACTCTGAAAATCCCATATTCCCAAGAGTGAGGTACTCAGACATTATGTTCTCTCTCACTTTCTGTCTATCTGTACGTGATGAGTGACCCTCCACCACTGCATACTTTACTTTCTCTGTGCTCAGAAGGAGCACATTCACACTCTCCATTTGTGTTTATCGGTCGGCTAATGAGAATGATAAAAGTAATTTGGTAAAACGAAGTGCGAGTTATGTGGAAGCAGTGATTAAAGCAGAATGATTCATTAGATTACGGACTACTGATTAGCAACGACGCAACCGTAAAAGCTAACTCGAACAGTGAAGAAAGTCTACACTTCACTGTAACTTTTAAGGGGTGTGTTTTGTGAATTCAACTGTAAGTTTAGTTTCAGCTTAAAGGTCCCGAAACAAACATTAAATCACTCAAACCTCTCTGTTCTACCTGCAGGAGCTGGAGTCTGTTTCTGGATGGTTGCTGTTGTCCTCGGTGCCCGACGCTGCTGATGCCGATGCAGCCGATGCAGCAGCAGCCGCCGCCGCCACCGCCGCCTCATCCTCAAACCCGACATGAGCGGAGGGCTCGGGTACCAGCAGAGGAACGGGAGCCTCGCCGGTGGGCTCCATGCTCGTCACCGGTCGGGAGCGACGATGAGGCGGCGGGGATACCCACGACAGCGCCGCGGCGGAGCTCCTGCACTCTGGCTGGCTGAAGGAACGAGGACAAGAGTTCCCCGTTGCTCCAACCGCTGCTCCTACCGGACCGCCCCGACTCCCTGCCGGATCAGCAAACTTTCTGTTGCTGCCGCTGCCGTTACACAGGTTAGACCCAGCGCTGCCACTGGCTACCAGACCACCGTGACTCGCCGCGCTGGGATTTACGCTCGCTGAATTCGGGCTGCTACAGCCGCTAACTGAAGGTCCGTCCCCGGAGCTGCCGCCTGTTCTCCTCCCGGCGAAGTAGTCTCCTAGTGGCGGGGAGTGAGGCGGAGGGACCGCGGGATGACCGAACCACCTCCATCGTATCCTGAGGATCTGCTTCACATCGAACTCCTTCCGCGAGGAAGAGCCCGAACCGCTACTCGACATTCCAGGGCTCGACACGAGGAAATGGCGGGGGAGAGCCCGTACCGCTCTGCCGTTAAAGCTACACTGTACTGCACGCGCGTCTCTCCTGGCAACCGCACGCCCGTTAACCGCGACTGAATATAGTGAGCGGAGTGTAGCGGAGTACATAGAGAGATGGAGAGAGAGAGAGAGAGAGAGAGAGAGAGAGAGAGAGAGAGAGAGAGAGAGGTCTGCACAGAGTTTTAAAGTCAGTGCCAAAGCCTTTTCATGGACAAACCAAACCACAACCATCTGCCCTAAGGACAAATTAATGTCACTTTTCTGCCAAATAATGCAGTGCAGACCACAGGCATGTTGCAGCAGAGAAGAATGATCATTATCGTTATTATCATCATCATCATTAGGCCTGTACAACAGGACAGACAATCAGTCACACCAGTCAGTCTGTGGAACCGGTATTTAGCCTTAAATGCAGGAGATCTTTTGTGCGAGAGCTTGTTTGGAGCTGAAACAACAAGTATTTAAAATGTGAAAAAAAAATATTTGTTCATAAGCTCATCTTCAGATTGCTTGTTTTGTCTGACAACAATCCAAAAATCACATAAAAGAAAGATTATGAGCCAGTTCTCAAAATGGTGCCAGTGAATGTTTGCTTGAAATTAATGGAGCAATAATTACAGAATAATCTTCTCGATTTTGATGAGCCTGTTTGTCAGTTTTGATCAGAACATTGATTATTTGTTATATTGATTCATTTTTCAGAGTTCATTTTTCAAAACACTCAATTCTCTGGTTCCAGCTTCTCCAGTGTGAAGATTTGTTGCTCTTCTCTGTTTTTTTGTACCACTGAAAACTGAGTACCAAGACTATGGAGACTGGAGTGCTGGCAGGACAAAACAAGCAACACGAAGATGTCATCTTTTCTTGTACTGTAAATTTTTTCAACTCTTAACAGACCAAACTATAATTGACTAATCAACAATCACTTTTAAACAAGCTTTTGTTGTATTAGTCACATAGAAGGGAAACATTTAGCCACACGTGCATGAAGATTCACCTCAAAACGTAGGTTACTGGTGAGGGTTAGTGGGTTTATATGCCTTATAGCAGTTTTAGTATAGGACAGGATACAATTTCATTGGAATAAATCTACATGAATGCAATTCCCCCTATAAAAACACGTCTTTGTGATATATGGCAGTGTGAGTGAACAGGCTGCAGCAGTCATTTCATGTTAATCAAAGACTCTGAAACGTAATGAGGCAGTGGACACATCCTCTTTATCATCTTCATGTCTGCCCTGTCTGGATGTCTTCACTCACTCCTCTCAGTCTCCTCAGAATCACACTTTGTTTACAAATGGGGCTAAAATAAACAGACGTGTCTATTTGTTTTGTGAGCAGATATTGAAAACAGAAAAATTGCCAGCATTACTTCAAATCACCACAGTAGGGGACCTGAGTGTCCTTGAAAATGAAATTTCACTTGTGCCCCTTCACACACACACACCTCCTCATTCCCCTTTCCCCGTTTCTCCACGAACCACTCCTCTTGTCCACCCATTACAACAGTTCCATCCCCATCTACCTCTCCTTCACCTCCCTCTCCTCCCTCCATCTGCAATGCAGCAGCTATTCATAGAGAATAATGATCAGCGGGAGAGAGTCCTGTGGGAGCCACCCCGTCCAGATGCCCGGGGCACCCAGCAGGCCAGCAGCAGACCATCCAGGCAGAGCCTTCCTCAACCTATACAGTAACCCCAGGATGACTACAGGATGAACCGGAGCCACAGAGTGGGAACACAGTGTGTTCTGGATGGAGTCCCAAGAACAGGAAGGGAGGGATGCTTTAGGAGCACCACTCTAGCAGAAATCAATAAGTCAAACAGTCGAGGTCAGTTTGTGAATTAAGCAGACGGGGAGATGCGTTACTCATAAATTGGCCCTCAGACTATAACAGCCAAGCCTGGAGCCTCATTTTTTTTTCCGTAAATAAATGACTGAACGGAGCGGAAGAATAAGGTCGATTCAACTTTTACGGCTTTTGTTTGCCAGACTCTGAGAAACACAGTTCGGTGTGAGTTCAGTTCTTCAGTTTCAGGATGTGCTGACAACTAAGCGCAGGACCACCCTGCTGCTCTGTCTGATCAATACTACAAAGTCAATACGTACACACACAAGCCGAGTCTGAAAGGAGGCACAAAACCAAGCAGGAGCAGTATCATTAAGGCTAAATAAATAAATAACAATAGGTCAGAGCAGAGGAGCAAGATGTCACAGTAAACTGGATCGGATACAAGACGGGTATTTGGGATGATTTGGGAAATTTGGTTGATATGAGGCATTATGATTGAAAGCTTGTGAATGTATTAAATAGACTGTGTCTGGTGTGTATCAGTTTTTCTTTGTTGTAAAAACTCTGACTGATATATTCATTTGTGTACCTCCAAATTGATTGACTATCTTAATTGTTTTAAACAGCCTGTGGTTAGGGAAAGAGAACGGTTCGTGGAGTTTTTCTCCCTACTACGAAGTCCTGCACACAACTGTCGCAAAACTAGAGAGAGAATAAACCGATGCATTTCTGCAACACTCATGATAGAAATGCTGTCCTGTTACTGGGGGAGGCTGGGAATGGGCCTCTGAGGGTGAATGAAGCAGAGGAATGACGGGCCATTCAGTTCTGGTCTCATTCAGCTGGATCCATAATCATTGGTCACTTGGCAGGAGCCTCCTTGAGCCGCCTACTGTTATTGGTCTCCTGGCTGTGGTGTTCCAAGGCTATCACTCAAAAGTCTCTGGCACAACTTTACAGCTGTATAGGAGACATACACACACACACACACATACACACACAAAAGAAAATGACACCATGAAATCCCATTCACACACTCTTCACACTCGATAATCATCCGGTTTATGTGCATTCACACATGCAAGCATGCGTGCACACACACGCGTAGGGCTGCATGCAGTCCTATTTATGTGCATTTTGTTCTCTTTAAGCATTCACCTACACACACACGCACACAAATACAAATAGAGAGTCAAATAAAAACAGGTAGCAGTCATCTGGGGAAAGCTGTCGTAAAAGATTTTATGGAGCCTGATAGTAAAACCTTATCAGTCTGGCCCGTCTGTGATGATCAGCTCATCTCTCATGACTGATGTTCATCCTCGCATGGCCTTCTTCCAACCTCTGTCTGTCTTTCCTCTCTCTCCATCTTTCCTGTCTTCTTTTTCTCCCCTCACACTGGACTCATTTTGAAACCTTCACTTCGATCCTTTCCTCCCCGCCCGTGCTCTCCCTTATTTTCCCCAGTCTCCTACCCAACCTCAATTTCCCGCTCCCCATCCCTGCAATTATGCTCTGACACCAAGCGAATGTGTGTGCTTGGGTGTGTATGTAATGGTCGGACCACAGCTGTGATTCCCTGAGGTGGAGATCTGCAGGGACGATGCTGCAAGAGCCATTTCTCTATATAGGCTCACAGGCATGGAGTGGTCTGCATATACCCACACACATACATTCTCACAGTCTCACACACACACACACACACACACACACACACACACACAGAGAGAGAGAGAGAGAGAGAGAGAGAGAGAGCGCTCTGGAGAAAATAATACATATACCCATATTCTGCATACACATAAAAACACAAGGACAGACTTTCATTCAAGTCACGGCCCATATCTCAAACGCACACACACACACTGACACACTTACGCACACTCTTATTGCCTGTTTCCGTTGTGTAATCGGAGTGTTGGTTGGTACTGTAGCTGTAGGCGAGTCTGTCCTTGAGACTCAGAGCAGGCTCAGACTGGCCAAGCAAATAATTACCTCTCCACACTGACAGGCTGGCTCCTCCCAACATATGAATGAGAAGGAGTGTGTGTGTGTGTGTGTGTGTGTGTGTGTGTGTGTGTGTGCAATTAAACTGATCTGGAGGCACAATATTCAATGCTATTGAACAGAAAATTAATTTCACACCAAGGCGAGAAGGATTAAAGGCTGGAAGGAGACCCAAGGTTTGAACATATGCGTTTATTTCCTCCTCTCCTTTGTGAGAACCAGTTTGAGTTTTCAACCTTGGAAATGAGGACATTTTGCTCAGTCCTAACTTGGAGCTAGTCTTTCAAAGGGCTGTGTTTGCAAAGACCTGATTTTGATTTTAAGTTAGAAGGTTTGGTTAAGGTTAGGAGTTTAGTTGTGATGATTAAAAGAGTACTGCTCCGATTTAACACCACACGCTAACAATGCTGGACTCATGATTGACAGCTAAACAAAAAAGATCAAAATCAATGCAGTATAGCCAAGGATATTATCTTTTTTATTCCACACATTCTTCTTAGCTGTGAAATCTGACACCTACTTTACCCATAATGCAGCTCATTTGCAGATGATTCATTTGGAAATTCCTAATGCCAGGAGCAGCTCAACTCAAGCATGAGGATCAGGCTACAAAGATCTGTTCACATCTTTCTAACTCAACACCACCAGATTTTCAGACTTGTAGTCTTCAACTCCTTACAAGTTACCTTACTTGAGACATTTTATCACATTTTGTGCAGCTCCTTCTGGAGGCACTGATTGCTTTATACCACCTTTTTAAACATTTTACAGTCACCCTCCTCAAGACCTGTAAACTGATTTTGGTGTGTAAATTGAATACGTCCATCATTAAGGTTGGGGGTAAGGAATATCAAATGCATTATGCCAGTTAGTGTCCTTAGAGGTACAGAGATCCAAACATGTATCTGTGTCTAATCTGGATAAAACGCAGACCACCTTCAGCTGGTAATTTCACTCTTATCCTCCATCATCAGTCAATAGGAGAACCACACAGATCTATTACAGCAGCCTGGGCCTGTATGTGTGTGTGTGTGTGTTTGGCTCTATCTGCATTCGGGGAGTGTGTGTGTTTTAACTCTACATGGATTATGTTGTCCCAGTTTCCCGAGAAGCAACTAATAGGAGAGATGAAAGAATAAAAGAAATCAGTCCATCAGCAAACTGTAGATTCCCTGCTTTACTGCTCCTCCCCTACCTTGTTTTTTTTTTCTTTTTCATCACATTTGTGTGTTATCAGACAAAAAACATGCAGTAAAGTTCATGAGGGGAGGGATTCAATCTCGCATCAGTCAGACCGGGTGCTTCGGCTCGCTGATCAGTGGAGCGGCTGGCCAATTTCTTTAATGTCTCCTTTTCTCTTCTTCTTTTGATCACCTCCTGTAATAGCCTCCCCTGTCCATTTAGTAATGTCTTGCTCCACTTCTCTCACATCCATTATCCTTGTTCTCTCATTTCCTTTGCAATCCTCCTGCTTTCAAGAGATGGATCCACTGTATGAAGTCGCGCTAATTAGGCGTGTCTTGTGCACACCACTGGTAGGAGGTTTGTAGGGAAGATCCAAGTCGACTCTGGTAACTTGGAGGAAAAAACAAAAAACGAGAGACAGAAAAGGAGGCAGGGAGAAAGAGAAAGAAAGCCTGTGTGATCTGAGAGGCAGCAATGCAGTAAGCAAGGATCAAAACACCCAAACTGACCACAATTACATCTATGCCTTACACTGAGGGAGGCACATGCACTCTTTCTATCTGGTCTTATATTGGAACAGAAACTCTCCATCCTGCTCCCTCTAAGCTGAGCAAGACTTTGACACACTTTTACTGCCATGTTTTATTCAACACAAATGTAGAGAGAAAAAACACGTTATTGAGTGAGTGAGTGAGAGACTGAGAGAGAGAGAGAGTGTGTGTGTGTGTGTGTCTATGTAGCTAAAAAGATTTGTGCTGTAGGGAAGCATTTTGCTACCAAGTCTAGAAGGAAGAGTATACACACATAACAAACACACACATACACACACACACACACACTCTTTCATATGCACACAAGGCTTTGCAGTGTGATGCAAACTGTACAATTACTTTGATCCATGCCTGTTGCTTTAGGAAAAGGAAATAGTTTCACCCCTTCTGCCTTAAAGCACATCAGGGTACACATACACATACACACACACACACACACACACACACACACACACACACACACACACACACACACATACAAACAAATACAACATAATCGCTAAGGTCTGGCTTGCTAGCTCGGGTTGCTCTAATTGCCCGTGACTATGGAGAATGCGAACTGCCAAATTTAACCACATTTGTTGAGCTGTGCATCTGTTTAGTAACCCAAGAGCAGGAGGAGGAGGAAGATGATGATGATGATAATTGGGAGCAGCAATGGCTTTTGGCTCTCACCCAGTCTAATCAAACTCCTTATTATATCAGCTACTGCCCGAATGATTCACCCACATACACAGTTTTTTGGAGCAGAGGCACCAATCAATCTGTCATCGACCTGGCGGGCCCCAACATTTGGCCTTGGTCTGCACACCTGTTCAACACTGACATTAAATTTTGCTGCTGCAGGACGAGCAGAAGTTTACGAGCAGATGCTATGAGAGTATATGACCCCTAACAAAACACACAGCGTGCCCCAGCAGTAGCATCCGTCCAACAACATCCATGCAGCACAAAAAAACATGCTCAGATGTTGTATGAAGTAGTATGAAATGACACTGAATTTGGATGTTTGAATTACAGACCTTCCAAAACGTAGTATGTAGAAGATTTTTTTCTGTTAAACTCGTTTGCTTTCTTATTTTTCTCTTAATCTTTTAAAAGCATTTTAATGTCCCTTTTATTTTCGCCAGCTAGTCACCAGTTCCTTCTGTTTGGTGCTTATGTTTCACTCAGAGAGAAGTCTTGCTCTGAAACACTGCCAGTTATGAGCTGTCGCAGGAAGTCGACTATGGAGACGTGAGTCAAAGCTGGAGAGAGGAGTTTGGAATTTACCGAGAGGATCTGCCAGAGAGAATTTACTTCCAAAATAATAGCTGAACATTTAGCTGATTTAAGCAAACTTAAGATAAGGAAACGACTGCAACAACTCACCTTGCGAGATTTTAGAGCTATACCTCTCTTTGAGTGAGACTTGTGTTTCTGGTTAAACAAAAAGTATTTTACTCTTTAACAAAAAAGCTCTGAGTCTGAGTAGGAATCCTCTCCATAATGATGACTCTAAGGATTAGGTTGTAACTGTGTTACAGATGCCAGCTGGTGTGGTCTACTGGACCAATTCCAAAACCATTGGAAAGTATGAAATGTTTACACACCAAAATCTGGAAATATAGGGCCCACATCTGAAAATAGTGGAATTCCCCGTTAAAGACCAAAGGCATATACAGCAGACAAGAGAAAGTCAGAAGATTAAGAGATGGTGCAGCGTAAAGTAATGTGAAGTGCTGGTTGATATATAAAATAACGACAAACTACATTGATCTTGAACACTGAACTGTATGCTGTTAACCAAGCCACTTTTTCTTGTAGTCAGAATGTCTCACAACAGGAATCCCCACTTTACATAAATTACACACCTGTGTGCAAAACGACACAAACAATCACTAATCTGCCTGTATGTGTGTGTTTGTGTGTGCACACATGCACATGTCAGGATGTGTGCTGCTGTTAAAATCGCTGAGGCATGAAGTTTGCAAGTGCACACATCACGAGATAATACACATCCTGAATTATTGATGGAAATGAAAACAACTCTATTTTCCCTTTCTATGCTCTTCCTCTGTCGGTAAGTGTCTCTCCTCCCCTCTCTCTCTCTGCTCCCACCCATTTGGCAGTTTAACAGCTCTCTCATTATAGTAACACTCAACTTATCCCTCTTTGGTTTAGTTTGCACATACATATCCTGGGTACACACACACATACACACACCAGGAGATTGTCTCTATTCTTAGGTATAAAGCAGGTGTATTTGCTTTTGCATGGTTCACTCAGGTCTCCTTGCAGGGCAGGTGGCAGGTGGAGGATAGCAAAGTGCATACTGTGCAATTCATTCAATTCATCAGGACTACACACACCCAACACACACACACACACACACACACACACACATACACACACACACACACACACACACACACAGTGCTCCGTAGCTCCTTTTCCCATTTCCGAAATCCTTTCTCCATTTCTGTCCAGCTCGGCCAAATTTGTTTCTGTGTTATTTTCCATTTGCTTTTAACTCCTATGCAGCAGTGCCTCGTTATCCTGTTCACTCTCCTCCTAAATGGGTTGGGCTGAGTGTTCAGGGAGGGGAGGAAGTAGAAAACACAAGGGACAGAGAGATGGACAGAGAAAGAGAGCAAGAAAGAGAGAGCATTTATGGCCAAATACAGAGCAGGCCTTAATAATTTACTCTGACCTGCAGCCACAAGCCAGTCACTCCTGTGGAGATGAGATGGAGAGAGTATGAGAGTGATGGGGAAAGACAGACAAAGAGAGAGAGAAGCTGCTATGTTGGTACTGACAGTCCCTTGATACTGTGATAAATTATTTGAGGCAATACACTAGTTGAAAAACCTTGAAACATTCACTGTCAAATGTCAAGAACAGAGAACCTGAGGCATCCATTAAGGAAAAACTGAAAAGGAACAAAAATTTTAAACAGTTGGATTTAATGATACACAGCAGAGCAATGCAGCAAACCAGTGTTTGTTTTTTAGGATTTTGCTGAGATTTCTTCTCAACTGCAAGCAAGAGTTTCTACAAACAAAGGGAAATATTTGTGGTATAATCGACTGAGGTCAGAGAATGTGCCAGAGCGTCTTGTGCAGGGAGCTGTTTAATGCAGTGGCACAAAAACTCAATGGAATGTTTTAATTGATTTTTTGGGCCACTCGAAGAAGCCAAACAAGTAGACCTATAAACTCAACACTGGGATTTCATCACCTTGTAAAGTTCTTGTGGTGAATTTGGCGGTAAAGATTTGTCTCTTTTGTCTGTCCAGCCAATGAGTGTCAACGCTAGCATTTAAGCGAGTCCAAAAAAGTACGTGTATATGGACAGTTAGTGTATAGTGGATTTTTAGAGGTTATTCACGGAAAATTTCTACCCAATGCAACTGAAAACTAACCTGATGGAATGAGAGTGAACCAAAAACAATAAAGTTAGATTGTGTATGTTTTGAGCTATTGATGATAACAACTGATTTTCACTAACCAGAACCACATCCATGTGACCCCACGAATGTCGGGCATTATTTTGCCTTGTCCTTCCATTCAGTATGAGGCTACTGCATTGATTATGACTGACAGCAGGGATCAGAGTACACACAACATGTCTGGTACCGAAAAGGTGTAGATCACTGATCCGTTGACTTCACTAACAATCTCTGCTGCCATCAGAAACCATCCATCCATTCATTCCCTATACTGCTTTATCTGTACAGGGTCTGGAGCCTATCCCAGCTGACAACAGGCGAGAGGCGGGGTACAAGACACACAACTAAACACACTCACAAACTCATATCTAGGGACAATGTAGAGTAGTCCACTAACCTGAGGTGCATGTTTCTTTGACTGTGAGAGGAAGCTG
Source organism: Scatophagus argus (assembly GCF_020382885.2). NCBI lineage: Eukaryota > Metazoa > Chordata > Actinopteri > Scatophagidae > Scatophagus > Scatophagus argus. Next base: position 15,719,945 of record NC_058494.1, on the reverse strand, counting down.
AAGTATTCGGCAAAAACCCATGCAGGCACAGGGAGATCACGCAAACTCCACACAGAAGGGCCCAGACTGGGACTCGAACCTGGAACCCTCTTGCTGTGATTTGACAGTGATAACCACGGCACCACAGTGCCACCCTGCTGTCAGAAACTTGTAGGAAAAAAGCCAAGCAACCATTTCAAATTCTTAGCACGAGGTACCTCTAGCCATCATGGCCCCAACGTATTATTACATTTTGAGGAGGTACACATCATCTACAGTGCATCATTTTCAGCTGAATAGCTATGCCAGAACCCCTTAAAGTACATTTGTAAACCATGCTTAAATTTGAACTGAAAGACACTACAATGCTCTTTATAGCTGAGGGGGACTGCAGAGTTGGGTAATAATTTTCTGCAGGTTCGTAACTGAAAAACTTCATCTGATTCATTGTTGATATTAAAATGTGAAATAATGCAGCTTTACGTTGTGTTGAGCTCTGTCAGCCACTGTGATTTTGCCATCTTGAACACCTCTCCCTCTGTTGGGCGCATGTTTGCAGAAGCTTTATGTCACTTTTGTGGCTTCTCTATTTATTTCCTGCAGGTATGCACTATCCCGAGTCATAATGAGCACATGTCTCAGCCCAAACCTTAACCTAATCTTAATTTTACCCCAGTGAAGACAGAAACCAATTTGTACTGAAGGCAGTTGCAGTGAAAACAGATGAGGACACTGGTTTTTCGCCAATTAGACAAGTCATCCTCAATCAGCTGGTATATCTCCACAATTTATCCCCAAGTGTAACACACACACACACACACACACACACGTACAAACACACAGAATCTACTGTGTTCTCTGGTTCATTCTACTGCTGGTGTTAACAAAATAGTGCCTGAGAAGAATTTTTAGTCTTTGGATGAGGCTGGTGAGTCCAAGTCAGGTCACCTTACCACTCCACTGATCATTGATCCATAAACCTATAAGACAGCAGAGAGGCGAAGAGAGAAGACAGAGAGACAGAGACAAAAAGAGAAAGTAAATGAGAAAGGTGAAAGGGGATGATTAAAAGGTGATCAATGAATATTATAGTAGCCGTCAAAGACATAACACAATTCTGCCTGCCTGTGTACCTAAATGTCAATCTCAAACCAACCACACTCCACCAGTAATAATCTTAAAGTAATTAGTCAGCCACTGGACACTTGATCAATTCTGGATCAATTGGGTAAAGACACACCAAGCATGAAGTGGACATCCCCGGGAGTTTCAACATCAGAAAGGAATGTATCTTTGATTACCCCTTGTCCTCTAACTATTGTATTTGTGTGACATAAATAAATATGATTTGTAGACTTTAAAACCTGTGCCTGAAATGCTTTCAGATGCTTAACTTTCAAAAAGGAAAGGCCTCCTTTTACAGTTTTTTCCGACAACATTCTCCATAGAGAAAAAAAGTCTCAGTAGATCAAAATGAAAAATGCTGGAAATATCTGGAACAGAAATAGAATAAAATAATAATAACAAAATGACTCCTGGAAAGTACTGGCAATCAGTTGAAAATAAAAATCAGATGTTTTTCAAACTGGCTCTTATTCACATAATTATATCCCTTTTGCATAGATGGGATAAAACTGTTATCTTGTAAGTCAGATCAAAATCAAGTCAAGTAGCCAAGTACCAACACTAAAAATTGAAAAACTTTGACACACAGAAACAAAATCTTGCTCGGCTTTGACTCCGACTGTGTTTGTCTTGATGTGGCTGTTGAAGCTCTGTTGAAACTTCTGGCTTGGTTTGTAGATTTTAGTGTCATGGATTTGAGGTGAGTGCATTAAGTTGCTGAAAACTGAGGCATTTTTCAATGATCTTTACTAGAAAAGGTAGGTTTGATGTGGGCCTGCAGTTGTTAATTACTGAAGCATCCAGATTAGACGTTTTTTAAAAGAGGGGTATTCAGGGTCCTTGGAAAAAGGCCTTACTGAAGAGAACCACTGACTATCTGTAGTACATCAGGTGCTATGCGCTTAAAGGAAGGCCCTAAGATGTTGAACTATTTCTGTCAGGGTGAAAATGTTCCAAATTACCGAGAAGTGTCTCAGCCAGAGGTAACATAGCAACTTTACCTGAGGTGGAATTAGGACTGTCTTATCTTCAGTATACATATATTTGTTTGAATCAGTGCAGCTCTGACTAGTCATTTCAAAATTATTTTAAGAGTATTCAAAAGTGCTTTCTTAGATGTAACTGGGGGGGGGGGATAATTTAGACGGTGCTGACACTGCAGCTCATCAACTCATAACTGGCCCTCAGTACTTCATATTTTAGCACAAGGGAGCTTTTAGCATGCATCTGGTTTGTTGAGAGGGTGAGAGAATGAATGAAATCATGGGATGACAGAAGAGCATTTAAAATGTGCGTGTGTCAAAAGAGGGTCTGGAGATCTGTGATAAAATGTTAATCAAACCATAATGACTTGAACGTTCTCACTGATGTATGGTTGTATTTATCCATGCCAAAAACTATTATAATTAACACTACAGAATTATCCTGCATCCTCTGAATGATAGATCTTAAAGGAAAAAAAATCAAAACAAAAAACAGAACATAATTTCTCCAACACAAACTAATATCACTGAAATGAGTCTACCAGCTGGCTTTCTCCCAAAACATCTGCTTGCTCCTTTATCTAGCTCTACTCCATTAATACCATTAACCCAAAATAAACTTCCAAGAATAAAATATCCTCCCATGCATAAGATGTTTGATAAGACGATAATTTTACCGCACAAACTACGCTACAAGACATGACAAGAATAGTCAGCCCCAGACGCACTGCATGCTTTACAAACCAGGCAGAGAGAAAGAGAGAAATGTTCAGTTCATCTTTCATGGAGCTCTTTGAGTATATGCTTGAAGAGCTCCTTCAACAGCAAGGTCATCGCAGCACAAATACTGCATACAAATCTCCAAATTCCCCTATAAAACCCGCAGCAAAGCAGACCACTAAGAGTAACACTGTAGTGTATCATCTTATACCCATTTAATCCACTAACGCTGACTCTTTTGACTGCTGTTATTTTTTATTTAGATCACTCCGTGACACTTTGGCCTGTAGATTTCTAATCTTGGTTGGAGCATCTGTCACAAACCCAATTTCCCCCAGGGATCAATAAGGTATTCTGATTCTGAATACAAAATATCCACATCATTGTTTGTTTGTTTCATTAATGATATTGCTAACAAAAATACGTGGTAAGCAGTAGTTTCATAATTTAATACAGCATTCATAATAGATTTTACAGGCAGTGTATCCGCCAACTGTAACTGTCATTTGCATGTGAAAGTCAAACTGACAAACATCCATTGCTCTGCTGTTCTGATTTCATCTTTACTAACTTTTACGACACACTTCAGCTAGTTGTCAGGTTTGTCTGCAGTTTGGTGCTTAGGCAGCGCAGAGTGAACCGTTTCAGGGAAAACAGCTCCCTGCGGTGACTAGACGCTCTGAGAGCGGTGAAAGCTGTAAAAACCAAAACAGCGAGGTGAGGGTAGAGTAGATATAACAAGAGTAGATATGATAATTCTCTCTGGGGTTTATCATTATGAGCAACAGCATTCACTTCATGAATAGTCATTGGTTCCATTTTAATAATAGAATACGAAGAAGTGCAGCTTTCACGCTTTTTACAGTTACATCAAAACAATAAATTCTCCGAATACAACAAACATAGCATTTAATGCTTCTGACTTTTGTGTGTTTGAGAAAATGGGCTCAGTTCTCAGCTCTTGCATAAAACAAAGATATTACAGACTATCACTCATGAGGGTCATGAAGGTCAAAAATTCTTTGGCTTGATCAGATACTTGATGTGGGTATATGATGCATGTATTTGTCATGCATTTTATTGTGCTTTTATGCTAATGTGTGTGTGGGTTTTATTGTCTTTTTATTGTTTTCCAGGTTATGTTTTTATTTGTGTATTTTATTGCAATCCTGCCTACAAACCTGCTTTCCCTTTCAGAGCAATAAAAGTTGATGATGCAAGTTGTGACCAATAAAGCACTTTAAAGTACAGTGTTTATGTTAAGTCATATCAACATAAACAAGATTTTAAGAACCTCAAACAGCCTATGGATTTTCATTTCAGTTGCAATATAAAGTATGTGAGACTGCTGAAATTCTACAGAGGAAAACAACCTCCTCACCCAGCAGCTACACCATGTTAAGAACCACTCATTTGTTCAGCAGGCAGGCTTGGAAAAAGGTGCAATCGGAGTGCATTGATTTTTTCCTCATGTTAAAAAGCTTTTATTGACATGGCATTTTCTCACCAGAAAAGGTTACAGCAGAGGAGAAACAAGAAGGACGGAGAAGGTGTAACATAAAGGGACACATAAGAGATGCAGCACGTAGCTTCCAGGAAATTCACCCCACTTTAGGCCACTTTAGTGTTGTTTGAAGTATTGCTTCTCCCAACATGTTCTCCCTCTCTCTCTTTCTCTCTCACACACACACAGTGAGAGAGACAACATGAGAGCCCTCTTTATATTTCTCACAAAACAGTGGGTAAGAAGGGAAGGGCAAACTGTATTCAGAACACATATGACCAGTATAAAGCACTGTATTACAGACAGACAGGCAGGCTGTGAGACAGACAGACATATTAGAGCCATGAGGAGGATAAGTCTGGAAACCTTCATCACCTTTAAAGGTTCGCTCATAATGATAATCTGATTGTGAACATTGTAATTTCTCCATAAAAAGTCATAAAGCTTCACACTGGCTCCGTCTCTGGGGAGCCAGATGACGCCTTACTGCTGACACAGCACTAAACAACCATGCTCCCCCTCCTCCTCCTCCTCCCCTTCACCCTGTTGCTGCTCTCTTTTTAATGGAAAAACATGCTCACTACCTCATTTTCCCACTATTCCTCTCCCTTAGCTAGTTTTCTGTTTTGTGAGTACTGCTCATCATTTCAAAATGCCTTCATTTAATATGCAAAGTTTAAAGACAAAAGGCTCAGAAAGGAGAAAATAACTTATTTTTTTAGCAACTTGGCTGCACCAAAAAAACACAATGTGAGCACAACATGGATGTATCATCACCTTGTTAGCAAACATTGCAACAGGTATGCAGCAAATTCATTTAGGGTTGTGTTACTGACCAATATCCAAACTCTTTTAGCTCTGTGTTTGATCCTCTTGTAATTCCAGAGGGAAAATCTGACTCTTTGACTGCTAAATGCTGCACTTCACCAGCAAGTCATTAACACTGTCTGTCTGCAGTTTGGTGAGCAGGCAGTGTACAGTGGGTTTCTAGAGTTTTTTGGGTGTTTTTCCACTGAAAACATTTACTTTCTGCAGCTGGCAACAACAGTTGAGAGTGGTGAGAGCAAGCAGGGCAATAAAGTTGCAAGCTGTAAGCTAACCAATGAGCTGAAACTTGGGAATAAAAAAAAAAAATTAAATAAAAAAAGAAAAATAGGGTAGGAAAATAGGGTAGGTGCGGTTTAATTCTTTTAGTATTTTCCTTCTTATTGCCTATTTGTGTATTCAGTGTTTTGGCTTCCGGTTCACTTACGCTTACGCAGAGAAACGGCCCTAGAAAAAACTTCAAGAGCAAAAAGAAAAATGAAACTGAAATCTGGAAACTGAAATCGCCAGGACCCTAAAAGAGAGACCAAATGAAACATAAAACAGACAACATGAGCTGTCCCACCTCTTTCCTTTGACTGGGAGAGGATCAAAGTCATCAAACAGGAGTCAGTGGATGTGCAGAGAAACATCAAGAAGGCGTTCACAGTCACATTATGATCTTCTCACTCTCACTCTTCACATATGACCCAATATATCAGTGTGGGGTTGTAACACACTAAAGTCCGCAATGTGTGCTGTGTGGAAGTGAAAGTGACAAAACTGGGGGAGAAACAGGCTATAAATATGAAAAGAAACCTAAAAAAAAAGAAAAAAATACAACCTATATCTCCGAAAACAAGCAAGCATCGCACGTCATTCATTCTCCCAAACACAAACACACAAAAAACAAGAATCAGACATTTAGATCATGCTTGGGTTATGCAAAAAACATAAGCTGAACCAGCGAACCTGACCTGCCAAGGCAAGCACAACAAAAGGTGAAAAAAAGGATGAGAGATTTTCAAGGCGCAGCAGCTTTTGATGCCTTAACCTGTCTGAGAACATCACTGTGCAAAGCATTTAAAGCAGATCCAGGGATTATGTTCACATATCACAGTGAGGACATGATGAAAAGGATCAAATGTGCAACATCTGATGCCCGAAATACAACTTAAAACCTGTGCTGCAAAACGCATCCTGTTGTTGAATATCCTCTCTTATACCTAAATCCCTAATCTCATCATGTTATTACATTCAATCTCTAAACTCTCAACATCAGATTCTGCAGAGCTCCCGAAATATACCACACATGCGGTATCTCCAAGGTGATTTCTGTCACACTGTCGGTGTGTCTGACAAGTTGTACAGTTAATGTTCATAATATGCTGAAGAAAAGAGAAGTGCTGATAAAGACATCTTCTGTGTAGGCCACACACACATTCACACACGCTTCTCACCCGGTCAGCATTCACTGGACTGTAGTGTCCATCATTAGACCTTCTGACTGCAGCTGTAAAAGTGATAGATGTGTACTGTTAGTTGTATGTGACAGGTGCTTCGGACTGCATTACAGAGCAGATTAATACCAAACAAATCACGTTTGATTGAATCAAATGATTAAAATAGTCTGAAGGTGTGCCTAACCTCCAACGTGGATATTTGCCATAAACAAACCGAGCAGAGCTTGTTACATCCCATAAAAGTATTGGGTTGATTGAACAAAATAATGATATTTAACTGAAAATTTCAAAAGATCGTAATTGTTAAGACTGTAAAGAGAGTAAAGACCATGGGGTCATTACAGTCTTGGGAGCTCTCATTTAATTTGCTATGGATTTTAATTTTTTTGTGTGATAATGGATGGACTGATGATGGACAACAAATGGTGTAAAGCAGCAATAGAGAAAAGGTCATTGGCCTACCAAAATGTTAGGATTCAGCACCAAGAGGGGATATGCACAGAAAATAAAAGAAAATGTAAATCCTGGAAAACACTCTTCTTTTATGTCAAGCGTTAGATAAGACTGAGTTTCACCTTCATGTCTGTCAGTTAAATATGAGGCCTGGGGCAAGGAGATGTTTGGCCTAGCTGAGAATTAATATTGAAAGCAAGGGTAAACAGTGCATACATAGTTTAACTATGTCCAAAGGTAAGAAAATCTGCCTTCTAGCACCGCCAAAGGTTGTTGATTAACTTGTTTTATATTTGCTTGGTTAACCCATGCAAAAAACTGAAGTGTGAGCGATTACTTTTTTTAAAATTAATTTTAGGGGGGGGGGGTTTATGTGCTGGACAATTTATCAAGATTATTGTCTCCTGGCTCAAGCTTCATTTTTAGTTTACAGACATTGAAGGGGTTTGCAAAATCTTTCTGCTGCTGGTCATTCATACTGAATTAAACAGAAATTTCCCCACTGCCTGTCAAGATATCCTCTAGCACTGACTGAACCAACAGACGCATCAACTCCTGGCAAACCAACTCACATCCCCACAATGTTGGAAAAGCAATAAAATGGAGATAATGACATCCTAAAAGCAGAGCATTTGAACACCTGTTAGATACTCTGAGAGCCTAACTCTTTCCAGGCATCTTCAGTCAGATCTCGGATTTACATCTTTCAAGTCCATCTGCTGGAGCTTCCACCCAGTCAGCCCCGATTTGTGATTTATTAGTGTCCTCGTAAACTGACAGGTTAAAAGTTTGGCTTAGTATTTCCCTTTTTATGGCACTTCCCTTAAGAAGAAAAAGAAGAAGAGTAACTCCTTACCTGTGTTTTTCTAACCAGGTCTCAAGGAGACCCGAGGATCCTAGAGGTGTTTTCAAGTGAAAAATGTGGAACACTCATTTTCACTCTGTCTCTAAAGTCAGCAAAATTCATTTTGATCAGTGTTTCACCCCCTGCTGCTCCCTTCTAACTCTCAGCTTGTGCCATCTATGCAGCACTTTGAGATAACATGCTGATCAAAAAAATACATAGAAGAGGGGTGAAATTGTTTCTTTTTATCTATATATTAAACTCATGTTTTTCATTAACAAGCTTAGTGTGACATTCAAAAAAATGCAGATATTTTGTTTACCCTTGAAGAGAAACTGAGGGATCACTGAAGCAAAACCTTTTGCAAATTGGGTTCCGTACATGAAAGCCTGCAGTGTTTATCTATATCTATATATATATACAGAAAACACCTGGTTATATATATGTGTGTGTGTGTGCGTGATAAATTAAGTTAATTTTAAAATTTAAGTCAGCATTGTTACAAACCTTTTATTTTCTATAGCCTGGCTATAATCAGATTACATCATGCTTTGTGAGTAATCTTATCACTGCAAATTGTAATCATGATGTTTTCCAAGTTGTCAGCATCACCCTAAAATATAATAGCAAACACCAAAGCTGATATATAAATAAATTCTGCTTTTGCTTTTCAAACTATGTTGCAGGCTCATTAAGCCTGTGTACACTGAGGCCGCAGGCTAACAGGCTACATTAATACTGGGCTTGTTTTAGGCTGGTTTTTTGAGTTGCTTATTTGTTTTGTGATAGTTGGCAACACTGGGTGGGATATTTTGGTTGGATCCAGCTACTCTTGCTTTTTTCTCCAACTCGAGCAACCCAGCTTTAATTGGAATTAATTAATGGGAAGTGTGCCAGTTGTACAGCTTTTTTTCCCCAGCATTTCTTTCCCGAGTTTGTAACCATATTATAACTCCTTCCCTGGAAATGTCTTGGAAATTATGAACATACAAAACAAAACGTTACTGATGAGGAAAAAGTTGAAATCGGGGTCAGAATACAGAACAACTTCCACTCAGGTACATTGGGAGGGAGGTAGTGACTTCCCCAAAGAAACTTCTCTCTCTCTCACACACACTCACACACACACACACACACACACACACACACAAATAGCTATTGCATATGTCACAATCACACGTAGTTTGGTAGTAGATACATTTCAGCCATGCACCCAAAATATTTGGAAATACTCCAAGTGTCAAGAAGCTTTGATTAGACATTAAAGCAGAGAAAATTGATTTTTGCTCTTCTTCGTTTTGGCTGCTTCCATCCGGTTCTAAGCTGCCGACTGAATCCTGAGAGAGGCAAGCCGCTGTGGAGTGGAGATAAGGCTCCACCTGCCAGCCAGGCTCATCATTGTGTTTGTGCGTATTTGTCTGATCCTCTCTGTGTGTGTGTGTGTGTGTATTTGTGTGATCTGGTCCCAGGCCTACCAAGATAAGTGGCTCTCAGGAACCCAACAGTAAAATCTGAGCCGCACTAAACACCCGACAGAGATGAAGTCAAACAGTACAAAGGGGAAAAAAAGGCAGATTTTTTCAGAAAAATGTGAAATAGGTAAACAGAAAGGTGATTTCCCTTTACGGCAGCAATAGAAACACCTAACAATTCTACCTCTAAAATTAAATGACTGGCAACCGGTCTGAGGCCTGTGAAATCCCATTTCTGTCACTTGGAAAAAAATCCTTGTCAAAATTAGTTTCTCAAAGTTTCTCATCATTATGACTTCTGTAGACTACTGTCTACAGCTTACCAAGTCTTAATCATGACAAATGTTCCTAGAATTATCTGATCTGTAATTTAATATCTCACAGTTATTAGACAAATCAAAACTATGACCTAATAACAATTATGAGAAACATTCTTATAATCATGGCTTTATAGCTCATTTGTATAATTTATGATTCATCAGGATCTTCTTATTATCTGTAAGAAGCACTCTCATAATGACCTTTCACTAATCCTTGGGCTAACTTTAACAGTCAAAGTGTGTCCACAAAAAGTGCTTGTTTTTGCCAATGAGATTGTTATCTTAACACAGCTACCATGTCTCACCAAATCAACTGGACTGCATTGAAAAATCTGTAATTTTACTGTTCTGAATCACATGATCAGCATGATCATCTAAACCCAACAGAAACAAAATTAAATTCACTAAAAACAGCCTTAGCTTGTCTTTTCAATATTCTAACAAACACCAACTCTAGTTTGCTTGAAATAAAGCCTTAATTCACCCAAGTGGATGTTCAGGAAAAGGCAAGAGGGAGGGGGGATACCAGAGAAGCAGCAGAGGGAAAACACTGTGTAGATTCAGAAAAAAAATCACAACTAATGCAAAAATGTAAGTTTTTTTTTTTTTTTGGCCAAACCAGACCTGGTTATTGTTGATAAAAATAAAGATTTTTCATTTTCATTCTTTCTGCTTTGATTGCTGGGTGATGTGGTGGTTCGCTTTTACACAATGATATAGAAGGTTCGGCTTCTATATCATTGTCATTTTAACCTGTCGTCACTGCTGTGTCAGTTGGATATGTCCACAAAGGGGCGGGGCTTATCAAAGGGTTAGTTATGACATAGTATCTGGGGCTGTTTGCACAAAATACCTCTTTTTTTTCCTACTTAAGGAAGGAAAAAAACATTAAGGCATTTACTGCTCTGAAAGCATTTACAGCAGTAAAGTTCTACAGTCTCCATGGGGATCGTTTATTTGATGGAAGTAAAGACAGCAAGGAAACCAAAGTGAACAGAGGATGAAAAAATTATCTGGAGAAATACAATAAAAAAAAACTTTTGTGCTGGCCAAAACAAGAGATCACTAACCACAAAAATTAATCCAACAAAACTGGTGAATAACTTTTGACTTTTAGATTTCTCATAATTATGAGATGATATGTCTCTCTTCAAACTATACATATACAATACATGAATGATCATCTGTTGTTGTTTACACAGAATCTCAACTCAAGAGACAAATAAAGTCCATTTACATCTTCTTCAAAGAGGACGCTGAGCATCATAACACCATCACCCGCAGAAATTCACACCCAGAAGAGGCACATAACATTTCTACTTACAATCTGCTGATGGAAACGCTTGGTCGTTTCTGCAACTCTCCATTTCTCTCTCGTTCTGAGAAAATGACAGGAAGTGTAATAGGAAGTGAAGTTGCTTTAAATTGAGCACATGTATCGTGTTGTGCTGTCGCCTGCCTCTACAAGAATTATAAGAAATATAGTAAAGGGTGTTTTTGCTACCAAAGGCTACTCTGACAGGCAGAGAGAAGATGTGAACGAATGTGTTTGTTTCAAGAAAAGGAAGCAGATACCACGAGCCACAAGTCATGCCTGTGTCAGCCTGAAGAAGCGAGTGTGTGTCCGTGCATGACTGTGTGTGTGTGTGAGCTCTTATGGTGCAACCATGACGAGAGCAGCACTGACAAAAGTTTTCATCCTCGTGATCCTCGCCTTTATCATCTGCCTCCCAGAATTCTTCACATTGTACAGAGGTGGGTCACCCAAACAACTCTGAATGATATTTATCTACTCTGTGCAGCTCTGTGTGTGTGTGACACGGTATGTTGTATGCTTTAATGCTTTAATAGATGGTTCATGACCTTTTGAAGCATTAAAAGGGAAGAACTGTGGCTGTGCTTTGGCTTAGTTTCATTCAAAATGAATATCAAAAATCAACCTTTAGAAGCAGCGAATTTTATGTTGCAGTCACGTTGTCCTGTTTCTTCATAATATGAACTCACTTTGATTCAGCCGCTCTCTTTCTGTCTTTCTGAGTTAAGAGTGCCATAAATAGCTCCATACAAAACTGACTGACAGCTGCTTTGAAAAATGTTTCCGTATTGTGTTGCATTGAAAAGCTTCTCTTTTTGAGAGCAACTTGCTTTAGGTTTTGTAATCATGCAAGTGTTTACCTTAAACGGTTTCCTTCTTGGTCTGTGTCTCTCCTGTCTGTCCTTGTCAGTTAGATATAAACTGGAGGCAACAGCTTCCATTTTGAGATCTCGCTGTGATTCCTGACATGAGAGCATTTTGCAGTTTTCCCCTCTAAGTCTGCCTCTGGTGAAAAGTCGCTCTGAATTTTCTGTTGTTCATTCTCTCTCTCTCTCCTTTTAGCATCAAAAGTTAACTTCCGCTGTCTGTCCTACCGACCCTGTGAGCGAATGAATCAGGTGAAAACGGAGGAAAATGGGAAGATCGAGGACGCTGAAATTAGGAGTCAGGATACATGTAACCCTTCACAGACTCCAGAACATGAAAAGTGGGAGCAGGCCTGCAGACAAAAGAATCAAAGCAACATGACAGATTCAGTATCCAACTCCACGAGAGGTGGAGAAGACCCAGAAAAGAGCTGGTTTATGTGTGAAACAGATATGAACATGACAGAATTACACAGTAACCTATCATCAGGTATTGCACTTCTTTTTTAAAACATAAAATTCTGTTGTTTTTAGTTGTATCACCACTTTGGAAGTTTATTCAGACATTCGTGGTTCAAAATTACTTTTGGAGATCGATCCCCTGACTTTTCCTGAGGTTAAAATTTCTCCTTTTCTCCCCATGTCAGCATAATGCAAATCCCTGTTAAACTTTGACCATTTTATCAAAAATCTGGTCATCTTAATACACTCAAGACCTTCATTATTTGGATTAAGCAGCTGGTGGAGGACAATTAAGGAGACCGTTAATGTCTCATTTAATGAACATTTATTCAGCTTATTTCAATGTTCATGTTGTAGCCACAGGTTGTGCACATTAATTAGACTGCCAATGAAAACTGTTGTTTTCTCAGCTAACAACAGGTGATTAGACATCTCTGAGCTTTAGTTATTTTAGTATTTAGTTATTTCATAATGCTAAGATAAACCTAAACGATAAGGAGACTCAGTACTGGATTTCAAATCAAAGGGCTACAGAACCTCATCCCTAACTATATGGCAAACATTAGCATGTCAACACACTAAACAAAGATGGTGAACATGGTTAACATTATACCAGCTAAACATCAGCATGTTATCCTTGTTACAGTTAGCATGCTGACTTTAGAATGTAGTTCTAAGCCTTGCAGCCTAACAGAGCCTCTAGCATGGTGGTAGACTGTGCATAGCAAATTATCTATGCCGTCAAACTTTTTGAGGAAAATGTAGCTTGCAAGTAGAACTTTAATCATAAATAATTTGGAACTTACATTTATTGTGATTATATTGGTATGGGTTTTCAGAGGTCTGAAATTATGCTATAGCTTATGTAGAGCTAAATGCTAATGTTAGCATGCTAACATGCTCCCATTGACAATGCTAACAAGCTGTTTATCCATCGATTCACAGATTTAAAGGTGTATTTAGAAGTGTCAGTGGCACTTCAACTCAAGGATGCAGAAACCGTGAATCTCACCTTGTACGGCCTCAGTAATCACAGCTCCTTACACTTCTACCCACCTGAGAAGGAGAGTGGGCAAGATGATGTGGACATGAAGGATGATGAAGGACAGAGGAAGGCATTTTACTGCTGTCTCCCGGCCCCACCCACTTCAGAGTCAGCCAATAAAAGCCACTGTCTCCTTTGGTTCGCCAATCAAACGGTGTTGAATGAAGCACAGAGCCAACTCTTGTCTTTCTGTAAGTTTAATTCTTACAGTTTGCAAACAGACCAACAGCAAGGATGAGATGAGCAAATGAACAAGTGTTTTTATACAGTTCCTAGGAGTCACTTTATCCATCATTGTTACATACTGTCCTTCCCATGTTAGCCAGACCAGCATCTTAAGAGATAATATGGTGGTTTGGGATTCCCTTTATCTATCTTGTCCTTGGACAAGACAAGAGGCTCCTGAAATCTGCCTTTGCTGTCACTTGAATTTGCTACTTCAGATGATTTCCATTAACTTTTGACTGCAACAGCAAAGGAAAAGCTGTCATGGAAGTAAATGTAGAAAGGCTGTTAACAGGATGAGAGAGCTTTACAGCAAGATTGGAGAGGAGACAATCAAAGAAAGATATTGGCCAATCAGTTTTCATTTGGAGTGAAACTGATTCACTTAATTCAAATCAATCAAGCCCATCTTCTCTGATTCTTTTCAACAGAGCAGATTTTCCTCAGTTCTTCATCTCTCGACTCCAGCCTCAACCTTGTGATTTTCTCTTCTTCTCTGTCAAGTTACAGTTCATCTTAATCTACTTTATCTCCAAGGCTGCATTGATTTTGGGCTTTTTCTCTTTCCAGCTCTCCCACACTCCCAAGCTTAAAGCTATGACTAAGTCACATTTTCCAGCAAGTGTGTGTGTCTGTGTGTGTGTGTAAAGCTGGCTATATATTCATTTTACTTCCCAATTTCCACCAAACTTCTGCAATCTGTCCTCCTCTTTGTTTTTTCTAGTTGTATTTGTTTCATCATTACTTCCTGATATTGTTTTCTATGTTTTCCAACATATCTTCAAATGCATTTATTTATTAAATGCACATGTTATGCAGTTACAAAGAGGAGGACTCAATATGCAGATGCCAACACAAGGGTAAAATGAACAGAAGACTTTAAAAAATAAACTTACTTGAAAGGGAACAGAACCAAACAAAAGGCAGCTGGGAGTCCAGGTAACAATTGTCCAAACAAAGAAAAATAATCCAAAATTACAGACTAGAAAGCTGGGAGTAATAATTCAAATAAAGAAATCATCCAAAAAGGCAAACACAAGGAACACAGTGATCAAAAAGAAGCACAATGTACAGAGGAATCCCAGGGAATGAAGAAACACAGCCAATACAGAGAACCAAAGAAAAACAAACTGACAAAACACACAAGATGAGTACAGGTGTATAATGAGAATGGTGACCAGACAATCAGGGTGGGGCAAGCAATCAAAAAGGAGGGAAAACAGACAAAGACAGGAAATGAAAAGCAAAACTAAATACAAGGGGAGAATAAAAACTACAAAATAAAACAGGAAACTGCTAAACATCTCAAACCATGACAGCATGTCTATATCTCCTCTTTTTAGTTATCAGTAAGTTACAAGTCACCTATCAAGAATTATTGCCAAACTTTTGCTAGTTCCAGCTTCTCAAATGTGAAGATTTTCCTCCATGACTGTAATATTTTCAAAGTTGGGACCATTTTCAGTTACTCATTATGGACATGTTAACTTGCAGACGAGTGGCGTTGTGTGCTCAGGGTGCTCTGGCTGGTCCTGCTGTGTGTGGTGCTGCTGGCTGTTGTCACGAGTGTGATTGGGCAAGTCTACCGGGAGAGATACTTGCGCAGTAAGTAGTTGTAGTAGTAGTAGTTAGTTGATCTTTTAAAGTTAACCCAAAAATTTATCGTAATTATCTTTATCTTTGTCAGAAAAACCCAAGATCCATCCTGCTGGATATGATTTCATTGGCCAGCAGTTGAACGGTAAAGTTAAATTAGTGTCTTTTGACTTTTTGATGTTCTGAGTTTTCATTCCTCAAGTAACACCTTTCTAATATATTTCTTCATGTTTTCCCTTATTTGAATAAATAACACACTGTAGACAACTTATAAACCCGGATTATTATTATTTCTATTTCATATACAAGCAATCTAAAACACAGTCCTAAAGCCTGTTTCATTCTATCAGAGAATTTTACTTCCATCTTAAAGTCAGTCCCAAAAACAATATATAATTATGTAGATAAACTGGATCATATAATGTCATAGCATCAAGTCTTCTTCTGTGAGTCTGTCCTCAGAATTATTTCTCTTAATGATATGAGTAGTGATAAATATGTCTGATATACTGTATGGATCTACTGACATTTTCACTAGGTGGTGAGAAGCAGGTGCATATCGTCACTCCAAAAGGTAACTGACTTTGGTTAATTGCAAAACAATAATCTGTAAACTGTCCAGATTTTTGAAATGATTTTCTTTCTTGTTTTTTTTTTTAATTTAGCAAATATAGATTCTAATGACCTCTTATTGTCCAATAGGGATGATCCCCCGCTCTGATGGGTCCCAGTATTGGTCAGGTCAGTTCATAAATGCTAACACACAGTTTGGATGAAAATGGTTTGATTCATCTGTTGTTTCAGTCTTGTGCCAATTTTTTTTTTTCAATGGACAGAACTGTCACCCATTCAAGAAGCTGACAGTCAAGGTATGGGTCACACACTTCAACAACCTCAGTAATGAATCAGATCACATACAATTCCTTAAGTGAGTTGGTGTTAAAAGTCTTAACAACATTTTTCAGATGACATAGAAACTCTGCTGGATGAAAATGCTGACCAGCGTCATACAGGTAAACTCAAGATTAAACCAAATTCAACCAAACTGAATATTTTACCTTGTATTTTTGTACTTCACTTTGTCTGGTGGAAAAAATGACTTTAACATTCAAATTTTGGCAAGTACAAAAGTATTAGTATCAGAATATGCTAAAAGTACGAAGCACAACTATCTCAATCCCCAGTCTGTTTATTATATTTTGTTTTTATCTCGTCTATATTTAGCAAATCTGCATCATCGCAGCCATCACTCCTCCTCCTCCCTCACAGAGGAGCAGGCCTGGTAGCAGAAGAGCACACAGAGGATCACGGAAATGGATTTAAAGTGCAATGGAGAAAAATACAAATGACTGATTCAAGTCCCAGCAACATGGCGGTGGTGCAGTGGTTAGCACTGTTGCCTCATAGCAAGAGGGTTCCAGGTTTGAATCCCGGTCTGGGTGCTTCTATGTGGAGTTTGCACCTTCTCCCTGTGCCTGCGTGGCTTCCTCCCACAGTCCATAGGTTAATTGGCTACTCTACATTGTGGTTGTCTGTCTTTGTGTCAGCCCTGCCTCTCGCCTGTAGTCAGCTGGGATAGGCTCCAGCTCCCCTGCAACCCTGATGGATAAGTGGTATAGAAAATGGATGGATGGAGGGAAGCACCAGCCACATTTAAGATGAAAATAAAAACATCTGAGACACTCACAGGTGGTTAAAACATGTTTATTTTCATCCTCAAACAATCTTAGGGCACTTTATTAGATGGGGGTCTTAATATGTTAACTGTTCAAATCTAAATAAATGACTTGGCTCCTCAAACATTTTTCATATCAGATTACATTTTTTTGTTTTGTTTTCTAAGGTAGAAGCACAGCTGAAAGATGACCTTACCTCATCTGGCTATAGCTGAACTTAATTGTCTGTGTCAAAGCATCTCTTAAAGAAAGAAGAGAGTACTTTATCTTGACCAGAGATCTGAGTAATTATGTGCTGGAAGAGCCCATTTAACAATGGATATTAAAATACACATTCACTTTGAGAATCTTGGGACTGCTGCTGAAACTCAACAGGTGGTTGAAGCAAAGGGGAAGATGGAAAACATTTGAGATATATACCCCTGGGGAACACAAAGGGTATAAATTTAGATCCTGGCAAAACAGCATTAAAAGAAAAAAAAACATCTTCATGATTCAGCTAATAACTTGTTCACCTCGTGGAAAGAGAGGTAAGAGTCTGACAGAGGACGTGATAAGTCATTTTGTCATTCAAGAAATAGTTTAACATTTTGGGAAATAGTCTCCTGTTCTTTCTTGTTGAGAGCTGGATGAGAACAATGATACTATCTCATGTCTGTATGGAGAATCTGTAGCAGCCAGCTAGCAGATAGCTTAGCATAAAGACCAACACAACCAACTGTTACTGTTATGTTTGGAGAGAGCCAGGCTAGCTGTTTCCCTCTGATTCTAGTATCTGTGCTAAGCTAAGCTAATGAGCTGCTGGCTGTGGCTTCATATCTATTATACAGATGGTGGTATCAATTTTCTCATCAAACTGTTGGCATAAAAGTTATTTAACAAACTGTCGAACTATACTTTAAGTGTAGCAGCAAGTCAAAAGATAGAGATTAATTCATCGACATCACAGAAGGAGAACTAAATATTTTCTGACTGAAATTTTTCTTTCATATCAAACTGGGTAGGAGTGAAATATAAGGTAGTGTTGCTTCATATAATTTAATTAAAAAAAACTAAATAAGCATAAAGTGTAATCAGTAATACTGGCATTTTGTCTCAAACCAGATTACAACATGTCAGTGAAACACACTTCTTTAGTGTTAGTCAACGCTTTTTCTGTTGAAATAACAATGGACCATAAGGAGTGCAAAGAATGCTCAATATACATAAATGTCCCTTCGACACAATCAGTAATTTTGTGGGGTTTTTTTCTGGTTCAGCTTTTGGAGACGATAGAGAAACGTCTTCATTTGTCAGAGAGACTATAGGACGCAGCTGAGCTCAGATCAGCTTATAACACCTTTTGGTTCCTCAAAACAAAATATCAACTGAACTAAACAGAGTCAAAATGACATTCAGAGACACACACACACACATACTGCATGTGGGTCATTTCTACATGTATATACTTAAACTGTAAAACTGTTAAACCTTAAAGATTATATCACGCATATTCAAAACATCTTTGGCCTGCAGCCACGGCACTTCATTTAAGCACTTAATCTGGAATAATCTATTCTCTATACTGTACAACAATAGATACAAGACAAGCGGGAGCAGGAGGTGTGTGTGTGTGTGTGTGTGTGTGTGTGTGTGTGTGTTAATGCTGTGTCTGCACTGCTGGTTCTGTGTTGGGCCGACAGTGCTGGCTCTGGATGTGGGAGATCTGCAGAACAGGCAGCAACAGCTGAAAAGCATTCTGGATGTAGTTGGTACTGTTGGAGCCCTGCAAATGTGAGACATCATCATCATCATCATCATCACCACCACAACCACCGCAATTTTTTTAAAGATTGTTTACAGAAGTGTATTTAAGTGTCTAGAGACATTAAAAAATATACTGTATATTCAGGTGTAATTGAGTGTAGCTATTTGAGGTTTCACTCTGCGCAACCTAGATATATTAAACATGTTGTTAACCACACAGTGAGAGTGTATACCACAGAAGAGAATATATATAATTATTGTCCATCAAAGTGAAAAATCATCTTTAGCTCACTACAACATGTAACATATACTGCATATAACAAACATGGTGACAAAACCTTGTTAAGCTATTAAATGAAACATTAAAGCTTAAGAAAATAATAAAAACAAAACATGAACCATCAGTGTCTAAAATTAAATACTACGGAAACATCCTCAGGGAGTGTCCTCAGGGAGTGTCCTCAGGGAGAAATCTGTGCATCTCACCTCTAGCAGCACACTTTCTACCAGTGGATTCAACTCCTCTGCCTTCTTCTGGCCCTGAGAGACAAAAAGCCAGAGAGGAAGCAGTAGTGAGACCATAAGACCATTTACCAAGATCATTTACACCATCATCATCATCATCATCATCATCAAAACTCTACTTACAAATGGAAAATCAGTGGTTTGGTACAAAAACACACAAAAAAAACTACAAAGACAAACATTTAAAGGTAAGGCTGGAGGTCAGGAATTGCTCTGTGCCACAGACCTCCCCATATATCCCAGTATGAAATGTGTATTAAACTGCAGATGAAAAGAGTCCCAAACAAACGCACGATTTACTCCTGACTGAGCGATTTTTTCTAAAAGATTACAGTGCCTGAGCCATTTATTAAAACTTCAACTCTTCAGGAAGTAGAGACGGATTAACACAGTGATAGATTTTGACTTTTTATGGGATTTGCTGACGATAAGAAAAAAATAGAATATCACCATCCCCCAACACACACACATGCACATAGTCCCTCTCACCTACCCCAACAAGAAGCAGTGTATCGGAGAACTTCTTGGCCAAACACTCCACCTCCTTACACATGGCACATGTCAACCTGGAATAAATATGTGGATTTTAGCAAAACTCCTCTCTCTCTCTCTCTCTCTCTGTGTGTGTGTCTCTGTCACACTCACACATGCACAAACACACCTGGTGAGAATGTGTGCCTGGTCCCTGGCTGGTTTCTCCAGCTCCTGGCCGTGGAGGATGAGCTCTGCCACCTTGTGGAGCTGCTCAATACTGCGAGCTGTCACCTCAGCCAGACTGCCGACTGATGACAGATAGACAGCCTGGAGAGAGGGAGATCAACACACGCGCATACGCACACACAGCAGGAAGGGGAGGGAGATTAAATATAATAAGGAATAAATGAGGAAAAACTCTCTGTTGTTGCTAATTTGACTCATGTAATGTTGCTGAGTTGACCTCACCTGTACAGATCTGGGATCTTTCTCTTCCATTTCCTCCCCCTCCTTCTGCTCCTCCCCCTCGCTCTTCTTCTCCCCATCCCGCTCACCGCCTTCCTTCCTCTCCTCCTTCTCATTCTCTCCAGGTGAGGCCTCTCCTCTGGCCTGGTCATGCGTTTCCCTGCCAACCGTCTCCGTGGTGGCAGGCTGTTCCACATCACTCACCCAATCATGGGCCTTCATGCGAGCCTGGAGATGCATAATTACCACCCGTCAGCTCTGCATAATGAGAGATCACCTTCCTGATGTATGCTAATCAGATGCATGTACACGATTATATGCTAATGTACATTCTATATGTGCAGAAGGACTTCAATGGTGATAACTTTTATTTTTTATAAGACTGCAGCAGAAGAGAGTGAATATGTGTGTGTGTGTGGACTAAATGTCAAATAATAAGGGAAGACAGTGGTTTCAATTTGAGATTAAGAATTAAGTTTAATATAAGGGTTAAAGGAAAATAATGTTTTCTTAGACTTCCAGTGTTTTGTTACTACATTTGTGTTTGATGATCAGCATATTTCAGTTTGTAACGAAAGGTTGCAAACTATGTTATCTCAGCGGACTCGTACTTCTACTACAGCAGCTTGTAGCAGATTCAAGTAGGAACTATTTCCTTCAGGTGTCACAGAGGAGAAGGAAGCTTGCTAACATTACAGCTCTGGAGCACGCCAACAATGTTTACATCCTGCCCCGTCATGAGCACAAGTTTCCCGTCCATAAGCAGATGTATGTTATTGTCTGTGTGGTGAACTGGTGTAGTTCAGTAGAAAGACAACAGTTGTTCACAACAAGCTCTGCGGATTATCTTAAGTAAGCAGGTCATGATTTGCGGAAACGGATACTGCTGTTGGGTTTTTCATATGTATTAGTTTGGACACTTTGAGCACCACACGTGCCCTCTAGCTCCGTTATGTCCTGAGAGACGGCGAACATCTCTGCAGCCACGTTCTCACCTTGTTGAGTTTGTCCGGTGTGGCAGCAACATGGAGCTCAAACAGCAGCTCAGTGAGAACGCTCATAAACTCCTCCCCGTCAGCAGCTGGCAGAAAGACACAACGCACAGAGACGCACACACACACACACACACACACACACACACACCCACGTCACATCAGTGTACTGCAGTTTACACAGCATATGTTAAAGCCATAGACGCATTAACTAAAATTAGAGCAGTTTGCACCACGCACAAGCAGTTTGATTTCCCTCCGTGCCGAGATCATAATGATAATATCCTTGTTTGTCTTCAGCTAACAGCACAACAGAGATTTGGTGATGACTTCTGATTTCTGTTTTCATGCCAAATTAACTGAAAGTCCTGTGTATAAATCGCAGTTAGTTAGAGTTTAATTTGCACAGCACACATGAAGATTTAATGTTGTTGATCTCTTTGCTTCTGTTGGTTTTGCTCTGAGTCTGTGACGTGCTGTGAGTGTGTCAGTGGCCCCCGAACACCAACACCAGATCAGGCATCGCCTTAAACCGTCGAGCTAAAGGGACGCAAGGCGGCTTTGAACTCTGTACTGCGGTGGTATCGCCTGCAGGCACCTGTCTCGCAATATAAGGTTACATATAGCTTTTAAAATTTAAAGTGACAAGTGGTGATAACAAAAAAAAAAGACTCTGCATCACTTGCCATCCCCTCGACAATGAATTTCACTTTGGCAGAACAGTTTCTACTTTGTGAGCAGAGACGACATAAGATCAGAAACATAATGCCTCCAACACTGATTCCCATGAGGTTCTGAGGAAAAACAAAATAATTTGTGTATGTTTTCAGTGAATCAGATATTACTTGAGGAAACAATCATTTTTGTGAAAAACAGGATTTTGTAACTTTTATCATCAACCCCGGGAAAATGTGAGGAGGGACTGTGGCCTTACACTTTGAACAGTTAAAACCTGCACTGAAAATCCCTACTGACTGCTCCGTTCCTGACCTTTGACCTCCCTGTGGGTGAGGACAATCAAAAGGGAGATTTGATTCGCAGGGATCGATATAAATTAAACACTGCATAATGTCACAGGCTGACAGTGACTTATTGTGACGTTTGACTTATTGTTTTGTTGCAATTAAACCAGAATTGTTGGTTCATATTGAGACGTTTGGGATAAAAGAGACTGTTGTCATTAAGCCTGTCAGTGATTTGTTTGAGCTAATGGACTAAGCAAATGCTATCAGGAGGGAGAGGAACTCTAACAGGATTCTCTATTCATGTTTTGTGGTGCAGAGGAAGAGCTGTGGGAGGGTCTCTTAACTTCTTGGATCTTATTTTCACTGGTTCACTCATTCACTGGTCATAATAACCATTTATTCAAAAACTCAGTATTAAAAAACTGGCTGGCTGTAGAGGGCCTTGCTTTTTCATAAATTGAAATACCCCCCCCCAAAAAAAAATAAAATAAAATTTTCTCACAGGCTGCAAAATAACTGGATTAGTTTGTCTTGCTGCACAGTGGAGTGAACTTAGTTTGTATGCAGGAGTTTGACACCACAAATAATTGTTTTCTAGTGTCTTGGTGTTTGCTTTGGCTTCCAAAAACCTGTGTACTGTTCATCTTAATGAATTCTTGGAGTCTGTCAGCATTGTATCATCTTCTTCCTACGAGGTGTAACGTAATACTTTCATGATGTGAGTTTGGGGGGATTTTCAAAGGAGGGCATTTGAGCAATTCAGTATTACACTACCATCTGTTTAGGAATACTAAAAATAGATTTTTAAAAAATGGTGAACAGCAGAGGCCGAGATATCCTTTTAGTCTCTAGTAGGAGTCCCTGATACGGTACTTAAAATTGCACACTGGCCCAAAAAAATTCAGCCACAGTGAAATATCAGTTCTGATCCTGAACTTCTGATTCAACATCAGGACTTGTGTCAGCCTGCCAGAATTCAAACAGAAAATGGGAATTTAGACCAACTGATCCTGGGTCAGTGCTCAGGGACCGCCTCTACCTCCAGCAGGTCTGTGGTTGGCTGGTTCGGGTCACTCACACAGGGGGGTAGAACAGTGTAATTGGGAACTTAGATCACCGTTATCCCTTGTCTGTCCTTCTCCCTCTTCCTCTTTTTCCTCATCCTCTCCTCCATCCTCTCCTTCTCGCTTGATGAAGATGTCCTTGATGAAAATCAGCTCCTTCTTCACCTTCTCCTGCTCCTCTTCCACCAGGGAGGAGAGGAAGGCTTGGACCTAGGAGCAGATGTTATATACGACTTCATCAACACTGTTCTAAAGAAGGACTGCATTTCTGGCAATACTCTCTTTAAAGTACTCTATATTTCTCATTGTTCTCTACCTTGACCTCACTCTCATTGGACAGGATCTCCAGGGCCTCGAGGTGTGACAAGCCCTGGTAGTCATCAAACAGAATCCCATAGTGAGCTGTGGGAGCACTGATTGGCTGGTTTCCCAGGCGTGCCCGCTCTTTCTCTTTGGCTTCCTTCAACATCTAAAGAAAAACGTCACAGTAAAACCTGAATCAACACCGCAGCAGCGCTTTCATTTTGGAGAAGGTACAGAATGTGGATTTCCACTGAGAATCACCGAATTATTCCGTCCATGCAGATGCACAAGACACAAGTTTTACATTATGTATGTGATAGGAGACACATTGGTTTTCCATAAGAGTGTGTGTGTGTGTGTGTGTGTCAGCATGCCTGACTCAGTGATGCTGTCTTCTGCATCAGGGTTTTAGTTTTTTTGAATCCAGGGTCACTCTCAGCAAGAACGGTCATGGTCTTCTTTCCAATGAACTCCAGGGCATCCAAACCACCAGTGATCACCGACTTACCCTGTGAGAGAGAGACAGAGACGCAAAGAGACAGACATAGAGGGAGAGACAGAAAAAAATGACCAGAGAGACCAGGGAACGTTTAAAGGAACTGATGATTTAAAAATTAGAACACTCAAGGTAAATGAAGATGATAAAATCCTCAGTCTAAATTTTTAAATACCAAGTTGAAGTGACTGGAAATGTAAAATCACGGGATTGTGATTCATAAGTTAGAGACAGTAGGTCAAAACTACAAGGAACTAATTCGAAAACCTGACGTATCTTATGTGTATGAGATGCCATACAAAACTATTTACTTAGAATCTGATCGTTTTAATAGTAACTATTTTGCCTTCAGCAATTAGTTTCCGCTAAATGTGCAATGCAGTGGCAACCCACGCTGCACAGACGTAGCAATACTGGCAAGCATCTTGTGGTTACCCCCGTTTGAAACGAGCTGATTGTTTGGCTTCTGTTATTACTACAAGACATTTTGGACAATGCTGTGCTTCCAACTTTGTGGCAACAGTTTGGTGAAGGCCCTTTTCTATTCCAGCATGACTGTGCCTCAGTGCACAAAGCAAAGTTCATAAAGACATGGCTGGATGTTGACTGGCCCACACAGAGTCAAACACTTTTGGGATGAACTGAAATGGAGACTGTAAGTCAGGCCTTTTGGTCCAAAATCAGAGCCTAACGTCACAAATGCTCTACTGCATGAATGGGAAAAGGGGTGACCGACTCCATATTAATATCTGTTTACACAGTGACATTTTGAGGACCTGCTATACTTATGGGGACAAAATGCAAGTCTCCACAACATAAATCATTAAATATTAGGGTGAAGGCTTGCTTTAAGGTTAGGTTGAGGTTAGAGTTTGGTTAAGGTCAGGGTTAGGATTAGGTAAGTAGTGTTTATTGTGATGGTAAGGTGGTGGTTAAGTCTCCAGGAAATCAGTGTAAGTCTATGTAATGTCCCCACAAGAGATAGAAACACAACTGTGTGTGTGTGTGTGTTTGTGTGTGTGTTCACTCACTGTATTCTGCACAGCGTGCGTGATCGTAGAGAAGACGCCCCTGCCTGAAGCCGCAGCACTCGCAGACGACTCCCCACAGCCGGACAGGTCAGCGTCTCCACTTTGGCCGGCTTCATCTCCCCTCTCCTCTGCTCCCTCCTCCTCCTCTTCTCGTGCCTCCTCTCCCACTGAGGTCCTGTGGAGACGCAGAGCCTCTCCTGCCTTTGCCTTAACTGAGGTCAGGCTGTGACCTGCACACAGACACGTACAAAAGTAAAGACTCAAGCGACAGTACGGATGTGGAAATACGGGACGGTGAAAGTAAATGACAACAGAGGACGTACCCACTGTGGAGGTGGCACTGCTCAGAAGAGACTTTCCCCAAGAACTCCAACCTCCCCAACCTTTTTCGTTGTCCTGAAGTGACTTCTGCAAACCACACACACACACTCACACACTCAAGATGTTGTAATGGATAGAACATTGCTTTTACCTGCATTATCTCAAAGGCTTCATTTATTTTCATTATCCATTAATCACTGGGTCTATAACATGTAAGAAAAATTCATTTCAATCTTCCTTCCAAAATCTAAGAGATATCAAACACTTAAGACAGTGCTTTTTGACTTCCAATGAAAAGCATTAAATCTCTACATTTGACAGGCTGGACCTCAAGTGAAATTATTTATAGTCACTTAATTCAAGGTCAAGTCATCACTGAATAGCATAATAAAGCTCATGGGTTAAAGGCCACACAGCTAAATCCACTAGGCTGATAGGTCAGTTGATATTAGCTTATTGCAGATAAATCTGTGGAAGGGAGTGTGTCAACAGGTCCGAATAAATAAACTACAGCGCAGAAATGCCAAAGACAGCACACTGCTGTCACCGCTATTTTAAAGAATCCTTTTCAAAACTGTCTATGTTGCGTGTGTTAAGGAACAATACTGAGACACATATAGTGATCAGATATTTTTAAGCTTTGAAATATCAATATCAGTATTAGCCTCAAAACTCCAGGATTGGACAGGTCACAGTGTTGTAAACATTGAATGAGAAAAAAGGAAAACTCGGCTGCAATTCGAGAAACTAGTGCGACAAACCTCCGCATCCTCCTCCGCAGCCTCTGCGTCTGCTTCCAGGCTCACTGGTTGGTCACATTCAATCAGCTGACCCTCAGTGGGAGGATCCAGTTGGTCGGTTTGACCCTCTGAAGTCTTGGCGGTGGCGTTGTCCTCTGTGGTCGCCTCCTCGGTGGACTGCGGGAGGACCAGACTCTCTGGGATTAAAGGAGGCTGTGGAGGAGCAGAGGGAGGCGCAAGGGCTGCTGGGACATCCTGACAGGAGCCAGGGTCAGTGCCAGGGTGTTGGGTGAGTGGAGGAGTGATGTCAGCAGAGGAGTCCGCGTCAGAGGGGGCAGCCTGGGACATGGTGATCTGGAAGAGATCTTTGATTTTAGTGGGCTTTAGTGTGGAAAGTGCTAATCTTAGAAGGTTAGAAACAGACTTTTTAATTTTGGAAACATCACTCTTAGTGTGTGTTTGCTTTGTATAATGATTACAGTATTGTATGACTGCTTTGGACTAATTTTATAACAGAATTTAAAGAAGCTTTGTCACTAATAATCAATATCCAAATCAATTAACTGGCCAATAGTTAACTCCTTAACATGTCTGAGGTGATACTGGTCAACTGATCACCTGAAAAATCCAAAGATTTTCCTCTTGCAGTGATGTAAAAGAGAGAAAATAGGCAGATTTTACCAGAGAAGGTTTCATATGTTTTTTTGTTATAGCTGACTTGAAAATGATCAATTGTCACAATATTTGCAAACGAATTTTCTGTCTATGGACCGACCAAAAAAATCGACTAATCATTAGCTCTAGTTGCTCAGACACAAGATTAGCACAAAGCTCAAATGCTTAAGACATACAGCTCACTAAGTCAATTCAGCATGCTTGCAAACATTTCTCTTTATTTTTCCAGCCAGGTGACCAACATTACAACACAAGTGCTAACTACTTCACCACCAGTTCCGCGACTTCTTTCCTCCTCTTTATTTTTAAGATGTTAAATGCATTGGCTTTGGCTTCGAATTAACAAATATTTGATGTTTTTAATAAAAACACAAGTTTTATGGTGGGCATAAAGAACAAAGTGATGCAATCGTTTAAAAATATCAAAAAGATTGCAAAGATTCAGAATTCAGACCGAGTCAATAAAGTAAAATTGCATGGCACACTCACATAAATTTAAAACATTTTCTAAAGCATCATTTCTGTATAAGTTGCATTTTTCACGTCATTGCCTCCATCAACCCTGAGGACACGACCTTCACAAACTCTATTTAGTTTCTGGTTGACAACATTGTTTGCTTGATTATTTTTGTTTGATAATAACATAAATTAAAAAAACAAACAAACAAAAAAAAACATACACAATTTGTGTTGCCCCGAAAATGCCATATGACACGTTGAGGTCAAAGTTACATGACCAGAATTTGTGTTGCAAGTGTGTCAAAATTGAGTCAAAACCATTGATCACTTCGTGGCGCAACATCGCCATCTAGTGGTGAGTTGTTGTACATGCATCCACATCATTACTGTCATCTACATGTTTTCAAACACTGCTAAGTTTGTTTAAGGCTGTTTCCCGGCACCAAAATATCATTTAGAGCAACGTTATCTCTGACATGGTAAACAAACCAGTTCACAATATCAACATATATTTGTATTGATACAAGAACACAGCCTAACGAGCAAGTAGGCTGTATAAGCATGATGTGACAATATTTTCTTTAAATCTGAAGTAATATGAGTAGAAATAAAGCAGCTCACTTAATCACATAATGTGCCACGAAGGCCTGTATTTTTAACAGCACACACAACGCTCTCAAGCAGACACGCAACAAAGACCACTGTTGTATTTGGACGCGAATATGACAATTAGGCTATTATTCGCAGCTTTATGATCATCTTTACGTGTAAAACAAGCACCATTTCACCAGTGCAGCAAATTACTAAAAATATATAGCTGTTTTTTTTTGTTGCAGGATTTTGTCTTTCAGTTGATATAGGCAAAGGAAAGTTTTTAAAGCTCAAAGACAGTTTTGTTTTTGAGAAAGTGACAGTGCAGCTCACCCGTTCGGTGTCAGCCAGCAGCTCCTCTTCCGCCCCGCCACGTCGGCAGGCCGTAGGTGCCTGCACCGAAGAGTAACAATACACAAGATAGTTAAGTGCCTCAGGATCAACTGTCGTCCTCTAGCGAGTAAGCCAGTGCACACGACGACTAATTTAAGGCAATGCTCTGCAAAGAGCCTTTATAACGATCATAAATATGAGAAACCGCTGTTGTTACCACGCTACGTTTTTCTAAAGTCATAAAAACATCTTTCACAAAGTGAAACGGGGTTTAAAATAATCTTCAATTACATATATTTTCTGTTTGACACCAATGCTGCCCCAGTGCAATTCATGCTTCATGGTATCTGTCGCATTTAGAGGTATGGTTTCTACACCTTTATTGACATTATGGGTCTAGATTTAGTCAATGTACAATTACGTGTTTAGTTAGTAGACGAAACGAATCAACGCGATTACGCTAAATTTGGCAGACTGGTCATATTACGCAGGTGGGCAAGAGTGAATCATCTCGCTCTCGCCGAGATAGTTATGTTTAGTTCTTAAATAAAGTTGATTTGGTTCAGATTCATTCCGCTTACGTTTACAAGTCGAAAAGCATAATAACAGGACATATCACAAATTACAATAGAAAAACAATTTAAATATGGATACTGCGTAGAAGATTCTTATATGCAGCTGCGCAGATTTCAAGCGCGGTGGCTCGTTGGTCTAGGGGTATGATTCTCGCTTAGGGTGCGAGAGGTCCCGGGTTCAAATCCCGGACGAGCCCAAGTTTTGCGTAGTTGTATTTTCTGGTGAATCAATTAATGTTAAACGTGTAAAATGTCACGAATGTGTAGATAACAAAAAAATAACAAAAAACTGCTGAGTTTTCTAAGATCTTAAATCTATTAGTGTTATCTTAGAAAATTATCCCGTTTGAGAAGCTACAGTATGGCCACCAAATATTTGGCCTGCTTGATAAATGACTTGGCTGAATGATTAATGATTAAAAAAATATCAAAATAGTTGTAAATTAATCTTCTGTCAATCAACTAATCTACTAACAACTTCATTAACAGAACACAGAAAAACACAGCACTCCAATCTGCAAATATTATCAATAGGTTTATTAAGTGGTATGAATATTCTGTTTTAAAATAAATGCAAAACTGCAGATAGACCTGTACAGTTATATGTTCACAGTTTAACATGTTCCCTTTGAATTGCCAACATTTAGATTAAAAAGAGACAGGATTTATTATAGGCACATCATAGAAATGTATAATATCCATTATTATGAGTATCAAAATCATGCTTAATAAAAACCTTTAATTGCCCTTTCAGTCTAATAATCAATTATAAAACATATATATTACAACTTATATTTGCAGAGATATAAAAAACATTTACAAGCAAAGAATATCCGGGGACAAATGCAGATCAGATGAGCCACTACATTCGGTGAATGTGTGTATGTGTGTGCACATGTGAATAAAAGAAAGGGTCACACTTTTTCCTGGCATTATATGACAAACCAAGACACCTGTCAAACGTTTTGGATCAAACTGACCAGCAGGTACATGAACAGAAAAAACTGGTGATTAAAAAAACCTTTGGGAAACTTTTATATATATGTATCTATATATAAAGTGCACATTGAAGACATGTACAAAGACGCGAAAAAGAAAACTATTTTGTTCTCAAGAAGCTGTAAAAACAGAAAGTTGTGCTCTAAAATCGTGAAGGCATTTTAATAAAATGATAGTTGCAGGATGACTTGTGATTAAGGAAACTGCTGAATTAAATGACATTTTCTTTCAAATTACAAATCATGTATGGAGGGCTGGAATAAAACTCACATGCATCTAAAAAAAAAATAAAAAGTTGAAAGGCAAATTTCCCTGCTTTGCACTTTA
Organism: Scatophagus argus; assembly: GCF_020382885.2. Taxonomy (NCBI): domain Eukaryota; kingdom Metazoa; phylum Chordata; class Actinopteri; family Scatophagidae; genus Scatophagus; species Scatophagus argus. Next base: position 15,690,012 of record NC_058494.1, on the reverse strand, counting down.
TATTTTTCCCATATAAAAGTGTCAATAAAAAAAGCTACCACGGTATCACACCACAAACCAAACAACAGTTCATACAGATACATCAACGTGATATAAGCCATAAGACATTTAATTGCTTCTACCCTTAAACCAACCGAGTGGTGTCTTTTCCTCACTAACATAATAATGCCCCTGTGCAGCAACGTTCACATTTCTGAATGAAAACACGCAAAAAACTTCACTCTGACAACAAACAAGAGTCCCCCTTTATTTTCAACCCAAATACCAAAAGCACACCAGACTGAGGCTGAGCTGCTTTCATTAAGTGCATATTTTCTGCAGTGTGCATGCATGTACAAGAGAAATGCAAGCTTTAGCTACCTGTTGTGTTTTGTTAAAGTCACTTCATGATGTAAGCTAGTAGAGGCAGATGAGGTGTGTGGTGTTTTAATGTAAATCGGGGGTTAGCATTAGCATTGTCACAGGTAGCTGTCACTGAAGAAAGCTGCGCTGAAGAAAGAAAGCTGAAGTACACTATGACACGATGCACAGTAGGTGGGATATGATACATTCTGGAAAGTTTCACATTATATTGGCCTAGCTAGCAAAGCTAGTGTGTGTGTGTGTGTGTATGTGTGTGTGTGTGTGTTTAAGTCCACGATCTTTACTTGAATGCATGCAGAGAAATGAGAGCTGAGGTTGCAAAAAAAGAAACTTGAGCATGCCGTGTGCAGAGTCTGTGGCTTAAACTGTGCGGGTGTTGATGCAGCCACAAGAGGACGCTGCTCTCAGGCCAGCTGAGATGCTGCAACCTCTTTTAAAAAAAAAAAGTGTCTGGACCTTCCACAGCTGATCAGAGGTCTGGTGCAACAACCTTGATTCTATTGTAACCTCAAAATAAGATGATGATAAATCTGCAAAAACTGAGCGATGGTGTGAGGGTTGGATGATTAGTAGGCTGACACCAGCTCATATTCAGGCTAATGAGACGAAAGGATCTACACTTGCACCCTGAGGAACCTTTCCCCCATTTGATGTTGGAGTCCAATGTGTACGGCAAGCTCGTTAAGAGCTCCCCCACCCCCCCACCCCCTTCTCAAGTCAAAGTGGTACAGTCCAATGTTGAAACCAGCACCGAGTTTCTTTCAAGTTGCTCGATGGAGAGTTTCACACCAGGAGGTGGCGTTTCTTGTGCAAAGCCAGGTGATCAGAGCGGGAGAAGCTGCGTTCACAGTCAGGGCACTGGAACGGTTTGACTCCCGTGTGCTTGCGGAAGTGTCTTGTCAGCTCGTCCGAACGGGCAAACTTCCACGTGCAGCCTTCCCACAAGCACTTGTAGGGTTTCTCACCTGCACACAGAGAGAAAACACGAGAAGATGATCAACAATCTGTTTACACAATGCTTAGACAGATCTAAAAAGTACAGCCTGTGTGTGTGATTCAAGACTCTTACCGGTGTGTGTCCTGCGGTGTGCCTTGAGGTGGGAGCTCTTGGTGTACACCTTGTTGCAGCCGGAGAAGTCGCAGCGATGAATTCGCCGTTTTTTCAGTGTGTCGGGAGATTCGGCAGGGAGAGGATGCTGTGTGCCCGAATGAACTATTACTGATGGGTTGTGACCCCTGAAGGAGAGAGACACAGAGAAGAGATTGTTATTTAAGAGTTCACTGCTTCAGCTTCAACCGGTTTGACCAGGAGAGGGCACTAGTGTCAAGTAACAGCCACCTCCCTTCATGATGCTGAAATCTGAACGCAAGTTTTATTCGGTTGCAGCTTCTCTCCCAATGTAATAACAACTTCTACCAGTCAGGAAGTTAGAAAACACCTCCCGCCTTTTTCTGGTCAGCCACGCCTTTGCTTTTGTCCTGTCATCTCTGTCAGGCTTGTTATTTTCATTTAACCTTGAACAAGTTCATTCACTGGAATTTGATGAAAATCTCAAGTGCAAATGCTGACATACAAATGAAAACAACAGCTCTACAAGTCTGGAAAATATGAAGTAGTAGATGCAACTCTGCAAAAGTCTTTCCAGTCCCATACCCAACTTGTATGAGCCCAAGCATATTGGGTTTCTAACACACTGTGCTCTGTGTGTGTGTGTGTGTGTGTGTGTGTGTGTGTGAAAGCTTATCTGTGCCAAAACACAACATTAAAGTCCATCGCATGAGAATGGAATACAAAAGAAATGAAGACATCACGATAGACGAGGGACGGTTTCAAATGTTTTTTAAAGTCATATGAGGGAACAAGAAGTAGTTGTCTTTCTGCACTATCATTAAAGAGAGTGTGTGTGTGTGTGTGTGTGCACGTGTAGGTGGCAGTTGAGAGCAGGTGTCAGGTGTTGAAATATGAATCCCTCACAGATCAGTTCTGTGTAAAGGAATGTGAAGAAAATCCCCTGCGATGCAAACACACACTCACACACACACACACACACACACACACACAGTTATACACACGCCCATCATTATCATACACATTGAGCAAATGAGATCTATTTACGCATACACATACAGTATATTTACACTGTGTGGTGACAGATATGAACGCACCCACATTTTTCCTCGAGAGACCAACTATTTCGCAGTCACCGGGACTAATACATGTGTAACCGACTCTTACAAAACAGGTGACGATGGAAGGTGAGGAGGAGGAGGAAACAGGAAAGAGGAGCAGAAGAGAAGGGCAAAGAGAGGGAGATGCCCGACAACGAGCGCTAAAAAATACAGGAAGCTTTGAGCCAGGAAAGAAAGGAAGGCTGAGAAGGGAGGAGGAAGAGGAACGGAGGAGGTGACAAGCTTGAGATGGCCGAATTGAACCCGTGTGACCGATTCAGTCAGGGTGATAAGGCGAAGCAGGAAGGAGGTGTGGCGGTTGGACGGAGACTGGAAATGACAGAATAAAAGACGCAAAAATGAAATCAAGTGATCCGATCCCCGATGAACTTTAACTGGAGATGCTGGGATTAGGTACTGAATTCTTGGTCAGATCATACTGTTTGAGAATTTGGTGCTGTTTTTAATTCATGCAAAAATGTTTTCATTAAGATAAAATTAAGCACTGATAAGTTTAATTCGCTTGCCTTTACGCCACATCAAATGAATGCATTAATAACAACCATTACCACTGAAACTATTCACACTTTTATGTTTTCTTAGAATTACTGCTGCATGAAAAGTTCAACTTTGCCTGAACTCTGCCACACATAGTTCTTCTGCAAAATAACTGCAATGTATTTACTTGATGAGCATCATATTTTTTCCTTTCTGTATTACCGGTACTACCTGTATTATTATATTGATAGCCATGCAAGCATTGAGGTACTTTTCAATGATTGTTGTCCCTGAGTGAATCAGGTTTACTTCGTATCAAATGTGCTTCACGCTAATTCGCCCTAATTTTAGAAGCTCAAAACAGAAATTGTTTTGGTATCAGTTCTGGTGTAGAAAAACCTCAAATGATACCAGCGCTCATCTTAGGACTCCCCCTGATTAAAAAAAAAAAAAAAAAATCACGATAGGAACAGGCATGGATCCTTCGAGAGTAGGCCTCTGATCACCACTTCCATAAAAACTTAAAGGGGAAGCGCTGCAGCACACAGTGAAACTTGTGAAACGTTTGGTGCCTCTTTCAAAATATGTATGAGTGTGACGGTGTGTCACTCACCCGTATTCTTGTGGTATCCTGATGACTGATGACTTCATCTCGTGGCTGCTGTGGAGGTCATTAGCGAGCTCGGGGCGGGGCTCTGTTTTGATTGGCTTGTGCAGGTCGTGGGCATCGCCTCGCAGCTCCATGGGCTTGGTGGAGTGACCTGGGCAGAAGCAATCATCAAGAGCGAGCCGGTCAGTACAGTCAGGATGTTATTCGTATTGATGTTGTTAAAATTTCATACATAAAGGAAGGAGTAAATCTAAAAGACCCATTTTGCATGCGCATGTTAGCCTTGTCAATTATAAGCATTAGCGTTTAGCTCAAAGCACCGCCGTGACTGAGTACAACCTCACAGAGCCGCTGGCACAACTGTAGACTTGATTGTGTGTAATGCAGAATATTTTGATATTTTAACTCTTAATACCAGTGTTATTTTTTGTTTGTTTTGTGACTACTGCCGCTGCTACATTGGTCCTTCAATGGACGGGCACTGCAAACACACACACACACACTTTTCTGTGTGTATCACATGTAGGCGATTCAGAGATGGTGAACATCAGTGACTTCCATCTGACCAAAGCGGAAAACAGAAAGAAAAACACAAAAACTCCCCTAAGAAACAAGAATGTGCTGAAAAGGAGGGAGGCGATGCAAAGCACTTCCTCATTTTCGGGAAAAGAGATTTCAGAAGAAAACCATAAGAGGAAAAATCCGACATCCTATATTTGAAGAAATAGCAAAGTGCACTTTCCCTTGTTGATGTACGCTGTTGTTGCCTTTATATTGTCACTGTTGTGATATTTGTAAATCAATGATTTTTCTTATTTCTTACATTAATGATTAGGATTATTTTAAGGTAGGAACACATACAGTATATTATGTTAATAAAGCTCACTTTTAATTTGAATTGAATAGAGCCTGAATTGAGACTGAATACAAACACAATAAATGAGGCTTCACCTGTCTTGTGCTCTCTGCTTCGATGATGGTCGTCTTCGCTGGCGACAGGTGGGCTCACCATTATCGACTGGTGCAGGTGGAGGGGCGACGGGTAGAGCACGGACAGAGGCACCATGACCGGAGACACCATGACCGATGACCCCTGGATGACCCCAGAGCCCGAGCTGATCAGAGGACCCACCACGGCGGGGTAAGGAAGCGAGGGAGTGGGGGGCGGAAGGGCGTGGGAGGGGGAGTGCAGCTGGGAGTGTGGAGGGGAGCAGTGGGGGGAGGCGCGGCTCGCCGAGCTGTAGGGGGAGGGCGGGGAGCTGCGTGAGGAGGCCGGGGAGGAGGCAGAGGAGCAGGGAGGGGAGGAGGAAGAAGAGGAGGAGGAGGAGGAGCGTTTGCTGACGGACAGGTCCACGGGCTCCAGCTGGGTGTGTGTGGGGTTGCTGGGGGTGTGGGACTGGGTGAAGGCGTGCATGTGCGTTGGGTGGTAGAGGTGGGTGGGATGGGAGAAAATCACTCCGTATGGCTCCGAAGGGTAGAAGGACTGCGAGAGAGGATGCAGGAGAAGGAAGCAGTGAAGGGGGACAAAAGAGCACAGAGTTAAAAATTTCCGTTCTGGATTGAATAACAGGGAAAACATGTTTCTGCCACACAAACAACTACAGCCAGCCAAAAAAAATTAAACCCAGCTCTGTTTGGGAGCGGATAACTGTTATGTCTCAGTATGTGTGTGTGTGCGCGCGTGTGTGCATGTTCATTAGCCTGCTGCCTGGCAGTGTTTGTACCCATTGTATGCAAATGTGCACTGTACAGCAGCCTGTTTGTCCAGGAAGAACAGGAATGTGGGAACCAGTCTGTCTAGACACGTAGCAAGCGTGTGTGAAGGTGTGTGTAGGCGTGTGCGTGTGTGTGTGTAGGTCAGAGTTTCTGTATGACAACCCAAACATGTTTGAACATGATAGGAGCACACAAACACACACCAGCACCCAAAGCTACATTTACACAAACACACATGTAACTTACCGTCTCCATGTCTGTCTTCAGAGGGTAATCATACATCAGCATGGCTGCACAGGCCAGGCTCCTACAAAATAAAACACACACACACAACCATCAGTACACACAGCAAATATGTAGCAACACATTTACACACTCTGCTCGCACTTTTAAGGCTCGGTTCATATACTTCACTGTGAGTTAACATGGAAGCCAGTAATGATGATAGAGGAGGTACTTTAGATCTTCTACTTAAATAAGAGTACAAATACAAAAGTGCTGAAATACTCCATTACAAGTTGAAGTCCTGCATTTAAAACCACGTGCCTAGTATTATCAGCTAAATGTACATATATGTATATACAAAATATGTATTTGCTAAATGTATATACAAAAGTAATTAAAGAGTTTGGTCTAGACCTGCTCTAATTGGAAAGTGTCATGAGATAACTTTTGTTGTGAATTGGCGATATATAAATAAACTGAACTGAATTGAATTGAAAAGTAGTCATTTTGCAGAAAATCAGCCCTGACAGCTGACATGGCTTCAGTGGTTTCCAACCTAAGGATCGAGACCCTCCAAAGTGTCAGCAAATGAACATGAGCTGTCATGAGAAGGTTAATGTGCTTGAAGGAAATAAAAGTTTGGACAAATTTTTCAGACTTTTCTAAAACATTTGCCTTTTTTTGTGAAATACTGAAGAGATTCACCTCTTAGGGCCTCAAACCAGATGTTTAAATGGAGCCGTGTGAGAAGTTTAGTGCTAATAACTCATAGACACCTGAAATGTGAAAACTGCTTTGTTGTAGGGAGGTCAAAAAGTCAAAAAAGTTTGGGACCCACTGGTTTAATTGTGATTTAATCATATTTTATAATCTTCACTGTTTTTATAGTAAATATGAATATGACAATTAACCATAGTGAAAATTACAATATTAATAACATTACACGTACATCTAAACATTTTAATTACACACACAGAGGTTTGAGAAATTATGAAAAATAAATTACGGAGGGAAAGGCCAGACAAGAACGTGTAGTTAAGTATTAGGTACATGAAAAGTGCCTGAGATATTTAAGAGTCAGAGCTCCAGTAAATCACATCAGACAATAGACAAACATAAATTTTCTGTCACATTTTTACACACCTTCTCCTCCTCTCTACTTTTGCTATCTCCACCAGAAGCGCATCTTTTTCACTCTGCCAGTCGCGTAAAAAACGATTAACGGCTGTCAGAAAATACCTGCTGCTCAGACAATGCTTCAGACAACTTTACCACGGATCGTTTTACGAGATTTCGAGACAGTTGCAGGTGTGATGTGGCTGAAAAGTGCCCGGCGTCAAAGGCTTGACAACGATAGCGCCTCACACATTTCTAAACAGGCAGACACACACACACACACCGCCGCCTACTGAGGCCTGTTGAGTGTTTGGATCAAAAGCAGGTTCCAGTTACCTTGGCTTTGAATGGCCAGGTGCAGCTGCGATGACTCTGTGCTTGTACCTAAATGAGTGTTTATCAGAATGGTGTGTGTGTGTGTGTGTGTGTGTTCACTGGGGGATTGAAGCAACATGACCTGTCAAAGAATGTACCCTGAGGGAGTGTGTGTGTCTGTGTGTGACCTGATTAAAGTCCACAGTCTGGAGACAAGTTAGCCTTTAATTATTAACAAATGGGCAAGAACACAGGTCGTCACACCCTAGCACACAAGCAGACACACACACACACAAAGAGAGAGAGAGAGAGAGAGAGTCCAGATGGGGAGCAGACCAATAGCGGAGCAGGATGCTTGCTTGCTGGGTCAGGAAGGGTGTGAACATGACGACTGAGGCTTCGCCCTTCGCCCAGAGAAACAAAGAGACTGCAGTCAGGTGGGGTGTCTGTGAGTGAGTATGTGTGTGTGTGTGTGTGTGTATGTGTACATATGTCTTTGCGGGTGTGTGTTTTCTAATCCGGGTTTGTATTGTATTGTAGTTCAGCTAGAGGTCAAACAGTTGTTCTATTGTGGTTGTGAATCACACACTCACACACACACACAGAAGTGATAATAAGAGTTGGTACTGCATGAGGCACGAGCAGATAGATCACGAATTCGGAAAAGGACAAAAGAAGCAAATTTTTAACACTGTGGCGTACAGGTATTTTCCCTACAGATATAAAAATAAGTCCCTGCTGTGGAAGTCCCCATGCCTTTATGCATTTATCCATTTAGATATTTCCCCTCCGCTACTGACACAGCAATGCAGAAAGTACTGTACTATTGTAAGTGTAGGACTTCTGCGAGAGACGTGTCTCTGACCCACGAGCAATCACAACAGCAAACAAGGAGGCCCAGTGTTACTGATGGAAAGCAGCGGAAAACAAGCCCAGATGATCCAACCCAGAGTCAAGCTTCAGGCTCCGGTCCAACATGTACATACAGCTGCCATTAACGATCACTACTGCTTCATTTGGCCATTCATTTAGTTCAATCATTTGTTAAGTGCACAAAAAAATTAAATTTGTAAAAAAAAAATTGAAAAGTTCATCACAAGTTTCCACACTCTTAGAAAAAGATGCTGACATATACGGTTCATTAATAAACTTACACTTACACTTAATATGTAACATGTAATATTACCTGCTTTATTACTACATTAGAGTGTGTTATTAACCATCTGTTAAAAGTTTGTGTGACACCAGAAACTGCTTTAAACACAAAATGCAAGATGCAAAAAAAAACAAAAAAGATCTTGTCACTGCAGGGCTGAGCTCAGTTAAGTGTGTGTGTGTGTGTGTGTGTGTGTGTGCACGTAGCACAGCTCGTGTGTACATGCACATATATTCTCCACGCTGAACAAGAAGTCATATTTCACCTTCAGAACATCAGCCGTCTGAGGTACATCTCTCACAGACAATGTGACAAACCTGCGCAGCCCCCCCGATGCACATTTAAATCCTCGAAAGAACGCATGCAGCCACGGGAAACGTACCATTCCTCTCACAGACATTCAGAGACACCTGACATTCAGGAGTGCCTCCCACAGGCCCGCTCACACGAGGGGGAAGTTGATTTATGTTGTCTGAGACACATATACTTCCAGTTCAGTGTTCTAAATCTGTCTGACACTGATTTGAGTAAACACCAGGCAATTTGGGTGATGGTGACAGAGATCTGGGTCACACAGCAGCAGATAATTAATTTAATCTGCTTGGAGATGTTTGCCAGGTGGTTTTGGTTTACCACAGGGGGGAATAAGGGGTGAGGGGGAGGTGGGGGTTATCAGACAGCATGTGACAGCAGGGTGGGTGAGTGGGGATCACGTCTTTGTGATAAAGAGGAACTTTCCCTGGTGCCCTCGGGAGCGTTATAAAAAAAAATGAATACAATGAGACACAGAGCATTTAGACAATCGCAGGAAAGAAAATTAACTTAGCCGCTCAGCATCTTCCACACCTCCACAAAGCATAAGGCCTCAGGAGAGAAAAGACCATCTGCAGCTGGAGCTTGTAGGTTTGCGCTTGAATCGGTGTTGCATTTGGAGCTGCAGCTTTTGATTGATAGACTCATCAAGAAATTAATTAAGTTCAGAATGATTCATATGAAAATAAAACAAAACATAATGATAACCAGAAGTTGAAACCTTAGTTGGACGAATCAGCCTAAAGCAACCAACAAACCAGACAGCTGCTGCAACTGTGCTTCATCAGAGCCTCACTGCAGGCCCCTCAACATGTAAAAATCAAAGGACAAACACACTGTGAAGTGAAGCAGCCAGTGTGTACTACTGCACCTTTTTGGTAAACAAGCAGCCCTTCCTGGGTTGGGTCAGTGAGGAGTATTTTCTCCCTGTGTGCTCTACATGCAGGTGTGTGTGTTTGTGCATGTCAAGTGTGGTCTGCAAATATTGTCCTTCTCTGTCAGTAGAGCTACTGTGTACTCAACCCCAACCCACTCAGCAAACACTTCCTACGCCACCCCCCCACACACACGCACACACAAACACACACACCTTCTCCTCCCCTGGACTCCAGATCTTCTTCTGAACCTCTTCTTCTTCACTCGCTCCAGGGCAATCATTCACTTCTTTACTACTGCATTTATGTGAACCACGCACCCCTCTTCTTCTATCCCTCCTCTATGAATGATATAAAACAACATGACTGAAGGGGAAAATATTGTGGCTTGGAGTCCCTGGCTACTGACTCAACCACACACACACACACACACACACACACACACGTACACATTCAACAGCCGTACACCAAGTTTCTGCTTGCTCAACAGAATACACACACTAAATCACTAAAGGACTAAATCATTACAGACACGCACACATGCTCACACAAGACACGCAGACACAAACGGGGCTGCACGCACACACACACAAACACAACCCTCTAATGGCAACAGGCTGGAGATGATGAGATCACCAGAGAGACCAGAAACCTCCAGACAACAGCTTTGTCCAAGAACACGCCGCAATAGACACACACACACACACACACACACACGCACTTCAGCTCCTCGCTCCTGCCTCTTTTGCCTTCCTCTACCACCTCTTTTACCTTCTCACCTCATGTTAGTCTGGAGCTGTCTAACACCTGACTGTCATCTTGACACAGTTTCCCTCAAACAGCACTCAGTATTCATCCTTCATCGCTTGCAGTGCAGAACTTCATGCAGGTTGTAGGTTATTTAAACCCCCCCGAGGGGACACAATGATTATTCTAAATTTAAGATCCCAAATTACGTGACTCATCAAGGTGGCGAGCTAATATTCCAGAGTTTAACTTGTCCTTTCTCTGAGCTCACATCTAATGTAGTTTCTCAGTGCTCCACACTCCTTCCGTTGCCCTTGCCTCACTTGAATTCACCCCCTGTTGTACCTCCCTGTTCCCTATTTTCAACCCCTTACCTCACTTCCTACTCCAGACTCCCCTAATGACTCTTCATATGCTCTGACTTTGACTCCTTTCACTTTAAGGCCCCTGCTAAAGCCCCCTATCCTCTTATTTTGGCTTCCTATTCCCTCATCTGAGCTACTTAGCCCACTCCTCCCATCCTTTAACTCCCCCCCAAACACACACACACACACACACGCACACCACAGCCGCGTATCCCCTCTCAGCTCCTCTCCAGCAGACTGTGCTGCAGGCCTGCAGACCTCGGGGGGGAGGCCAGAGGGGGGCCGTCAGCAGGGGAGAGGAAACAGGATCCATCATCACACACACACACACACCTGCGCACAAACACAGGGATACACACATTTAAAGACACACCGGAGCTGACATAAGGCTCTCGCACTGACAAAGACACACATGTGCAGGCACCTAGGGCCGGAGTTGTCAAAGAGAGCGAAGTTTTGAGGCTTTCCAGACAACTGAGGACAGAGAGAAGGAGAGAACGAGTGAAGCTGCCAGAGAGAAAAAGAGAGGGAGAAAAGCGGAAGCCCTCAGAGTTTAGTCTGACTGTTATTATTTCCACACTGCGTGATGGGTCGGGGGGTGTAAAGAAGAAGGGAGAAGGAGGAGGAGGAGGAGGAAGAGAGTGAAGCCAAATGGGGGGTGCTGCTGCAGGGGGCCTGTGGTTTCCTGTCTGACGCCCCCCCCCGAGACACACACACACACACACACACACACACACACACACACACTGCACCTCCCTACTGAAAGAATGAGAGGAGGAGAGAGGGGGGAATAGAGGGAGAGAAAGGGCAAAGAAAACAGCCTCTCTGACCAAACTATGTCAAAATGGAAGTGGAAAGAACAAGGCCGAGGGCAGAAACAGGGAAGAAAACGAAGTGGGTTTCAACCAAAGTATGACAAAACTTCAATGGACCTCAAACATGTTGAGGGAGCCGGCGGTAAGAAAGAGCCACACAGTCACAGTGGCTCAATCCAGTGGTTTAAAAGCGGTAACAGGCACACTATGCAAGTGTGCGCGCGCTTACTTGACTGTGTATGTGCGTGCATGTGCTGGCACGCATGTGAAGTTGTGTAACGAGTTACAGCTTTTAACGTTTATGGCAGCCTGTGGACCGCAGTGTCCTCATTCCCTTAACTTCTAATGGAGAATCACCAACTACTCAGCATCCAGGAGTTTAATGTTTAGCCCTAATGTTCCCTTGTACATGCCCTTTGAGCAGTGTGTGTGTGTGTGTGTGTGTGTGTGCGTGTGTACACACTGTTGCGCATTTTGTTCCACCAGATAACATCAGCATGTTGATTCAGGAAAAAAAAAGGCGTAGAGGTGGGTGGGGTATTTGGGGCGTGTGTACGTAAGTGTGAGCGTGTGTCAGCTCTAATGGGGAACAAATAATTAAGAAAAACAAAAAGTGAGGTCAACTCATCTTTTAGTTCTTCTTTTTCAAACCTTTTCCAGAGCAACAGATGAGTGTAAAGTAAAGAGACAGACACAGACAGAGAGACAGAGGGAGGGAGGGAGGGAGGGGGTCGCCCTCATTCCACCCATCCACCCCCCACATCCACATCCCTCTCTCCTCCCTTCTTTCTCCCTCTTTCTCTCTCACTCCAGGCTCTAAACAGGATAAGGGCTTCATATGCCAAGTGGAATGTGTGACGCAAGCCTCAGCCTTGAAACAAAGCACAGGAAACAGGGAGAGACAGAGACGGAGAAACACACACACACACAGAGAGAGAGAGAGAAAAGAAAGAGATGTGTATTGTAAAGGATGTAGTGAAACGAGAGGACAAAGAAGTTCAGGTGTGTTTTAAGTTTGGAGTCTATCACCTTCTCTCTCTCTCTCTCTCACACACACACACACACAACTGTCAGATGTGTGTAGCAGTGCACTCACCCCTGACACCACGCAGCCACCTTGACGGTCATCTGTCACTCTCTAACGCATTGATCCCGCATCATCATCATCATCATCAGGTTCACTTACTTACTGACGGCTTGTCAATACGTCAACGCAGCCCAAATCAACAAGTCAGTGAGTCCAGTGACAGAAAATCAGCAACAATCCTCATACAAACTACTTGAAACTGATTATATTTTGTGGACAAAAAGAACTAATTTCTTGACATTTCTGAAAACAATCTCTTCTTCAACACTCAGCCCTAAGTGAGCACAGCACTTTTAACTTTTAATTATATATATCTTAAACCAGGTTAAGATCACACATTACGCCCTCACAGCTTGTTAATGTCATTAACACTGAAAAGGAGAGGAAGCACCTACGCGACAATATAAGAGACAAGCCTGTATATTAAACCACTTCTGAATTTGAATTAATCAAGCAATAATTTGTCCTATAAAAAGCTCTACAGGCTATAAATAGCATTGTCTCCCTGCTGCCGTATTGTGGGGTTATATCAGTTATCAGCCAGAACAAAAACTAAATAGAAAAAGACGCTCATTTTTTTCCATCCTTTCCATCTTTATCAATACGAAAATGCTGATCTGAGCGAACACAAATGAGCGAAACTGACCATAAGACATCTTGGTATAATTAACTAATTAGGCTAATCAATCAGACACAAGTGGCCTGATCTCATTAAAAAAAGACCCGCAACTCTAACTTTACAGTCGTCGTCTCTTTCACATAATAACGTTTGCCTTCATACAACAAGTTTGGTCCCTCATCTAACACTTAAAAAGACCACGCAGCAATTAGAGTCTTTGGGAAGGGAAATAAGAGCCACGCAAGAGTCACGGCGTGTGAAAGCGCCCGGAGACGCGCTGGAAGGAACATCTAGAGGAAGACTTACTTCTCCGATGCAGTATACAGTCTATTCCTGTTGGAGAGACGGTGGTTTCACAGCTGCCTTGCTGGACGGCAGAAGGTCCCTTTCAGTCAGAAACTGAATGAAGCAACTCCGCAGAAAAAGTGACGCAGGCGACGATCAGCTCTGCGCGGTGTCACTGACATCAGGCTCAGGAAAAAAACAAGACGGTCCAGTGATCGATGGCTCCACAAAACTTCCCTAAGTTACGAAACTCTCTCTCTCTCTGTGTGTGTGTGTGAGTGTGTGTGTGTCTCTCTGTGTGTGTGAGAGAGACTCCGATTTTGTCGTTCAGAAACTGTTGCTGTCACATGATCCGGCGTCTGTTCGTCCTCAGTGGGGTCGGGCCGCTGGGCGGGACCGGGGCGGGGTGGTCCAGCTCGTGTGTGTGTGTGTGTGTGCTGCAGTTTTCCATTCAAATGTAGAGATGTGGAACAACTTCTTTTGACAACAGCAGCGAGCTGAACCTGAAACCTGGCAGGTAACTTCTGTTCAGCTCAGTTCAGAAATGTAGCAACTCCTCTGACCTGAACGGTGCTGACAATTAAGAGATGAAGAAATGTCTTCATGTCTTTTATATTGACATCAACAGTTCTATCACACCAGCACCAAAAAAAAAAAAAGAATAAATTGGAAAAGTATTTATTAGAATGAATAAAATTGCTTTGAATGCAACTGCTGACCTTTGGGTTGAAGCTAATTGTAATCAAATTATAAAGCAGTGGTTAGTTTAATTTAGACCTACTTTGGCCTATAAGATGGACTATATTTATTATATATTATTATTATTATTTCTTTTTTTTAAAGATAAAGGATTGATTTGGTTGCGTCAGCAGCACACGAGGACAAAAATGAGTATTGATAAATTAAGAAAAGTAAAAAAAAAAAAAAATACAAACTCCAGGATGAAGTGACAGTGGTGTGATTAAAAGCAGCAGAGTCAGTATATCTAGGATGTGTACTCCAGAGTAATATATAATATGATTAAGTTAAGATGCTTAGCGGCCTCTTTATCTCACCCGCATCTTATAAAATAATAACAAAACAAATCAGCTTTAACAGCAATAACACCCATCTTTATAAAGTTCATAATGTTCAGTTTTTGGTCACATAATAATTTTTTTAATTATACATTTAGCTCTAAGGTGGTGTTGTAGTGGACTGTATTATACTGAGGGCAGATGTTTTTGTCACATGCATTACATAAGGGGTCAGACTGCTAGAACCATGTCGGCATATACAACACCGGCAGTATGACCTCAGCGTGAAAACACAACGTTTTTGAGGGGAAAAAGACATAGCAGTATAATATACAGCATACAGTGTCAGACATTATTGCAAAAAATAAAACAAACAAATAAATAAATAAAAAGTTCATACCATTAATGAATCAGAAGTATTTCAGAACAGTGCGATTTAAGCATTCAAATTTGGAATTATTTTTTGAGAGTAACCCCAGACTCCCCGGCAGATTTCCCCTTCCCAGTGCAGACTGTGGCATTGGCTCAAACACAGTTTCTGTTAAAAAAACTAACTGCTAATCTAAATCAATGCCCATGCTCTATTAAAGGTGTAGCAATAAAATTTATCACAGTTCCAGTTAAATATCTATTATGCAACGTTTATGGTATCAACACTGAATTAAATGACTCAGTGCAAAGTGAAAGCGTTTGTGCTGTTCCCCCGAGAATCAACACCCACTCGTACATGAGTCTTTCGGATCATTGTTTCGGTTTTCTCATGACACTGTGCAAAGACTTTATTAATTTGCTCAAGCAAACCTGTACATTACAGTACCTCATAAAAGTTATTACAGTAAGATTGCCTTACATGCCAAGTCACCAGAGACAAGCTAATCTTGTTAGCAACATATCAAGGGGAAGAAAATCAGAAAAAATAATAAAAAATATGGAAATGAAGTTACATTTGAATAATGAAGTCATAGTGTAAATCAGCATTATAAAAAATATGGTTTAGAAAAAACTGTTTTGACACACTGATGTAGTATATCATCGTCATTTATGTCATACTAGTTTCAGCAAACTTTTTTGATTTATTTGTCACATTTCTGGCAACCTGATGAATGTAAGTCCAATATTCCTTCTCTTTTTAGCTCTGTTTTGGGCCTCCACCGGCTCCTGACAAAAATATCGGGGATTTTTAGTATGGCGTGTTTCTTGCATAATGTTACCAAAATCAAGTTAGTAACATGTTATGCTACTTTGTTACTGTTAAAAGTGATATATTACCATAACATGTTACTTTGACAACACGTTAACCTGTGCAGTGTATAGCAGTTTTTTAGAGCACGATGACTGTCCTCAGTTATACTAATATCAAGCTGAAGACCCAGATGTCTTTCTCAGGAGTTGGTAAAATAAGCCATGTGAAAAATGAATTGCATTCAAGAGGTGCAAATTAAGAGGACTCTGACTGTCAGCTATGTGTTTCTTTGATTGACATTTGCTAACAAGTTAGCCATGATACATTGGTAAACTGCTATTTTATCAGTACTGTGTTGCAGTAAGTTTGTTTTGGACACTTCTTGCACCCTTGCTCTCAAAAAAGCACCCCATTCAGCTATATTTCAGGATTTGCACACAGCCTCAGTATTTTACCAGGTTAGTGGCCATGATATAAAGGGGAAAATCCACTCTGAGTTGCATGAAAATAATTTAGCCAATCTTTTCTTCTTTTCCTAACTTTTCCATTCATGTTTAGATTTCTGTGTTCTATGCTGTGTACACACATAACCTCCTTTAAAATCTATCATCAGTACACCTCAATTCCAGTGAACAATTTTTTTTGTTATCTTTGGGAGGGGTCCAAGATGAGTTGTGCAACAAAGCAGCTACTGTGGCTGAACTAATTTATACAGTAGCACATTGCATTAAATTTACTTTGCTTAATCTCTTAGTTAGAGGGTGCGTGTTATGCGTTCTTTAATATTTTTGCTATACACTTCTGTACCTATGAAATGGTCTTACCATCTGTAATGAAATGTTTAAGACACAGATGTTCAGAACAATATTCTTTTTTTTTTGGTTTCTGTTTGTATTGCTCTTTTTACTTTAGTGACTTAAATACATGGGGTTATAAACTCCTCTTCCCTAAAAACAAGGATTGAAGCAAAACACCTAACACACACACACACACACACACACACACACACACACACACACACACCTGTGGCATCTGTCATGACAGCCTGTCTGTGCAGTGAGCTGAGGCAGTGCTGGGTGCTGCTGCGGCACTCGCTGTTGCGAAACAAGGCAGTGATGATATGACAGCCGTTATTTCATGGATGGTTTCTATAATAGAGTTGGTGTAAGCCTTTCAAGTCCAAACACACAGCTAAGACTTAGACAACTCCATCTGCATGAGAAGTGGAGTATGAGACATGAGGATGTCTTCCAGCGCACGATGGAGGTTCTCATCGGTTCGGCTGAATCTTCTTAACCCTGTTTCTGTGTCAGAAATGACTCAGGGAGGGCCACATGCATGTGACTTCGCATTACATTTTGAAAGTATAGACAGAAGCAATAAGTTTCCTGGAAGTAGGGACTGTACTGTGTTTTAATACTACATCTCTGGGAGCTGAAAAATTAGTACTTGATGGCTGAGTTAACATTTGGACAGAATTTCAAGGAAATAAATTGTTTTAATTAGGGTCTGTGTGTCTTAATACTCCCAATGCATGAACAAATTTTGCAAAACCTTCCCATCATTTGTAGCCAGGAGAGCACTAAACTGGCACAAATGCTCAATTTCTAATCTTTCTTTCTCGATCTTTGCATTCCATCACAATAATCAAAACCAAAACATCAAATTCAAACCCGTCCATGAAGCTACAGGCTGACAAGAATAACAAACACCTGGTGCGGTTTTCTGCCTCTAGCGAAACTCTCCGCAGTCTGAGGTCTGTCGATTATCTTAAGATACTTGGACAGTTTCTTTGGAAAACTTCTTTCTTTCTTTTTTTTTTGAAGTAACTCTTCAAAATAAAATTATTGATGCTGAGGAGCTCCTACAGTAACACTCTTCTTTACTTGTGTCTTCTTTTTGTCCCTTGTCGTATGTTATTTCATACTTTTATTATGCTGCTTTATATGACACTCACAGGGTTAAAGATACACATGTAGGCTCTGTATTTCTTTCATTACATCAGCAGGTGGACGCACACGCATCAACACTGAAGGCATCCTGCAGATGCTGTTGAGGTGTGAAAGTTCTTCTCTCTTTCTGAGAGTTAGCGCCCGCTGACTGCACCTTTAAAGAGGAAGAGCTTTAACTTTACAGCACATTTCGCTCAGCGGGCCTACAGGTCATCAGAGTTCATCAGCTGTACAGTGTTAACAAGTTCAGGTACGCACACGCACATAATCACAGACAAGGGCATGAATCCATGCCCCATCAATGTCTGTCTGGTTTGACTTAACTTTGAATACCCGTATACGGCGTATACCACTCTAACAGGTCTGACCTGACCAGGTCTGCTGACCTCTTACTGCACTTACACAGGTACAGTTTCACCAAAGTCATCCTCAGTGAGTTTTGTCAGTCCATCAAATAGTTTGTGTGTGTGCTAACACGTCACATTACTATCTTTACTCTGCACATCGTATATGTGTGTTTGTGTGTGAGTGTGAGTGTTCATCTTTACTGCTATCTGATATGTGTGTATTTGTTGAAGATGGAATGCATCATATCACATTTCCCTCTGTTGAGAAATGAAAACAAAAGTGAAAGATTTTCTTCTGTGGAACTACACGTAAAAACTGGTTATTGTTCTAAGGTACGTCATGCTTCAGTGCTCAGCAATGAAGGGAATTAGAAAACACTCTATCACTACAACACAACTTTTTCTGTGTCAAAGACACAATATAGCGTTGAAACAGTATTGTTATCTCTGTCATTTATTTTTTTATTTTGACTGCACCATCAAAACTGCAAAGTGAGGCTTAGGTTCAGAGCCACACCGAAACCAGAAAATGAACTGAAGCGAACTGCTTAACTTTTTACACCGAGAGCTTTTAGATGCAATTTCTTAGATAACACTCTAAGACAAAATGCATTGTGCTGATAAGGAGAATCAGAAAAACTTAATGTATTTATAATAAATTTCCATTTAAAGTTATCATCAGAGATAACAGGTTAATTGTTTAAGTTTAATCGGGCCAAAATCCCAGATATTTCATGCTTCCGCCATTTCAAGTATGTGGTTTTTCTTTTTTCTGCTTTGTTAGTTGTATTTAATTTTATTTTACATTATTTGCTCTTATATATGTACACTGATCAGCCACAACATTAAAACCCTCAAGGAGCCAAAGGATCCAACATTCTGATGTTGGTAACCATACAATACTCCCAGAGGTCCTGTGTCCCTTCCCTTGACTGGTCAGGTGGGGCCTCCACGTTGGGGGCCTCACCTCACCTTCATCTCGCAGATTCTCGATCAGGTTGGGATCTGGGAAGTCTGCAGGCTGTTGTTATGGGCCTTGAGACATGAGCTGTTTTGGAAATGTGATGGGCTGCATTGTCCTCCTGGGGGGAAGCGTGTTCAGTGGGAGATGACGAATGAGATTGTGCTTGTATTGCCAGAGTCATGATCATGTTTTTGAGTTGTTCACCCGTCCATACATCACATTCTCATAACTCAGGAAAGCCTTAAGGGAATTAATTCAAATTTGAGCCAAACATCCACTTGGACTGGAGGATGAATAGATTTCAGAGGTCAAAGGTCAATGCATTGTAAAGACGTGATTAATTTTATTCACTTTACCTGTCAGGGGTTTTAATGTTGTGGCTAATTGGTATATGTTGAAAAAAGACATTGCATACATAAATACCATTTTGTTTTTTAAATGACAAGAAATAGTGATTCACGTCTGATCTCTTGTGTGTGTGTGATGGGAGTGGAGGGAGGAGCACACAGTCTGTAAATGTCAAGTTTGGCTGCAGGTGAGGGTGGTGGCATGAACATAACAAACTTTCTGTACTGACACAATGCAAATTTTAAAATGTGCCCCTGAAGCAAGAGGAGCTGATAGACAGGAGGCTTGCGCTGTGTGGGTGTGGAAGAGAGAGGTATTATTTATTCAGATTATCTCTCTGAATAAACCAAACTAACAGAGGTAAAATACAACAGTAAACTGACTTGAATTACCACCGAGAGGTTGTATGCCTCTTCCAACAAGTCAAGTTCCTGTTTGCATCAGTGTCTGTCCATATGTGTAGTGAAGATTTTGAAGAAAGAAAATGTTTCAAGTGTATTTTTTGGCTAAATGGTTAAAAGTTATCATTATACTGAAGCGTGTGATTCCTGTGAGTCATTTCTAGTGAGAAACGTGCTGTCTTACAGAGGACAGAAGACAGATAAAGAGCTTTGTCACACGCTCCAGTGAGCTTGTGTTGGTACGGTGCCTCAAATATGGATGTCGCTGCAAAGAAGCTACAACTGATAAAACCCGAACGCTTCACACGCATCTTCAGTGTAGCAGCACAGAAGATTGAGTTATGGTCAAACATGTTTTTTTTTTGTGAGGTCACAAATCTAATCAATTCACCCTCCAGTCCAAGTGGATGTTGGTGCCAAATTCCCTCATGGCTTTCGATGTATGGAAGTACAGACGGATGAACAACCCAAACACATCATAATGACTCTGGATATATGAATATAGTCTCATCCATCATCTCCCACTGAACACAAAAGTCCTCCAGCAGCCCATATGAGTCTGAACTCTTTGAGCCTGTAAACTGTGATGAAGCAGACATACCCTGATCAGCTGCGACATTAACTACTGAAACAATCAGCCAAATATCAAAATAGTTCTTTCTTTCTTCTGTTGATTGATTGACTAGTCAGGTAAGTAATTGTTTCAGCTCTGTTAAGATAAACATTCCTGCAAACCCAACAGGATCCGAGCCAAAACTAAGTTGTCTTCTAAGGTAACGACTTCACCGAAAGACAAACACGCAACCCTCATCATTATTCTGAAAGGAGTCACTCCTACATAATTGGGATAGAGATGCACAGTCAATCAGGCAAAAAAGCAGAGGCTTAAAAAGTTTTAACTGGTTAAACTTTTAACGAAATGTGACTCAGCTGCATTAACCAGTCATATACACGCAAGCCCACATTCCGGGTAGAAGAACAGTGTATTTGTACTGTTTCTACTGTCTGTCTCGCCTGCAGGTGAAACAAAAGTTCCTTGTACATACACAGATACTCCAGTAGCAACAAACACACACACACCCAGCACACGCTAATTCAGATTTTTAATTTTTTTGCAGTGTGTTGTATGATGGTCGCGATTAAAGCCACAAGCATCTCTCGAAAAAGTTCTTTATAACACAAATGTTGCTGGAGAACAAAGCACATGAAGAAGAGCACGTAACAGGCAGATGCAACAAAGGTGTTTCTATCACACAGGAAAATGATGATCATGATTAGAAAAAGCAGAGGAGAGATAATGAAACTTCCTGCTTGTGTTGCTGTCACTGAAGTGCAGGGATACTGAAATGCAGCACTGCGCCTTTTGAGCCGGTCAGTCTCCAAATAACAAACTTAATTCTGAGTGCACCTTTTCACATAAGCAATGTTGACTCGTTGACTCGATTGTTGATTCGTTTTTTTTTTGTTGTTTGTTTGTTTGTTTTTGTTTTAAACTTAGCACCTGAACTCTGCAAACAGAGATAAAATCTTCAGACCAGTGGGCAAAACTGAAGACTACAGGATTATCGCTATCATCATCATTTCACGGTTGAGTGTTCTGAAGTATGAAAATCGTAAGGCAAGCCAACAAAGTCTTCCATGTTTCCTTCAAGATGACGTGAAGATTGCTTCATCTGCTCTGCAGAAAAAGGAAAGAAGGATGTGAAAATAATCAAATTCTATTTATTGTGTCGTACACAATAAAAGCTTGCAGATTTGTGATGATGACTTGATGGTGTCATGGGCAACTTGTTTTGTCTGTTTATTCCTTTTATCTTTATGCTTCATGTAATCCTTTTGATTAGATTATCCATTTGATCTTATAATTTGTTGATTTTAATTTGCTGCCTCATATGAAGCATTTTGTAACTTGGGTTTGAAAGAAAGATCTGTAAATAAAAATAGTTGTTTCTCTTTATGATGTTGACGATGATGGCTCAAACTACAGACAAGATTGGTAATCCATCATAAAGGCGTTTGAAGCTGTCCACGCATTAATACTGTAATCGTCATTGTTTGATGACAAGTTATCCAGGGTGAGTGTAATCGTGGTTTCATCAACTAAAATTATTGTTCAACAGCTAAAGCAATAAGCCAAAAGTAAATCAGTTATAACAGTTTCAGATCTTGACACAATGATCCATGCTTGTATTGCCTCTCTCAGAGTGCTTTTATTCTCTTTCCTCTGGTCTAAGTGGTTATTTTATTGCTTGCCTCTTGCTCATTCAGATTGCACTGGCTCCCCCTGAGTTTTAGAATAACGATAAAATAACGTTTTGTCGATACCCATTAAGACTTTGTGTTTTTGGACACACATTTTGAATTATGGGCCGAGTCTTCAGGCAGGGGTCACCTGGTCCTACCACTCACTTTGTTATATGATCTAACATTTTCTGTCTGTCCCCGTCACCTTTGGACCTCCTGCCCAAGAATCTCAGCCTAACCAAATCTGTAACATCCTTTAAATCATTTCTAAAAGCATACTTTTTTTTGTCTTCAACTTGTTTTGTTTTAACTCTGTGTTCTTTACTGTTTAATAGTTACTTGATACAGCTTTGTATGCATTATTTTTGCCTGTTTTATATATTGTTTTTGTTTGTTGTTTACTCTGTTTAATCTTTACCATAAAGCACTTTGTATCTTTGCTTTAAGTAAAGTCTTCATTATTATTAGTAAAAATAAAGAATGGATGAACTTTATGTGGCAAAGACAAGCAATTTTTTTTTTTTTTTGATAAAACACAGTAGAAAACAAGACAAGACGAGGCGAAAACTCAAAATGCAACTTAAGCGCTTGGCTGAAATTACTGAGACAATATTAACCAAAGTTGACACAAGGAGGAGAAGAAACAAAGCTGTTCTTTGGGAAACATTTTACTCCTAAAGGCACAAAGACGCACATACCAACAATGGGCTGGGCCAATCTCAAATACTGCCTGACCCACAGGGTAGGTTATACCCTTCATAAGTATCACATGCACACTTCAAATGCTTGACTGCATCTCCTGGCTTATATCCTGTTTGCAAAGGATTGTAATGCTTCAGTGGTTCCAGTGGGTTTAAGGGTGTTTAATTAAACAAAAGACAAAGATTGGACTGCATTTAATGAATATTTCTTTAATGTTGCATTGAGCGCTCACTCTTTTACAGTTGGCCACAGAGATGAGTCGGTCAGAGGAGTCACGACAAAGTTTTCATTATCTGTTGCTGGAGATGCGCAGAGCATCCAGTTTAACATCAAGTAAAATCAACAGGAGAATGTCGAGCCTTTCAGTTTAAATGCTGGACTTAAGAATACAAAGAGAGATGAAAAGGTGTGGTATTTAGATATTTCTACTGTTTCATTTTTGCACTACCAGCTCAACCAGACACAATGCCCCAACAAACCTGTTAATGTCAACAATAGCCAGTATAAATAAAGGCGTTGCATGCAAGTAGTTCTGTGGAAGACTCAGACTGACAGAAGGCTGATGCCAAGTATGATTTCACTGGAACCAAAGAAAACTAAAACATGATGAGACCTTCATTCCTCTGCATATCAGGAGCTACCATTGTTGCTGCAAAAGTAGATAAGCAGATGAAGCCCTTGGAACACAGATGATATTTTGTTTGTCTCACCTTCTATTAATGGATTTCCACAATCTCTCGACACTCTGAACCTGATTTGCTGCTCTCAAGCTTTGCAACCGTTTCTGCATGTCACACTGTCTCATTTCTGTATTCTGTAAACAAATCATTGGCTGGATGTTAATCTGACAATATGCTTGTTTGAGATGGATGAATCAGGCCCACACAGAGCCAATCACCAGTGATCATCAGACACTCAGGGTTTGTTAATATCATCTGATTTGGCCCCAACTTGCTGTGGCACCACCCCAACATGGACGAGAATAATCTCTCAAAATCAAGGAGCCGTTGTTGCTCTCCACTGACTGCAAAACTCAGTGCATGATGGGAGACAACAGGTTTTCCACTGATCTAAAGTTACAAACAGACTAAACAGAGTGTGGCAACCAGGCGCCATCTACCCACCTCGGTACGTCAGTTGTTTGTGGGTAAATTAATCAACTGTCAGCCGCCGTCACGGTCACACATCAGGGCATCAGTGCATCTGAGATGAATTTCATTTATTTCAGAATTAAAATCCCAAGCAGTCGTGTACATTACATTCAACAGCAGATAACGTTTGCCTTATTTTGAAGATAGAGCATTTTATTGTACATGCAGCCTTTATTTTATGTTTAATTGTTCAGTTATAGTTTGAGCTAGATTATACTCTTTCTTTTCTTTTATGTAGATTTCAAATTTTCTTAATTTGATGACAAGTGGTAGCCAGAGTTGGAAGAAACACTCACATCTTGTACCTCAGTAGAAGAAATACTCTGTTACAAATAAACGTCCTGGAATTGAAAGTGAAAGTAAGATTACAAACATATTAGCATCAAAAATATACTACTACTAGGTGCAATCTAATATATCTATCATAATATATATATCTATATATCAATCCAGTATATCAAAAAAGTCCTCATTATTATTATTATTGGATATTATTGGATATTGTATATTATGCTAAAGGTGGTTTAGTTAATTTAAATAGTTCATCTGTAGAAAGTTTCATCTCAATCTATAATATAACATCATAGTTTTTTCATTTACTATATTTTGTAGTATTAAATTAAATCTGCAAAATACTTAAGTGGTCAAATAAATTTAGTTGAGTAGAAAGTATACTGTAGGGGAGTAGAAGTAAAAAATAGCAGAAAACAGAAATACAGGTAATGTAAAGTTAGTTACATTTTACCGCTAGTGGCAGCATCAAAAAAGGCACTTTGGCAAACAGCTATACCTGCCACAAACCACAAACAGAGCACTCTTTAAAATTAAGTTAGCAACATACTTACAACATATTTATGCAGCCTAAACTCACAGATTTGAACTACAGACGGGTCTTCAAAATCATTGTAGGGTTTACTGAAAGACCTGCCTGCCTTTTTCACTTTTACTCAATTTTATCTCCGACCCAAACAATGACACGTATTTGTGACTCCACATGGTCACAAGGCGAAGAGGCTACAGCCCTGTCAGACACGCTGCCTAATGTGGGCACAGTGACGGTTTCAGCTAATTGCTAATGACAGCAGAGCAACATGTTGCTCAGAACAGTTCTGTGTTAAGCAGGTGTAACCCTGACCATCTTCGTTTATTGTTGCTAAAATGTGCTAATTAGCACTAAACACAAAGTATTGTGGTAACTGTGGTTGGTAAAGTCGTTCATTTTGGGGCATTTTGCAATAAACAGAAAGGGAAAAAAAGAATTCGATCACCAAGGGATTCCAATTCATTATTAATGTGTGCAACAAATTTCATTCCATCACATAGTGAAGTCCTGGTTTTATGTATTTTTAAGTTAAAATAAAAGGTGAATGAATGAATTGTATGTGCACCTCACGGTGGTGCTCGAGGAAAAGTCATCGGGATTCCTCTGGGGAACATAAATGTCTGTCTAAAGTTTTGGGCCACTTGTTGAGCTCTTTCAGCCGTACTGACACACAGACTTTGCCATCTCTGCAGCCATGCCACTGGTGTGGATGCAAATCATAAGTGTAAAACAAGGTCACCGACGGGGGCCGTGAGATAAACAACGACCCACACAGCTGGCACAACCGTTCACACATAAACATACGCGCACCATCCCTGTGTCCAGGGTGTGACCTGCGGGCAGGGGTGTGTTCCCGACTGAGCTATAAAAGAGAAGCCATAATTATCATTCGGTTGAGCCTTCCCTAAGGGGGCATGCTGCTGGCACACACACACACACACACACGTACACACACACAGAAAATAGACAGGATGACATTACAGATGTTCTGGCACACTGAACAATGATTTGGGAGAGTCAACTGTGGTTTGGACAGGTAACTGAACCTCCCTGCCACTCCTTCACAGCCTCCATTGCTTATTGTTATGTAAGCAGACTCTCACAAACATTAACATTTGCATATTTATTTGTCATTTGCCACTATGAAGAGTCACTGCCATTGTGACACTGACAGAATGTCAGGAAGCGACATCGCTTTTCTGTTTTTTTATTTGAAAATCACTGATTCTCTTTGCAGCTCATCATATTAAACCTTCCACTTCACAGTAACAAAATGTATTTTAAACAGACAGAAGACACACCTTATTCTTTGTACTCCACCAGTCTCAATGTCATGGAACAAAATTAGTTTCCAAACTGATAAAGACACTGAAGATGAATCATAAATATGACAAGCCCGTAATGATGCCACTGTTTTGCACCAGTAGACACGCAAGGATGACAGTCTGCCAAATTATCAGAAAAACAAGAAGAAAACGCTCAAAACAGAAACAATACGAGCATGAGCTTGCATGTGTTTGTTTCACTCATAGACACCCTTAAACACATTGATTGACACTCATAAATGAAGAGATAATGAGTTTTGGAGATTGTAGAATGTTATCTTTGGATGATTTTCAATCTCATCTGACAGCTGAGAGGCAAATGTCTGGAGCTATGGTTTCCAGAAAAATGACTACCATAAAATATCTGCTGTGTGTGTGCGTGTGTGTGCGTGTGTGTGTGTGTGTGAGAGAGAGAGAGAGAGCGAGAGAGAGAGAGTAAGATTATGATCTACCTTCAATCTGATTGCTGTTTTCCAACATCACATTGGATGAACACTGTGTGTGTTTGTGTAATAACGGCAGGTGACTCTCACTGTGAGCTATGTTATAGTAAATTAATGTCTCGTCTGGAGAACAATCACAGCTCTGTGTCTATATTCACCACGGGCAGACAGGCACTATGGCGCAACTGCACACATAGCACTGCAAGAACAAACACTCTAATTGTTCATAGCTGATTTTTTTTTTCACTGGCTGCACCTCTTTAAAAACTCTGCTGGGTTTCAAAATTCCTCTTGAGTCTAAATTTTCCCAGTACAGGTGTATTGAAAGAATCAGAGCAGGTTGTGTATGTCTGTGTGTACGTGTGTCTGGCATGTCAGTGATTTTGCCTTGTGGCTGTATTTAAAATATCTGTAATTAAGCCACAAAATCTGAAATCATGCACCTGTTACAGATGAATGTGTTTCAGGTCTCACTGATAACTCATAACACTGATCAAGTGATTTATCAGAAGAGCAGGTCAACAGTTTTGACCTTTTACAGTTTTTATTGTTGAGTGGAGATGATGTATATATTATTACACCTGGTTAACATACCCGCTGAGGTGGGGGCGGAGCCTCTCGAGTGTGTGGGTAGACAGTTGCTAATAGTTTAATAAAAAGAATAATATGAGAAAACATAAGAGGGAAAGTAAATATTAAGTTTCAGTGCTCACAATGTAATTATATGAGAGTTCAGTACATTTGTCTGTAAGGCTGATCTACAAATTGTGAGAGCAGATAGAGGAAATGTCTCTCTTGATAAAGTCAGTGAATACAGTTTCAGACAGTAAATAAAACTAATCAGTGTTTCTTAAGCTGCTGCATTTTAAACAGCTAATTTCTACTAATGACAGAGAAAGCATGTTTTTCTGTTAGTTATGGAGGCTGAAAAAAAAAACTGTCATCTAATGGAGGAAATCCCGCACCCATACCAAGATCGCTTTAACAAATTGGTCCTTGGTCTGAAGTCAACATGTTCACCGAACTAAAGATCTGGTTTAAAATCTGTCTGAAGCGGAAAATCTTGCCAACAGACAAACAAACATGATAACCACCTCCCAAGGGAATCTTACGTAATTAGAAAATTAACTCCACACCTCCAAGGCATTACATCCTACATGAATAATTCACATAAAAGCAAAAAGTAAATAAATAACAGAAATTATATTTGTTATTCAGATATATAGGAAGCAGACCTTCAAACAATATCTGCTCACAAAGGCCCTAGGAACAGGTGGGACAAGAGCCTGCTAAGTGCTAAGCTAACCCAGCTTGGACCTGAGACCAGTCCACTACTCAGCCCACTCCTGGCCAGTGTCTGGCTGAAGAAAAATAAAATAGATGAAATAATGCTTTAATAAACCCAGCAAATGGAAATCAGAGACTGCTAAGCCCTCATCTTTATAGAGACCTGCTTCCATCACGGCATATTGGAACAAATCACTCAACTGTTTGGTTCTCAAACACAGCTGATGGACAATGTTCCCACTGAACTCTCAGTGTTAAGATGCAGGCCGTATTATCTGAAATAAAGAGTTCACTTGAGCGTCACAAATTTCCTCACAGCTGTTTGCTTTGGTCGTCACAGCTTTACACTGGAGCTCAACACTGGAGCCCCCAGAGCTGTGTGCTCAGCCCCCTCCTGTTCATCCTGTACTCCCATGACTCCTGTCGCTCACATGGAGAGAACTCTATTGTGGAGGACTACACCACGATGATAACTATTGACGGGGAGGAAATCAGCGGTCCTGTACAGCGGTGCACCAGGCACCTCAAGTGGAGAACAACCTGCCATTCAGTGTCACCAAAACCAAAAACCAAGACCGAGTAGCTGAGTGTTGATTTTAAAGGAGGTGAAAACACACACCGCTGTCTAAATCAGTGGTGCATTTAAACTTTGTTCTTCTTTATTGCCTATTTTATTGCTTTGTTCTATTCTTTCTATATGACTGCATTTCATTGAGCAAGTTGGCATTGTAAAAAGATAACTTTAAACCTTGAACACTAGACTGAACTACGATCTTTCTCATCTTTTCTGCCCATTTTCCTGCTAACATTATCAGTAAAGGAACAGTCAACCTTAACCTAGTTTATTATTCATTTATTTATAGGGGACAATATATATCAATCAATCCTGTCATTTAGCAACATCAGCATAAATATGCCAGGGTTAACAACTGGTTATATCCGGCCACTAAATAAAAAACAGTTTGCACCATGCAAATGGATTCTTACATTGATCAGTTGTTACTAATTGTAATCAAAGTAACTGCTTGCCGTAATTAACTGGGCCTATCTAAATTTAGTGAAAGAATGTAAATTACAATGAAAAGTGGCCAATAGTCAAAATATCTGACCTGAGACCTGAGTCATAATGTTTCAATAATGTTGTAAACCTGGAAGATATCAAACTCTGTTCACAAAAATAACATAGTGTTTACCTCAAACATTTGCTAACATGCCTAATATGCATACATACACGCAACTGAACATATTCTTGCACGAATGTTCATGGACACACACGTGTTATATATATGGTGTAAACTGTAATTCAGGATTGCTTCACCCTCACATTGCATCCTACACAGCACACCTTGATCCAGAGTTAGTGAGCAGTGCAGCAGACAGAACAATCCTGAAGGAAGTTAGCTTGTAAGTCAGAGCTGAGCTTGAACAAGTTCCACCTTTATAAAAGATGATTCCTTACATGACACAATTACCGATTCTTGTACAAGAAGGGTGGAGTAATACAGTGAAAGAGAGTTCAGGCTCAAAGATAGCCTGTGTGTGTGTGTGTGTGTGTGTGACTTGTGCCTCTGGATCAAATTTTGTGTATTTGTGTGCACAGTGTGCATGTGTGTGTCTGTGCATGTTGGGTGGGGGCTTTATGAATCGTCTCCCCACCCTGCAGGGAGTAGTGCTTCCTCTCCAGGGTTCAGAAATAACCAACAGACAGTTTTATTGTTCAAGAAAACCTGCCTGCTGTCTCTGCATGTCGCTCACACACACACACACACACACACACACACATACACACAAAGACCCCCCTCTCCTTTTACAGATCTGAATAACTGACAAGTAGAGTCTTGGTTACACCCTGGCTCTGAGGAAGGGAGGAAGAAAGAGGGTGAGAGAGGCGAGGGAGAGGGAGAGAGAGAGAGAGAGAAAGAGAGAAAGAGAGGGTGAGAGAGGAGAGGGAGAGAGAGAGAGAGAGAGAGAGAGAGGGTGAGAGAGGTGAGGGAGAGAGAGAGAGAAAGAGAGAAAGAGAGGGTGAGAGAGGAGAGGGAGAGAGAGAGAGAGAGAGAGAGAGGGTGAGAGAGGTGAGGGAGAGAGAGAGAGAAAGAGAGAAAGAGAGGGTGAGAGAGGAGAGGGAGAGAGAGAGAGAGAGAGGGTGAGAGAGGTGAGGGAGAGAGAGAGAGAGAGAGAAAGAGAGAAAGAGAGGGTGAGAGAGGTGAGGGAGAGAGAGAGAGCGGGGGGTAAAGGGAGGAGTTTTGTGGACACTTGATGTGCTGACAGGACATCGGTGGTCACACCCAAACCGTGGCGCCTGACCTTCTACAACAAACAGAAACTCCCTTACACACATGCATTCGCACATACACACACACACACACACACACAAATCCTTTAACCTCATCCTTCTCAGTTTTCCAGCGAGGATGTCTTTTCTCTGCTCAGCCTGCTGTTCTATGTTAGCAGTTTGTGACTCAGCAGGACGAACACAGTCAACCTCTTTCATAATCAGGGCCTCACTATTTCACCCACTGTTTCACAGCACACTGTGGACTGTGGTCTGAATAGTGGTGGTGGAGTATATGCAGTATACATATAGTATACATACACAGCATGTATATACAATATGTACATGAATGTGGTAATGAACTATTTACAGTAAGTGAAATGTTGCAGTTTTTAAGAGATCATAATGTGACGTCTTGTGTCACTGCACAGTAATGTGTGTGCTTGTGTTCATAAGATTTGCGTGTTGTTAAATCGCGCCTACAATTTGTTCATTTTCAATTCAATTGTTGTAAAAAAAAAAACAAAAAAACAAAGCTTGTTGAAGCACACAGGAAAAATGTTGGTTTCTTGCAGAATGTCTTTGAATAATTGAATTGCCAGAGTCAATACATGTGCAATGAGTTCATTTTTCCTATTTTTTTTCCTTTTTTGGATTATAGCATGCTACCAAAGTAAAAAACAAACAAACAGAAAAACAAGATCCTGGTTTTCCCCCTGGCCTTTATTTGGGGCAACTACACCCTCACCCCCAAAATAAAAATAATGTTTATGTTATGAAGTGAAAAATCCCACAATTCAAATACAAATGAAAGACTCGTTATCTCGAGAAAAAGCTCACTTAAGGATGTCAGGAAGCGGGAAAAAAAGGTTTGAGACTTAGTGCAACAGTAAGTCAATAAATATAAAACCGTGTGATGCCTCTCTAGTCTATCAGACGAGCTCAGTGATTTTTTTCTGCCAACTCTGCAGCTGCCTCCTCCAGTCCGCTTCGTGGGATGGTAAGACTGGGAGTCAGGTGGTTCAGCACAGTAGAGAAGAAGAAGAAGAAGAAGAAGAATCGGCTTTACTGACACTGAATTCGTCTTCTGCATTTGACCCATCCTTAGTTGAACACACACATGCAACACCCGGCAAATTACATGCAGTGAAACACACACAAGAGCAGTGGGCAGCATCAAGCACCCGGGGAGCATATTGGGAGGGTTAAGTGCCTTGCTCAAGGGTGCATCAGCCCTTGCGCGAGGGAGGGGGAGCATTTTTCGCATTAATGACTCCACCACACCCGGGAATCGAACCGGTGACCTTCCGATCACAAGCCACTTCTCCAACCTCTAGGCCCCAAGAATAGAGTGGATAGAGTGGGAGAATAATCTGGCAGGCTGCCGGTTGATGATCACGGTCATACAGTATACGACTGTGACAGAGTGACCAAGTCCATAGGACCGTTTCCCATTCTCTCATATTTGGGCGATAATAACAAACTATATTGTCTAGTAATTACAGAGTTTATCCCAGTGGAGATACTGTACTTACAACATTTGCTTTCATGATTGTTAATAAACTCAGATTTCAACAGTCATAAATAGTTGTTCCAGTAAAGTGCTAGCTGTCTACCATAACCTCAAACTCTTATCTTCACAGCCACACCTTTAATTTATAACACTGTGCTTACCATCCCAAACACTCAATGAATGTTTTACCCTCAACTCAGCACTACATGCAGGGCAAGGCACAAATGAGACCAGCATTAGGGAAAGTTTCTGTTCTCATGTATTTACAAAATGCTTGATGGTGTTTACTTGTACAGCAGTTTGTCATTTTTACAGTTTTAAGCAGCCACATGATGAAATGAAGTGTTGTTTCTCTTGATCATATACGGAACAAAGAAGAAAGAGAAGAGAAGCTGAAAAAAAAAGAAACAGTAGGGCGAGTTTTTATTTTCAACAAATAACTTCTGTACGCACATGCTCATATACACAAACAGACTGCAAGTTAAAGTTATTCAGATTACAGTGGAATGTGTGTATTACTCACTGAACGCAACCTTATGCAACTGTGACATGTTAATTTGTAGTTTAGGCATGTGGGCCTGACAATGCCTGGGTGTTAAAGTGAAAAACGATGTTGAAATGCACAGGGCGGGATATATGTGCAATTTCCTCGCCAAGACGTTGACATTTCTTTGACATTTCTCTGTTGTCTCTCTTTAAAAACACTTTTTATCTGCAAATTAAGTAGCTGACTATTGCACCCGGATAGATCGCGATGCAGAAATAAACTCACCCGAACATACAAAAATGTAGATCGGGTCTTTTAAAGGGAACGATTTAAACGCTTACTCAAGTGTACAGCGGTCTGGTGTCTAGGCAGGCTGTGCAACTTTTCAGAACTGCAAAGACATGCAGTCTGACATGCAATAAAATGAATGTTACACACTTGAGTGGAAACCAAAGTGCAGGCTGGTGCACAGGATTCACAGAGGACAACATGCTACACAAGGCCGAGGACGTACACTGGACAGAGTTAGTCACCCTGAAGCTTCTCTGAACTGACTGAATTCATGAAGAACTTGTAGTGAGGAACTAGAAATATTAATGTGATCACTGAGAAGCTCTAGTATTGTGTGTCTAAAAGCGTCACGATGATGCTAATAATAAAACTGCAGATAAAACAAGACTTCTATTTCCAGGTTTTAATGTGTTTTCAACATTTCCTCTTGAATTGTGGATTATTTTGGCTGTTAGTAAAACAAAGGAGAAGTGAGATAGAGGAGGTGTGGACTAGAGGTTTAAAGCTATAAGTCAAACCATGACTGCATATTTATTCAGGTTAATATTCAACGGATTCAAAAGCTAAAGGTACATTAACAGTAGCAGCCTCATGGAGGCACAGGTACAGGAGCTGACTTTATAACCTCCATCACTTATTTTATTATTATCCGAGTGCTTCAGGTTAAGTAGCTGCTTATCACAGCTTAGTGCTGCGTTAGGGTTTTATGAGCTGTTACCGAGACCTTTAGTACTGACCAGAGCGCTCACATCTTCGCACTTTATGTGATGTTACGTGTCTTTAAACAGTACATCATTAATGATTACATTCAGCTAAATTGCTTCAGGTAACCATATACTTGACCGCATAAAAGGTGAGCTGATAAAGACAGCTTATATTACAGTTATATTTCACTCTGCTATCTGCGGATCAATAAAGTACCTATTTATCTATCTATCTATCTCAGCAGAAGATGAATCCTACTCGACTTGATCCACTGGTGCTTCTTCTAATGCAACCATGACTGTGAGGCTATTGGTTTGGAATGAAACGTTACAACAAATATTGGATTGAGTTCCATGAGATTTAGTGCAGATATTCAGTGTCTATGGAGGATGAAGCCTCATTACCTTCATCACCCAGAGCAATGGTGCATTGAGCATTGTTAGACGGTAACACGGCAGTAATCATACAGCATTTGAAAATGTGGCGATAAGAGGGCAAGGGAAAGCATTGTAAAGTAGGTATTGTATCAGATGGGATGCAGTTACAAAGGAAAACAAAAGGCAGGAAATGAGGCTTTTGCATACAACCCACAAGGAAGCAAGAATACACAAGTCTGCTCGACCCAAACTCGCTGAGTCTCACTCAGTGTGTGTTGAGTCAGGGTTGAAGGAGTTTACAGGCATGTGGTAGAGCTCAGAGCATGGCAGGGCAGGGCAGGGCAGGGCGGGGCTGATGCGGAGTGTGGAAGGTTTAACAGATGCCAAGTCAAATAAAACAAAACTCCGGGCAACAACACAACCCTTGGAAGTCTGCTACGCCTGGCAAAGAGATACGTAAACACACACACGCTGTGCACATACACTCTGTTTACACACAGCGTAGGCGGCACGCTAGAAGACGGGTGATCCCGCTCCTTCTCTCTGTTCAATCAACCGGAGAATTGAGAAAATCTGTTTCGACCGCAGTAATACCAAGCAGCCGTCGCTCCTGAACAGACAAGATGTGTTTGGAATTTTTAACCTGTAACAGCAGGAGCTCTGACAGAGCAGGTGCACACACACACACACACACACATCATATCCATACAAAACCTTTGCTGTTACAACACTGCAGGATAACTGAGCTTTTATTAATACTGACACACACACACACGATGGGCAGGGCTGCTGTGTAGATTATAAAGAAAAAATAAAAAAAGATCCACATAAGCACCCCGGGGATCATGACAGCTTAGCAGCACTACGCCTCAGTGAGGCTGTTTGTGGTGGTCTGCTGGGTGTGGTCACACATCAAGCAGTCATGCAGTTTACCTGCTGATCAGTCTCATTAGAAGAGGCGGGTGTGTCTGCCCTATGCATGTTATGTAGAAAACTTGACTCCCTTTATTGCTACCTCATGGAAATCTCCACTCAGCCGGAGTGTTTGGCTTGGATCAAGACCTGAGCTGCGTCTTTAAAGCGGAGCGCTCAGCATCAGATCTGACTAATTAATTATGGTCTACGGCTAATAACTGGGAGATTCTTGTTGGATCGCTGGAGGGAAAGATTTTGTCTTGCTGTCATCCAGGGCAGGGCAGGTCAAAGGTTGTTTACACAACAGCATTTGTGTTTCTGTCATAGTCAGTAGCTAACATATGTTTTTTTTTTATGTGTGTGTTTGCCTTCGTCTGATAGCGATGCAGGTAGCAAATGTAAGAAGAGAGAGAGAAGAATAGGTCGATCACATTTAACAAATGTGTGTGTATGTGACTAAACTGGTGCCAGTTACACAACAATAGCTTACAGCAGGTTTTGAGTGTGAAGTTCATGCTGGAAAACTGACAAAATGAGTGTACATATGCAAGCCTGCTGCTGATGGAAACCCAAAATGCAACGCATTCTGTGAACAGGAAAGGGAAGCACTACTCACACTTACAAACCATTAAAAACAAATTGAGAATGGCAGCACGATAGAATCTTGGAAAACAAACAAACAAAAAAACAAAACAAAAATCTTACCTCTTTAGAAAGATATTCTGCTATCTGTTTAATTGGCGATGGTGTTCAAAAGTCACAGCATTGATGTTTGATGGTGCACTGCAATACCGATTTTCTTCTTCTTGTTGTTCAAAGACACTTCAGTGGGGTAGAAATTGGCCAACAGGGAGGCTTTGACCCCATTATTCTTGTTCGCTTGTCAACAGTGACAGTGCGGATATGTTTGTTGCGTTTATGAAGACGAATAATCTCAATTTATCACATACAGTCTCACTGTAATGTAATGAAAGTGAGTGCAGCCCATCCCTGATGGGCAGCATCTGTACGGTGTCCACCAACCAACTTCAGATCTAAGCCAGCGCTTTGTTTAAAATACAAGGTGGTGGAATGATTTAACAACACCAATTAACTGCATGTTATTTGCCTCTAAACACTGAAGGAAGTAGATGTGTTTTTTTTCCTGTAGAGACACTTGCATATAAAATTCCTGCAATGGATTTCATCTCAGTTATTTTGCGCACAAACAAACATCCTGAATAGACAGCTCGTACCCAACCGGCTGGCTGACTCATGGAATCACCGAGGACCACAAACAGGAATGTGAAGAGGAAAAGGTCTGACTAGGACATCTTGTGTCATCGCGTTCTCCTGTGACTTTTGAGCTTTACCTCGCGGAAATGCAACAACACTAAAGAAGAGACATGATAATGTGGAAGAAAATTGAGCATTTGGCAGTGCAGCATGCGTCTAAAATTATTAGCCTCTTTTTTATTGTGTCGTATGTTTAGATTGCACACACGGGACGCTTTTACTTAAAACTAAAACATCTCCTGTTAAGTTCTTAGCTTTGTTAAGTATTTTATGATTTTATCTGGCTAAGTGTCTGCTGGTGTTGCTTTTTCTGTTGTGTACACACACATACTAACAGCACCACAACTTGCCCCAACATGCTATGCCTTCAACCACAGAAGAAGTTCCTAAAAAGAAATGCGAATCTCTTTTAAACACCACGTACAGTATATTTCCATATGCTTGAAACGTAATAACAAGTCTCTAGCATTCAAAGTGACTGGCGTGTTTGGACAGGAGGTGACATAATCTACACCATCTTGAACAGTCTGACACCTGTGAGTTCATACTGCGCAAAAGGCAATCACACAAGAATATAACTGGCTTCAGATGTGCTGAAAAGATACGAAATGTATTTGTAAAGTACAGAATAACAGCAATAATCATTTTAAAACAAAACATGTGCAAGGAGAGTCTGGAGTAAAAGCAAATAACTTTACAGTGTAAATCAACAGATTTGTTGTAATCAGTGAAGTGTTCAAGCACACAGACGCATGGTAACACATTTAGACATGGACACACACACACACACATGCGCACGCACACACACACACACCGAACTGCAGCTCGGGATGAACGGATTCAGTGTGTTGAATACAGTAAATGACTCATAGCTGACAGATTGTCTCAACAGCAGAGGTCTCCTATTTGACGTTTTAGACGCAAGCGTGTTTTTCAGTCATTGAAAGTAGCTGACCTGTTAAAAGTCTGCACCTTCCTCCCGCCAGAAAAGCACAGCTACTAAGTTTTCTGCTGAAACGGCATCTATTTCCCTTTCTACACAGATGGATCGACTTGTATCCAAAGGTGAAAAAACAGGATGTGAAATGGACCGGATTTATTGTGTTACTCTTCCTGCGACATACTGTAACTAAATGAAGTTTGCATCGTCCAGGATCAGGAAACAGAAACAGAGTAGAAATAAGGAGGAGGAATCAAAAATAGTTTCACCTGTGACCTCTGAACATGAGCACCATCATCCAAGCTCTAACATCACTTAGCTTATGTCCTATACAACTTTTACAACAAAATAAAACGCTTTGTCGTGAAGTTTATTTCTTCACCCGTCTCTTCATCCCACTTTCTTAACATACTTGACTTATTTTTTTCTTTGGAAACGTTTTATCTTTGTATTACCTACTGACTATGGATAGGCTTGAGCGATACTACACGTTCTTTGTTCGAGCTTGTTGTTCGCTAATAAAGACATTCTTTGGCTACTTCAGCCTTTCTGCATCTGACACATCCACACAAACTCTCTCACATGATCATAAAATACATGGCCGAAGACACCAGACATTCATGGACATAAACAAGTACAGGTGCAAATGTAACTTTGTTTTTACAGTAGAGGGACAGTGCTATCTTTGGGGATCGTTGGTCAAATCACATGTTCGTTTGTATTTGTTTAAGAGCCGGAAGAGGGCAATTGGTGTGTTTTTGGGATAATACTCGTGTCTTCCTCTTTTAACCTTGTCCCCATTTCCCATTCTTCACCTCTCTGTTTCTGTATTTCCACTTTTTATTAAAACATTCATGAGGTGAGAAGAGGATTGAGGTCGAAGTAGGGAGCCACCTTGATGTCTCACTCGACCTTCTCTTCATCGGTCTTCCACAACCGGCTCCTCCTCCGGACTACCTTACCACATGGAAAACAATTAGGTGCAGTTATGGGGAAGGGAGTCCACAGTTCTGTTTGCCAGACCATCCACTTTTGCTGTGACTGGCTGCTGTTCAGAGGTTGGGGAGTGGAGTGTGTGTCCATCGGAGATGGTGTGTACGCCGAAGCTGGCGAGGAGGTCCTGCAGGCATGTGACGGTGCTTGCTAGCTGTTTCTTCTCTTCCTCCAGAGCAGAAACCTGCTCCCTGAGCTGGCTCTCCGACTGGGACAAAGCCTCCACTCGACTCTCCAGGTCGCGGACGCGAGCATGTGACCTCTGGGTGGGACAGAGTGATACATGAATTGAACAAAGTAAAAGAGAGGAGAAGTTGTGTCCAAACTTGTGTGTGTATGTACCTGCACTTCCTCCAGCAGGTCGAGGTTCTGCTGTCGAAGGCTCTGATTGGTCCTCTCCAGCTGTGCAGCTCGCTGGTGTTGGTTGAGGGTTGGAGACGTGTCCAGCAGTTCATCCTGCAAGACGTGGTACTCCACCTCATAGGCCTGCAGCTGCTTGGACACATCCATCTCACAAACCTAATGCACAAAGAATGTGCAGCAGTAATAGTAATAATAAAAAAAAAGAGTCACTGAATCTTGAAAGAACGTTCAGAAATACAAAACATATTGTATGTGGGATTGTAAATAGCAAACATCAAATTACTTTATTAAATGACACTTCACTTTTAGAGACGGCTTGATATGCTTTACAGGGCAAATTCTCTCTCAGTCTCACTTGATAAAATCTGACAACCCCCCAGTATATCCCCCTCCCCAGTCCACACCTTTGTAATATTGCACAGCATCATGTAAGTCACAAATATGCATGGAATCTAGAAGGGTGGGGTTAACTCTCCACCTTTTTCTGTTTTTTACCTCTAGTTCACAGGAAATTTGAGCATTTAGCTTTCTGATTTGGCGGCCATTTCCATCCATGCATTTTATTTTTTTGTTTTAACTTTTTGTCCATAAGCAAAGACACAAAACAAATTGTCCTTTTTAATTTAGCTTAGCCAGATTATTTTAATCACTTCTTTTAAAAACAAAAGCCAAGATGAGCGCACCAGAAATGATGGTAATGGCTCCTTATTGCACAGCTATGGCAGGTACAGCGGCCCAAAGTGTTAATATCAGAAAGGCAGCAAGGTAGTAATACCAACATTTGTTTTCTCTTCCTAAATGAGTTAGTCCAACCTGTGGGTTTGTTTAACTCGTCTGACTCCAGCCTAACTGGTTGAATACAATGTGATCATTACTGATAGGAATGATGGCCAAAACTATGAACAAAAGGTTTCGTGAAAGTGGAATTTCCATTTACTTTTAACCGCACAGATTCAGCAGATTGTTGTTATATTACCATATAATAAAGCAGAGTAGACAACAAAAGAAAATAAACATCCTGTAAGTACACACCCTGTTTTTTTGTTTTTTTTTAATTTTTTTTGCTGGTGAGACTGTGAGTCACATTGCAGCTAACATATTGCCAAAGTAATGTGGATAAGTGGCACTTGAGGGAAAGTACCGGCAAGCTAGAGCATGACTCAACACCTTTTGCTATTTTATGCAAATTACAAGGTGAATGCATACTTTCTAAACTGTACTGTACTTAGATAACATCTCTCTACATGTTTTTGACACATCAGACATGTTTGCTAATCCCACCTTGAGACAAATGACAACCTACACGATTTTACACGCGAATATTTAATGTTCTGTCTTGACATTAGTTTACATGAGACTCATCTCTCATCAGGTCAGATGGAGTCATTCAAGCCTGAAGCCTGAAGTTATTGACATACAGTAGTTTTCCCATTTTTTTTTTTTTTTTACCACAAATACACTGACACATGAGTTTAAAGGTTAAATGACTTCACTGACACTCCACCCGTCAGCTGTTATAGAGAGAGGGTGTGGTTCACACTGATAGCATCAGTCACTCAAGCAAAATAGCATTCCATATTTTCTTGTTTCGTCACGAAGCAAATTATGTTGCCTCTTTATCACTGCCATGAGTTGTGTAATGATTATAATACTGTGGTGACACTCATCTCTTTTGTGAACTGAGACACGGAGACACTCGGAAACAGTGTGAACATTAAGTGACACAATGACATCATGTTTTTGCATGCTGACGTAGAGGATCAGAGAGGTCATCTGGC
Source organism: Scatophagus argus (assembly GCF_020382885.2). Lineage (NCBI taxonomy): Eukaryota > Metazoa > Chordata > Actinopteri > Scatophagidae > Scatophagus > Scatophagus argus. Next base: position 15,650,644 of record NC_058494.1, on the reverse strand, counting down.
CCGTGATCTATGAGCTAGCTAACCTACGCAAATTGATCCAACCTCCCAAAAACTGGCAGGAGGTGGAAATCGTTGCTGCTTATACTCTTGAGTTAAATGATATCATGGTGATATCTTGTTTTATTGTTAATAAATGCCATGAAAAGGACAAAACCAACAATGAAGGAATCTTAAGAGCAAGTGTCTAACTAAAGGCTCACATATTTTATTCCTGTGTGCCAAAGGCCTCCGTTGTCCAAAAACTATTAAAAACACATAAATGGGTCACATGTTACCATGAATGTGGGAAGTCCAGTTTAATCTAGTTTATTATGGCTTGATTTCCTGCTGCAGTAAATACTCAATAGTCCACCAAATGAGAAAGACCAAGGATAGAATAGGGCATTCAGGGGGAAAGGGTCTAATGAAAGACAATATGAAGTTATACTAAAAACAAAAAGAAAGGATCTTCCAGTCCAGGATGCTTCAATATGGACAGTCAGACTAAATCTCTGGCTGAAAACGGTCCCCAACAAATCCACTATTTATTCTCGTTTGATGAACATTTGAGTGCCCAGCTGTTTCCCAAATTATTGGGAATTTCTTAAAAATTAAACTATATATCTCTCAACCATTTCCCATTTGGAAGAATTTATGTTTTCAGTAGAAACAAATGGTTTGGGTCTGAGTACCAGAGAGGAATCAGAAGGGGTTGGAAAGTACTGAGAACACACTGTTGAAGAAAGAATGGGATTTGTTCACTAAAGGAAAAATGCGAGTAATCCCAGACTTACGGTTTAGCAACGACGAATTTATGAAAAATCTTTTGCTTTCCAGCGAATGAAAGGGTTAATATGTTACTGACTGTTGTTTATTCTAACCTGGTTGATGGTTTTTTCCATCTGCACCAGACCCAGTTTGGGCAGCGTGGTCTTGATGAAGTCCACTATGGACTCTAGGTGCTCGTGCTGCAGGATCAGGGGCTTGTGACTCCCCAGCAGACTCAAGGCCACCTTAAAGATGACCTCTGACCCCTGCAGGAACAACATATCTGACAAAGGACAAAAAAAAGGAGGCAAAGGTCACTGACGAAGAAAGAGAAATAAAGAAAAGAACACGACAGGTGCTGGTAAAAGGCCTGACATGGCAGTTTTTCTTTGTTCACAATTATATAACGTAAAATTAATAATGACAGGTGCATTATAGTGCAGCTTACCGTGTTGATTGGTGACTTAAGGGGTTTTCTAAATTGTAAATGCTTTGACGTCAGTAAAAAGATTTAAGCAAACATAAATATAGGCTAGGGTGAATAAAGAGAGGTGGAGTAGGTGTGTGCATATGTGTGTGAGCTTTGAATGCATCTGGGTGTGGTAAGGGTTAGGGCGGATTGCATGAGATCACACAACAGATTAAGGAATGGGAGCGGAGGTGTTGAGCCCCACATTCTGTACAATATCAAGGAGTTCACAGTGCTGCGATGATGCCCTCTAACTGTAAACACACTCGCGCGCACACACACGCACATACACACAAACACAGTTACGCTCAGATGCACACAAGGAGCCAGTGAGTCTGGTTCAGTGACTGAGCACTGTGTAAGAAATTAGGCATGAAAACAACAACAAGGAAGGAATGAGGGAGATAAAAGCAGAGACGTGGAAAATGAAGACATACATACAAGGGCCTGTGGGTGTGATGATATTTACTCAAATGGTAAAAGGTCACTTCAAAGAAAAACAGTCTGTATCTCACAAACAAATGATTTATCTCACACCAATCTGTGTATACGAAACTCACTATTGGAAACGTCATTCCAAAGACACTGCTGCATATGTTGAAATGAAAAACTTTGATTATTATCTTAAAATTTCAATTTCTACTTTAACAACATACAATGCCACTCCCATCTTTCTTGTGGCCCTTCCACATTTACTAGATTTCTTGTATGCACTTTGCTTTACAGCCTTCTATTTCCTCCCACATCACCACTTTCCTCCTCCTCTTCTATCACTCTGTTTCCAAGACCTAATTAGAACAGTTAACTGTGGGGACAATCTAAACATCTCTGAGAACGCCCCCACCATCCTGCTTCTCTTCTGCATCTGCAGCTGCCAAGCTTTTTCTCTGGAAGAAGAAATGATGTGGCGACCAAGTTAAACAACAGTGCGGTTTGAGTGCAGATACATACGCATACTCTCAAAGCTTACCGAAGACTCTGGCTACAAAGCCGAGGGGGAAGTGTGATGCAAAGGCGGTGAGGAACCAGGGTGTGGCGTATAAGCTGGGCCCGATCTCCTGCTGCTCCAAGTGGCTGTAGAGATCCCTGTGGTAGTCATGGAGGAGCCGTGACAGCTGGTACATCTGAATCTGATATGAACAGCAAATCAGAGATTGTTTTTATCGGTCAGACTGGGAGCATGTGCTTGAGTGTATACTATGTGGGAGACGTTTTTTTTTTAATTTTTTATACAAGATTTTGATGCTGGTGGAGATTAAAGACAACACCAAGCAAGTTTAAGAAAGGCTAGACTATCTGCTGCAGTAAAAGAATGCAAACACAATGACTGCACAGCAGTACTTTCCTTTTCAGTAAAGAATCTTTCCACAACTACAGTTTATCACAAAGGGAATAAAAGAATGCAAACACTATGACCATGATGTAGAAGATTTAAGCGTGATGCAGCCTTATGATTTACAGAACATCCATCCAGTGATGCAGTAGTTCTATCAAAACGTGAAATCACATGCTGAATTATAATGCAAAACCTACGCCACAGATAAGTATGGTGGTGTTCTTGCTAACCCCTCCCATCAAGTATCAATCCAACTAAAGTCCTACGCACACCAGGCACTGGTAAACATGTTTCCACCAAACTAATGGTGTCTATCAAAAACACAAAGAAACCTTAGCTGACATTGTGTTGCTTCACGTTTCATATATATTTTCATATATATATACACACATATATATATAAAATGGGAGATGAACAGATAAATAAACTGACTGATAAATGGACATATGAAAAGACAGTAACCTGCAGTCCTCTTTGATGTAATTTAAGTGTGTGAGTAAAAGGGAGAAATGATCTAGAATAAAGTGTGTGATATATATATGTGTGACAAAGAGACTCTGCTGTTTATGTTTTACCTGCAGGATAATCATGTCAGGCCTGTACTGTTTGCGGAGCCCCACGTCATACATTAGAAATTTAAGCATGTCAAAGGCATCCTCTTCCCCCATGTGTAACAGCAGCACTCCAGCAATGAAAGACAGGCCCTGGCAGTAGCCCACCTACAATTACAACAGCAACCACAAACTTGATTTCGACACAGACAAGAAAGGGGGGAAAAAGCCGAAGGCTAAAAGACAGTTTCATTTTGGCAATCAAAGACTAAGAAAGAAACTAGAAACTAGAGACTAGAAAGAATAATAAAAAAAAAATCAAATGATACCTCTGGGTCCAGCAGTGAGTAGGCCTTCAGCAAATTATACAGAGACAGTTGTCCAGCTCCCAGCTGGGCTTGGAAATATGGATGAGTGGGAAAAGTGCGACCTGGATCAGACAAAAAGAGATCAAGTATACAGCAAATATCTGCACTGTTTATATTTAGCATGAAATATTCTGTTAGACTGACATCAGCTTGATATCAGAGTTGCTCGGATAGCGACATCAGCATCAGAAATGTCTTCCTTACTGCTTGACTGCTGGATCAAATATCAGCAGGCATGCAAGTCCAGGTCTGATCTGATACCACATAATTTATAATACATAAATAATATATATGATTTTTTAATATATTGTTAGTAAAATACGGCTGTGTCCATTATACAAGGATTAAGTTTTAGGGATGGCGCTAATATTTCTAATTTCAGCACCGGCTATCTTATAAAGCATTTCAAGACGCATCACATTAAAGGAGACTGTTGAGTTCAATAAGGCAAAAGGGGGGAAAAAAGGATGAATTGGACTGATTGTCACACTAGATAAGAAAAGACATTCTCTGTCATTCATTCTCTGTATGTTTTTGTTCACGTTTTTAACCTTTTAAACTTTGCCTTGGGGATGCCAGACTTCACACTTTTCTGTTGATAAAAAAAGGTTAGAAATGGGACTCGGTGCTTGGGCATGTGCCAACCCATTACAAGTTGTCATGCTTAGAAACATGTTCATGAAAACACATACGCGCAGCTTTAAACAAAGACTGCATACCTTGCCTTTCAGAAGCTTAACATGTAACGGCGGATGGGACGTGCGCCTTTAATAAATGACAACATAATGACCTGGGATCTGTAAAAGAACATTCTTACCATGGACAGGCTAGTAATTGGCAGGTGTGTGTGTATGTTTTGGGACTGAGGACTTCCTGACTTACAGTGTGTGACAGTGAGGCTCTGCAGAAGACAATGACGGTGGTGTAAGTGTGTATGCGTGGAATGTGCTGTGGGGGCTTTAGGTTTGTGAACATAATGCCACGACTCCCTCCCCTGCCTGAAGGGAAGAGTTTGCCTGTGTGTCTGTTCTGTGTGCTGAATGTATGTTGTCAGAGAACTGAACTTTGTGACTTTCACATGTTTACGTCAAATCGATAGCCCTGAATTTCTATCTGAAAACCTCTTTGGCACTTCAGTGTCATAAACACTGTGTGTTTTTATCCTAGAGCACTTAACACCTTCATACCAGGCCCTGTTACCAACTGTCAGCGTGTGCTGTTACCTCCGTCCCCACCCTATTCAATGTGGAGTAAATAAGATAGACAGATGAAAAGCGCAGGGTCAACAACAAAAACACAGCAGGTTAAGCGCTACAGGGACAGATGGGTGGGTGGATGTGTATGTGTGTGGGTGTTATATGGGTGGGGTGTAGGTACTGTATGTATGTGTGTGTGAGTGTGTGGGTTTTTGGATAGGAGGTGTTGTGAACATTTGAGGGTGAAAGCATTAAAATGAGGTTTGAGGGACTAATGTAAGACTTTTAAAAACATCTTAAATACCACACAGAAGGAAACTGAATATCTTTATCACAATGATGCTTGTCAACACGACGGAAGACCAGTAGGGACAATAACATTTACAATTAATATTAAGCGCATGTATTTTTTTCATATCTGCATCTCATTTTGTCAGTATTTTCCAGCTATATAATAACTTCTTCTAACAACATTAATCACATAAAAAAGACGCATGAATTAACCAATTAAATAAGTTCATACAACATTTTGCTAAAATCAAAACACTATGAGTCAGTGAGCTTCCTTGTTGCTGCAGTTACAAGCAGCGGCAGTGTTTGCATCAGGTCTGAGGGTGCTGACTGAAACTCCGCAAAAAAGTATTAAACATCTCTCTTGCAGTTTATAGATTTATGATGTCTCCTGACAGTCCACAAACCAGTGTTTCTGTTTACTTAAGGCAAGAAAAAATATTCAAATTTAAGCCTATTTAACACCTTCTACGGTCTTTTGTTGAGGAAACAATACTTTTTATGACTTTTCAAGACCTGCAAAATCTAAAATGTGCTGAATTAAATGTATTTGTACTGTGTGTGCGCATGTTTTTCTTACCCAAAAACCTGTTTACACAGTTACACGTGGGGACTCACCTTCCTTATGGGGACAAAATGCAAGTCCCAATAAGGAAAAAATTACATTTTAGGGTGAAGGCTTAGTTTATGGTTAGGTTTAAGGTAAGGTTAAGGTTAAGCAAGTAATGGTTCTGTTTAGAGTAAGTCTCCAGGAAATGAACGTAAATCTATGTAATGTCCCCACAGGGTATGAAAGCATAGCGTGTGTGTGTGTGTGTGTGTGTGTGTGTGTGTGCTTCCAAGTTACCCAGATCTATGAGGATGGCGTGTTGCTGTGAGGTGAGCTGTTTCAGCAGCTCCTTGTACGGCGTGTGATTGGCGGGGGGTCGGGAAGGGACCGTCTGCCTGAGCAGGTACTGTTCAGAGAGAAATTTCCAGATCTCGCCTCGATGCTGCCTTGGGACACCTACCAGAGACAAAGGTGGGATTGACTGGGGTGGAGTATTTGCAAAGCAGGTATGGCATATTAACCTCATTAAACTGTTGACAGCTGCACAGATTGAGACCATGTGGCAAGATTTCTGTCAGTAGTATGCAAATGATGTTTGTAGTATGCAAATCATTGAGACTTGAGAATGCGGTGAATCTCAGGGAGGTGAAGATACTGCAACTCAGCGGGGACCCAACCTGACTGTAAAAATACCAGAATGTCAGCTCAATACATACTCTGACTGCATGACAAAAGAGAGCAGAGAGTCATTACAAAATGTGTGAGAGAATACAGCTTTTTTTTTCTACACTATTTTCCCTTGACTTTGGAGATTCTTTCTTAAGGAGTTAAGTGAACCTTGTATTTAGAATATTTACCGCAAACATAAAGAGACAAATTGTTATCATAACACCAAAAGTCAAATGAACAAGATTATCGTTGGTAGGTGGAGTCAGACTAGTTGTTTCACTCCATTTCACCTGGAGGTTGTAATGAGAAAGGGACAATGTAAAAAAGGCCATAAAGGCAAGGCTAACGGTTAATTTGTAAGACTAATTCTATCATCGTAGAGCCTTGGCAAAATAAACAGCCTTGAGAACATCTATCAAACTCTCATCATGTAATATTTAAACATGTGAACTTGCAGCTCTCGTCCTGTCCTTCTGTCAGATGGCCTCACTGCTTTTGAGGAAATCTAACTGTATTCTAACATTGCTATTCATTGGCGATTAGCCTTTTTTTTGTGTGCATTTGTGTTCTGGACTTTAGATCTGGTCTGTTATTTTTGAGGCTGAGGCCAAAAGAGATAACCTTCCTGTCTTCTGTGCAGAACATGCTGATACTAGAAAATGGACAGAACAGAAAGCCTTGGCAATGAGAGACAGCCACCGGGGGTGAAGATGTCCAAGGGAAATACATACTGGATTTACTGTGTGCACAGGCAGTGAATTAAAAACACTTCATGGAATTTATGCTCTTTTCTGTTTCCTGTATTTGGAAAAAGGAAATGATAAGGAGAGAAGTTGCAATACATATTTTCTGTCTGAGCTTTATACATTAAACTTCAGTCAATATTTGCCAATACCTGGTGATTTTGAAAAAGGACAAACATTCGCAAGAAGTGCTGATATATGTATTTGTGGAGCCAAATATATACCTTGTGCAACTGCAGCATGTATGGTCTCTGCATCAAATTTGACCTTTGCCCTCCCAGGAGTTCCCAGCATCTTCTCCCAGACGAGAGTGACCTCCTTCAGACACGGAGTGATTTCCTCATAGTCCAGCTTCAGACGCCTATTCTGCAGATCACTCTCTGACGCTACAAACAAAATACACAGGCAATAGACGTCAATGATGACAGCACAGTCACACTGACAGTGAAGACCCCCAGTGCCCTTTGTCTTGTTCCTGTGTGTGCAGGTACTTGTCTCGTTGGAACTGAAGTACCATCGCTGTGAACACTCAGCCAGGGTTTCTAAAAGTTACTGAAGCCCACCTCCCCAGATGCCAAGGTCTTACCCTCTTCACCATTCACCAAGCCCTGTACAAGACCTTTCAGTTCTGTTTCACACTGACATCAGCAATTGCACTCCCACAGTTTCATACATTACTGATACAGGCCTCCACACATTGTGGCAAGCAAGCCATTCATAACAATAAAAACAGTGTAGAACAGAAAGCTGCAGCATTAACAGGATTAATGACCTCCTCTACTGCTCTTCTGCTGCGTTCTTGCAGAAGAAGACATGTTATTATGAAAGTCTGTCCAATATGTACTTTATTTTAAAGTTTTTGGTCTCTACCAACTCCTGGGGGAAATATCTGATTGTTTAGCAGTTACAAGCTCCACTATGTTCACCAGCTGTTTGTCTCCTCACTACTGTTGAGCAAGTATTGTACAATGGGTTTTTAGATCTATTTCACTTAAAGAAAAGCTGCTTCCTTTGGCTGGGGGAAAAACAAACAAAAAAAAGCTCTGAAAAAACAGTGACAGTGAAACTAAAAACTAAACACAGCAATTTTTATTAGATCCAAACACACTGTAATTTGGAAGTTTATACATGGCCCTCAAGCAGAGAGAGGAAAATCAAATATTGGAGAGACCCTTTGGCCAGAGGGACTCATTATTATCATGACATATTCCACCCTCTGTGATACAATAAGATGTTTTTTGTTTTATGTAGTCAAACTCAGGAAAACTGCAGGGAAACCTTGACCCTGGACTTAAAACACATTAACACTAAACAAAACTAAACAGAAAGACACAAACTGTGAATTCCGTTGCAACATGTTGACACCAGTGATCAAAGAAGGTGAGGGCACACCCAGGGCCCCTCATCTGTTCCTCTCTTTTCGACAACACCCTTCCTCTCTCCCTCCCCTCCTCTTTTAACCCACAGCCTTCTCTCTTCTTGTCTTTCTCTTTTTCTGCCGACATTCAACCCTTTCTTCTCATTCAATCCCACGTTTGTCTCGTCTGTCAGTCACACTCTCCCTCTCCCCCCTCCTTCCTCTTGTGGACTTTCCCACCTTTTCCGCTCATGTGTGGTGTCCACCCAGTGACCAGCTGCAGAGCTGGGAAGAATGACATCATCACTGTGGGACGGGAAAGAGACAGCCGCCTCCAACGAGTACTTGCATTTTCCAGGAAATGGAGGGTAAATTAGGTGTGCAACAGGGAGCGTTACGCACCAATTATAACAACATCAAAGTTTTAATAAACAATTAGAGAATATGCAAATTTGGTGCCTTGCAAAAGCACAGGTCTTTGCATAAAATGCACACTTAAATCCAGAGCAAATCCATTTTAAAACCACTGGCAAAAGATGAATTGAGAAAATCTCAAGAGGCCTGAATACTTTTTATGAAGTGCTGTAGATCCTGGCTTCGGCAATCAAAGACAGAAAAGTAGCGGGAGTGACCTGGAATGCGTATTCTAGATAACAGAGGAAGAAAACTTGGACGGAGGAATAGCTGACACACCCAGGGTAAGAATAGATGCTGTTGGAGAGGCCATGGCTCTGCTGTCTGTCTTATCAGCTGTCTGGAGCAGGCAGCGTCTAGTCCATCAGGACTCACTCATTGGCTGTGCCCCAGCCAGCGAGGCACTCTTCAACCTCTCCTCGCCTCCCGCTCCTTGTTTCTCTCTCTTTCTGTTGCCGGAACACTCCACCCATGATAACACACAACAAGATAGGATACCCCACCCCGAAGTGGACAAAGACACACACACACAGATGGAGGAGCGCACACACAGTTTCACAGCTGACCCATAAACCGGGCAGCAAAGAGAGACAGATAAACAGATAGAATGGAGGTCAGGGAGTTGGGCTCCACCCAGACAAATAACGACAGAAAGGTGGAGCACACCCTGTGGGAGGAATAAAACACAATTAAACCATAGACAACCAAGAAAGCCGACACATGCCCTCGATGTGCATGTTAGTGTGTATACTATACAACAAGTATGTGTGTCAGGCTGAACAGAATTAGGTCACCGCCTGGACTTGTTTTTTATATATGCAGTCACTGGTACCCGTGTGATGGATGAATGCGTGTGTGTGCGTGTGAATTAAAGCTTTGTATACAATGCAGGTAGTTAGGCGTGGCATATAGTCAGGTGTTGATATCTGCCAACTGGGTCACAGGTGGTGCACTTGGCACGCCCCACATATACCTACCAGCATGCACGCACAGACATGCAATGGCACACAACACACACAAACACACACACACCTACGCACACCCACACACACAAAATTATACAACCTTAATTTGTGCTGTGTCTAAATATTTAAAGTAATCAGTAATTAGATAACATCAGTGTGTGTGTGTGTGTGCGCACATCTGGACAGGCATGTTGCTAGAGATGCCAAAGAAAAAATGAACCTGATTATGTAATTCATCAGAATCATGTGAGTGATGCCAATACTGCTCATTAACAGCACAATGCTGGCTGCTGTTCTTGTTATCAGGCAGACAGACAACAAATCCAAACAAACTTCAAGGACCAAGCCACAATAAAATACATTTTGATTCAACAATACTGATAGCAGCCAACTGACTACATTTCAGTGTAGAAACTGAAGCAACTCTGGATTATATGCTTTTATATTTTAGCATATTGAGCCTCCGTTCTTATGTTCAGGAACTTGGCCATGGTTCACTGTAATACACGCAACAGACAAATTGTCTGTTGCATGCAGGCTTTGTGTGTGTGTGTGTGTGTGTGTGTGTGTGTGTGTGTGTGCGTGTTTTAACCCCCGCTCATCTGTCTAACTCACCCTGTAGTTTCTGGTTCTCCCTCTCCATCCTCTGCAGCAGGATCTGCTGCAGGATGGCCTTTCTCCAAAGCTCTCTCAGTTCCTCTTTGCTTCTTTTTGTCCTCTCCTCAGGGACCACACTTATGGACGAATCCCCATTTCCACCAACTCCCACCTGGCCCCCACACACTCGAGCCCCATCTAGGCAGGGGTCCCCCCGCTCTGGAAGACATATCACATTATATTACATTAGACTAGAGGGATAACTCTACATGACAAGTCTATTGTAGCAGCAAATAAGACAATAACGCAAAGACATAATACAGATTATCTTCCTTCGATTAACATATTTTAACAGAATACAAAACATTAGCTTTCATAATAATTTTTAAAGGCAAACTGTGTCAAACAGCAGAGCCTGATGGGAGAAAGGAAAATTAAATATAAGAATTATCTGACATGGAATGTAAAATACACAAAAAATTATTATCCAATAATTTTATTTATGAAATTCCACATTCTTTCATTTCAAATTTCACCATTTTTTCCCCCTGACCCACAGTCAAAAAACCCAGGTCAAACTCTGGCAAAGTAAAAATAAAATTGCTAAACATAGATATTTGACACAGTGAACGCACACACAGCTTTAAAAAAAAAAAAAAAAAAAAAAAAAAAAAGTGTTTGTGTGACTCCACCTCAAAGTACAGGGTGGATCCCAAACCTCAAAATACCCTGTGTTGTTTAGAGGAAGGACATAACAACTATCCAGATAGCACTTGCTTCTCTTTCAGTTCATAGGAACATCACAGCTCAATTTCATCACACGCCCATGCATGCACACAAACACACGCACACCTTAGCTTGGCTTAAGTATGCAAATTTGTTGGTTATCTATTCAAAGAATCCTCTTCTTTCTTAATTTAGAAATAAAAACAAGGTCAGTCAGTCCTTTAACAGATACGCTATAAAGACAAACCCACTGTAAATGAATATATTACACACATACATGCACACGTGGGGAGAGTGTTCGCTGTGCCAGATGAGATTTATGTATGCTTTTTTGTCTCCGTCAGGGAGACTACTAAAGACTTGCTGAAACCAGCACATACGCTATCCAAACACATGGCTCCTGAGTTGAAAGAGACGTGAAGACACAGACACACACCCAGACAGATGACAAACCCCTTTCACAGAGTTATGCCTTTGTCAGACAAATACAGACTGCTACACTGTCTCAACAGAGCACTTTTAAAAAGTTTTAGGTGTGAAAAACTCATGCATGCATGGACACACGCAAAGTGGCACGATCCACTCCCTGAGTAAACACTCTAACTTGGCCAGGACCAAGTCCCCAACGCGTACACACACACACACGCACCCATTGCAAAGTGGGTCAACAAGACTGGCGCTTTCCTCTGGCGCTGTCTGTGTGTGGACTGTCAACATGACCTTGAGACACCGCCACCCCCCTCCAACACATGCACACACTCACCGGACACACCCATGACCTCATGTATGTGAGCACACAATAAATACAAACACAGCCTTACCCAACTACCTGCTAAAATGCACCGTTTCTCTTTTACTTCATGGTGGTTGATGCAGATATCATTAATAATGAGGAGAAATGACGTAGGTGCTTGTTTACAAGTTTCATTTGAAAGGGAAACTTAGTGCACAATGACAGGCCTAAACCTTGCTAATCCTATTTGAGTAGCATGTTCAGAGAAAAGGCGGATAAAAAGGTCACATTAGTCCAACATTCCTGGTGCATTTAATAAACCCAAATCCAGATTCCAGAGGGGCGTGTAAAAAGTTAACAGAAGCTTTCAGAGTAATGTAATCCATTACTGCTGCAAAAAAAGTTCACCGCTGTGAAGGTTATTATGCTCAGTTGTTGTTTAGACTTCATGAGAGACATACTGAGTGAACTGTATGGAAAGATTTAATGTCTTTTGCGAATTTGGAAATTTTAAATTTTGGCACCCCCCAGTGGTAGCATAGGAGAAGACATAGTGGCAGACAGCGGTGCATGAATTTCTGCACATTTTAGCAAAAATATCCTATTACTGTTAAGTGCCTTTCAGTCAGTGTTAAGGGTCTAATATTGACGGTTCTCCTTATTGGGGTGGTCCTTTGCTGTGAGGACTTAGGAAAATTTAATATCCATAAGTTGCCTGTGTAAGTGTAATTTAATTGCAGTACATTAACATTAGTGTTTTTTCTTATGATGTCTTTTTGTTATTTCACTTATATCTCTGTAAAAAGCCACAACTGAAATAGAAGATACAAATGTCAGTCTTATTACGCTACAACACTGGGATTGGATGACTTATATTAAAAACAGCCATCTCTATTATGCCTTCTGTGTCATCACCACAGGTGGATCCAACGCCACGTGACAGAATATCCTATTGTTCACTTTTTGGGATCAGTGCCAGTAAGCACTTCAGATTCGTTTATTTTTCCTAACTCTTCATCCCTCTTAGCAAAAATCCGCTACAGTACCGTCATGCTTATGCTCTGATGATAGTCCTTAAAATAACACACACACACAGACAGACACACAAAATGGTGAATTTTTCTGTTTTCTGTAAGAATATAAAGTAAAAATTAACATTTTAAAAAGGAGTTTGCAACATGACTGAATACCACATCAGTAAACTGCTGGTAAAGACTACAATAACACAACCCCATTTATAAGTGCAATTTGTATGGTATGGTCAGGAATTTTGTTTGTGAATGTGAAGGATGTGATGAAACAATAATGTTGACATCATTCTAAAGATGTCTCGGTACTGTGTTGCAGAGTTATCCACTGAAGTTAAAATGCTAACCAGTTAACCTCAGCCTGTCCTGTCTTGTAATACCACTTCCTCAGTTTCAGCTGGGAGATCTATACAAGCCGAGTGGCAAGCTTGCTAGGTTTTACGCACTCTCTTAATCAGTAAACAAAAAAAAACTCGCAAAATGTCGATAAGGGGAATTTTCTTACAGCTATTTTCCTTACTTAACAGAAAAAATATAACTGAACATCTCCTAGATTCAAGTTTCTCTCTTTTACCAAACTGAGAAGAGCTTAAAAGGAGAAGGTCAACTGTCAAGAAAAACCTCTCAAACTCAAATGTGAGGTTTTGCTTATTATCTATATGATAAGATTATAAACATTATGGATTGTCTCAAAGACATTTGAAGACATAAATGTGGACGTTGCTGTTGGTTTTCACTATTTTCTTTTCTAAAACAAATAATTTAGCAATTCATTTAAAAAAATAAGCCATTGCTGGTACCATAATTCACTGAAATCAACTGTACAAGCTGGCTGAAGTGCAGTTCCTGCTCTTACAACTCCCCAAACACAAATATATTAACACTGATGTAATAAAGTGTAATAAAGAAGCTGCTTCCTCTGTTTTGCCAATTTCAGGTACCGTGTATGAACATGTTTTTATACAAGAATATATAGGTGTTTATTTCCATGAGTGTTTTTCTGTACGCTCTTACAAGGCCTTACAGTAGAGCTACAGTGTGACAAACCCAACTATCTCAACTATCAACACTTCTGTCTCACACACACAGTACATATAATTATGAAAACACAAGATCTGAAGACATGCAGGTACATGCACGATCCCATGAATGCACAGGCAGGCGCGCGAAAACCAAAAAAATGTAAGCTGCAACACAAGCATAAATCACGTCAATCAGTCACAGTGTAATGACAATGTAAGTCTCTGGTTAGTTTGCTCTGGAGTTTAGATACTAAGAGGGTGTGCAGCTCTTGTTGAGAAAGACATTGGCCTTTCTAGCCATACTTTAATCAGTTTTACCTTAGAACAGGAATATAAATTGCCAGCATAGTTGTTTTGGGTACTTAGTCTTCACAGGCACAAAACAAAAATAAACAAAACATATTACCAGTCTACTTTATCATGTTCATCAACTGGGATTTCAAGAGGAAAGTAAATCAGCAGTGTGTACCACTTTTCAGTGCATTAAATCCCGCAGCTCTCCACAACGCAAACCAAAACTGCATGACTGAACATTAGTATCAGTTTACTATACCCACCTAAAAAATAACAGAGGATGAATTTAGCAGATAGATGAAAAACTGCCACGAGGGAGGCGATAATATCGTACTCAAGTTCATACAGGAGAGGTGTGATGAACTGATCTATTCTCATTCTCTTCCCCCCTTTTTAACATTTACCATCATGTTAAGTGAAACAGTGACACAGAGTGGAAAAACTCTGTCACTGCAACACTGTCTACACACCCAGACCTGCATGTGTGTTTACACAAGTGCCTCGACCTGGAGCTGTCTTCTTCGTAAGAACAAGACGTTGTAGTATACAACTGAAGCATGCAAAGAAATCCTAATGAGAAGAACATTTCACCTGTCAAAGCTCTTTAATGCTACATATGGGATTAGAATCCTACCATAATCTGAAAGAAAGAAAACGTTTTGAATCATTCAAAGTCAGGGTTTGAAAATTGAAAACCTGAAATTGCAAGTCTGAAAATAAGTTTTGGAACCTTGAAAAGTATTTTGAAAGTCTGAAAAAAAAGTTTAATCTCTGCAAGCAAAATTTTGTACTTGAATTTTTATTTTTCAGTAATAAAAGTGCAACATGCATATTACAGAGTTTCAGTTTCACATTTTCAGAGATTCAAACCTCTTATTGCATCCTTGCTGTTTTTAAGTATACATTTTCAGAGTTTCAAATATGGCATGATTGTCCCACCACATTAGTTTGCAAAAAACTGCTGAAACCTTGTAATATGAGATCTGAAAACTGCTGTGGCATGTTTGCAAAAAAAAGGTTTTGAAACCTTGAAACTGGAGTTTTGAAATGTTAAAATCTTCTGCAAACATCATTTTGTATGTGAGCTCTGGGTGCAACACTGGTGTTTGTTTTTGCAGAGTTTCAAACCTCCCATTAACAACAAACCGTGCTGGTTTCACCCTCACGTTTTCAGAGTTTCAAATGTGTCACTGTTCTCCCACTACATTTAGGTTTGCAATAAAAGTGCTGAATGGTGTAAACCTGAGGCTTTTCGGACGAAACACCACTGTGAGGTTGCGATCGCGTGATTTTTGGCAGCGTTCTCACTCGCTGCTTTGGTTTGAAACTCTGAAACTTACACTGTGAAAAACTAGAAAAAAAAAAGACAAAAAAAACGAGATTCTATGATTTGAGCAGATTATTTTTGGCAAAGTTACCACAATTCTAATATTATACTATATATTTAAAATTCAGTCACAACACACACAACATCGGTGCTCATGCACACAAGCAGCGACCGAGTTGTAATTCCATATGCATCTGTCATCTTGCTTCCAACTCAGCTTGACCTCTCTCTAAATATGGACACACTATCTAACTTTAGTGTGAATAAAAGTGAAACAAAACAACCGAGATTTTTGCTCCAGTGTATTTCGTGTATTTAAATGGTATGGCAGCATGACCACCTTCTTGGAGAAATTGCAAAATAATCTGATTGAACAGCATGTTCACACAGTACTCACCACTGGTTTCTGTGTTCTTCTGAGGCGTAGCAACTCGTAGGAAGATCTGCTGCCTCCATGAGTGGCGGTGACTGCGCAGAGGACTTTCCCCTACCCCACATGACGCACTTGGTGTAGACAGAGCTGCTACATCGCTGAAAAACAAACAAGCAGGAATTGTGATACAATGTTCCCTGAAAAACATTCAGTAGGTTGTAACACACATTAAAGTAATCCTTAATGTGCGACACGCTAACATGAGCGTGATCGGTTGGTGTACATGTGTGTGTACCTGCTCTTTGGCTCGGGGGAATCATTCTCTTGGACAGTGGCCAGAAATTGAAATTTCAGAAAATTAGGGACAGAAGAAGAGGAGTGGAGACGAGCACGCAGACCACCCAGAGTACTGAGATGGAAAGACAGAGATGAAAAAAAAGCAGGTAGAGAATGGAAAATATAGAAACTTAGGCCCTGTTCATCCAGAGAGACACATGCAGATTCTTTTGAACTCCACTGACTTCAATGTAAGGATGTGACTTCTGGCATTCGGAGGAGCAGTGACATGGCCATGCTTTTTGATGCACAGTGTTGAAGTGAAAAAAAAAACTGAAAATGGTTCAGCCTTTCAGGAGACGCAGCTTGGATCACCTTTCAAAACTGTCAACTAGTGAGTTACATATTTAGCATTTCTCTGTCTGAAGTGGGCCTTACATAGTAACACTGACAACAAGGTCAAAAGAAGGTGTGAACAATTTATGAGTGCAGAGAAACTGCATGAAGATACTGCATGAGTCAAGCAGAAAGCCACTGCAGGATTCTCACCTTCTTTTACTGAGCCAGGCTCCAGCAGAAGGTGAGGAAGGATGATGGGGGAGGAGAGGAGAGGGAGATGAAGGGTAGGGAGCAACAGGAGGAAGGGTGGAGTCGGTTGTGACATGTCTGAGAAACAGCACAAATACAGAGAGAGAGAGAGAGAGAGAGAGAGAGCAAAGAGAAAGAAAGCAAAAAAAGCCAAAGACACTGAAATAAGTAAGTGATAAAAAGAGTGAAGAGAGAGGATGGAAAATAAGAGAAAGACGTATTTTGAAAGCAGAGCTGGGAGCAGATATACATTTTTGGTTGATCATCACAAACTTCTTAGCAATAATATTGTTATAAACTGCAAAAACTGACCATTCCTGGTTTAACATAACCATAAATAAAGCCATATAATATTCTGTATTTATTTGACTTTTCCACCAGTATTTATAATACGTAGTATTAAAAGCGTATTCCTGATTTATCGTGCAATCTGGCCACAACATTATCCATAATGCAGCACAAAACCCGAATACGTGTTATGCTAACAGCGACTAACGTAGCCTCAAGGTGCTGTCCTGAGGCAGAGATGAGCATTGAGATAAAGAGTTCTGGTAACCTCACTTTTTTCAAACTCCATACTCCCAGATTTCCTTCATTTTTGTAAACATGCAGTCTTCAGTTCCAACCAACCAACAACTTGAAGTGAATTATTAGAAATCCCCCAAATTCCCTCTATAGCCACTAAAGGCTTTAAACAACTTGCTTTACATATGAAGTGGTACCCTCTCTAACAGGGTACAGTAAAAACCTGTTACCAGACTCGTGAAGTGAATCTGTGAAGTTCCCCTTTAACTGTGAAGGCTCCCACATGCTTCCTTATCTTGTCAACGTTACACTAGTTAGAATAGTTAGGTTCAAAAGCAGAGGAAACAAAACTGACAAAACAAAGAGCATCGCTATTCTGACAGTTACTACTTCATGCATTAAGCAGGCCGTACACTCCAATATGCGGTTCCTTAGGGCCGATTTACAGGGCCTTGTTTCCCTTTAACACAAATACCCCTGCCCTCACAGACAAAACGTGTATGACACGCGCCGCTGAACAAGTGTTCAACCACCCATGAAACTGCTGTCACAGGCTTATACTTGCTCGTCACCATTTATATAGACTTGACTCTGTAAGTTTACTTTCATACTGAATATTCAACCACATAATTACTATCAACCACACAATTACACAGAAGCACATATAATGAAACTGCAATACGCAGTGCACTTTCCCTCATTTCTCTTGCTTATCTACTTCTGCTTTATTTATTTTTTTTCTGGTTTGTGAAAACTTGCAATAAATACAAAAGCACACTTAATAATGTAGCTGTACCAACACACAACCACAAACCCACACACACACACACTGTCCTTACTTGCTCTGGTGTGGAGAGTCTGTGCTGACGGAGTAGTGTCGTACAAGCTTGGGCTTGGTAGCTGCAGTAGGGTCCTGCTGCGTGTGAGTTAGTTTGTGTACAGGTGAGCACTCTACTGAAGAAGGGGTAGGAGGGTGGCTGAAAGTGCTGGCACGTCGGCGGAAGCCCTGTGGCTGAGTATCACTGGGGGAAGAGGACGGGGGAGACTGGGGGTGTGAGGAGCCAAGGCGCTTCAGGTCTCCTGTTGAGTTGTGGCACCTGAAGATGATGAGGAATTAAGTTTATAATATGCACTTTTTAGCTACTAAAATTCATCTTCAGTCTAAGAAAGTTCAATTTAAGTTTAAGCACATTTACTGTAGATTCAAGGCTCATTCAGTTTTACAATATTGCATTGTTTGCTATATATAAAACAATTTTTATATAAACAGATTTCAAATGTACAAATATCGGTCATAATGCATATCAGATGAATTGCCAGTTGCTTTTAGAAAAAAAGAAAAACAACTTGAGTGGATGGAGCAGTTGTTTTTTCAATAAAATTAAACAATATTACATTTGATTGCTATACACAGGGTGCTCTGATCACAGCTGACCCCAACACAAAATGATGTTTGTGTTGGGTACATTTTGCAGCAGATCTACATTACTTTACTCATCTAGGCACAGGGGATTCCACTGCAAGCTCACTTCCCAGGCCCCATTCTGACGGGTCTTTCCTAAAGAAACCAAAATAAGTCTATAAATGGCTCCCAGTGTTCCTCTTTTCTGGGAGCCCATACCAAGAGCTGTTGTCACTGTCTAAGGAGGACTGGTCTTAACTGCTGCTGACGGTAAAGATAAAAGAACAGGCATGTGTCACAAAAACCCTTGTAAATATAAAAAACAAGTGGAATTGCTCTGACCTTTGGCACTGATCGTTCTGACCCATAACATGAGTCAGTGTGTGGGCGTGTGTGTAAAAATGTTGACCTGAGTGGGCTGGTGGGTCGCAGCTGGGAGGAGGCAGGCAGGGGGTCATCTAGGCAAGGTTGGTCCTGGCTGCTTTTGATTGTACAAATGGAGGAGCCACTGTCACTTCCTATACTGTTGTCCCTCTGGGCTCTGGCCTTGCTGCTCCCCTGCAAAAATAAATAAATAAATAAAAACATATACAATGATATACAGTATGTGGCTTTTGCATGTCGTCAAGGACCTTTATCACTATAAAGGTCCTTGACTATTTATCAAACATATCAAAATGTAAGGATTAATAGTTATGAAAACACAAACTATGTGTGTGAACAATACCTGTATTTTATGTTGTTTCACAGACAACAAATAATAAAAACATAGTGTAATATATACATGTGCATACACTGCTGAATATATAATACAGAACAATGACATTAAGCGCTCTGTTACCTTCCAGATCCCTTCCAGGGACTCTGTGAGAGAGCGCTTGGCTCGACTCTTAAACTGCTCAAGCCGCTGCCGACTGCTGCTCAGCTGCTCCACCGGGGCTGGAGCTGCCTCCTCGCACACCTACATACACATGGAGAGAAAGTGAAGATAAAAAGTGAGGCAGAGTCAGAAAGCAAGACAGTGAGTGACACAAAGAGTGAGGAAGGTAGTCACACGTATGACTCTTGAAAGAAAAGAATTTTTCCCAGTTATCTTTCCTGGTGAACTAATCTGGTGTAGAACTGCTGACACTTTGGAGGAAACACAGGACGTAACTGAAATAGAGCGAGTTGGTACATTAGTGTATATATAGTGTATATAAGTTACCTGTTTGCTGTCTCCAGACAGTGTGTGCTGATGGCTCCTCTGTCTCTCCTCGTACAGACTCCTCAAAGAGGCCATCACCAACTCGTTCTCTTCCTGATCGCTCTTGGGACGAGCCCTCTGAATCACACAAATTCAAACTTTTACATTACTTTCTTTGTGAACTACAGTTTGATATAAAAATAGTGTTCAGCTAAAGTTTGTTTCAACTGTGACATCCATAACGTTACATGACTGTGCTTGATACATGACGCAGCTTTGTGCAGCATGTTGCTACAATTTAAGGCTAAATTAAGGACCAAAATCCACGGTCAGGAGGAGATTATATGAAGACTTACAAGCCCACTGAATATTGTATTTGTACTACAGAACAAAACAAAAGTTCTCATATTAACATTAGAAAACAGTAATAAGTTGATGGGACCCATTCAGCACTGTTGCTATGTCGCAGTTCAGCTACATCACCAGCAGAAGTCAGCAGAGTTGTCGAAAAATATTTACTTTGCCTCTCAAGACCCAACTTGAATTGAACAAGAATTTGTAGCGACAATGATGCCTAAATAAATTTACATCATTCATTGCAAATGGTTAAATGGATATGTTTGATCAGACAAATCCACTTGTGCTGAGAAGAGACTCAAAAGCTGAGTTGCATGCCACGCATAGAGACGGATCAGTGTGTTGCTGTAAATTCCACATCAAAGACTTGTGGTTCTTTTTCACAGGGAATTCAGTCCTGATGACTTTAAATTAATTTCTAAACTGTATTGTTTGTTTCCAGTTGCAGTCATCTCATAGAGGACTAAGAATTAACACACTGCCCTGCAGGTGCATCAGAAAGAACAGACCACATACCATAGTGTTTTCAAAGACTGAAGCTTGCTCCTGGTTGTCCAGAGTGGCCAAATGTTTCTGAAGCTCCAGCTTGGTTTTTGATGGGTGCAAACCTGAAAAATGTCAATGCAAAATTAAAGAAAACCACACTGCAGTCAAGGCTAGTCTCCCTCCAGATACAAATTGTAGGTGTAAGTTCATAGGGTATGTATGGTACTCAGGGTCAATGGTGCTGCCCTCTTAAATGGTACCTTCTTGTCCTACTTTCTTAGTCTCATAATACCGCATGACATCCCCTTATACCTGTGGTATTTGTGCAAGTTATCTATATTCATTCATCAAATCAACCCTGCCTCAATTCAACCAGAGCTAGTTACTAAAAGCCTTGTCCAGTTCTACTTTATGTAAAGCATGTCTAAATATGGCCATCACTTATCCTTCAAAACATTTACTCACATCTCAGTATTCAGAGATGTTCAGAGAGTAAAATCACGGCCATGACATTCACCAGACTCTGATAATTTGTGTGTTTCTGTAGGGCGTACTGTAAAGTAGTGCAGGGACAGCTTTCTACCTTCTATGCTCTCACAAAGTTTGTGGAGCTGCTGCATGGGACAGCTGTCACACTGCTGGCTCTGGGTCTTGGCATTCTGCTGCAGGGCTGCCACAGAGAACGCCTGCTTCAAAGTCAGCATGATCTCATCCACCTGGAAGAGCAAAATACAGACCCTATGCTTTTTCATTCATCCAAACTTTATCATACAGCTTGTCAATAATTTCAGTGCATTTATCAGTTTGCTTTCACTAGATTCCAATATGTAGAACAATTATTAGAACAAATTCAGCCTGTTTCCCTTTCTTGACCAAAGGACATGGATTTTTTTAATATTTAGGATCCTAATTCAAGGTAAGTTTCATAAGTGGGAAATCTGGGTAGATGGATATTATATTTAAAATAAACAAAACCGGCTTAGCTTTCTATTATACAATGGAGTACATCCATCAAATGAGAGAATTTTTGGCACATCATGACTCAGTGGAGCACAGATGCCCTTAGTCATAGGCAAAGAATTAGAGTAGAATTTAATCTTGATTGATAGAGAACAAAAATGATGGAAAATATCAGCTTCATGCATTGTGGCACTCACATTTATATCCCAAGCAAACTTGTGAGGTGTTAAATTAAACTAGGGTGATCAAATTTGAGCACTGAGTGGGGAATGTTGATATGGAAACGAAAGGATACGTGGAATTTGTTGCAAGAAATACACATAATGCTCAGCTGTGCATTTTATTCACATGGACAGCTATATAAAAGCTGTGTACATGTGCATTACAAAAGAATGAATTAGTTGGAATGATAGAAATGTGGCTGTTTGGATTTCTTCTCTGGTTGGAGGCTGAATATTAATAAAAAAAGGGCAAACAGTCTTTTTTTTTTTTTTTTTTACACAACATGCCTCATCCATTTCCTGCTGTATTCTATTACGCTTTCCTTGCATGATTTGTCTCTCACCAGTGATTCATCAGCACATTGGAAAACATAGCACACAAAGTGACAGCTCCCTCCTTCCACTGTCTCCCTGCAAATGAAGCCAAAGTGATCCACGTGGTGGATACCCTAGAGAGAAAGGATCAGGTGGTTTGTGGCTGCAGGTTAAGTTTAAAGTTGCACACAAGCCTAAGAAGACAATTAGGTGGAAGAAACGTAGCACTTCATACCTGTGAGCAGAAGGAGATTTCTCTGAAACTCTTCTCTATGGCAACTCTCTTAGTGTCTGGACTAACCAAGTAGATCTGAGACCTGCCCACCTAAAACAAAGGAAAACACAAAGAAACAGACTGAATAAATTTCTCTGTGCGCGCGTAGGTTTTCACAGAATTGCAATATCTCGTGTCCTTCTTAACTCTGTCAAGAGTTGCACATGTGTAGTAAGGATCAGGCTGTTTGAGAAAACAGCGGCAGGTGAACACAGTATCGTGTAGTTTGCCACAAGTTTCAGAGCAAAACGGATAAGACTAAACATGACAATAACCTTCAGTCTTTGTTAGTTTTGTTGTTTTTTGGTAATGGCTAGTAAAAAAACAAAAAAACAAACAAACAAAAAAAAACAATTCATATAGGAGCAAGTTAAACTGGTAAAAAGGGGAACCCAAAAATAATATTTCTAGTTTTTTTTTTTTTTAATAACTGGATTTGTCAAATGAGGCAGCTGAATTTCTTCTCTTGTCAAAAAGTACCGAGGAATTTTTTGGACAGTTCTGCTTTAGGGGATATCCCCATTAATACCATCATCAGGATATGAGTCAATATCACTCCTAAACCTTAAGAAGGAACTCTCAGGTTTACAAAAAATAAGTGATCTCAATTCTGTTAAATCCCAAGTCTTCACCCCTGTAACCACACCTTCTATTTCTGTGAACAAGTTGTCCTTCATTGTACTTCTGTATCAAACATAAATCACACAATCGCACTCTTTCTGCAGAAAAAAGGAGGTTTTAATTTGTCTTTGAAACTGAGGGGATGATTTCACCAGGATGAGGTCACTCTGTGACCTATCAATGGCAGCAGCAGGATGTATCATCAGTGTCAATAATGTGTCTGTATTTGCTGAGAGGGACAGCAACAGGCCCTGGTGGTTCCTGTGCCAGTGGTCACCACTTCCCATCTGGAGGACAAACAGGAAAACTCCTGTTGGCAGGGGGTTACGGAGGCGAACAAGGGGAGTGTGACTGAGCTCATTTTGAGCAGCAGTCAGCATTTGCTGAGTCATTAGGGGATTTATATTTTTGTCTCTCTTTTGTTCTGTCTCTCTGTGACCTTTATCAGCGAATGTGCAAGAGGAACCCTTATTTAGGGGAATGCTAAATTGCACTTCTAAGAAGAACCATCTTATATAAATAAAAGATGTCTTTTAGATATCCTTTCAAAAACATATATTTCTGTAATTTTCAGTTGGACCGGGCCTATCCTGAACTGTCATACAGAGCATGAGACTACTGCACCACCCAAAATGATTTTTTCCTTCATTAGAACACATGCTGAAAGACTGCATTTCAGCAACGCTCAGTGCTGACAGGCTTCAGGAACTGAACATTTTCATTTGCATGATTATATTTTCCTGTCCAGCTCTATACAAGATGTATATTTCTACAGTTTTTCTTTCTGTAATTGAGCACCAAGGTCCTATGCACTACTGAATGAGTGAATCACATTACTGTGACACTGGAGATTATTGAAGACTGTAACCCATTTTTACGGTTCTTTCTATTAACTTGTTATTTTTGACTTTTAGTATATTTAAATCTGCCTCTTTCTTAATATATTAATATTCATATATTTGCACTGCAAGAATTTCCCTTGATTTAATTGGTTTGGTTTAATCTTCAAATTTTGTTTGATTTCTTGGGAATCAATTATTGTCATGAAGTCCAACTATAAAATAGAGTACACAGAATAGAAGCAGAGTAATTAGAGCATACTCGCTATTATTTGTGTGTGTGTGTCCATTCATGAAAATTACCGTAAACAACATGGTCCTGTTCTCCTGCACGCTGGTGGGCTGTACTCCAGCCGAGTGGGCGTGTGAGTGAGTAGTGTTGGTGTGAGAGATCTCTGGCGAGAGTCCATTCTCATCCAGGGCCTGCAGACAGGGGAAGCTGGGGTCTTTTTTAAACAGGACAGGACGCTTCCCAGTCGTTGGGCTCCCTGTAGAACCATTGCCAATGGCACCACCCCCAAGTCCATTGGAAGGGAAGGTTAATACCCTCCTCAGCTCACCTGTCAACCCCCCACCACTTTGTCCTTTATTACTTGACCCTGAGCCATGCAACTGGCTAAACTTCTCGATGCACTCATCAATCAGGGCAGGAGGGGCTTTCTTGTGAGCCACGCTCACGCGGCCACAAAACAGTACCTCAAACTTTTTGGCAAAGGCTGTTGGAGACACAGCAACAGAGGGTGCCCTGGTGGCTGTTGTTGTGGACAGAGAAGAAAAACATGTTTCAGAGGGATCACTGCCTCCACTGGAAGTTTTGTTGGAAAGGATGGTGACGTCATCATTGCGTGCCGAGCTCTTGCCAGCCTGCCTCAGCGTACTGATGATCTCAGGAACCTGGAGGGATAGCACGCAGGAGACATGAACTTGTAAGTACTGGAATAAAACATTACATCCGAGTGGCCAGTGTACAACTACACCAATGAGGTTGATCACACATAAGCACAGACAGATTCAAAATACACTACCGATTTCAGGCTTCTATCTGGCATGTAGATGGGAGAAAAAAATTAGATCTTAGATCAATTCTCTCTTGAAAGATTATGCTTCAATGCAGAAAAGTCAATAATTGGAAATATACAACCAAGGGATACACAATGTGTGTTGGGTTGATAAATATTTGCCTGAACAATGGCAAAATTTATATTAGCGAACAATAATGAAATTACAGAAGATAAAGAGAGTCGATAATTTGAAATCAGGTGAAGAACATCGGAAAATGTATGCAGAGTAGCTCCTGAATAGGACAGTTTCTCTTGCAATAAGATTATATCCATTGCCACAACAAAGGGTGTCTCTTCAGGTACTTCAGCTTGTAAACATTACCTGTCTTCTTCATTTCTAAAAGTATTATTTGACTGGATGCTCATACAGCCCCAACACTGATAGAACATATCCAGAAACAGGTGGCTAGTCGCTTAAATATTTACACTGAAATAAATACTTAGGAACCACAAATGTTCCATTTATCAATGTAGCTGCCACACCTCACTATGAGCTAACATACCATATGGTGTGTAATGGTTCACTGGAACAGAATATCATACTGTGCTGAAAAGATGCCTAACTGGGAGCTTTTTGTCTCACAGGCGTTCCCTGTTCCCTCTTTTCCTTTTTTCCCTCTTCACACCCCATAAATGTGTACTCTGTAATGTGTACTTTTATTTCATATAAAACTATTTCAAGCAGAATGTTTACCATCTTGTCAAATTTGTATTGTGAGTATTTCAGCACGCAAGCTAAATACTCTGAGCATGGCACTGTTGGTGTGTGAGTGAAAGAAAAAGCAAAAAAAACCCTATTCGTCTAAAGGTCTGCAAACCTAGACCATTTCCATCATCCACACCTACTTACCACTAACACAAAACTACTTGCAAACACTCAGACACGCAAACAGGAGTACACTTGCACACACCCACATAAGAATTGTAACACAGACTCAAAATGCAACTGACAAAGGAGAACACAACTTCAGAGAACTTCCAATATGCATATTATACACCAACCAGCTGACATGTAAATTGCAGTCATAAACACATGCACGCAATATTGAAATCATTTAAAATTTCTATTAAAACTTTAAGGCACAAAACTGCTGTTGACATGTTAACAAAAAAGAGGTACCCCGAAGATTCGCTGCAGGGGAAGTCTGCCCCTACTGAAACGGAAACGTCCTTAAATATTATAGCAGCATTATGATTTCTTTGGTTGTAAAGACAACAATCACATACTAACATAGTGAACAAGTTAGCTCTCAGTTGCATATTTACATACTGAGCACACAAGAGGAACCTAATAATTAATCTAAGTCTTGTTTCTGGCAGCTTGACAAATTTAAGTCCAATATTCACTCCCTCTAGCTTTGTTTGGTCTGCATCATCTTTCAAGGGGAATATTTGGCTCTTCAGCAGCTAAATACTTCCCTGTGTTTAGCAGCTATCCTGTAACATTGTGTGTCTGCCATTTGGTGCTGGCCAAGGAGCGTACAGTGGGTTTATGCTGAAAACAGCTGCTTGCCGCACATACAACCAATGGTAAGAGTGGCAGGAGAGAACAAAAACGGCAAGGTTGTAGGTCATAAAGGCAAACCAATGAGTTGAAAGATGCTAAAACTTTGCCAAGAGGAGCTGCTGCAAAGACACTTCACATGTCTTTGTGGGTTCATCAGTATGAGAGACCTTTCACATTATAATTAAATGACTTAATTGTAAATACAAAAATGAAAATTATTGAAGCAAAAAACGTGTGGATTTTTATGTAGCCAAGTCTTAAGAGTGGGCAGAGGTCACTTTTCTTAGATCAGTGGTCATTTGTTTAAAGTAAGAGTCTGATTTATACCATAATCTTACAGACACTGTGAAGTACACATCAGTAAGTGACTGTGTGCTGTGTGTGCTGTGTGAGATGGCTCCGTTCTGCATTAATCATTTAAATAAGAATGTTGCACAGAGAAACTGACATAAACCTTACATCATTTTGGGGAAAGGCTCGGTAAACCTCTTTCATTTTGGGATTCATGTGGGACACAGACAGCACTGTTGGGTCACTGCAGGAAGTTTTACGTTAAGTTTACTCAACAGCTGAACGTGTCTTTTAATATCAACTCCCGCATGATATCGACAATTGTAGTTGCATAGTAGTAAAGAGGACCACAAGGCCGCAGTTGTGCCTTTCTATACCTCTGAACACTTCATCCGTGGCTCAAATCCCAAATGGATCCAGCAGTCGGCAGCTCGCTATTAAAAAATTTAACATGGTAAACTGAAAACGTTCGCCGCTCTGCCTGTTGAGCAACTACACACACACAACTACACTCACTGCCAATCACAGACTCTATTCAGGAAACTTCTATAAATAAAGAGATTATGTGTTATACTGCTGTATTACTTGGCTGTGAATGTAGTTTATATAATCTATGTAAACACTAATTTTCAAAAGTCACACATGCAAGTCTGACTGGTAAAAAAAAAAAAGAGCAGGATTTGAAACAGCAGAACAACAGAAAAAATGCTTTGCTGCCCTTGTCCAGCTTACGGGATATTTTCATGTAGGGCGGTTCATTATTCCCACACCCCACACACCCACACGAAATAACTGACGTGTAAAATAAACATGGGCTACTATATACATTCTGTAAAGCAAAATCAAATCCAAAAGTACTTTTGTTCATCTAAGTAATTTGCAAGTTTTTTGCGTTGCTATTCTTTTTACCCAGGGCTGGTCTGCATGTAAGTGGACACTGAGGGTTGAATGAGGACAGTCTAGAACAAATGTGCTGTACCTCCAGGCTCTCACTCACACCAAAATCCTTTTCTGCAACCACTCTTTCCATGACTACCACATAGGATTTCCATGCCCATTACAACAGTCTGACACATTGCTTGTGCCAGTTTTAAAGACAGAAAAGCCATGTGACAGAAGAAAAAACAGTTTAAAGAAAGGCCAGGTGAGGTGAGAGAAACAGTGGTTAGCAGCCCAGAATGGTGGCTCAGTTATTTTGTGGCTCTTGTCAATTTAAATGGAAAGTTCACCACAAAATGAAAAGCACATATTTTTCCTTCTACCTGTAGTGCTGGCGGCATCTCATTGCACCACAGCTTCCTTTTGGTTTGTAAACACGTCAGTGTGGTCTGCTGGTACACTGATGACCTTCTGTGACCAACACATTAGTTTGGCAATCTTACTTGTTAACAACAGGAACAGTCTGTGCTGTTGATTTGTAGCCTTTTGATGATGAATAGCAACAGTTACAGCATCACTGCAGTAACTAAAGGCCAATACACAGAGAAAAGTCAAACAGAAATGAGCCCAACATTTTCTTAGCATTTTTTTTAACTTGTTCAATCTATTTTTACACTTTGATACACATGGATATTGTATTGAGAAATCTATAAACACTTCTCAGGCTACTAAGATAAGATAAGATAAGATAAGATGAACTTTATTGATCCCACAGTGGGGAAATTCACTTGTCGTGCAGCTCGCAAGAACAGAAAAAGAGTGCAAAAAGCAAAAAGTGCAAAAACAGTTACAAAAAAATATAGAGGTAAAATAAATTAACAATTCACAAAGTACAGTAAACACAGTACAATATACAGCTATATACAAGTCCCCCTAAGGGAGGAAAAAAGGACCATTGAATGGACCACTGAATTATAAATTATACTACCCACAACAACTTTCCCTATGTAAATATACAAAACCGTAATAAACTAAAACAAAAAAAATTATATTTCATCCTAAATGATGGAATATTTTGTTAATTTCTATATGGAAATCCAGTTTTGCTTTTAAAGGAGGAATGGAGAAATAACACAGTTTTGAGGTTTTTTAGAATTGGGAGACTTGCTTCCTTACTTTTACTTATCAAATAAAAATAAAATAAAATAAAATAAAACAAATAAATAATAACCTGCAGCTGCCATCATACACACACACACTTCTGCTATTGTGGACCCATTTTACTGCACCACACCGGCAGCGTAGCAGACCAAGGAACAAAACTGAAGGAGGAAGTAGACGAGCAAAGCAGAAGCAGCGGTTGAGTCACATCAGTGATGTCATTAATGTGAGATGCCTGAGAAGCTACTAAATCTGCAGAGTCACACATGCACTTCCAGCCTGGTCCTGCTGTGTCTTGCATCGGCATGACATGCGCTCATTTTTATCAAAACAATACTTGTCTTGTATGGTACACTGTGTGTTCTGTTCTATCTCAACTGTAACCTGCACCAGTTAAGTGGATGACTGTGACCATTAAATTCCCTGTTTTTTTTAATTTATTAAAACAGCACTACAGTGGTGAAAAACAACACAGTACATTTACTCACGTATTGATTTTACTAGAATTTTGAGTAACATGTACTCCCAAAGAAAGATATGGCAGCAGACATAAAGACAGGCCCATTTTCTGTTCCACTGGCTCCTTTTCTTGTTGAACTGAAGACAACAGGTGAGACAAGGAGAGATCTGTTTACTCATTCTCAGGCCTAAGTCACCTGAGGTGGGTTAACAGCTGATCTGAAGAGCATCTAGTCTATTTACAACGTTTCCACTTCATGCTCTTGGGGGGGGGGCTGGCGTATCATTGCAGCCAGTGGAGATGTAATCCTCCTATCTACTGACAACATACCCATGACACCAAAACTACAGCACACTGAACCACAATGTCTGCACAACTGTTTTGCTTGTTTTTTTTTATATTTTCTACCAACGTCTAACTAGTGTTTCATCTACCCATGGTTTCTACTCCGCACACCCAACATCTCCACCATCCACACGCCGTCTTTCTCGCCCTCTTGCTTCTAGTGTCCACTTGTGTAATTGTGACATAAGAGTGGAGTCTGCTATCTGTCCACTAATGACAGACCTTTATCTGTTTGGCTTACCCCACCCCCTCCCTCCTCCATCTACCCTTTCCTCTTCCTTCTGCTTTCACTGCATGATTCTCTGAAACACTTGAACCAACAGATAGCTTTAGTCATGGCGTGTGACATTGCTCTGACTGATCTCCCTTCTGGACTGAGGTGGATTTGTTTTCTCTAAGATTTTCTCTTTTCAGTCCTCCTTTGTCCAGTTTCACTCCCTATGTTTTGTTTGACTGATAATGGCTCCTGAATTGATCAGCATGGTGACATTACAGTCTCCTCTCCTGAGTCACTGCCTTCCCAAATACATTTTCAGGTGAAATTCTAAATTCCAAGAAAGTCTAAATCCACATAAGTATTCATAACCATGCAATATATCAAATGATTAAAATTCTATTTCTCATGAATCCTTGTTTGAAAAAGGAGAGAAGAGAAAAATTATTTGATAAGTCAATCAACAGAACATTGACTGGCAAATATGTTAATAACTAATTCATAATTTGAGTCATTTTAAAGCAAACACATTGACATTAGCAGGTGCTGCTTCTTAAATATTGGAATTTGCTGCTATATATTTGTTTGGGATTTCAACTGTTGCTAAGATAAAACAAGCAATCTGAGGACCACAGAAGTTATGATGGGCCTTTTTCGACAACTTTAAACAACTGACAAAATATTTAATTATAAACTAATCGCCTTATAAATCAATAATTGTTTCAGCCTTAAAACAACACTGTTTTTATCAGTTTCTGTGATCAAAGCCATGGCCATTTTTTCAGAAATGGCTGCTATAGTCATTAATAGCTTGCTGTGGATGTATTCACCTTGGTGAATGTGAACGGACTCATTTCTTTGCATGTTATCATCACAAGTCACCCGGTACCTCCCCCTTTTTAGACCCTTTCCTACAATTTCCTTCCTTTTATAGTCTGCTTGTACAATGTTGAAACATCTGATTTGGAGTTGTGGATTAGGAGGATTGAAAAGAGTTAGAGAAAGGGTTTGCTCCTCAGAGAGCAGCCTTAGCTACAGAAACACAGCATACAGTATCTTGTTCAGTGAAACATTCACATGAGGCTGATCTCAGACAGGAAAGCAGCTGGACACAGCCTCAGGCTGTGACCCACAGACTTGGTCTCTCACGGAGAAACAGCACTGAAAAACCATGGTGTCTCTCACCAAGCCAGAACTAAATAGAACTACTGTAGTACTGACCTTGAAAAGAGGGAAGTTACACAAGTACAACCAGTAAATGAGAAGCTGCAATTCAGCGCAATAAACAAAATCAACTTTCAGGGGTTTGTCAAAGAGAGCAAAAACACCACATGTGAAGATACTACATAAAGTTCATCGTCAGTTACCAGGACTGTGAGGGACAAAATTATTAGTAAAATTAGTTCGTAAACAAACAAAAAAAAAACCACAAATGCATTTTCCAGATCTGACTATTATTCAACAAAAGTTTGCCCAACAAAGATGAAAGAAAAAACATATCACTGCCACTCAAATCAAAATGTAACTGAGTTGTGGAATAAGAAAGATTATGTACAAAAGTAACTTAGTATCTAGTTCCGACCATACTAAATGATTTGTATAAAAGAATAACTATATAAAACATGGACAAAGCTACACTTTAAGAAAATTATTCATACACCAATTTTATCAAAGTGTTTGACAGAAACAGACTGGTCAAATTGGTCACACTGATCACCAGTGTAAATGGATATTTCACTTTTATAATCATGACTAAAGATGCCAGGAAGTAAAAATTTGAAGTAACAGAGGAATGTCCCTGAAATCCCAGTGTCATCCTAGAAAATAAACAACAATTATGACGAGCGAAGCAAAAAGTCCCACTTCTACACTTTCCATGGTCATGTGCCTGGGTCTTGTGCTTCGTGGAGCATATCCAGAGCTCACAGACGTCCAAAGTCTAGAAGCATCACTTACAGAAAGTGAAGCCTAGAAGAGAGAAAACTGGGGGAGGGCAGTAGTAGAGCAGGAAGTGTCAATGAGTGGCATACATGGTCAGCCATAAGGGAGTCCAGCACACTGACATCACTCTATTTGGATTAAGGAGCCACTTAAAAGCACCAAGGCAAGCAGGACAGAGATGATAAACTCATTTGAATGTGATAACAGGGACACAGCATAGGGGCTTGTTTTCAATGTGGTGTGCTGAGTCAGAGAAAGCTCCTGGCTAAGAATAAAGTAGGTCAGGAAGGTTCTCAGATAGCCCCAATGTTCTCACCCCAGAAGACTGAAAGAGCCTTTATGTTAAATGTGAGGGGTAGCTCACAGGGAAAAGTAACAGCAATTTCATTGATACAGTTAAAGACTGTTAGGGAGTCAAAAAGCAGACTGATAACTGACAGGGACCGACCTCAGCTAAAGACAGACAGGAAGGTGCCTCCAGTTTATGAGCTTGTTGTTACTACAGCGCAAGGAGTGTGTCACATGAAAAGGGAGGGAAAAGCATGTGAGACCAAAGGATTACAAGAAGAGGGTATGGCAGAAAAGAAAAAAGGAAATTCGAAATCCAAGCACTACAGTGTCTCTTGGACAACTTTGGTAATCATTAGCCACCATCACTTTTGAAAACATGTTTTTTGGTCTCAATAAAAATGCTGCCTAGATTACTTTCCAAGATGACACAGGTGGCAGCTGTTTTATCTGAGGAAACTGCATGTCAGCTCTTTAAAGAGGTAAATCTGGAGTTGGTGGAGAATATTTTTCAAGGACCATCTTTCATTAAAACAAAGTTAATATCACTCTTCAGCATCCCCACCACCAACATACTTTCACTACAACTCTATAAACTGATAAATAGCATAGTCAAAGCCTACAGACATGTTTGTCACACACAAAATTACAAGCACTTAATCAGAGAACCGAAAAGCAACTGCAAAAAGGGCCAAATATTACACAGTCCAGATTGTGATATTATGTCTTATTTTAGGACAAGGTTTTAATGTGGCAAGTGTCTGAAATCAGCCATAAGAGAGAGAGATTGCTGTGTTAGCTTGAGGCAGACTTTGTGATGAGTGACTAATACGGCATACAAAACATCTTGCCTCCTGTTCCAGGAGAGAAGACCTGGCATAAGCACAATGGCTCTGGAGGTGATATCGCCATGACTCACTCACCCGCTCCCGCACTCACACTAAACCTACATTTGGCTTGCGTTTACAGCAGCTAATCAGACTGGATTTTCATGTACTCAGATTTATAAAAGGTCTGACAGTCAGTAAGCCACTGCCAGCAGCTTTACCTGCCTCCAGTCATGGGAAAAAATACAACTAGAATGATTATGCTATGATATGATATGATGATGATATTATGATATGTTTCAAAAACCATGTTTAGCAATACCATTATAGAAAGAAGAGATCCTGTCCGGTATGATGCACCATACGGGTGTCTCTGAAACAAATGAGACTGTTCTTGGATTTATTAATCATTTGGTCAGAAAATGGTGGAAAGTGGCCATCACGTAGTCCAAGAGCCAAAGGTAACATAATTGCCCTGCTAACTGTCTGAAACCTAAAAGCAGGAAGGGTCAACCTACTGTTAGGGCAGACTAAAACCAGCAAATGTTCATATTTAGGAAACTGTAAGCTCTGATTTTGTCACATGTATCATTACAGATTCATTTTCTGTCAATCAACTGTTCAATAACTCATCTAATTGTTTACTTTAATGCAAAAGATACAACCACTAGCAGTGAGGATGCAGCAATATTGTTCTGACCACCACACACAATATGGTTTGCAGCAAATAAACCGTAACAAATCGTATTCACAGTATACATGGTAATAAAAACCCCATCCAAATACACATCCACGAA
The DNA here is from genome assembly GCF_020382885.2 of Scatophagus argus. Lineage (NCBI taxonomy): Eukaryota > Metazoa > Chordata > Actinopteri > Scatophagidae > Scatophagus > Scatophagus argus. Next base: position 15,617,067 of record NC_058494.1, on the reverse strand, counting down.
TTTCAATACATGCATAAAAGTTTCAAAGTTCAAATGAGATGCTGAATAACTCACAATTTCATCCTTTCATGTAATGTAAATCACTGTGTTTGCTGTTTACAGCACCCAATGATTCAATACATTGTGTTATCAACTGTAAAAACCTAAGTGACCCTCAATAATTACAACCAACAAACTAACTTCACCGTTCAGTGATGACATTTGACACCCATAGTTTCTTGACCAGTTATGGTAAAGTTGTTGTGCTTGACCAACTACTGCAGTCGCCATCCACTTACCGGAAAGAGAACGAGAGGCAGTCCATGTTACAGTTCACTTGTCAATTACACTGTCACACAAACAGGCTCATTTGACATAAAGGGAAGCCTGTACGTCAGGGAACTTGGCTAAAAAAGACAGTAACATAATTTATGGTGAAAAGATATTAATGCTCCATTAATGAGTAAAAAAAACCCCACGCTATCAGACGTGTAACGACTGTTCTGCTGGAGTCGTGTAGCCAACGTTACCGACAGCTAGCTAACTTGTTGAATTTGGCTAAGTACAGGTCGCGCTAATTTGGCTAATGTTAATGCTCGCTAACCACCAGTTGGAAGTTGGCTAACTGTCCACCTAGCACGGCGCACAAACTAAACAAAACCCCACCGACAAAGGTTTAAACCTCAACTTACATCTTTCGGTTCTTGTTTGATGTTGAAAAGGTTGAGGCGCTGGAATCGTGCTTTCATCCCATCGGCCATAAAACTTCACAGAAAACAAGATCTTAGCGCTTACTTCCCCGAAACTCGTTTCTGACAGTGTGGGACACTTCTATACTTCATTGGAAAGTTCATTTTCCTCCCTGAAGCCGAGGATAGTGCGGTTAAGCGTCAAGTCAACAAACATACATCTACATCACCAATGTCAAAATAAGACAATTCCGATCCCTTCAAGTAGATATCCTTTACCCACTACACTTTTTTTGCTTTTGTTTTGAAGGCGAATCGACCAACGTCCGACTTTATTCTAACTAACTGTGGTGAACTTCATGCAGCTAAATCCACCAATACGTTGAGAGAAAGGGTAGGACACAATTCCTGTCCCGGGTCGGTCAAACTTTAGGCGGCAGCGTTTTGGGGTGGTTTTCACTTTACAGTTACAAGCTTCAGATTGTATCTATTATCTTCGTGGACACAGTCTGAATATAAACAGTATTTCCTGTCTGTAAGGCAGAACACGGTCAATCAAGCAGGAATGAATGCCCCCGGGATGCACTGCAGCTGGGAACGAATAGCTGGGTGATGTCCCAGAAGTTTCCACCCATCTTTATGTCATGATCCTTTGGCCAACATTTGATAAAAATTTTGTGTTAAGCTAAGAGCCTTAGTACAGAACAGTTTGTGTTGTAGATTACTTTGATAGTGTAACTTCCAGCATTGCCATTAGCCTTACTATCTCATTTCTCGGAAAACTACTGTAACAAAGGCTGCCTCTAATCTGTTTTTCACATCTTTAAATAGGCACCACCAGTTCCTATTTGAGAGTGATTCAGTTCTTTTACTTCTATTTCATTTACATACAGGAATGCGTCATACCCACATGTTGATCATACAGCTGTAGGACTAAATCAAAAGCCATTATGAAAAACTAATAGTATTTAATTACATAGAAATATGATATACAATATTTAGTGGAGGAGAGTGTGGAGTATCACACATTTATTGGTGAATATTCATTAATATCTAATGTAGATGGAGTTGTGGGATTGAATTCCAATTAAGTTAAAAAGATTAGATTAGATTAGATTAGATTAGAGTTTGTCAGATTCCTCTGAGCTTTCCAGTCGCAAGTGAACTCTGTCTCACATACATGAAAAAGATTTAACATCATGGCGATCAATGTATCAAAAAAATAAATTAATTAAAAAAATCATTATAAAATAATTTAGTTGATATCATATGTGATTATATCTAAATGAGAACAGTTTTAAGTTATTTACAATACTAGTTTCTAATAACAAAATTAATCTGAGGTCAACTAATGATTAAAATAGGAGGATGTTGTTTGTGACTTTTAATTAATGAGCAATAAATAATGAGCAATAAAATACTCTAAGTACAAATAACTAAGCTGAACTAATTAAACAGCAGTTGCGGGAAAATAACACTGCAGCAGGTTAATGTATAAAATGTTCACTCTGAGACACTGACCACTTCAGCGGTGACACCCAGTGGTTACTTGTTGCTACTAAATTATGCACTGTTTATACACAAATAAATATTATTTGTGGGCTACTGGTTATACACTAAAAATAAATATTATTGTAAAATAAATATTCATGTCCCACATCTCTATGTGCAAACAAATCATTGTACAGCAAATATTATAAATATTCAACATAAAAACAAGTTTGACTGCTTTCACACATGCATGCACGCACACACACATTATTACACATTACATGTTTAAAAAACCAGTCTCTACTTTTAGGTGCCTACAGGATGAGCTATAATTGTTGACAGTGACGTTAATAAACACCTAAATCTGCTCATGCAGTGGTAAAAGTGGTGGAGCTGTTGTAAAGTGTTACCAGAATATCTAGCACAGCAACAAGTACAAATCCTCCAATGATGCCTGCTGCCAGGCTGGAGATTAATCCACATCTCTGCAGGGGTGGTTGTCTGGGTTTTTCCTGCGCACCACATGGGCACTCCACTCAGTGTGCACCTGTCTGACTTAAAGTACTGATTTTGCAACTAAAATTCTGATTTTACATTGAATTTTAAAACTGAAAATGCCAGAAGTGTAACACATGGAGATACTACAGAACAAAAAACAACATAAGAGAACACCTTCCATATAAGATTCAGTCCCAAAGAAAGTCAGTCCGCTGCATTCTGTGCTGCATGCTGGCCAAATGCTACTGTGGCTTTCACTTCTGGATGAACTGGTGACATGTGACTTTCAGAAACTACTTTGAACTTTACGACAGATAAAATGTACACATTTATTGTCACGTGGGCTGAGTTGACTAAACAACAAAACATGCACGTTGTCACCTTATACCTCCTTATGTTTAGAGCAACTGTTCTACATGCACTTCATTACTATTTACACTGTGTACAATACTGTCCCTACCTGCACTTTATGGCTGTCTCAAACATTCCATCACAGGACCGTGTCCTGGTCGGTCCTGCTTCTTGGTGTTGTATCTGTAGCCTTTGTGCAGTATGTATAGTCTTGTATAGTTTCTGTGCTGTGTGTTAAGCCTACACAGTCCTTGTGCACTATGTATAGTCCTGTGCATTATGTATCGTCTTATGTCATTTCCACTATGTACACTGTGTATTTAAATTCTAATGTAGCACCTGGTCTCCGGAGAAACGTTGTCTTGTTGCACCGTTCACTGTAAACAGCTGATATGACAATAAAAAGCCTCTTGATTCTTGACTTGATAATATGCCTGCTGTGATAAAGTACAAAAAAGGGTAATATTATGTCTTAAAATCTCCTTCTCCAACAGCTCTATTTTTGTTGAAACTGGGATCGAAATGAAACTGCTAGTGACTGTACCGTCACTTCCCCCACGTGAAAGTGCCAGCAATTGTGGACGCAGAGTGTGATTTTTTGTGTGCGGTTTCCTGTCTAAAATGCTTTTAGATCTGGTGGTGTGTGTGTGGTTTTGGTTTTGAAGGGCCAGGGATGATCCTGTTCCTCACTCTAGTTCATTTGAGTTCATGCACCTTTGTTTAGCTCACAACATCTAATAAATATATAATAAGTTTTGCCCAATGATTGCACACATAGTCAGTGTGTTTGTTTGTGTGTCTAAGCCCAGTGTGACAGAGCGAGAGCGACAGGTGGTCAGCCTGACATCACATCATCACATTTTTGAAAGGGTTGAAAAGAGAGAGAGGGAGCGAGAAAGAAAGAGAGGGAGAGAGAAAGAAAGAGAGAGAGACACACAAACACCGACACACACACACACACAACAGAACAGGTGCCGGGCCACAGGAAGTGGTTGCCATAGTAACACGTCTCTACATCCTGCTCAGTTAATGTAAAACAAGTTTACAAGGAGCAAGCATCAGAGCACATGAACATCCTGCATGTATATACGCTAGTTTAAGTTTTTACGTATACAGTACACCATACAGGACATGCTGGCTGTTCATTTGAAGCCTGTGCAGGTGGGAGTGTTGGATCAAGGTCGGGCTGACATTTTTGCATTTTGACTTCATTCAATTTCCCGTTTAGCATCCCGCTTTGTCTGCGTCGCTTAAATTTCCCTCAACCCACTGAAGTCTTTAGTGTGGCGGGCATGGTATGCCATGGAGATGCTATCAAATGTCTCTGGCTTGACTCCGACACCAGCTGCAACTTTACAGCACGCACAGGCTGTTGGCAGAGCACACAATGTGGAGAAGAGTTGAAAGGACTGGAGGTCAGGAGTGTGTTGGTCAGTAGATCGTGCAAACGCGTGAGATGACTTTATGTTTGTTGGCATTCATCTTGTTAGAGGGAGTACAGTTTTCAAGGACTTCCAAAATGTCAAAGCAAGATCCAGTTTCTCGTCCAGTGGGACGACATAATAAACACTGGTGCAGACACAGGGTTGCAGGGCTGATCCCTGTTTTTCCTGTCATACTAATAATGTCCTCTCTGCTCTCGAGTCTAATCTGACAGGCCAAATCTCTGGGGGCCTCTAAAGGCCGAACTTGGCTGATGAGTGGAGGCTGTTTTTTGCTTCCATCATCCTTTGTGACTTTACAGACCAGTATATTATTTATTCAGCAGTTATTTATTCTCATATCATAACTGATACACACACACACACACACACACACCTACCTTGGTGCTGTCCTGGCACTGGAAAACATAGCAGGCACAGTTTGGTGTGTCTCTGACCAGGCAGCCAAAGCTGTTGGGCTCCTGGCTGTTGTGAATTAGCTTAGTCAGCTGGTGAGGACGACATTCAAACAGCACAGTGTGTGTCAGAGGGTCCCAGACGACTCCCTCTCCCAGAGCAGACACACATCGCACCCATGATGCCGACACACAGAGAAAAACTGTCTGATTGTGGGTAGAGGGGACCAACTGTCCACCTCTGGGACTTCCACACTGTAACCCAGCACCTGGTTCCTTCTCTGCAGACTGGGACTTGCTGATCTCTGCCACCACCCATGGCAGCATGGTCATGGTTGTCAGATAGTGGACCGGCAGAGAACCGATCAATGTCAGTTTGTATCGTACTTCCTCCTCCTCCTCCTTCTCCTCCTCTCCTTTTTTCTTTCTCCTTTCCCCCCAAGTTGCAATGCTCTTCCTAGCAGAGGTGAGTTTCTCAGGACACAGTGTGGAAGAGGTGAAACGTGAAAGTGATGGACATGAGCGGTGGTTTGAAGTTACACAAGCACTGGGTTTGTCAGAACTTCCTGGCCTGGGGGGTTCATCTTTTCTGGGCCTCACTTCAAAGTAGAGTCCCTCCATGCCTGGTGTGGCCGGAGGCAGCCGACTGCCTCTGCTTTTACCTGCAAGATATCAGTTAGAGGATGTTTACAGGGGAACATTTCTTACCCCAGTAGGAGAAG